>NC_132863.1:40995000-41620416 GCF_048164855.1 Canis lupus baileyi | reverse complement strand
AAGAAGAAAGAAAGAAAGAAGAAAGAAAGAAAGAAAGAAAGAAAGAAAAAAGAAAGAAAGAAAGAAAGAAAGAAAGAAAGAAAGAAAGAAAGAAAGAAAGAAAGAAAGAAAAGAGAGAATGAAAGAAAGGCAATGGTGCTCTGTTCATGGATGCTACCTTCTATGAAGGAAAGCAGAGGGGAAAAGGGTGGGATGGGGAGGAGGAGTCAGCTCCACTTTAGATAGGGAAGTCAGAGAAGCCTCAAATATCACCTCATTAGAGATGGGATCAAGTGGTGGGTGAACCTAAATGTCTATTTGGAAGGAAAGCATTGCAGGCAGAGGCAAGAGCACAAGTGTGGTGCCTGCCACAGGAGCGCTCCTGGCCTGGTAGTGAACAACAGCAAATTAGGAGAGAGCAGGAGGAGATGAAGTCAGTGACAGTTATTTCTATTGTTTAAAGGTATATTCACACAGAAAAATATTGACCCATTCTACTGATCTCAAATAAGTATCAATTAGAATCCCATTGGGTGTGAGTAGCAGAAAAAACAAACTCAAAATAGTTAAATAATAAGGAATTTTATCATCTCACATTAAAAAAAAAAAAAAGTCTAGAAGAAAAGTTGTTTCATCTAATTCCCCAGCTAAGTGGCCTCTTGAATGACGTGGGTTTTTACCATGACTCCGTTATGCAAACTCCAGCATGTTGGCCTTGTCCTATGAAGCTAGCTCCCTTCATGTTTGCGATACTGTTGCATGGCTCCAATGATCACATATTCACACAACCACAACCAGGGGAAGAAAAATAACCCTTCAATTTCTTGAATCTCTCTTTAGGAAGTAAGAAACTTTTCCCTAAACTCTTTGGTACTCGTTCTCTCAAATCTCCTTGTGCAAAATGATGTCACATATCAAGACATAAATTAATCACTGGTAAGAGGAAATGGATGATTCTAAAGAGTTTAAGCTAATTAGAGCCCACCTCCTGGAGCTGATATAAATATTCTCTGTCAGGCTTCCCTCCCGGAGCCTGCTTCTCTCCCTCTGCCTGTGTCTCTGCCTCTCTCTGTGTGTCTCTGATGAATAAATAAATAAAATCTTAAAGAAAAAAAGGGGGGGGGAGGAAGCCTGGGTGGCTCAGCAGTTGGGCATCTTCCTTCAGCTCAGGGTGTGATCCCCAGTCTGGGGATTGAGTCCCACATCGGAATTCCCTCAGGAAGCCTGCTTCTCCCTCTGCCTGTGTCTCTGCCTCTCTCTGTGTGTCTCTCATGAATAAATAAATAAAATCTTTTAAAAAAATATATTCTTGGAAGCATATGGCCACCTTGAAGAGGAGAGATACTTGTTAGGGAGAAGGGAGTAGTCAGGTGGCAATTGGTAGACACGGCTAGTTGTTCGACAAATATCCTTTCCCTTCTTTCTTATTAATAGAATCCTAGAATTATTCAAGATGCCATTAAGCCCAACTGAAACAAAACAAAACCTGATATTCCTAATTCTCTTGCAGATTTTTTTTTTTTGCTTGATAAAAAAGTATAGACTCTGCTAGCGTGCACATCCGTCACCCCCTCTTCTTCTGCTCAGATGGACTGTGTCGCCATTCTTGCAATGGAGCAGTCATCACCGGACCATGATGGTGCTGGCCATGTGCAAAGGAGGGTAGACCAGGAAGACAGAAGGAGTCTGAGTCCTGGGTGGCTTCCTGGAATCTAGGACTTCTTGTTATGTGAAGGGGCATCCTATTGGTTGCCCCACTGTTTGATAGTTCTTGCTACATGCAGCCAAGGCAACTTGCTGTTAGGAAACCAGGGGTATCTGCTACTAAAGGAGCAGGGCCTGGGTGTTCATATGAGGAAAGCTCATAATCTAATCCAGTCCGCTCAGCACTGCTGGGGGAAATCTTCTCAACATTCAAAAGTATACGATGGAGCTGCAGAGAGCACATTGCTGCATTCAACTTACCAAATAAGCAGGGAGAGAAAACCCTTCACTGGCTTTCAAGAACCTTCCAAGTTCAACCTAGACCTTGGCCTTTGACCCATCCAGAGAAAGGAAAAGCCAGCGCCAAAATGCAAGGAGAAACAAGAAATGTTCATCCTTGACTTTTGAGCCTCCAAGATCCCTGGTCCTGGCAAAAGCCATTAAAGATGCCAACTGACCCTCTGCCCCTGCTCTTCTTCCTACTGACAGAAACGCACATGCAAGTCCGGAACTAACCTCTCCTCTCAGCGAGCGGCTGAAGAAACATATTGCGTCCTCTAAGAAGGCAGGCAAGAGGACGTAGGTGAATCATTTAGCCTGGATTTATTGAGAGAGCTTCCTCTGAGGTTAAACTTAAGAGAATTTGGGATCCCTGGGTGGCGCTGCGGTTTAGCGCCTGCCTTTGGCCCAGGGCGCGATCCTGGAGACCCGGGATCGAATCCCACGTCGGGCTCCCGGTGCATGGAGCCTGCTTCTCCCTCTGCCTGTGTCTCTGCCTCTCTCTCTCTCTGTGTGACTATCATAAATAAATAAAAAAATTAAAAAAAAATAAATAAACATTGGGGCTTAATTCTCACACCATCTTTAAAAAAAAAAAAAAAAAAAACTTAAGAGAATTTAAGAGAAATCAGAAAATGCCAGTGCTGCCTTAGATGTACATTCTATGTAATAATCACCATCCATTAAGCCGGCTAACATTTTAATTTTTTTTTGAGCAATCTCTACCCCCAAGATGGGGCGCACACTCACAGCCCTGTGCTCTTCTGACTGAGCCAGCCAGGGACCCCACCAGCTAACGTTTTATGAGCACTTACTACTTGCCATGGATGACACAACACATTTTATATGGATTTTTCTCACTTACACTTCACAGGTCTATGAAAGGACTGTTTTTATGATCCCCATTTCACCGAAGAGTAAACTAATGTGGAGAGTGATTAAGGAATGTGTCCAAAGTCACACAGCTTTCAAGGAGTGGCTCCGGGATGACACAGGGTCATCTGGTCCCCCACACTCATGTGTATAACCTCACACATAGTACCTGTGAGTCCATTCAAACTCACTGAAAGGCATTCAGAAGGCAATTCTAAATTTAGTGTCATGGGCTCTGCTTCTTTCTTTCTCTTCTTTCTTTCTTTTTTTTTTTTTTTTAGATTTTATTTATTTATTTGAGAGAGACAAATGCTGAGTATGCATAAGTAAAGGAGAGGGGAGGGGAGGGGAGAGAAGGAGACTCCCTGCTGAGTGAGGAGCCTGATGTGGGGCTCCATCCCAGGACCCTGAGATCATGACCTGAGCTGAAGGCAGATGCTTAACCCTCTAAGCCACTCAAGTGCCTCTCTGCTTATTTCAATATAGTGCATTCAAGACAGCAGCCCAAGGAAGACACTTTATTGAGAACACAACTTAATTGTACAAGTGACTTGAGCACTAACATCTTTCAATGATAAGAACTGAAAACGTGATCTACTTCTTATAAGACACCAGTGCCTTTCCCGTGACAGACAGTCCACGACATTTCAAAATGAGTCTCTAAATGGATGCCTCCTGTCTCCGAGAAGCGTATGATCCAACAGGAGGTGCAATCTACCTACCTCATTTTTCACTTTGCTCTCTTAGTGCTTCCTTCCTGTACGCTGGGTAAATTCATGTGAATCCTCACCACAAGCCTCTGTCTAAAGTTAGTAGCATCATCCCATTTTTGTTTCTTTTTTTCATCATCCCACTTTTAAATGAAGAAGCAGAGACTCAAAGACACTGAGGAGGTTGCTCAGAGTCTCAAAACTATTGTGTGCAGGAGCCGGGGCAGCATAACAGTTGGCCGTACGCAGGGACCCCTAGCTCCGAGAGGTGGGTCTCAGCAGAAACCTAGCACATCCCCCAAGTGGCACATAGGGCGCCCCTGAATATTGCCTGTCCAGCCATCAACTCAAAGATGCAGCACCTGCCCTCAGGGAGCACCTTTTTCTAATTAGCTCAAAAGTACCAGATGGACTAGTTTTGGCTCCGCCAACTGAAATGGAGTTAATAGATGCCAAAGCTTATGTTCCTCAGCATTTCCAAGGCAAACATGAGGACTGAGATTTGTCTTTATTACCAGTCTCCTTGTATTTGGTTCTCCCCAACTGTAAGTGGGGACGGGGGCACCCGGGTGGCTCAGTTAAGCATCTGCCTTCAGCTCAGATCATGATCCTAGAGTCCTGGGATCGAGCCCCACATGGGTCGGGCTCCCTGCTCAGCGGGGAGTCTGCTTCTCCCTCGCCCTCTACCCCTCCCCCCTGCTCATGCTCACTCTCTCTCATTCACTCTCCATCTCAAATATATAAAGAGTGGAGAGGGGTTAAAGAACGTGTCCAAAGTCACACAGCTTTCAAGGGGTGACACAGGGTCATCTGGTCCCCCACACTCGTGTGTATAACTTCACATATAGTACCTGTGAGTATTTTAAGTAAAATCTTTTTTTAAAAGTTTTTTAAGTATAATCTTTTTAAAAAATAAAAATAAAGAGAGGACAATGACAGCACATACCTTATCGGGTCGATGTGAACATTAAATGCATTAGTACTTGCAAAGCCCCTAAAGCTGTGCCTGACACAGCTACCGTGAGCCATGATTATTATTTATGATAAACTTTATCACCATTGTTACTTTTCCATTACTTTTGCAC
This sequence comes from Canis lupus baileyi, assembly GCF_048164855.1. Classification (NCBI taxonomy): domain Eukaryota; kingdom Metazoa; phylum Chordata; class Mammalia; order Carnivora; family Canidae; genus Canis; species Canis lupus. The sequence continues at coordinate 41,615,786 of NC_132863.1, read as the reverse complement.
ATGCCTAAACCCCATCACGTGCCCTTCCTCAATTTCTGATTTACACCTTTCACACTGGAACCAGGTCACTTTTACTTGTCTTCTCTCAAGCGAAAGCCACGCCAATCATCCATGGAGACATTTAGATCCTGCCTGTTAGTTAACGGTTGTCATGGAAAATGACCCAAGTTTGGCATCCAAGTCTACCTTTCTTTCAGACGCCGCCGTAGTCTAAAAGTTAAGCAGGGAAATCCCATTCTTTTGTTTCCTGCTCTGCTACAGGCCGTGTTGTAGTTGTTTTCCATTCTGTGATTCAGTCTTCCTTTCTGTACAAGAAGGGGCACACCCGTTGAGTAAAAGAGAGCCTGTGATTGTCTAGGATTATTAACTCTGTCTGCAGGATCACGTCGCCACCCACTCACAGCAATCTCGTGTGGTCCTCAAAGACCAACAGCTATGCAGTCACCTACCGTAATAAAGCATCAACAGACAGGTTGCTGGCGGGGCTTGCAAACACTCCTTGGTGTGTACCTGATGACAAAGGTAAAATGAGTCCCTTCCCCAAAGCCTGAAGTAGGTATTTTAGGGTGAATCATGCTTAAGTAAACCTCTTCTTGGGGTTTTATTGTGCTCTTGGGATTTTTCCACAACCTTTAGCCTAAGAGGAGCCCTGGAGATGCCTTGAACTCCACCTACATAAAACCCGATTTAAAACACACACACACACACACACACACACACACACACACACAACTACACCTATCTTCCCTGAAAGCATTGGGTCAAAGAGACTGGGAATCCTTTTTTTTTTTTTTTTTTAAGATTTTAATTATTTATTTATTCATGAGAGACACAGAGAGAGAGAGGCAGAGACCGGGTGGCTCCTCAGTTTAGTGCCGCCTTCAGCTCAGGGCGTGATCCTGGAGACCCAAGATCGAGTCCCATGTCGGGCTCCCGCATGGAGCCTGCTTCTCCCTCTGCCTGAGACTGGGAATCCTAACTGCTCTCTGGCCCACTGCTTACCTGCATGGGTTACCCTGTATGCTTCTCTTTGCTCCTCTAAATCACCGAGGGTTATTGCTTACTCCGCCTGCCTCCAGGTTTCCTAGGAGGATCAAATAAAAAATAATATGATAATAATGCTTGGGAAAGGACAGCAACAAAATCTGGCATTAGGATCATTTCCAAGGACCTGTTCTTTATCTCATGAATAAAAACAAAATTGCCCACAAGACTCTTCATTTCATAGAAACACATTCCCCGAGGTGGGGGTAGGGGGGTGCAAATAAACTTTCCTAGCACCGTTCTGTAAATCTGTAAATCTGACCGCTCCAGAGAGGCTGGCCAACTTCTGCAGACCCGCCGGGTATCCCATAGTGAGAAACCCGAGCCTTTAGAAAATAATGGGTTGGCCCCACGAATCCTAATCAAGATCCACCCATGCTGGTCATTTATTCTTTGCACACCTACGATGAAAGCTCCAGTGATTAACTCGCGCCCGTCTTGGAGGTGCAGCTGGAGAAGCTGGGGACCCCTCCCCCGCCAGGTTGCAGAGAGTGGGGGTACTCCTCAGGCTCCCCATCCTCTCCAGCCACAGGCCGATAAGGAATAAACCGAACAAGAGCAACAGTCTACTGAAGCCTCCTCCGAAAGGTAATCTTGAAAGTGAGAAGCCAATCGGATTGTGTTACAGGAGATTCCCCCAAGGCCAAATATTTGTGTGCCTTCACCTAAAGGCCCCTCTGGGATCTGTGGCATCCCGGCCTGGGCTCCTAAAGAGATGTGATTTTTCTTTTGAATATTCAAAGGTATAATCTGCTGCCTTAAGCTAGTAGGAGGTGTATTTTGAAAGATCAATTTAAGAAACCACTAGTCATTTTGGAGGCTTCCTATTTCTCAAAAAAAGAAGAAGCAGCTTAATAACTTGAAGCAGAGCATCAGAGAGAGCGAGAGAGGGAGGGAACCCTACGTTTCCCTTTTGTTCAACAGGGAAGTTTCAATAACCGTTTTAAGTAATCTACCCTTTGGGGACGAGGTAAAAATTCTGTCAAGCTTCCAAACATGATTTAACCAGGAATGCCCCAAACCAGGAAGTCCTTTGTGCCTGGGGCCTCCTCCTTCTTAGAAGTTTAAAGGGCTTTCTCCTTATTATAAAGCTGATTCCTTGGGGGGCGGGGGGGGGGGGGGGGGGTGTTTGTTTTTGCACATTAATTTTATTTGCATGGTTTTGGTTTTTTTTTCTTTTTAGATTACACAAGCAGTGTCAGAATGCTGCAATATATACGATTGAAAATAGAAAGTTGCCCAGCTCTGACACGTGTACCTTCCTCCGCCCCAGCCTGCTTCTCCTCTACTTCCTGTGTTAATGGTGAGTGTATTTTTCCTATTCTTTTTCTCTTTTTTTGACACAAATACAAATTTCTATATTTTGGGCACGCACCCACACAGATACGTGCCTCTTTTTTTTTTTTTTTTTTTTTAAGAAAACCATATGGTCTTCACCTGTCTACAACTGTGTTTTAATCAACATCAGCCTTTGTGAACCTACAGGGCCCATCTCACACCTCCCAGCCTTTCTTAAAGACACTCTCGCTCGCTTAGAACCACGTTAATGTTTCCACTGCCTTCTAGAGGCAACTTCACATCTTCTCAAGGAACCTTTCAAGCACGCGAGAGGAGGCTCACTTCCTCTCTTGACTGAAGGAAATAATGCTTTCACGCTTTGGAAACAGCATTACTGTACCCCATTGCCCTATTCCAGTCTGAGTACCCAACAGACAAATTATACTTTTCCTGTTCACCATGGCTTTCAGTTCTCAGGACTAGAGCAGCCCCCTGAGCCAGAGAGAGAAAACAGTCATAATTTTTACAAGGTGCTGTGCCCTGATGGAGGCAGAGGTTTAACCCAATGACAAACGGCTCAGCTCAACCCTGCCTGGCTGGAAAAGCATCTGTTTTCTTTCCCCTGCCTGGTTACTAGTGGGTTTTGTCACCCGATTCAGAAAGATGAGATTGCTGAGAACAACAGGCGGCCACAAGGCTCCAGGAAATATAATAGTTAGTGTACAGCTCCTTTCTGTGTTCTGTGTGTGTGTGTGTGTGTGTGTGTGTGCATGCATGCATGTTTTGCACGCACATTTACAGCAGCAATGCTTGGCCTACCCAGGAGAGGCAGGAATCTCCCTGGCAGCAGGTAAACCAGCCCAGGGGTTGGAACCAGGCCCGGTCGCCTTCATTGACTCCTGGATTCATCCAGCCAACAAGCACCAGCCCCCTCCTTTAAAATAGGCTCTGAGCACCCCAGGGCTCCCCAGGGCTCCCCAGGGCTCCGATTCCTGGATTCAAAACCTAGCCCTGCCATGCACTAGCCTTGCTACCCAGTCTCTGTCTTCTGCTGTAAAATAAGAACAAGTACACATCCAAATCTCTCCTCTGAATCTTTAGAGCCGAATAGGTTTTGGAATTCAGAATTTTCAGATTTTAAAAATGTGATGCGGTGCTTATGCCGTGTGACACAGAATCTCCAGCGGGGCCCAGGGCAGCGCCCCCATAATCGGCCTCATCAGTGTGTCTGCAGAGAAGCACACGAAGGTTGAATTAGTGAGCTAAATATAGCCAATCAATAGCCTCTTGCCATTCAAATCACATTTTGTAGCCAAATGAGTCAGGTCAGATCATTTTGCTGCCAAATTTATTTTTTAAAAGTATGGCTTTTGGAATCTCAGGCTTGTAGAGCCTTCATAGTATCTACCTTATGGAGAGGTAAGGACAATTACATGGGACACTACGTGTAAAACATACTTAATAAAAAAAACAAAAAAACAAAAAAATATACTTAATAACTGCTCAGTAAGCATCTGCTGGGTGCCCGCGACGGCCAGACTCTGCACTGGCGCAGCGGACCCATAACCACAAGGTTAGCACATGTGTTCTGAAAAGGGTAAATATCTTCATTTTGTGGACTATCCAATCTCTATCATCACTAAACTCTGCTGTTGTAGAGCAGAAGCAGCCATGGACGGTACCTTAAAGAATGAACGTGTCTGTGTTCCAATAAAACTTTATTTACAAAAAGAGACATGAGGGGCCAAATTTGGCCCACACGCTATAGTTTATGAGCCTCAGGTCAGGACAGACAGGACTCTAGCTCTTCCCGGTGTTTGCATTTGAATGCAGAAGACGGTCAACGAAGCCAATAATAAAATACATGTCCAATCTGATCATGACAGATATGAAAAGGAAATAAAAGGAAATAGAATGTGCGCTGAGCGAGATCTGCTGCCAATCCATGTGGACCTTAAGGTCTGAGAGGTGTTGGTCTGGTCCACCCCTTTCTTCCACAGGACAGGGCTTGCCACAGCTCACCGTCAGTGAGGACTACTTTAGTCTTTATAACCCTTCCAAGGGGTGGGTCTTATGGTCCCCATTTCACAGATAAGGAGACTGAGGCTCCAAGGTCACTGATTTCATATCACCAATTTTGCACGTTCTGGAATAAAGCTTTAGACTTGAGCTTTCAGAATCCCAAGCCTGCACTCTTAACCACAAATTTTTTCTTGCTTTGCAAGAAAAAACAGCAAATAGTCTCCCTCCAGTAAGATCTCCAGGAAAGGAGGCATGACATTGCTTGAAGCCAAAAGTTCCTAAAAATTTTGATCTCAGGACCCTTGAACACACTTCAGAATTACTGATGAGGGGGCACCTGGGTGGCTCAGTTGGTTGGGCATGGGCTCAGGTCTTGATCCCAGCATCCTGGGATCAAGCCCGCATTGGGCTCCCTGTTCAGCAGGGAATCTGCTTCTCCTTCTGTGCCTCCTCCTCCTCCTGCTCATGCCTTCTCTCTCAAATAGATATATAAAATCTTTTTTTAAAAATTACTTTACAAAAAACAACAACAAAAAACAAAATCACTGATGAGAAGTGCCTGCCTGGTTCAGTCAATGGAGCATTCAACTCTTGATCTCGAGGTCATGAGTTTTAGCCCCACACTGGGTGCGGAGCCTACTTAAAAAAAAAAAAAGAAGTTAAAGAACATTTTTTTTACTGATGACCCCAAAGAGCTTTTATTCATAAGAATTCGACCTATCGGGGCACCTGGGTGGCTCAGGGGTTGAATGTCTGCCTTTGGCCCAGAGCGTGATCCCGGGGTCCTGGGATCAAATCACACATTGGACTCCCTGTGGGGAGCCTGCTTCTCCCTCTGCCTATGTCTCTGCCTTTCTCTGTGTGTCTCTTATGAATAACTAAATAAAATCTTTAAATAAATAAATAAATAAATAAATAAATAAATAAATAAATAAATAAATATTAGGCCTATCGATATTGGCCTGCTCAAAATGAAATCTGAGAAATGTTTGAAATATTAATTTTTAATTAGTTTAAACATAACAGTAACAAACCTCTTACATATTAACATCAATAACATTTTTGTGAAAAATAACTATCCCCCTCAATTTAGTGAGTAGATTGGCTTTGGTTTTACATTTTTACAATTGCCATTAGCATTCAGCTTCTTGCAAGACAGTTTTTGGGTAGTTGAACTTCATACATCCTACAGTGCCTGGAAAACACACTTTAACTTGTGAAAGAATGAGGGTGAAAAGAGCAAAGAGCATTTTGCCTCTTGGGCCAGGGGTGATGTAGGGTGGGTTCCTCCTGTGGGTTCTGTCTCTCCTGAGGGAGAGACTGTCCCCCACCTGTCTCAGCTGGTGGCTCCCGGCAATCCTTGGCTTGTGGCTTCATCACTTCGATCTGTCTCTGTCTTCACACAGCCCTTCCCCCCTTGTTTCTTTGCACTCGAATTTCCTTCTTCCCATGAGGATAACGGTCATTGAGGTAGAACCAACACCACCACCCACCCCTCGAGTCCGATATCATCTCATCTTAACTTGATTACAACTGCAAAAAACCTTTCTCTGGGGCAGCCGGGAATGACATCCAGAGTCACACTGAGATAGTCTTGTGAAAAACAGCACCAATGCCACCTCAGGGCTCTAGACCAGAGACCAGCAAAATGTGGCCATGACAAACCCTGCTGCCCCACCTGTTAGTCTAAGGGGCCATGAGCTTTGAATGGTTTTACATTTTGAAATGGTTATATAAGTATCTGCATCATCGGCTTGATATTGCCTCTGGCCTGGCAAAGCCTAAAATATCTATCTGGCCCTTGAAAAAAAAAAGGAGGGGGTGCCAGACCATGGTGTAAACCCTGCTGTCTACACTGGACCCAGCACCAGCACTGGTTGTAGATGTTGGGTTCTGCTATTAGAACCACAATCAAGGCCACCAATGATAACAGAATACCAGCATCACAAGTCACAAAAGTGGACTCCACGTAGCCCATCCTTCTGTGCATCAGTGAGGTTCCAAGCAAAAGTCTGGGGCAGCTGCCTCTGATGGGCTAGTCTGAGGCCATGTGTCCACACTTTAGCTACAAGGGGCACTGGAATCAATTTTCTGCATTTTCCACCTCTGCAGTGAAAGGCTATTTACCAAAATATCAAAGAAGAGTAAGTCCCCAGATTTAGGGAGGTTCAGATGGTGGATGAATTATAAAAAGGATAAACACACTATACCTGATGAGGACACATCATCTCAGAACTTTCTCTCCTGGACAGAAAATCAAGACATCTGATCACTAGCTTGTGCTTCAACTCAGTCTACACTAGCCAAAGACCACGGTTAAAGAGTTTTCCAATGTTCTCATCTAAATGTAAAACTTGAACCTCTGATGGATGTTCTTAACTTCCTAGAGAAACCTGAGATCAAAGATTCACCCAAACTTCTGGAATATTACATGAGTGTGGGTGACACGTCCTGTGGCTACTGTTCTCACAGGCTCCGCCTCTGTGTTTGGGAAAAGTACTTCAGCTCTGGATCTTATCTGAAAAATCAGAATTAGGATCACAGCCGATAATTCACTGAGAGCTCACTACGCATGGATGCAAGGCTGTTTCACACGCCTGGCTTCCTGATCTGCCACGACCACCATTACTCCCATTTTATAGATGAGGTGACTTCTTTACCTCCAGAGAGTGTAATCAGCAGCACCAGAGTCTACCCAAGGGCACACCTGCAGAGCATCAGGTGCACACAGATGAGGTTTGCATCCAGGTTCCCTGACAGCTGAGCCTGGGATGGGTTTCCAACTCCATCTGGGCTCCATTGTCCTTATCTGGTCCTCTTCCTTGTTGAGCTAGAAACTCACAGAAGCACGGGAAGCCATAGGGCTGACAGCTCACAAAACCAAAAGATTTTAAATATATCAACTCTGTCTGCCATAAGCCTTGTAGCCGACACAGGTGGTTACCTCTCATTACACAGACTCTACTTGAAAATTTTTCAATATAATCAGTGTGAGAAGCTGTCTGTGTCGTCAGGTTGGTGAAAACTCAGCAGGAGTGAGGTTAGCTCACTGGCAATCAAGAATGCATCGCTTGGGGATAGCTAGCAAACACCAGGGCCGAAAGGACCACACTCCGGCAACGGCTGTGATGGATACTTCTTGCAATTCAGAAATGGGGGTTTTATTGGTGAAACCAGTGACTGATGGTAATTAGCATGGTGATGTTAGAGATGGGTTCGCAGTGGTGAGATAAAAGGTATTCAAGACGTGGGAGTTGACTAGAATGCATTATAGGATACAACAATCCATCCTTGACCTATACCCTTCCCCACTTCCTCCCTGACTGGTCCTGTGTCCAGCCACTCATGAGGAGGATTTTTGACCACATTATGCCAACCAGACAGCACAGAATCCAGAATCCTGCTTTTGGAAAATTGTTATACTTGCTGTGAGTGAACTTTTCATCCAGGGTGTGACCCTGAAAGAATGGAATGCTAAGTAAGACTTTATCAAGCTTCGAGCATAGGTTGTATAAACGTTTTTGTGCCTGCTTTGCTAATGAATGTTTGGCGGTTAAGAGTAGCAAAATTTGGACAGACTAGATTTTATGATAACTTGTAGCTTAGGCTGTGGGGAAATGTTCACATCTGCCAGAAGGAACCTAAGAATTGTTCCATGTCAAATTGGTTTAGATCACAACAGTTTACCCGGTACCCAATAGCCATGCCATTGTCTGCCTTCCTGCGAGAATCCGTACTGGTTCAGCTTTTAGTCAGCAACATATCCAGAGAAGATGGGCCCAGGACCAGGAGATGAACCATGAGTAGTCTGAACCAGGTGTCAGAAAACTATGGCCCACAAGTTAAATCTGGTCCACCACTCAGTTTCATAAATAGTTTTATTGGGACACAGCCCCACCCACTTATTTTTGTGTTTTCTGTGGCTTCTTTCAAGTCACTGCAATAGCAGAATTGAGTAGTTGCCACAGAAACTGCATGGCCCACAAAACCTAAAATATTTACTCTCTGGTCCTTTATAGAAAATGTCGGTCAATCTCTGGTATAGAATGATGCTAGTCCAAGTATGTCTATGGAACAGAAGCACCAGCATCACCCGAGAGCTCATTGGAAATGCAGAGTCTCACGCACCACCCAGGCCCAGCCTGGAATCAGATTATTTAGGGAGTAAAACTTCCCATCAAGGAGGAAAGTCATGACTGGCTTAGACCAACTATCCTCCATCCCTTGGAGCTGGGTGCTCTGCTGACCAAACTAAACGCAGGTTCTGTTAGTAGGGAAGAAGAAAATATAACCCATTTGCCCACTAGGGTTCATTCTTCTTTGGTTACAGAATTTTGACATAGATAAACCGATCCCCAAACGCCAAAAGTTTGTGTTATACTATCAAGGGTCATGGAACCGGGGACGTCACTGGAGGTAGGCAAACTTAATTTGATGCACACGCCTTAGGCAAATCCTTTGACCTCCCTGAACGTTGGATTTCTTAAATGTCAAATACGGACAGTGGTTTCAGACACAAGGGTTGTATCATGCGGGATCAATGCGGCCGCAAGTAATGGCATCGCCTGCAAAAAGAGACAAACTATAGTCCAACAAACACGAAATCTGGAGGGAAGGAGTTACAACACTGCATGGGGGGCTCCAACGGTGTCATCAACGATTTAGCCTCTTTCCCAGTTTCTTCTCTGCCATCTTCCATTGACTTACACTCCCTCCCTTGGTGGTTTCAAGATGCCACCTCAGCGCCAATCATCCTATTCTGATTCAGAGATGGCAAGAAAGGAAGTGGCTGCCTTCCTGCACACCTCTTTTGATGGGGGGAAGGATGGGGGAAGGATGTCTTTCTCCGAGGTACGTACCACCCTCCTCCAGCAGAATGCTGCTTATATCCCATTGGCCAAAACTGGTTTGTATAGTCACCTGTAGACGATCACAGATAAAGATAGGATTACCGTGATTGGCTTAGACCAGCAGGGGTCGGCAAACTTTATCAGTAAAGAGCCAGACAGTAAATATTTTAGACTTTGCACACCATATAATGTCTCTCACTAACTACTCAACTCTACTATAATGGTGTGGAAGCAGCCACAGACAATGCATGGACTAACCGGGTCTGGCCGTGTTCCAATAAGGCCTTATTTACAACAATAGGCAACGGGTGGGATTTGGCCTGCAAGCCATAGTTTGCCAATCCCTGTTCTATAGTTTTAGAACTATAGTTCTATAGTTTTAATGACTATAGTCATTAAAAGTGCAGCAGTTAGAGTCACGCCGATTCAAGCCCTGGCTTGGCCACTTTCCAGCCCTGTAACTGCAAACAGGTAGCTTAACCTGTGTTCCAGTTTGTTTATCTTGTAAAATTGAAAATGCCTAGACCGACAGGAAACAGAGAATCCATCCTAAGATATCGTAGGCATTCTTCCTGATAGGGCAGCTCCAGAATTGGTTAATTCAATTGCTGTAGTCCCAAATCCTTTGTATCTTCTTGTTCTGCCCACCTCAGTGTATGACTTTGAACTTCAGACTTGCCTCTCATCGCCACAAAACGGCTGCCACGGCACCAGGAGGCATATATTCATCTAAAGAAAATCTAAAAATTGAACATTCCTTCCCTTGTTTACCTTTTCAAGAGCAAGGATAACCTTCCCAGAGACATGCCCTGGGCTGGCTTACTTCACCTCTCATTGGTTAGCATCAGGTGACGTGCCAATTCCTTAACCTGTTATTAGCAACAGAAATAAAATTTCTTAACTGCCTAGACTACCTTAACCACAACAGCTGGGGGTGAAGTCCGGGCGATGACAATTTTTAAAAGCTCCAAAGATAATCTGACCTTATGGCCAGGGTTAAGAACCACTCATAACGACCAATCAAAACTCCATCCCTCCGGACCGTTGAGGTTCCAACTTTCCCTGAAGCACACAGCAGTCAAAAATAAATAAATAAATAAATAAATACGCATGTTTGTACATGTAAGTTGAGTTTTATCTGCAAAGAAAATAAGTAGCGATTACTCTTAGGTAGGCAACAGCCAGGATCTACTAAACTAATGATCTCACTTTTTTTCTTACATAATTTTGAGGAAAAAATATATAGCGTTTTGCATATATATTTTTTTTAATTAACCTCTACCCACAAGGAAGGGCTCAAACTCACGACTCTGAGAATGAGAGTTGCACTCCCTGTGGACTGAGCCAATCAGGCACCCCTCTTGCATCTTTTTAAGTGGGTATCTTAAATTTTTATTACAATTCAAGTGAATTCATTTTCTCTTAGTAGGAAAATAATAAACATTGTGTAGGGGAAAAAAATGTAGAGTGACTGTAATTGGAATCCCTAACTCATTATATGATTTGATAAAAATAACTTTTAACTGATGTATTGAGTAGCACACACTTAATATGAAAGGAAACTATAGAATATTTTTACCCTGAGGTATTCAGGTGTATTTATCCCCGGTGTCTGCTGAAATAATTGATGCTTCTAGAAAACATTCCAGTTACATTTCTAAGAATCAACAATGGTATTACACATCTGTGGTTGTTCCGAATGCTCCTTAGAAAGAAACACATGTCAGATAAAGTAATACAGGATGCCCCACAATGAGGCGCCTTGACTAATCATTAAAGGATAGTTTCTTTAATCTCTTTGTTACCTTGTTCCACCCTCTACCCACCAGCTCCCATGCTACAGAAAGTTGCTCGTGGAGCTCAGACTTCTCTGTAATGTAGGAAGAGGGTGCATATGAACTTAGGCAGCAGTATTCCCAGCAGCTTTGGGAATAAGTAAATGTAAGTATAAATATGTAAATTCTAGAAATCAATTCTGTTAAAACCATCCGTGCAGCATCCTCCAGTTTTAAGACCATTCTGCAATATTTCATTGGTTGTTTTGTGGATTAAATGAGATAACACAGTGCCATATACCATGTGCTCAGGAATCGGTAACCATTATTATTATTATTTGCAGTCTTACTGCAAATAACGAAGGAGCACCCCCCTTCCCTGTCTGAGGAGGGGAAGGAGATAAGGGTGTTAGACTTAGAACTGAGGGTAAATTCTCGGCTCACCTGTACCTTGAAAGCATTTAAGAAAATAAAAAAGAAAGAAGAAAGAAAGAAAGAAAGAAAGAAAGAAAGAAAGAAAGAAAGAAAGAAAGAAAGAAAGAAAGAAAGAAAGAAAGAAAGAAAGAAAGAAAGAAAGAAAGAAAGAAAGAAAGAAAGAAAGAAAGAAAGAAAGAAAGAAAGAAAGAAAGAAAGAAGAAAGAAAGGAAAGAAAGAAGAAAGAAAAGAAAGAAAGAAAGAAAGAAAGAAAGAAAGAAAGAAAGAAAGAAAGAAAGAAAGAAAGAAAGAAAGCAAAGCATTTAAGACCTTCCAGCTTAGACAGGTCGTAATAACTGCTCAATCAGTGAGAATCGGAAAGAATCAATGTAAACTTCTCAATATACAAAATTTCTTCCCATCTCAAGGAACATGCCTCTGCTCTTTCTCTGCCTGGAACTTTCTTCCTGAGTCTAGATCTTCACCTTATGGCATTTACCCATCATTCATATTGCTACGCCCAACTTGAACACTTCCCATTCCGTCTGTCCTGTTTCATTCTCTACCTAGCACTCCTCATCCTCTGAAAATATCCTGGACTGGACTTAGATATCTGACTTGTTCCCTGCCGAATTCTCAGAAGCGAGTACAGGGCCTGACATGTGGTAGACCCCAAAGTAGGTTAAGAATTAGTTGAGGGGCGCCTGGGTGGCTCAGGAGGTTAAGCATCTGCCTTTGACTCGGGGCACGTGATCTCAGGGCCCTGGGATCCAGCCCCCTATCAGGTTCCCTGCTCAGCGGGGAGCCTGCTTCTCCCTCTCTCTCTCTGCTCCTCCCCCCACCCCCCTGGTGAGCATGCACTCTCACTCTCTCTCAAATAAATAAAATCCTTTAAAAAAAAATTAGTTGAATGCAAAGATGAACAATCAATGACAGACCTCCTCTTCGAGGGGAAAGAGGATGGAATCCGGGGTCAGGACTTTGAGGTCATTTGCATCTCATATCAGCTGGGATACCTTATGCCCCACGACTTCATTGTTCCCCTGGAGAAAATAATAATAACGCCTTCCTTGCAGAGTTATCAGGAGGACTTGGTCCCATGTCGTCAGAACTCTAGGTCCACATAGTGCCTGGCGTGTGGGAGACACAGAAGACACTATCATTTATTTTGTTCACTAACTTCTTTTAAAATCTGGGTTTGTAGCTACACTAACCAACCCTAGAGACCTTTCAAAAGGTCCAAGGCTCCAAAATCTTAGCTTACATGGCACCGTGGATCTATTTCCCAGATCTCTACCTAATTGTTAGTAGGAAAGAAGAGACAATAACTCTTCCTGTTTGTAATGTTCATTCTCCTTTGGTTACAGAATTTTTACATTTATGACCAGAGCTCCACATGCCAAGAGCATGAATATTATTGTCAAATCTGGTAGCCTCCTACTTTAACAACTTACTCTATTTGCGACTTTGAAAATAACATCTACGGGGGGCAGGGGAGAAATACATGTCTCCTGAAATACTGTCGTCCATTCCCTCATCATTTTGGAAATTACCCTAGAAATTTAGGTTTTTAGATAAGTGTTTATTTACATTTTGTTAAAGCTGATAAGGCAATGAAGGGTTTTTCTGGTCCCTTTTAAATTTAGAATACAGACACTTTCACATTTTGAGATCAGAAAAAAAAGGGGGGATAAAGGAAGAAAAGTTTGTTTTTAATACTCTGAGGTTCAGTTTTCCAATAACTTACTGCTTCCGCTATTTTAGATTCTTTTTCCTGTTCAGCATCACATTAAAAAAAAAACTAATAATAAAAGAGTCATTTGGGGAGCAGAAGGAAACATATGGGGTTAAGTGCATAGGCTCAGGTAATCTAGAGCAAGGATCTGCGCGTTTCTAGTGTAAAGGAATGGCTAGTAAATATTTTTCGGCTTTGCAGGGCATAGTGTCCCTACCATTGTCGCTCAAGAGCAATCACAGGTGATATATAATCAAATGAGCGTGGCTGTGTTCCAATAAAAGTTTATTTTTTTTTTAAGATTTTATTTATTTATGAGAGACACAGAGAGAGAGAGAGAGGCAGAGACACAGGCAGAGGGAGAAGCAGGCTCGTGGGACTCAATCCTGAGTCTCCAGAATCAGGCCCTGGGCGCTAATCCGCTGAGCCACCCGGGCTGCCCCCAATAAAACTTTATTCACCAAAATAGGCATTGAACCAGATTAAGCCATTGGCCTGTAATTGCCGAGCCTCGAATCTAGAATTATATTCCATCTCTAGCATTTCCTAGTTGGTGATTTGGCCCGTTCTCCATTCATTTGCAAAATGGACATAATAGCTACACCACCCCATTTGGCTTCAAGGATAAAATGGACCAGTGTATAGAAGATTCCATGGAAGTATCCCGTAAATGTTCCCTCTTATTCGTGGTAGTATTCTCCTCTTACAGCAAAGAAAGTCACGCAATTTAGAAAGGGCCAGATCCTAACTGCACCCGCAGCCTCTGAAAGAGGTGCCCACTGTCCGGGGAGTTTAACTTTGTCCCCCTTACTAGCTTTTGGCTAAAACTGCCTTTTCCCTCTTTCCTAAGCAAGTCCGTTCAAGGGGAGGGGGGGTCCTGGGAGGAAAAAAAAAAAAGAGGAACAGGAGGACGGAGGTGACCCAAATAGATCGGACTCGTGGGGAAAAAGATAATAAAGATAATTCTGCCCCAAGCTTGTCTCCTTTTTGGTGGATGACTCTCCTCCCCGGCTTACCACCCCATCTCCCCCTCCCCCTCCCCCCGTCTTGTCCTAAGGCTCAGGCTGTCCCGGGGAGCTCCAATCCTGAAGCTGGCTCCTTTGCACACGAGCGGGGCAAAACCAATGCTTATTTACTCCATTAGACCCCATCGTCACAGAGGAAAAGATGTTCTAGGATTTTGTCCCCCCCCCCTTTTTTTTCCGTGGGACATTCTTCCTACATCTGAGTTACCCACTTAAGTTTTTAGGATTTCTGGCAGCAGGCATTTGGCTTTGTCTCTCATTTCTTTGTGCTGATTGTCAAATGCCCACATATTATTTACACCTCCCTTTCTCTCTGGGGTTTCTAATCCCTCCCTTTCTTATTACTAGCATTTCTTCCTGGACCTCGCCTCCTTTTTTCTAACCAGCAGGAGAGCTCCCCGAGCCTCAAGATAAACAGCAAACAAGATTTTGAATTTCAATGACAAATCGAGCAAGCCCCGCAAATCCCCGGCCCCGCAAAAATTTTAACTCGGGGATGGCAACTTCTTCGGTTTTCCTGCTCTGAACATGGGCAGGCCCGGTTCCTCTTTCATTTTGGTCTTGTTGCATCTCTTCCTGAATTAAATTTTTCAATTAGCTTGCTTGTTACAAGGCATAAGGAGCTGCCCTCCTCTTTACCTCAAATTCCCCTTCTTCCCAGGCGTAACAGAAATTTGCTTTGCAAGACAAAGAACAAAAAGACCTCACGGGCTGAGCAAAAAGATTCGGTTGTATACACGATTTCACCAGGTTTCCAAATGCATAATGAAATCAGACTCCTCCCCCGGGAGGGGAGTTCCCTCTCCAACCTACTGCGCTCACAAAATCCCACCCACTTCTTTCCAAGGACACACTTTGTTCTAAATCCCCAAGGCTTCACCCTAGCGCGCACACACACACACACACACACACACACACACACTCACACAGAGAACAGGAAGCTGCACCTAAATTGTAAGAGTGAGCCGTGAGCCTTCTCTGAGCCCACGATGAACAGAGGATATGGAGCAGAATTACACAATATATAGCAGGCATTTGTAACCCAGGCATGGGACTCTAACGCAATAATCCTGGCAAGGCTGTCTGGCCCCTGGGTGGGGCTGGGGTTGGGGTGAAGGGGTGCGGGGGGCGGGGGGGGGGTGGGTAGGAAACATGACTTTTTCTTTCTTTCTCACGAGCTTCTCACTCTCAAGCTGGAGGGAAGATTAAAAACTACAGGAGAGGGCACGTGTTCATAATAGATTTTTAATGGGTTATTAATTCTCTGTTTTAAACCCTCATTTAAAAAAAGAAAACAACCCTAATTCAATCACTTCTCCTACGGATGAAGGCAATTTAAGGACAGGTGTGGAGGTAAGCTGCTGCTTTCAGAAAGCAGTGAGTGTGTTTGAGCAAAGAATCACAGGGTGTGCATTAGACTGGAGTATTTATTACATCCCTGTTTGCAGAGGCAAAGACTGAAATCCACCCGAAGTCCATCAGGAGGGGCAAGTAAAAGGCATCGGGGAGCACCATTCGAAGAAATACTATGCCACCATTTAAAAAGCCCATTATTTCTAACAGGAAATGCTCTCCAAAAGATCTAAGAGAAAAATGCAAGGTAAAGACAAAGAAAGGTATATTTGATATACATATATGCTGATCTATGCATAGACTATTTCTGGAATGATACACAGAAAAATTGCTGCTAATGACTGTCTGGGGGGGTGGGAGGAGGAAGATTTACCTTCCCCATAAACCCTCTGATTTGAATCTACCCCCAACCAGAAGCATGTATTATATTTTCCCCAAAATTTATAGCTAATTTTTTAAAAACTTCAGGTCCCCATAGAAAATTGCCCAATAGATATTTTAAGTGGGAAAAAAAAAAGTTGTACAAGTGTCTATAAATAGGGCTCTGGTGGTATATTTAAAACAGAGTTTAGGACACCTGGGTGGGTCACTGGTTGAGCATCTGCCTTTGGCTCGGGGCGTGATCCCAGGGTCCTGGGATTGAGTCCCACATCGGGCTCCCTAGAGGGAGCCTCCTTCTCCCCCTGCCTGTGTCTCTGCCTCTCTCTGTGTGTCTTCATGAATAAATAAAATAAATAAAAATAAAAATAAATAAAAATAAATTCAACATAAATAAAAATAAAACAAAGAGTTTATGTATACATACACACACAACATATATATACTTGCAAATTTATGGAACATGTCTGGAAGGATATGTGTCATACTGTTTGAAGTAGTTATTAGCTCTCTCTAGTAAACTCCTGAGCTAGTGAAGGTGAATAAAAGGAATAAAGGTGAATAAAACTTTTGCCTCTTTTACCTGGATTTTATATTGTTAGCACCTTTTAGAGAGAGATTATGTATTGCTTCTATGTTAAAGCTTTAAAAACTCAAATGAGGGGATCCCTGGGTGGCTCAGCAGTTTAGCGCCTGCCTTTGACCCAGGGCGTGATCCTGGAGTCCCGGGATCGAGTCCCACATTGGGCTCCCGGCATGGAGCCTGCCTCTCCCTCCTCCTGTGTCTCTGCCTCTCTCTCTCTCTATGTCTATCATAAATAAATAAATCTTTAAAAAAAAAAAAAACTCAAATGAGGGTTGTCTGGCTGGCTCAGTCAGTAGGGCCTGTGACTCTTGATCTCAGGGTCATGAGTTCAAGTCCCACGTTGGGTGTAGAGCTTACTTTATTTTTTTTTTAAGATTTTATTTATTTATTCATGAGAGACACAGAGTGTGAGAGGCAGAGGGAGAAGCAGGCTCCCTGCAGGGAAGCCTGATGCGGGCAGAACTCGATCCCAGGACCCGGGGAACACGACCTGAATCAAAGGCAGATGCTCAACCGTTGAGCCACCCAGGTGCCCTGCAGACAGAGCTTACAATTAAAAAAAAAAAAAAAAAAGCTACAATGAGAAAATAAGAGAAGGACATGGGCAAATACTGACCCACATGCAGGAGAAATGTGGGCCACATGTTTCCAGGGAAATGAAACTCCCAAGAAAATGTTCAAGGTAAATTTCTGCCTTTTGCCTCCTTAACAAATAGGATGGTCTAGTTTATTAGATATGCCAGAGGTTCTCCTTCCCCTGCCTGCTCTTGGCTGGGAGTGCTCCAAAGTGCTGGGCGAGGGGGCCCGGGTGGTACCTGTGTTCCAGCGAGCCCACCGGGCCCACCGAGCCCACGGAACCCACCGGGCCCACCGAGCCCACCAGGCCCACCAGGCCCACTGAGCCCCCCCGGGAGACGCAGGAGCCTCTGCCTCCCAGGCCGCGGAAATGCAGCGTCAAGCAAAGCGCCCGGCTCAGAATGAGCAGGACTCCGGCTTGCATTTGCCTTCCTGCCCTGCGCTTCGGAGCCGCACTTGAACGACTGCATTAACCAGAATGAAGTTCCTTGATGACAAAATCCTGACTTCCGCCGCCTGATGTTTTCTGTTCCACGGTCGGGTCAACAGGCTCCTGTGTGAGTCACCTTTGAGAGGCTGCCTCCAATGTGATCCCGGGGAAATGCGCTCTCCCTCCCCAATTAGCTCTCCAAGACCTCTGCACAGCTGCTTCTGCCCTAGGCATGCGCAAGAATGATGCAGGAAGAGACACATCTGAAAGAAGATTGTTTGGAAAGTCTTGATGTGATCCCGGTCCCCAGGCATTTACGCCGCAGTTTACCTCCTGAGAGAAACCTACTCTGCAAGGGAGCATGATCTATTTTCTGGGATTGAGAACACGCACATAGGATCAAACAGCAGCCCTAAGCATTCCTGCAAGGGCACTTGTGGGGGCAAGGAAATGCCAGGCTCCAAGTTTACAAGGCATCCAGTTTCCAGTGTTTCTGGGGCAGCTTTTTCTTGCTTCCACGAAGTTGTGTTTGAAGGGCCCCTGTCCCTCTCCCACAGTCATTTGGAAATTGTCAGCATTTAATCCGGGACCTTATGAGTTCTCTGATTCAGGAGAGAGGGGTGAAGTGTGGAAGCCGAATTGTTGCAAATGAGGAGGGTGACAGGACAAGGTCGGATTGGAAACTGGAGTTGGGCGGGGGCGGGGGGGGGGTGCCAGACTTCCACATCAGCAGACAGAGTTTCTTCTTATTTCGGATCCCTCGAAATTACAGCAGCTGCGTCTACAGGTATATCCGAGGCATCGTTTAGACTCCTTTCAATTCAGGTGGAATGTGAAAATAAAGGGAGACTTGACTGTCTCTCAAGATTTAAAAAGGATCCACCGGCTATTGTCTGACCTCCTCAGTGTCTGATTGACTAGTAGAAAACGCATCTCCATGGGAACAGATAAATGTCTGCTTTTCATGCCGTGAAATAACCAACTCAGCCCGCGGAGCCTCACCAACCTAGCACTTTATTTGGGCGGCTGTAAGCAGCCTCTCTCTTTTCATGTTCAGCCAAATTATCTGCCAGAATTTCTTTTCAAGTCTAGGGAAAGGAAAAAAAAAAGAGAGAGAGAGAGAGAGAGAGCTTCCTCCCCCCTCCCCCTTCTGCATGGAGTTAATTACTGTATTTTCAGCTGGGAGGGTGGGAAAAAAATACACACTGAGCTGAAATCGCACACAAAACAAGGCCAGCATGTTGTATCTGCCTGTTGTCTATTTGTTGTTGGAATTTTTTTTTTTTTTTTTTTTTTTTTTTTAAGGTACGGTTGTCTGCTGCTGTACTTGGGCCATGTCAGGGAGGGCAAGCCTCCGGCCTGGGAGGGAGGCAGAGCTGGGGCTGGCAGTTGTGAACTGTTTGCTTCCGTTTGTGCCAGTCTTGGGCTGTGTGACCTGAGGCAAGTGGGTAGCAGCTCTGATTTCATACTGCGATCTGAGATAGGGAGGTAGGGGGAAGGATAGAGACGCTCAGGTATCTGCCTTCCCTCCCCCCTAGGCCCCCAACATCTGCCGTTTTAACTCCCTGATCACTGCTCCAGCGCTCTGTGCCAGCAAAATTCGAGAACAGCTCTCAGGAGAGCTGGGGCTTTCTCGGGTGATTCCAGACACTTCTGCTTCTGTTCCTGGTTAAAAATACCACCGGAAGCAGCATTTTCTGATGAGATTGCAGCACTTCCAATCGAGTTTCTGAAGCAGAGGGGGAAAAAATAAATGAAAAGGGGAAGAGAAATAGAGATGAAATTACATACACACAGGCACACGTAGAGGTGTTTTTTCAACACACAAGGTCGAAATCCTAGGGTTGGGGCAGTATCTTAGCCTGTTTGATTCTAAAACTGGGCACAAGAATATGTGCGGGTTCCTTATTCTGCTGGAATCCATTCACCGTGCCTATTATTCTCTCCTTCCTCGTTTAAGCCGTTCGTGCCTTTGTCTCTCTCCTCTTCCTCGGCACCTCCACCCACCCACCCAACAAGTCTGAGCAGGAAATGTTTAAAGACCAGTGAACTGCAAACCCACTAGGCATTTTTCAAAAGAATCCAGGTTAAAGATACCTCCAGTCAAGATGTAGCAATCAAGTTTCAATTCCAGCTCTTCCGTGGACGTGATTCCTAAATATCGAAACCCCAGTGGTCTTTATCTGGACCAGCTGCTTCTGATGTCTAGAAGGAATGTGGCACATCAAGTGTGTGAACACTGCCTCTATTGTATCCAAACAGGCTGATTGAAGCCTGGATAATTGGCATGTAACCTTCTCTATTAATAGTGCAGACAGATATGTGAATTAGCTGAATCCCTCCGACATATGCCATGCATTAGCTAAAGGGGCTTACAATTCTCCAAACATCTCGGCTAACTATTACACCAATAATTAGGCTTTAGAACTTGATAACTTTGGGGGGAAATCAATAAATAATGGTGAAGCTCCCTACTGCCTCTGAATGAGAAGTGCCTCTGCAATGTTATTTAATTTGGGGTTCGAGGGTTGAGGGGTGTGGGGTGTGTGTTTGTGTGCGTTACTGATGCTGAGTTTCTGGAGGAGACTGGTAAATTTGGGGAATCTTTGTTTGGCTTCTGTACTCATCGAAGTACTGAATAGCAGCGTACACTTGTCAACGTCCTGTTTAAACATCTTGTAGAGGAATATACCCTGAATGAGGCTATTTAGAACTGCACATTTCTGAATAGATGGTTGGTCTCACATCAGTTCCTGAGACTACGTGGGCTGATCTTTAAGAGCCCCAACTGCAGTCAGATCACCCAGGTTTGAAGCACAGCTCCCCGACATACAAGCCCGTGGCCCCGAGCACTTGCTTATCTTCTCAGTGCCTCAGTTTTCAAATCTGGAAAACGGGGAGCACAAATACTCCTATCCCACTGGGGGCTTTGTAAGGGTTAAATAAGTTGTTGACTCATAAAATATTCAGGGGCGCCTGAGTGGCTCAGTGGTTGAGCGTCTGCCTTCTGCTCAGAGCATGATCCCAGGATCCAGGATCAAATCCCACATCAGGCTCCTTGCAGGGAGCCTGCTTCTCCCTCTGCCTATGTCTCTGACTCTCTCTCCTTGTGTCTTTCATGAATAAATAAATAAAATCTTTTAAAAAATAAATAATAAAATATTCAAACAATAGAGTATAAGTATTTACTTAACAAAGTATTAATAATGAATAATTATTACATATTGATAAATTAATTATTTATTTATAAATATTCACTAGAAGTGTTTTTCAAACTGTGGGTTGTAACCTATCAGTAGCTGGTAAGAGCAATTCAGTGAATCCCAACTATCACTTTTAGGATAGGATAGGAATAGGATAGGGTAGGATAGGGTAGGATAGGATAGGATAGGATAGGATAGGATAGGATAGGATAGGGTATTACATAGAAAGGGTAAGCACCATTTTATCAAACTCTTTGTGGTGTGTAAATAAGTGTGTGTGTGTGTGTGTGTGTTGTGTGTAGGTATAGTGGGTCCTAACATAAAAATGTACATACTTCTTCTAGTGGGTCAAGTTTTTTAAAAATGTGAAAAACCTGCAATCAAATAATTCAAAACCTGGAGACAAATGCATCAATAGGAGATTGGTTTAATAAATTAAGTTACATCCATTCAATGGATTATCAAACAGTTGCTCATATGAAACAAAGGTCAGTTTCCACGTGCTGAATTGCACTAGACCCCCAGAAGGAGTATTTTGTAGAAGGCAAAAACATTAAAGAATGTACTAATTTCAACCCTTTCTATATAAATATAAAGGGCTTTGCTGGGTGTGTGTTTGACTACCTGGAACCTCAGCCTGCTGACCGTTAGGCTCCTGTGCTGAGTGGGAGCTGGTCTTCCTGGAGGGTGGCCTGCCTGGTGATAGGTGATAGGACTACCATCCGTCCAGGTGAGCGAGCCAGAAGCCTTAGGACCACCGCTGACATGTCTCTCTCACTCACATTAAAGGATTCACAATCCATTCGTGTGGCTTCATCTTTAAACCTCAACCCCTTTCCAAGCTACTGTCATCTCTCCCCCGGGGAAACCACATCAAACTCTTCCTAACTAGTCTCCCTGTTGCCTCCCTATCCTTCTCAACTACCTAACTAGTCTCACTGCCACCTCTTAACTAGTAGCCTTCAGTCACCTAACTATTCTTCCTGCATGCATTCTTGCCTCCGTTCCGCCCATCTTCCCAGTGGGGCCAGAGAAACATGACCAGCCCCCATGCCTCCCAGTAGCCCTTGGGACAAAGACCAAAATCCTACAATAGCTTTTCTATTGGTTTCCTACGGATGCTATAGCAAAGCACGAAAACTTGGGTGGCTCCGGGGCACCTGGGTGGCTCTGTCGGTTTAGAGGCCGACTCTTGCTTTCAGCTCAGGTCGTGATCTCAGGGTCATGAGATTGGGCCCCGCTAGAAAGTCTCTCCCTCTGCCCCTCCCTCCACTCGCACACACGCTCTCTCAGATAAACAATAAATACATTTTAAAGAAAAACTTAGTTGATTGAGACACAAAGAGATAAGAAAGGCCCCAGTGCCTCACTCAAGGTGACCCAGACAACCCAGAAGATGGGAGGGGGTCCCGGCTTGATCTTGGGGTCATGAGTTCAAGCACCACGTTGGGCATAGAGATTGCTTAAAACTTGAAAAAAAAAAAAGATAAATAAATAAACCCAAGAAGAGGTAGATGCATGAGTCTCAGATGAGGCTCTGGGGCTCAGAGTCTCACTGTGGCTTCTTATCTGGGTGTGGCCTTCATGGACTCATTTAACCTCTTTGAAAGTGTCCTTGGCTCCCTCAGGAGAATAGCAGAACCTCCCTTAAGCTGGCGTTGCTGAAAGCATGAAAGGAAATACCGCAGGCCAAGTCTGCACAGGCCAGCAAGCATCCATAGGCCCCGGTGATGGGCTTACGGTAGCGGCAGCCACAGGTCATTTGCAAATGCTTTCTTTGGCCTGGAGTGTTTTCATAAACGAGGGAAATTTCTTCTTTTAAACTGTGTATTTTAGCCTCCACCAATCCATGAGAAGGTCTGGCCACCCTAGGGTCATCTCTGCAAGTGGCGCAAGCAGACAAGAGCCGAGGAGCACCTGTCACTCTAGCGCTCTCTCTTGGGCACCGCGGGCACCTCCCCTCTCCCCTGCCCAGGACTAGGTCCCATTTCACTCAGACCGTGCCCTTGTTGGCAACGGAGTTTGCAGGTCAGGATCGGAGCAAACATCAGAGACTTTCCTGAAATAGGGCAGGTATCTAAGGGAGGACTTCGAAGGCGTGAATGTGGTTCAGAGAAAGAAAGAAGAAACAGAATACTTGGGAGCTAGCAAAATCATTAGGGTCCTGTAGCGGGCCCCCCAGCCTGGGAGACTGTGGACCTGAAGAAAGGAGCTGTGGGAGAAAGCCCCCTGATTAGGGCTGTGACCTTCGGGTGGAAGGAGCAGACCCCCTAGGGCGGCTGGGAGTTAGGGAAATAAATACCCCCACCCGTGTCCTCCTGCCAGTCTCCCACAGGTGCCTCCCACTGGCCAAACCCAAGTGGAAACCAGAGCAAGGGAGTCTAGGTAGAGTCTAGAAAGGGCAGCCATAGAGCGGGGAGGACAAGGTTGAAGAGGAGATCGAAAGGGGAAAAATGACCAATATTTAATATACCACTGATTTTAAAATTCTTCCTCTTACCATTTTTCGCTATGAATAACAGATTGTATTAAAAACCACCCTCTTCATTACTCATATTTTCAATCCCAGTTCCTCTATATTTTTAGAGCCTTTCCACCCAGCCATGTAGAACCGGACCCCTTGTTTCTCCCAACCATGTCCCATTCACATGTCTAGCATCCACCTAACGCTTTTTTTTTTTTTTAATATTTGTTTTGCAGGTTGCTGTTGCTCACTGAAGACAGGAACTGTCTTATTCATCTTGGAACTCCCAGAACCTAGCACTCTTGTCAGACATATAATAACTACTAAAAACCCGGAGATGGTGGGTGGATTTCCATGTATTGTTCTCGTAATGGAGGGGAGGCCCAAAAAGTGAGTGGTAGAGAATAAATGTCATCACTCACTGTTCCCAACTACATCCTCTTTCAAAGAAGCCAGTGGTCATTCCCCAGATCAACAAATTAATAACAGTAGCGGTAACAATAATATTAGACCAGTATTTGGGGGGCACTTATTACACGCCACTCTATACATGCATATGTATGCATTCATCTATTGTCTTTCAGTAATACTCTAAGTCATATAGTATTACGCCTATCTTGCAGAAAAGGAAACTGAGGGATAGAGAGAGTAATTATCCAAGGTCTGTACTGGAGTCAGGATTGGCCACCAGAAAAAAAAAAAAAGGATTGGCCACCAGATCTGATGGATTCAGAGTCTTCAGCCATAAACCCTGCCTCTTCTTGGTTAACATAGCCTTAACTTACTATTACTTCTAATATTTCTAGGCTGAACTATATGTTATCCTTTTTTTTAAGATTTTATTTATTTATTCATGAGATACACACAGAGAGAGGCAGAGACATAGGCAGAGGGAGAAGCAGGCTCCCTGCAGGGACCCCAATGCAAGGCTCCATCCCAGGACCCTGGGATCATGACCTGAGCCAAAGGCAGATGCTCAACAACTGAGCCACCCAGGTGCCCCTAAAGATTTTGTTTAAAGGTTTATTTATTTTTATTAGAGAGAAAGAGAAAGACTGAGCAGAGGGAGAGGCAGATGGAGAGAGAGAGAGAATTTCAAGCAGACTTCCTGCTGAGCATGGACCCAGATGCAGGGCTGGATCTCACAATCCCGAGATCATGACCTGAGCTGAAACCAAGAGTCAGATGCATAACAGATGAAGCCACCCAGAAGCCCCTATATACCTGTTATCCTTATCAACATGTATCAGATGTTTGGTTATGCAGCAAGTAGAGACCTGACTTATCCAGTGGCTTAAGCTTATAAGGGTTGTTTCCTCTATAAAACCAGAAGTCCAGAGGTCATTTACTTCTGGCTTTGGTTCACTGGCTCAAGGATATAAAGGGATGAGGTTTCTGGGGTGCCTGGCTGGCTCAGTAGATACAGCATGCAGCTCTTGATCTCCAGGCCATAAGTTCGAGCCCCACATGAGGTATAGAGATTGCTTAAACTTTAAAAAAAAAAAAAGATGAGGCTTCTGACATGTTCTTGGACTTGCCCTCTTAGTCACAAAGTGACCACTTGAGTTCCAGCAATCGTTCCCATATTCCACGCAGGCAAAAAGAGAAAAACAGAAGGCAAAATATCACCTGCCCACTAGAAGAGGCCTCTTGACAGAGCACTCCCAGACATCTCATCTATGTTTTCTGCTTTCACTTCAAGAATCACCTTTATTGGAGGCACCTGGGAGGCTTAGCCAGTTAAGCTAAGTGTCTGACTTTAGCTCAGACTATGATCCCAGGATCTTGGGATTGAGCCCCACATGGACGGGCTCCGTGCTCAGCAGAATCTTCTCCCTCTCCCCCTTCCTCTCCCCCTGCTTGTGCTCTCTCTCTCAAATAAATAAAATACATATTTTTTAATTACCTTTATTGGCAAGAGTGATGAGGATATATAGATACATCATCGGAGCATTGCTGGGTCCTACAGTATGGAGGCTCTGCCCTTAAGAAAGGGAAATGGGGGTGGGACACCTGGGTGGCTCAGCGGTTGAGCCTCTGCCTTTGGCTCGAGGTGTGATCCCGGGGTCCTGGGATCGAGTCCTATATCGGTCTCCCCACTGGGAGCCTACTTCTACCTTTGCCTATGTCTCTGCCCCTCTCTCAGTGTCTCTCATGAATAAATAAAACCTTAAAAAAAAAAAAAAAAGGGGGGGGGGGCAGCCCGGGTGGCTCAGCAGTTTAGTGTGGCCTTCAGCCCAGGGCATGATCCTGGAGACCCAGGATCGAGTCCCACATCAGGTTCCCTACATGGAGCCTGCTTCTCCCTCTGCCTCTCTCTCTCTCTCTCTCTCTCTCTCTCTCTCTGTCTCTCATGAATAAATAAATAAAATCTTTAAAAAAATAAAAATAAAAATAAATTTAAAAAATAAAATTAAAAAAAAGGAAGGGGAAATGAGTGCTAACGAGACAATTGATATTCTCTGCCACCATCCAAGTCTTTCTGTATATCTATCCACATTTATATCTTCATATATTTATGCTTTACTCCGGGGTGTGATAAACAAGGCCCACTGCCTGCTTTGTAAATAAAGCTTTATTGGAAAACAGCCGTGCTCATTTATTTATCTATTGTTGATGGCTTCTCTCCCCACACCCCACAAAGGCAGGAATTGCTAATTCCAACACAGGCCATCCAACCCCCAGAGCCTAAAAATAGCTAATATCTGACCCTTCACCGAAAGAGTTTGCCGACCCCTGTTTTACTCTCTCCCTTTCTATCTTTGGAAAAACGCATTGTACCTCACTGGGACCCATTCACTGAAATGAGAACCGAATATAAGAGGTGAGCCAGTGAGCCATCCTGCACCATGACCGCAGCATCTCTTCTCCATCCCCGCTGCAGCTCGCATTAACAAAGAGCATTCAAGGAACATCTGAGATTGAAGAGGCATTTCCACTGACATCTGAGCCGTTCCATCCTGTCTTCCAGCAACGCTCACGACAATGGCAATCATTTTCACTAAAGAATAAACATACTTTTTGCCTCCAGATGCCCACAGACGTTCCGGGAAACTCACACACGGGAACAATCTAAAATTATCCAGCTTTGTATGCTATGGAAATAGTCTCATTCAAAGACAACTTCGTATTTGTTGAGATAATTACAAGTTTGATAAGTGCATATTATCTGAGGAATAATTTGTGAAGAATTATGCACGAGCCTAGGGTATCGGTTCAAGGATAGTTTATAGCAAATCTATATAGATTGAGATAAATCCAAAATATTTATGTGCCTATTGGCACATAAAAATCCGCCTGCCATTCTCCCATTCAGTTCTCCGTACAGGGCAGGTGTGGTTTTTTTGCCAGGGATTTGCAGCTGAATAAATCTCATAATTCAAAACGCTTCTCTTTGCCAGCCTACCAGCATTGCCACGTGGCTATACCATAAACACTTTGTAGTCCACTCAACTTGCTAGCTCCAAAATTGGGTCTCTTGACAAATTTGAGAGGAAACTCCCAGTACATCACATTTTGAGGTCAGTTAGACATTTCTAATATTTTATATAACATTATTTTAAATGCATATTATTTAAAATTTCAAAAAAGAGAATAAATAGAACTCAAATTCTCATAATGTTGATCACACTGTATTTAACTTGAATATATGGATTCCAGAAAAAAACAGAGGATATAAAAATCGATCTGAAATGCCTCGGAAAAAAAAAAAATGAAATGCCTTGGATGGGAATACCTGTCCGTATATCACAAGGTTTCTCAAACGTGGCATTTTTGACATCTGGGGCCGGAAAACCCTTTGGTCTGCGATGCTGTCCTGTGCACTGCAGGATGTTGAGCAGCATCCCTGGCCTCTCCCCACTAGATGCTAACAGCACTCCCCACTCTGTTGTGACAACCAAAAACGTCTCCAGACATTGTCAAATGTTTCCTGGGAGGCAAAATCACCCCCTGGTTGAAAATCACTGCTGTAGTATGTTCCAGAGTATTTGTTTTGGACAGAAATCCAGATTCTCTGCTATTTACTAGCTGCAGAAATGTAGGCATAATTTAACCTCTGCAGACCTGTTTTCTTTCTAGTACAGGTCCATAATAACAGTGTTATCTCACCAGGTTGTTGTACCATTAAAGGTAACAATACAGTAAACCAATAAATTCTCAAACCAGGGTAGGTATTATCATCGGATTATCCTTCTTAATTATCAGTGTATCTTTTGGTGCAGAGTCCTCATTCTGGGTTTTGCAGAATGATATGCCAGAGACAATTGCCCCCAGCTGGGTCTGATATGAAAAACTCGGGGCGCCTGGGTGGCTCAGCGGCTGAGCTCCTGCCTTCAGCTCAGGGCGTGATCCCAGGGTCCTGGGATCGAGTCCCACATCGGGCTCCCTGCATGGAGCCTGCTTCTGCCTCTGCCTGTGTCTCTGCCTCTGTGTGTATGTGTGTCCCTCATGAATAAATAGATAAAATCTTTTTTAAAAATAAATATATGGGGATCCCTGAGTGGCTCAGCAGTTTGGTGCCTGCCTTTGACCCAGGGCTTGATCCTGGAGTCCTGGGATCAAGTCCCACATCAGGGGATGCTTCTCCCTCTGCCTGTGTCTCTGCCTCTGTGTGTGTGTGTCTCTCATGAATAAATAAATAAAATCTTTAAAAAAAAAAAAAAGGAAACTCATGAGCTGATGAAATAAAAAATAATAAAAAATTTCCAAGTGAAATGAAAAATTAGATTTCACAAGCCATGAGAAAGATTTTTTTTTTTAACTAACAAGCAAAATGAGCCCTCTCCTCCCCTTGGCAGGCAGAGGAAAAGCTTCGGGAAGCATCCTGCTCCCAGGCCAGCGCAGAGGGCTTTAAGGGAAACACACAACCTCCTAGAATGACCGCAGAGGGTGCTGATCGTTGCCGATGCCAACGTGGGGCTCTCCTGGTGCCTGGGTGGAATAAACGTGTTGGCTCTTGAAAGAAAGAACCAGGCAGATGGCTACCAGCCCCAATTATTTTCAAGTCATTTCTCAAGTGTGTAAACTATTGGTACTATTGTCTGCCTCTCTGCTTTCGGGAGGTTATTATCAGCAGATTAGCTGTTTGAAGCATGCTCTCTTGCCTCTGTTGTGCTGAAGAATGAAGCCTTCCCTTGAACACGGCACTTCCAAAACAAAATGCTGGCTCTTGAGAATACGTTTTCTCACCCCTCAAGTCCTGAATGGGAAAAATTTGGCTGAGATTGGCTTCTCCCGTTCTCTGAAATATATGCATAGCCCCTAGGAATTTATTCTTCAGATGGACTCCCACGCAGGTGAAAATAGGGTCCGGGGCTATTTACCGCAGCGCTGTTTATAAGAGCAAAAGGAGCAGAAAATTATTTAAGTGTCCGTCCAGGGGAGACCAACTGCATAGATTAATTAAATGGAATACTATGTAGCAATAAAAAAAAAAAGAATGAGGAAGTGCTTCGCCGATATGAAGCAATCTCCAAAATACACCGCGAAATAAAAACAAACAAGACGTACACAGCACACATCACAGAGGTTGCTTGTATGTTCAGAGAATAAATCTGGAAAGATACATGAGAAACTTGTAAGAGAACTTTTCTCTGAGGAAGAGAACCGGGTCACTTGAGATTCAACAACCTTTTGTACCGGATGAACTTGGTACCATGGCAAGTGATGACTGTTTTTCTTTTTTTTTTTTTTAATAAATAGGGGACTTAAAAGTTTAGATAATACTCTTCCTCAAAATGAAATGTATGACTCTAGTATTAATGTACCTTTTTAAAGATTTTATTATGTATTTAAGAGAGAGAGAACACAAACAGGAGGGAGGGGCAGAGGCAGAGGGAGAAGCAGGCTCCCCGCTGAGCAGGGAGCCCGAGGCAGGACTCGATCCCAGGACCCTGGGATCATGCCCTGAGCCGAAGGCCGACACTCAACCCAGGAGCCGCCCAGGTGCCCCATTATTAATATAACTTGCTGGAAAACGAGAAACAGTTTAAATTGAACAATCTTCGGGACGCCCGTGGCGGGGGTGGGGGTGGGGGGGGGGGCTCAGCGGTTGAGCACCTGCTTTCGGCCCAGGGCGTGACCCCGGGGTCCCGGGATCGAGTCCCACGTCGGGCTCCCTGCAGGGAGCCTGCTGCTCCCTCTGCCTGTGTCTCTCCTTCTCTCTCTGTGTCTCTCATGAATAAATAAAATCTTACAAATAAAAATTGGACTATTTTCTCCCCTTCTCCCCCCGAAGTTTCCTAATTCCCGAAGGAGGGCAGCCCCGGTGGCTCAGAGGTTTAGTGCTGCCTGCGGCCCGGGGTGTGATCCTGGAGACCTGGGATCGAGTCCTGCATCAGACTCCCTGCATGGGGCCTGCTTCTCCCTCTGCTTGTGTCTCTGCTTCTCTCTCTCCTCTCTGTGTATTCTCATGAATAAATAAAAATAAAATCTTAAAAAAAAAAAAAAAAAAAGATTCCCAAAGGAGCTGAACTGATAGCACAGAGTCTCTGGGTCCCCTTTACCCAACTTCCACTATTATTAACATGTTACAGAACCACAGTTCATTGATGAAAACGAAGAACTCTGACACTGCGCCGCCGCCGTACGCGTCTCTAACCTCCAGGCTTGGCCCTGATCCACCTGCGTCTCTACCGCGGTCCGCGCGGCCCAGGAGCGCGACCCAGGGCAGGGCGGCTCTTCGCGGCTCCTCCGCCTCCTCCAATCGGGGGTGGCCACGCCCCCTGCCTCCTAATTGGCTCCACTCTCGGCCAATAGGAAGCGTCGGAGGGAAAGGCACGAGGCTCCGGAGGCGGCCTGGCGGCTCCTCCGCGCCTGCGCACAACATCTCCCGAAGGCCGCGCATCTTCTCCAGGCAGAGGCCGAGCCTGGGAGATGCTCCAGGGTCTGTGCTGATGGCATCTACCTCTCGCTGGGCGCCTTGTATCTGCAAAGCTTCCTGCTAAGCATTATTGGGACACCCCGGCGGCCCCGAGTGGCCGGAGCTTACGTTAACCCCATTTTATGGATGAAAGTACTGAGGATTCCAGAAGCTAAGTGGCTCACCCAAAGTCACAACTGCTTGGTGGCAGGACAGAAGCAGGCCAGATCCACTTTTTTTTTTTTTTTTTTTTTTTAGTTTCACCTCTGTAGTCTGTTTCCTTCAGTCCTGGAAAGTCCTGCGGTATGTGTGAAAACCAAGGCCAGGGGAGGGACCATGCTACATCCAGTGCACACTTCACAAGAACTTGTGTTGAAGCGCAGGCTCCTGGCTCCCTCTTCCCTCTCTACCCCCAAGAGTATATTTTGTAAAGAAGGCAAGTGACGGATCCCTGGGTGGCGCAGCGGTTTGGCACCTGCCTTTGGCCCAGGGCGCAATCCTAGAGACCCCAGATCAAATCCCACGTCGGGCTCCCGGTGCACGGAACCTGCTTCTCCCTCTGCCTATGTCTCTGCCTCTCTCTGTGTGTGTGTGACTATCATAAAAATAAATAAAAATTAAAAAAAAAAAAAAGAAGGCAAGTGACTTGATCTCTCTCAGGCTCAGTTTCCCCATTAGGTGGGAATAGCATTACCCAGCTCAAGCTTTGAAACTCACTTGAGGTCATGGAGCCTAGCAGGGGCTCAATCTACCAAAGATTTTGTTTTGTTTGCTTGCTTCTGTGTGTTTGCTTTTTTGCTTACTGGCTAGATACCTCTGCTTCCCTGAGGTTAGAAGTGAAGAAGGCCCCAGTAGGAAGTCAGGAGCATGATGCAGGGAAAGATCCATCGGGCCTAGCTCAGCTGCGGGACCAGTTTCTTTTTATTTTCCAATCAGGGGCAGGCCCTTGGTAAAATATGATAGACACTAAATGCTAGAAAAATGAAACAGAAAAGCAAAGACATACACAGTGCAAGTCCAACTTTTTCTTGGATTCTGTAGACATTAAGCTGATCTATCAAATTCAGCAGACCAGCCCTGTCTGTGCAGACCACACAGAAGGCAGCTCTGGTTCTAAGGAAACGTTTAGAGCTCTGTGCATGGGCCATTTTGCACACTGGTCTGTCCTGTAAAGTGGCTCATGTGAGCATTGCACAGAGTAGATCTGGGGACACAGACTCCAGAGCTCACAGCGCAGCCAGCACAGGAAAGACCAAAAGATGGCAGGAAGTACACAGAGAAAGGTGATATTCAGCTCCAGGTACATTTTTGCCATGGAGAAAAACCAGCCCAGCATCGTCAGACCCGCAGATCTCTTCAGAGGAGCTACAAATTTTCACATGAAAAATCTCCCAATTTTTAAATGCGCTTTGATACTTAAGAAGACTAATTAACTGTGCCCTCCAACTGGTGAACAGCTTCATAACTTGTAGGGTTCTATATGAATTGAGAATGCAGAGTTCAAAATCATTAAGAATTTTAAGGGGGCGCTTGGGTGGCTCAGTTGGTTAAGCATCTGCCTTCAGCTGGGGTCATGATCTCAGGGCCCTGGGATAGAGCCTTGTGTCCAGCTCCCTGCTAAGCAAGAAGCCTGCTTCTCCCTCTCTCTCTGCTACCTCCCTCCCCCACCCACTCATGCTCGCTCTCATTTGTCTCAAATAAATAAATAAAATCTTTTTTTTTAAAAAGGGGTTTTAAAATATTGACAGCCAAGCGAGCATTCAACTAAGTGTGGGGCCTGCCCAGTGCATGAACCCATGAAGGCCAAACAAAATGTCTTTGGGTCAGTCTTCATGACTTTTGTTTTGTTCCTTGAGAGAAGGGGCTGTGTTTTCTGCAAAGCTTCCATGTACAGGGCCTCCCTTGCGTAGCAAGGGCTCAAGGATCAGATGAGATGAAGCTCTGTGTGGATGAATGAGGAGCAGCAGACATAGGTAGAGCATCTTGGGAACTCTAAGCAAATACAGCAATCAACATTTTATGGGATAGGAAACAAAAAGGTTCTTAATCTTGAGGGATAGCCCCAAAAAAGGGTAAAGACTTGCTATCAGTATCAAGCGCTTAGGTGCCAGACGCTATTCTGAGCATCTTATATATATTTGCTCATCTAACCTTCACAAAATCCTAAGCGGCAGGGAGAAACCAGCCCAGCATTGTCAGACCTGCAGATCTCTGCAGACCGTGAGATTAAGTAGTGTGTCCAGGGTCACACGGCTGCGAAATGGTGGAGTCCGCATAAGCATTTAGACTGTCCGGTTCCAGAGCCTGCGCCCGCCGGTAACACCAGGCTGCCTTGGGATGAACGATGGCTAGGCTTCCTGGAGTTCCATGGAATCCTCAGGCTGCTCGGGGGAGAGCAGTTTGGCCAAGGAAGTTTTTGCCAGACTCAGATGGGATGAGGGGAATGGCGAGGAGAGAACCAACAGGAAGCATAGTTGGTGGGGGAGGGGAGGTCTGAAGAGTGAGGGGTACACATGGCTCCAAGTGGCCCCCGAGGAAATGGGCCTCCTCTTGCAGCTCAAGGACATTCAACTTCTCCTCTGGAGACAGAGACCAGGGTGGGGAGCTGGGAGTGGGGGGAAAGTAAAGTGAGTCAGTGTGACCTTATAGACGTGGGACAAGGGAAGGAGAGTGAGGAGAAAAATGCAGAGCCAGAAGTATCTGAGCAAACTGGAATGTGTAAGGCACATTCAAGAGCACCAGGGTTTAGCCCCCCCCCTGCCAGGTGGCTCAGCAGAACATCTGTCTTTGGCCCGGGGCATGACCCCGGGGTCCAGGGATCCAGTCCCATTGGGCTTCTTGCTCCGTGGGGAGCCTGCTTCTCCCTCTCCCTCTGCCTGCTGCTCCCCATGCTGTTCTCTCTGTGTGTGTCAAATAAATAAATAGAATATTTTTAAAATAAATAAATAAAAATAAATTTACATTTGGGGGATATATGGAGGCCCAGTGCATCTCCCCCTGTTGTGTTCACTTACAGCAGGATCAAGTGCAGAGGGGGTGCTCAGTAATGTTTGTTGAGTGAATGAATGAAGTTGAGAAATTACAGCTGAACCCAATGGACGGATCCATGTGGGTTGACCAACAAGCACCTGGGTGGCAGGGCCTATGGGTACAGAGGGAATCTCAGTTGAGAAAAGAGTCAATGTAGAAATCCAGCCCCCGGATCTGGCTCCTAAGTCGAAATGAAGGAGTGGGTTTGCCAGAGTTTGAACATTTACAGACGGCTCACGCCAGACCCACCAGCGGGCACTGTTTCTCAACCTCTGCGCTACTGGCATTCGAGGCTGGACAGTCCTTTGTTGCGGGGCTGCCTTGTGCACTGTGGGAGGGTTAACACCGTCCCTGGCCCCTACCCGGTAGATGCCAGGAGCACCCTTCCCTGGAGTTGGGACAACCAAACTATCTCCAGAAGGCTCCACAAGCCCGTGAGGGCAAAATCCCCACTGAGAGCCCCTGCCTTGAGATAAACTACCTTGTATTTCCACCAAGAAGGCCCTGGTTTCCAGGATTTCTGCAGATGGATCTGGGAGCTCTTGACACATCCAAGCTGAGAACGTCAGAGCAAGGCTGCAACTCCAGGGCTTTTCTGCAAAGACCCTTTCCAGAAGGGGTTCTGTGGAACTCCAGCTCATCGGTGTCATATCCATGTTCATGGCATTCCTGTTGTTTGTTGTTGATCCAACTGCTTTATTCCTTTTTTTTTTTTTTCAAATATTTTATTTATTTATTTGACACAGACAGAGAGCAAGAGAGCACAAGCAGGAGGAGCAGCAGAGGGAAAAGGAGAAGCAGGCTCCCCGCTGAGCAGGGAGCCCAAAGTGGGCCTCGATCCCAGGACCCTGAGATCATGACCTGAGCCGAAGGCAGACACTTAACCAACTAAGCCACCCCGGCGCCCCTCAACTGCTTTATTCTAGAAATGAGGACACTTAAGGCCCAGAGAAGCTCAGGAACTTGTCCAAGTTTACACAGCTAGTTGGGGAGCAAGTAGATAGCTTATTTCTAACAGGCACAAACTCATAGCAAACCAAATAACAGGTTCATGAGTTGGCAAAGGACATTCATTTTGTCCCCTTTGACCTCAGACAAAGTGAGTGGCTGAGTGTAGAGCCCGAGGTGGGAGCCCATTCCCGGTTCCAGCCTGCTCCCTGGGGCTTTCTGCTCTGCTCCATGTGAAGGAGGCAGGGTTGCCTCCTGGTCTGGACATAATCAAGTGATGATCTTTGGAGAAACCCCAAAACAGGAAAGAGAAAGAGAGAGAAGGAAAAGCTCTCCAGACGAACACGTCGGGAAGGAAGCGGCAGTCAGCCGAGTCGGTGGACACCACGAGACAATGTTTTTGCATAAAACAATCTGAAGCAAGCAGAGGAGGTGAGTTTGTTTTGGAACGAGATTGTCGCGTGTCATGCACCGTCCTCACGGAAGCCTGACTCACCTTTGTTAGCAGGTGTGAGTCAGAGCTGCGCCGGACCGTGGGCATCAGGGCCGTGTGTCAGACCAAGTCCTGGGAAGGGCAAGGTGAAGAGTCAGCGATTCTCCCCCTGGATGGTTCGAAATGTCCAACAACTCCAAAGCCGGGCTCCTGCCTCTGGCTGCAGATGCACCTACGCTGGGGTTTGCCCAGACAACCTTGGGACAGGGCTGCCTCCTTTTCCTACCTGCCTCCCATGCTTCTCAAACTAGGTTGGGGCCCCTGCTGGGGTCCAGGTGGCGTGGGTGGTAGACAGGCAGAGGCAAGGCAGCCAGCGGTCAACTTAGTCATTCAACACGTTTTTATTTTTATTTTTTTTATTTTTTATTTTTTTAAATATTTTATTTATTTATTCATGAAGGACACAGAGAGAGAGAGAGGCAGAGACACAGGCAGAGGGAGAAGCAGGCTCCATGCAGGGAGCTCGATGTGGGACTCGATTCCGGGACTCCAGGATCACGTCCTGGGTCAAAGGCAGGCGCCAAACCGCTGAGCCACCCAGGGATTCCCCATATTTTTATTTTTTTAAAGATTTTATCTATTTATTCATGAGAGGCACAGAGAAGCAGAGACACAGGCAGAGGGAGAAGCAGGCCCCAACCACTGAGCCACCCCTAATATGTTTTTATGTATTGAGCACCTACTGTTCTAAGACACTATTCTAAGAGCTGAAATACAGCCATGGCCAATCCCTGCAGTCCCAGAATTTACCTAGTAGTCCCTGGAGACAGTTAATAAACAGATCAATGTCTTAGGGTATCAAATGACAAGAACTCTTATGAGAAATATAAAGGCAAGGGGAGGGCTGGAGCGTGATAGCAGGGATGAGGGGCTCTTTTGGAAGGGGGCACTGGGGAAGACCTCCAGGAGGAAGCAGGAGGTGTGAAGTTATGTTAGAACCTTTACCAACAATATTTGGGGTGAGAATAGAGCCCACTTTCGAAGGGGGAGGTTGCTCAAACAGGTACGCGCACACCCATGTCCACCGCAGCACTGCTCACAACAGCCCAAGGGCGGGAGCACCCAGGTGTCCGTCAACAGATGAATGGATGAACAAAATGGGTGGATCCACACAATGGGATACTATGTGTCCTTAACAAGAAATGAAATTCAGACCTAGGGACGCCTGGGTGGCTCAGTGGTTGAGCATCTGCCTTCGGCTCAGGTGGTGATCCCAGGGTCCTGGGATCGAGTCCCGCATCCGGCTCCCCGCAGGGAGCCTGCTTCTCCCTCTGCCTAAGTCTCTGCCTCTCTCTCTGTGTCTCTCATGAATAAACAAATAAAATATTTTTTTAAAACATTCAGACATAGGTTACAATATGGATGAACCTTGAAGACATTATGTTAAGGGAAATAAGCCAGATACAAAAGGACAAATCGTGTATGATCCCCCTTATCGAGGTACCCGGAATAGTCAAATTCATAGACGCAGAGCAGAATGGTGATGGCCAAGGGCTGGACAGAGGGGCGTCGGGGGCTGGGGAGAGCGAGGACTTGGTGTTTAATAGGGACAGTCTCAGTTGGAGATGATGACAAAGCTTTGGAGATGGTCAATGGTGATGGTTGCACAACAACGGGAATGTATTAGTGTCACTGAAGGATGCACTTAAAATGGCTAAAATGGGGAGCTTTAGGTTATGTATATGTTGCCACAATTTTTTTAATTTAGCTGGGGAAAAAAAGAAGAGGAAAGAAGGCAGAGACCAGAACAACATTTAGTGAGTGAAGCTTACTTTGAACCAGTCAGCTGTGAAGCCTTTTACATACATGATCTCATCTAATCTTTACAACATCCTTAACATTAGGTATGATCCCAGTTTACAGATGAACAAACCAATGCTCACAGCCATCAAGGGCCTTTCTTTTTTTTTTTTTTCTTTCTTTCTTTTTTTTTTTTTTTTTTTTAAGATTTTATTTATTTGTTCATGAGAGACACAGAGAGAGGCAGAGACACAGGCAGAGGGAAAAGCAGGCTCCATGCAGGAAGCCCGAGGCAGGACTTGATCTCAGGACCCCAGGATCAGGCCTTGAGAGGAAGGCAGATGCTCAACTGCTGAGCCACCCA
The DNA here is from genome assembly GCF_048164855.1 of Canis lupus baileyi. Lineage (NCBI taxonomy): Eukaryota > Metazoa > Chordata > Mammalia > Carnivora > Canidae > Canis > Canis lupus. The sequence goes on along the minus strand of NC_132863.1, from coordinate 41,579,216 downwards.
AGCGTCCCATCAAGGGCCTTTCTCAGGGGTGAGTGACAAGGCTGTGATTCACCCCACACACACTGCTTGCTCTGTCCACACTACTAGCATCCCACCTTAACCCACACCAGTGCCCTGTGTTTGCTGAAGCCGTTTGTAAAACCCTCCACCTCTGTGCAACCTGCAACGGCCTCCATTGCTAAATAAAGCCATGAGGGCAGTGGGCTTAGGGGGGCTCAGTTGGGCAGGATGGATTCATGAAGAAGAGGAGCCCATCCGAATCTTGAAAGCCCACTTGAAAGGTGTCTTTGAGTTGTTTTGTTTTTTTTTTTTTTTTTAAGATTTTATTTATTTATTCGAGAGAGGCAGAGACACAAGCAGGTAGAAGGAGAATCAGGCTCCATGCAGGAAACCCGACGTGGGACTCGATCCTGGGACCCAGAATCACACCCTGGGCCCCGGGATCGAGTCCCGCCACCCAGGATCATGCCCTGGGCCAAAGGCAGGCACTAAACCGCTGAGCCACCCAGGGATCCCCACTCCCCACCTCCACCCCCCAGCTTTGAGTTTTAAAAGGCATTCGTGTTACTCATTGCACAAACAAATCCAGGTGTTTCTCTGGGCCACTGGTGAGTGGTAAGGAGATCAAGCAGCCAGCTCTTTGATAAAGAGCCTGATCTAATGGAATAAGGAGAGATATCAGTAGCACCAAACTGGGTGGAAAACAGTACAGAAATGTCACACAGAGATTTGCATAAGATGCTAAGGAGACTCAGAGGATCCCAGAGAAAGGATATTTTTTTTCTTTTTGCCCTAAGAAATCAGAAAGCTTTTCCTCCCTAGAAAATTTAGTCACCCTAGAACCTAATCTAAGAGAGTTAACCAGAAACTTAACTTGCAGTTTCTGACATACTTTTGCTTTCCACCCACCTTCCTTCCCACTGGTCAGTTTCCTGGGAAACATCCACATTTTGAGAACAAAAATACCAATAACATGTCATTAGAATGACATCAACATGACAAGAACATTTTGTTAAAATAACTCTAAGGCCTAAAGTACATGTGAAAATTATTTTTAAATGGCATTAGCTCCACAAAAGGGAGGCACTAATGAGATGCTTAACCAAAAAAAAAAAAAAAATTAGATTTCTCAGAATGCTTATCCTCTGGATCAGAACAGTGGCTGAGGTTTAATAGTAACTTTGGAACAATCTAAGTAAATTCTGTTACTCGGAAGGGGTTAGCAGAGCCTCTGGGATTTTGTATGGAAGCATAATATGGAGAATATGGATGTAGCAAACCTCATTTTTAACTTTCTCCAGGAAAGAAGAAGGGGATGTTGCCTTCAGGAGATTTGAGGTCCCTATGTCTTTTTTTTTTTTTTTTTTTTTAAGGGCTTTATGTCTTGAGTCAAAGGAGACTTGGAGAGCCTGGTGTTGTGGCTCTCAGAGCCCCCCTGATGCCCACATGTCCTCCCGCCTCTGCCTTCCAGGGACATCAGGTGGAAGTCTGACCTCAGGAATGGTGGGTGCATTTCCACCATGGAAACCAAATGAGGCTCCCTCCTCCCCACCCCCAGAGCTCTTCTCCCAGCGGCTGTTCTGAGAGCTCTGCAGTTGTATTAGAAAGTTTCCGCCATCCCTGAGACTCTGAAATAGAATGTTTCTGCTCACAGGAACTGCACCTCTGTGGTTAGAAATGATGTTACTGTAATTTATGATACAAGGTGGAGCCCTTCTCCCTTGTTTAAAAATACACTGATAGGGTGTTCTCAGCCCCACACGAGTGTTACCATAGCTTGCTTAGGAAGGGGAATTTGTAAAAGAGGCAATTTCTAGTTCTGGCAAGAAACCCTATCTGGGCTCCCGGTAAGGGATTAAATATCACGCAAGCACATTCTTGCAGCAGACTGATTCAACTAGTAGGAAAGTCTGGCCATGACTGAAAGGTTTAGAGAAAAATAACAAATTGCTTCTCAGAACTCGTAGAAGGGAGCTTTCAATCTAAGCACTTACACGCAGCAGAAGGCACCAAGTGTAGAGGCCGGGTGGATCTTCTTCTTCTTCTTTAGAGTTGTGTTTACCACATGCTCTGGTTCCATGGATTGAGAGCATATTTCACCCTATCTGCAAATAGAATATTTAAGATTCTTGAAATATTTTGACTCTCCTAAAGAATTTTATCCTCCATTGATTATACCTTGGTGACTGAGTTTCAATCTTAGCAAAGTCACATAGGCAGTGAAATCAAATGTTGCCTATTTAAGATAATTAGCACCTTGCCTACTTAAAAAGTGAGGTCTCACCAGGACAATTGACTTACTAATTGTGATCTGGCCAGGAAGTTGGAAAATTCAAGGAAACACACCTTTGGGAAAAAGAAACAGTATTCCTACAGTTTGCCTCGCATTTGTGTGCAGTTACTGATGTGTATCCTCCAACAGTAAAACCAAGGTATGCTCAGAAAAAAGAGACTTATTTTGGCTTGAGGACCAAGCATGGTTTTCAAATACAGTTTCAAGTTCTAGAGAAGTTTTATTTTATCAGGACTTCCGAAGAAAAGGCTGGCTTGCCTTGAAGAAAACCCCACACTGTATTTTTCTAAGTCTCTCTTTCTGAATGTGAACTAGCAGAATTACAGATGGAATGCTTGATAGGAAGGGGAAAAACACAATCAGTGCAAAACACCTCTTCTGAGCTGGGCTCTGAGGCTTAGGTGTGCTGTTGGTTTTTTTTTTTTTTTTTTTTTTTTTTTTCTTTGTCTAACATCTCCTTTTTGGAAACATTCTGTTCAAAAATTTAATCGGGGGGTTCCTCAAAAAGTTAAACACAGAATTACAATATGACCAGCAATTCTATTCCTAGCTGGAACCCAAAAGGATTGAAAACAAGCACTCAAACAGAAACTTGGACACCTTTGGTGTTATAGCACTATTCACAGTATAGGAAAGTAAAGGGGCGCCTGGGTGGCTCAGTCCAGTAAGCGTCCTACTGTTAATCTCAGCTCAGGCCTTGATCTCAGGGTCATGAGTTCAAGCCCTGTGTTGGACTCTGTGCTGGGAATGGAGCTTACTTAGAAGAAGAAGGAGAAAAGAAGAAGAAGAAGAAGAAGAAGAAGAAGAAGAAGAAGAAGAAGAAGAAGAAGAAGAAGAAGAAGAAGAGGAGGAGGAAGAGGAGGTAAAAACAACCTTAGTGTCCATCTACCGAGGAGTGTACAAACCAAATGTGGTGCATGCATACAATGGAACACTAGTCAGCCTTAAAAAGGAATGAGCTTCTCACATGGATGAACAGTAAGTTTAGTAAAAGACACCAGACACGAAAAGGACAAATTTGGTATGATTCCACTTACAGGAAATATCTAGAATAGTTAAATTCATAGAAACAGAAAGTAGCTGTGGGAATGGGGAATTATTGCTTAACGGGGACAGTTTCCGTTTAGGGTAATGAAAAATTCTGGAAATAGGGGTGATGGTTGCCCAACATCGTTAATGTAACTAATGTAACTGAATTGTATGCAAAGATGGTTAAAATGGCTAGCTTTATGCTATGTATATTTAACCATCATAAAAAACATTTTTAAAGACTATCAAAAATAAATAAGAAAAAATAGAGTATAAAAAATTGAGTCTACTATAATTCTATGTAAAAAAACAAGTGCTACCCCTAAGATTGACTTATTTTATGTTGCTTTCACTCACCTTTGGTTCTGTGAATGTCAAATTTCAACTAAAATCTTCCTATTTACTGTCTATCCACAGACATAATCTTCAGTCAAGAAAGCAAGCCCAAGAGGGCGCCTAGGGGGCTCAGTCAGAAGAGCGTGGGACTCTTGATGTCGGGGTAGTGGGTGTAGAGATTACTTACTAAATAAAAGATAAATGGTGCCTGGGTGGCTCAGTTGGCTAAGCGTCTGCCTTAGCACAGGTCATGATCTCAGGGTCCTGGGACTGAGTCCCACATCGGGTTCCCTGTTCAGTGGGGAGTTTGCTTCTCCCTCTCCCTCTGCCCCTACTCTCTCTTCTTCTCTCTTTCTATCTCAAATAGATAAATAAAATCTTTAAAAAATAAAGAAAAGGAAAGAAAGCCAAAGGAATTTGACTCCTACAGCTTGGATTGAATCTGCTTGGCAAGCCATGGCACCAATGATCTCCCAGGAAAGCAGGTCCCTCCAGGTGTGCCCAGGAGACATGTGGATGAGGTAGCAGGTGTAGAGCAGTGTAGGCAGGTAGGGGTAATGGTTGAAAGCCTGGGCTCTGAGCCAGATTGCCTGACTTTGTGACTTAAAGAGTCTTAACCTCTCTAGGCCTCACTTTTCTTATCTATAAAAGGAAGATAAGCAATAGCCACCAGCTCACAGAGCTGTTTTGAGTCAGTAAATGAACACTGCCTGGCACACAATCATGGGTAGCTTTTTGGTAAAATATCCTCTTCATAACTTCACTTTTAGGTTAGAATGATTTTGTGGTGACTCACATAATACAATGGTACTAATATAACGGGATATTTATAATATTATATATTATATACAATAATAAGTTAACAATCACTCAGCACTGAAAAAGAATAAACTACTGGTACACACAACAACTTGGGTAAATCTCAAGAGCATTATCTTGTGTAAAAAAGGCCAGCCTCAAAAGGTCACAGTCTATACTTCCATCTATATGACATCCTCAAAATGACAAAATTATAAAGACAGAGAAGAGGTCAGTCATTGCCAGGGGTTGGGGTGGTGATTCGTAGGCATAATGAAAGCATGAGATCTTCATGGTGATGGAACAGTGCCCTACATTGACAATGGTGGTGGTCACCAGTTGACAGAGTAGCACAGAACTCTACACACACATATGGTGTCATGGTCAATTGCCTGGTTTTGAGTTTGTCCTATGGTTAAGGAAGATGTCACCAAAGGGAAACTGGAGGAAGGGTACATGGAGCTCACTCTGCTATCTTTGCAACTTCCTGTGATACTATAATTACTTCAAAATAAAAAATTTGGGGGATCCCTGGATGGCTCAGAGGTTTAGCGCCTGCCTTTGGCCCAGGGCGCGATCCTGGAGACCCGGGATCGAGTCCCACGTCAGGCTCCCAGCATGGAGCCTGCTTCTCCCTCCTCCTGTGTCTCTGCCTCTCTCTCTCTCTCCCTCTATGTCTATCATAAGTAAATAAATCTTTAAAAAAAAAAAACAAAATAAAAAAGTTTTAAAAATTTTATAATATGTAATTATATGTAATATGCATAATAATATGTAATAATATGCATGCAGTAATAACAATTCAGTAGATACTGAGTCCCATCAACGGAGGAGAGACTACTTAAAGTGCTTTTTTCTTTTTTTCTTAAGATTTTATTTATTTATTTGAGAGAGAGAGAGCATGCGCTTGAAAGAGAGCACATGAGCAGGGGTAGGGGCAGAGGGAGAAACAGACTCCCCTCAAGGTGGGGCTCGATCCCAGGATCTTAGGGTCATGACCTGAGCCAAAGGCAGATCTTAACAGACTGAGCCACCGAGGCACCCCAGAGTGACTTTTTTTTTTTAAGATTTTCATCTTAAGTAATCTCTACACTCAATGTAGGACTCAAACTCACGACCCCGAGATCAAGAGTCCCATGCTCTACTGACTGAGCCAGCCAGGGCTCCAAGGGTTGATTTTAAATATAAAAATGATTTACATTTTCAGCGTTTGGCTTTGAGATTTCTAAGAGTCAAGCCATAAAGAGGAGGAATCTGGAAAGAAACAACAAATTCAGGGATTGGGGGTGAGGGAGGAGGAAGAAAGACTTTTTTCTCAGATGCTAAATTCTGAAAGATTCTTCATAGAAGATTTTTTTAAATTGGGGTCATAATGGGAACATATTCTGAAAAGTAGTTTCTACATGAACAGAAATGCTTCCTCTGCTCATTTCTTTTGCTAATTCCCAATCACAGTTGTAAAAGAGGGAACTGAAATTTATCGTGCAGTTACCAGGGGGCTGCACATAGTATATCCTTTAATTATCCCCATTTTATCCCCAAAACTGAGGCATGGGGCGCTCATTTTATTGCACAGGGACAAATGGGAAACCAAGTACCTGCTCAAATCTAAAGCCCAGTTTCTCACTATGCACTTCTTTTCACCCACCTCCCTGCCCACAGTGGCTGCTATCATAATCTTCATCATGGGCCTGGAATTCTATAATTTACGAAGCTTGGTCTTCCAAATTTAAGTGTGCATAAAACCTCCTGGGGAACTGCACAGTCTCGGGCCACATCCCAGTAAGTCCTCCATTATTCAATCTGACGGGGAGCAGAAGGTACTTTGGGTATACAGATGTTCATTCTTAGTCTGTCCTTGAAGACCCCTGACCCAGACTCTTGGGACTCTACCATCAGAATATTCTGGAATTCCCAAGCATCGGGGGCAATCTGCAAAGGTGACCAACCATTCCAGTTTGCTCAGGACTGAGGGGTTTTCCGGGACGTGGAAATTTTAGTGCTAAAACTGGGAAAGTCCTGGACCAGTTGGAACCAGTTGGTCACCCTATGAGTTCAGGATGTGGTGACAGTCCAGGGTCCCTCCTTTATATGCAGAAACGTCAGTGGTCCTTGAGGTTGTCAAACAGAGTGAGGCTGGCCAAACAGAGTGAATTTCCTACTCTAGGACCCCCACCTTAGCTCTCATTTCACATGTAATAGTGTTGGCGGAAGGGACGGCCATCTAGGGCCATGTAGTGTGGATTTTCTGTCAGACTCTAACAAAGAAGAATGGCCAGCATCTGAGAGCCCTTATAGGGCAAACCCTCTGTAGTTAAGAAATCAAGCTTTGGTGACAAGACATGAGAGACACTTAACTCTGGGAAATGAACAGGGGGTAGTGGAAGGGGAGGTAGGCAGGGGGGTTGGGGTGATTGGGTGATGGGTACTGAGGGGGGCACTTGGCGGGATGAGCACTGGGTGTTATGCTATATGTTGGTAAATTGAACTCCAATCAAAAAAAAAAAAAGAAGATACACGCAAGTTTGGTATTTTTATAAAGAAAAAAAAGAAAGAAATCAAGCTTTGAGGATGCCTTGCTGGCTCAGTCAGTGGAACATAAGACTCTTGATTTTGGGATTGTGGGTTCAAGCTCCATGTTGGGTGTAGAGGTTACTTGAAAATAAATAAAAATCAAAATAAAGAAAGAGAAAGAAGGAAAGAAAAGAAAAGAAGAAAAAAGGAAAAGAAAAGAAAAAAGAAAAAAGAAAAGAATAGAAAAGAAAAGAAAAGAAAAGAAAAGAAAAGAAAAGAAAAGAAAAGAAAAGAAAAGAAAAGAAAAGAAAAGAAAAGAAAAGAAAAGAAAAGAAAAAAGAAAAAGAAATCAGGCTCTGGAATATAAAGAGATCCATGGGCAGCTAAGGTGGCTCAGGGGTTTAGCACCTGCCTTTAGCCCGGGGCATGATCCTGGAGACCCAGGAATAAATAAATAAAAAGACCCCAATAAATAAAATATTTTAAAAAATAAATAAATAGGGCAGCCCCGGTGGTGCAGCGGTTTAGCGCCGCCTGCAGCCTGGGGTGTGATCCTGGAGACCCGGGATCGAGTCCCACATCAGGCTTCCTGCATGGAGCCTGTTTCTCCCTCTGCCTGTGTCTCTGCCTCTCTCTTTGCTCTCTATGAATGAATGAATAAATAAATAAATCTTTAAAAAATAATTAATAAATAAATAAATAAATAAATAAATAAATAAATAGATCCATGTCCAAGTCTCAGTCCTTCTGCGCATTGCTAACTGTCAGGTTTGGACAAATTATTTAAACTTTTTTGAGCTTCAGCTTCTCATCTGTGAAATGATCAAATCCCACCCCCTCCACTGGCCCACTCCACTACTTTTGGTTTCTATTTTATCAATTTCTACATTTGATTTTATCCATTCCTATCTTTTATTCTTTTTAAAATTACTTTATTATTCTAAGTTTCTTGAGTTAAAACGTTTATTACTGATCTTTTAAGTGTTATTTTTCTAGTAAATGCATCTTAGAGCTATACATTTCCCTCTGCATGCTGCTTTGTCCTCATCCCACAGGTTTGCATGCAGAGCGTTTGGTTCCCATTGTTTAGTTCTAATTGGACTGTAATTTCCATTTTGACTTTTTCTTTAAGAGGAGAATTCATGGGGCAGCTCTGGTGGCTCAGCGGTTTAGCACCGCCTTCAGCCCAGGGTGTGGTCCTGGAGACCTGGGATCAAGTCCCACATCGGGCTCCCTGCATGGGGCCTGCTTCTCCCTCTGCCTGTGTCTCTGCCTTTCTCTCTGTGTCTCTCATGAATAAATAAATAAAATCTTTAAAAAAAAAAAAAAAAGAGGAGAATTCATCTGAAACACGGGTAGTAATTGTACCTGCCTCACAGAAGTGTTGCGAGGCTCAATCGAGATGGTAAAAGTAAAATTTTTAGTACACAGCCCAGCAGATAATAAGCGCTCCAAACATTTCAGTACAACCAGCTGCCCCTGATGAGATGCACCATTGTATCGGGAGCTTTTTTGTTTTGTTTTAAGATTTATTTATTTATTCATGAGAGACAGAGAGAGAGGCAGAGACACAGAGGGAGAAGCAGGCTCCTTGCAGGGAGCCGGATGCGGAACTGGATCCTGGATCCCGGGATCACACTCTCAGCTGAAGATAGACACTCAACTGCTGAGCCACCCAGGCGTCCCTGTATAGTGCGTTTGCATCTTCCCAGTCTTCCTCCCCCGGGGTGCCTTCCCTCCCATTTCCTGTAAACATCTCTGTCAGAGTCACTCTTCTGATTTGGAGGCCTAATCAAATAATTTTCCTGCTGAAAAACCTAAGGTAATTCCCAAGGCCCAAGCATGTGCGTGCATGATCTTCAAAAATCTTCCCACCCCGGAAACAAGCTGCCTGCGAATGGAGACCTTCCTATCACATTCGCCCCTATGTTGTTGGGGTCAGGAAGGGTCCCAGGACACGGGGGTGCGTGCTATATTCTAGCTGGGATGAATCAATGAAAGAATGAACAATCTACCCTTGAGGATACTCATCCCAGTCCTGAGAGCTCTTCCTGCAGATCTTGAGTTCCCCTCCCCCTTTTGCTCCCACATACTTTGCATTTCTTTTTAAAACTTGTTTTCAGAGGCACTGAGCTGGCTCCAGTGGTTGGTTAAGCATGGGGCTCTTGGTGTCAGCTCAGGTCTTGATCTCAGGGTGGTGAGTTCGAGCCCCATGCTGGGCTCCATGCTGGGCATGGAGCCTACTTAAAAATAAATTAATTGGGCACCTGGGTGGCTCAGTCTGGTGAAGCATCTGCCTTTGGCTCAGGTCATGATCCCAGAGTCCTGGGATTGAGCCCTACGTGGGGCTCCCTATTCAGCAGAGAGTCTGCTTCTCCCTCTTCCTCTGCCCTTCCCTTCTGCTCTGGCACTTTCTCTCTCTCTCTCAAATAAATAAATAAAATATTTAAAAAAAAGAATCTTTGGGATGCCTGGGTGGCTCAGTGGTTGAGTGTCTGCCTTTGGCCCAGGGCGTGATCCCAGGGTCCTGGGATCGAGTCCCACATCAGGCTCCTTGCAGGGAGCCTGCTTCTCCCTCTGCCTGTGTCTCTGCCTCTATCTGTGTCTCTCATTAATAAATAAAATCTTTAATAGAAAATAAATAATAAATAAATAATAAATTTTCATTTTTAATTAATTAATTAATGAAAAATTATTGTGTTTAATAAAAGGCAGAAACCCATTCTAGCTAGCCTACGTTAAAAGGGACATTTATCACAGAAAACAGGGGATCGATCCCCAACAAAGAGCCAGAGTGCGGCCTAATGTGGCATCCAGGGAGACCTCACCTCTCCACTCTGCCTCTCCCCACATCTTCCTTCTTCTCTTTCTAGACTGGCTACAGTCTGCAGAAAATATAGGTGCCAAGGCTCCCCATCTGACATCTTGCAGGGCCACTATGGAGACCACATCCCTTGGGAGACTAACTCCAAATTCTCAGGGGAGAGTTGGATTTGCCCTGCCTGAATCACGTCTTACTGCTATTTCGCAGACACTAGCTGGAAGGGCATGACCTTGCGGTCCAAGCTCGTGGCTGGGACCCACTCCCTGGAAGGAGGCGAGAGAAAGCAGGTCAAGAGTCACTATCAGCTGGTGGCATTCCAAAATGTATTACTAGCCTTTGGCTTTCCAAACTTCTGTCATTCTTATGCCACCTTCATAACAGGGGGGTTAGTACCGACTGCCTGAGTACATCTCACAGCCCTGCCACTTCCCAGCTGTGTGACCCTCAGCAAGTGGCTTAGCCTCTCTGTGCGCAGTTTCCTCAAAACTGTGACTGTCGGGGATCCCTGGGTGGCGCAGCGGTTTGGCGCCTGCCTTTGGCCCAGGGCGCGATCCTAGAGACCCGGGATCGAATCCCACATCGGGCTCCCGGTGCATGGAGCCTGCTCCTCCCTCTGCCTGTGTCTCTGCCTCTCTCTCTCTCTCTCTCTGTGACTATCATGAATAAATAAATAAAATCTTAAAAAAAAAAAAAACTGTGACTGTCACACAATAAAGAAGTTTAAAAAAAAAAAAACACTTAGCTATTACTCTTCTAAGAGCCTTTACTGTTTTTAAATTCCCTCATGGATCACCTGAAATTATTACCATCACTTTTTAAAAATATTTTATTTATTTGAGAGAGAGAGAGAGAGAGCACAAGCAGGGGGAGCAGCAGAAGCAGAGGGAGAAGCAGGCAACCTGCTGAGCAGGGAGCCTGACATGGGGCTCCATCCCAGGACCCTGAGATCATGACCTGAGGTGAAAGTAGATGCTTAACTGCTGAGCCACCCAGGGGCCCCAACCATTGCTTATTTTTAAAACTACTTCTCCATTTAAAATAAATTTTTAAAAGGAAATCCTGCATTACTGCTATCAATGAAAATTAATATCATATTCCATAAATATATCTATATGGTTAAGCATATATACATACATATGGTTACCTATATATGAATATATATACACATACACATGTAGAGATAGGCTAAATTCTAGGCATATAGCATTGTCTGCTGAAGGCTTTGATGGGCCAGTGACCTGCACTCATTTCCAAAGGGAGATTTGCAAGTGTTAGAGAGGTGTTAAAGACATATTAGCGTCACACTGAGACTTTCTTCTTTGAGTAATCATAAGGAGGGACCAGACAATGAAAAGGGTATTATGTTCTCACTTTGGGACTCTGTGTGATTAATGCCTTGTCCCTTACTACTAAAGTCCTCTCCCAGACCACAAACAGGGAAACACTTTGTTATATCATCAAATCTCCATTCCCATCACCACAATCGGGTTTTTGTCTAGCGGGGATCCCCACTTCCTTGACCAGCCCTCCCCTCCTCGCCAGCATGCCGCATCAGCCTGGTGTCTGGCTCTTGGAAGCCCTGTGTCGCTGGCGGAGCTGACTGTCCCTCCAGAGCTCAGGCACCATCAGAGAGCAGCACAGTCACTTTGGAAAACAGTCTGGCAGTTCCCCCAAAGGATATGCATAGAGTTACCATATGACCCAGCAATTTCATTCTGGGGTATATACCCTAGATAATTGAAAGCATAAATTCAGAATAGCCAAAAAGCTGGAAATAAGCCTCACATCCATCAGCAGATAAATGAGTGGACAAATAAAATAGAATATTTGGCATCAGAAAAGGATCAAGAATGGATACACACTACAAAATGGGTGGACCTGGAAAACATTATGCTAAGTAAGAGAAGCCAGTCACAGGGGTCACATGTTGTACAATTTTATCTATATAAAATGTGCAGAATTGGCCAATCCATAGAGACAGAAGGTAGATTAGTGATTCTATAGGATTAGATGGAGGTGGGATCTAGGAGAAATGGGAAGTGAGTGCTAATGGGTAAGAGGTTGCTTTCTGGGATGATGAAAATGCTCTGGAACTAGACAGCAATGATGGTTGCACAATTCTGTGAATACAGTAAAAGCCATTAAACTGTATATGTATTTTAAGTAGATGAGTTGTATGGTATGCGGATTATATCTCAATAAAACTATTTTTGAAATAGCTAACTTACACCTTGGGAGGAGTTGGATGACCAATACTGTACTTCACTAGAGTGTGTAACTAATTGCCTCCCTGCCAGGCCCATTGACTCATGGGCTAGGTTGGCAGTCACCATGGGGTTCTGCTTGAATGGTGGGGATTGTGCCTATAGCTATGAATTTGAGTATATTAAAAGCTTTACCTAGAAGAATGGTCACCGTGATGCACCCAAAACTAGCCTTTAAGCATTCAGAGTGGCCTAGGCTAATCCATTCAATGAATCTATTCAAAAAAAAATTTTTGACACCTACTAAGTGCCTAGTGTCATAAGAATCTGGAGCTATAGGGACACCTGGGTGACTCAGTGGTTGAGCATCTGCCTTTGGCTCAGGGCATGATCCCGGGGTCCTGGGATGGCGTCCCGCATTGGGGCTCCCTGTGGGGAGCCTGCTTCCCCTCTGCCTATGTCTCTGCCCCTCTCTCTCTGTGTCTCTCATGAATAAATAAATAAAATCTTAAAAAAAAAAAAGAATCTGGAGATACATCAATGAACGGCACTGAAAAGGATACTGCCCTCATGGAGGTGGCACCTAACTGAGAGAGACAGCCAAAAACCGTTAATACATAAATAATATAATTAATAATTAAGATTACATTATACATAAGATAATTTCAGAAACTCATAAAAGTGCTCCTATGGTAAGTCAGCATAACGGAAGACAGGGCCAGAGGAGGAGGGGAAAGCCTTCAACTGAGGTACCATTTGGATCTAGACTTGAATGAGGAAAAGAAGCCAGACACAAGAAACTCCGGGGAAAGTATGTTCCTGGCAGAGGGAATAGCAATTGCAAAGGCCCTGTGGCAGAGCCAGGTTTGATGTGGTACAGGTTTAGAAATAAAGCTGGTGGGCAGTCCCGGTGGCTCAGCGGTTTAGGGCTGCCTTCAGCCCAGGGTGTGATCCTGGAGACCCAGGATCGAGTCCCACATCGGGCTCCCTGCATGGAGCCTGCTTCTCCCTCTGCCTGTGTCTCTGCCTCTCTGTCTCTGTATCTGTATCTGTCTCTGTCTCTCATGAATAAATAAACAAAATCTTAAAAAAAAAAAAAAAAAGAAAGCTGGTGTGGTTTGATCATGAGCAAGGGATGAGCAAGGCAAGAGATGGAAAGAGAGAGGCAGTCAGAGGTCCTGTTCACCTAGGTTCCAAGGCTGTTGTAAGGATTTCCTTTCAAGTCAGATGGGAAGCAACTGTAGAAGCTTTGAAGACAGAGTGACCAGATGTGATTTACTTTCTGAAAAGCACACCCAGACCACCCTGTTGAGAACGGATCGTGGGAGGAAGAGTGAAGCAGAGAGGTCATTTGGGAGACGGTTGCCCTTGCCGTCCTGCTCTGTACTCTTTCCCACCCCAAACACGGGATGACAGGCCTTTATTTGTTGTTAAAGTCGCCCAACTATTTACGAGCCTCATCAGTTTGAACAACAATGTAGAGGGGAGAGTTGAAATGCAGACCTCTTTGCCTAAATTTATCTGTGCAAAAATGTTAAGTTTTTAATCTTGACCAAATCGAAGGTTTTTGTGGATGGATGACATTATTCTCCAGGCCTCAGTGTCTGACAGCGTGACACCTGATACCATGGCGCAGTGTATGACACTAACCCACTCGCAGATGTCAAATAGGTTGAATGATTACTAAAGATTCACTAAAGATTTGAAGACTATAAATAATATAAATAATATATGTAATATATATTACATATACTACATATATAATTACAATATAATTATATTCTATTGTATATGTATATATGTAATTATATGTATTATTATATTTACAATAATATATTATTGTACATATATATTACATGTATATATGTAATAATATATATTACAATATTACATATATAATTACAATATAATTATACCCTACATGGATAAATACATCAAAATATAAATCAAAATAATTTGTTGATAAATAAATAATTGCTTTATAATTACTTTATTATTTATCAATAAATTATTTATTTACTTCTTATTTTAAATACATTTTAAATAATAAGCCAAATTATAAGTTAATATAATTTATTTAAAATATTACTTACATCTGCCATTTATTTATATATAATATTATAGTAATGACATGTTATATAAAATATTGATATATTATATACTAAATACATGTATGTGCATATGTATGTTTATATGTATGTATTCTTTGATCTTCTATACATGGAACCGTATCTAGTTTGCAATTGCCACAAATGAGTCCCCCCCAAATCAAAATCATTCCATCCAAATATATTGGGACTAATGGTTCTATACTTTAGAATCAGCACAACCCTGTCCAAATAGGAACATGGTTTCCTACCATCTAGTGCATCCAGGTCAGTTTCTATGGCTGCAGTAAATCCCAAAGCGTGTCTAATGGATCCATTAAAATAGAATTTTTTTCCTTTGGCTTAAATAATCATACTTTGTTGAAACTGAAAAACTTTATGATTCTCTTTTCGTGCTGCTTCCTCTAACCATTCACTCTAAGCATTCAGACCTGCTCCCTTCTGTATAAAATGGACAGATTTGAGGGTATTTCATGTAATACATATTCATCATCACACTCTGCATATTCAAGACAGAGACAACAGAAACAGGTGGGGCTGATGGCCTTCTAGAGTCTTTCTTCTCCCAGGAGGCCTTTGCCCCACAGCCAATCAGCTATGAAAGCCTATTGATTTTTTTTTTCTACAATGCCCTGGGGATCTTTCTGCTTGTCCTACTGTCAATGCCTTGGCATCTTCATGACCTCTTACCTAAATAATTGAACATTTCCCCTTCTTCCTGCTTCTCCTGAGTTAAAAACATTATGAGTCAGTCTTGACGACTACCTCCTCACCCTCCCTTGTCCAAACCATCAAGTCCTACCAATTTTACTGCCTAGAAATTTCTCAAGACTGTCCACTAGTCTTCTTCTTCTCCCACCTGGGTGGCTCAGTGATTGAGTGTCTACCTTCAGCTCAGGTCGTGATCCCAGGATCCTGGGATCAAGTCCCACATTGGGATCCCTGCATGGAGCCTGCTTCTCCCTCTGCCTATCTCTCTGCCTGTCTCTGTGTGTCTCTCATGAATAAATAAATAAAATCTTAATCTAATCTAATCAAACCAAATTGAACATCTGAGCATGCTGCTTCCCTGCTAGAACCCTTCTCCTTGGGCTGAAAATAAAGACCAAACTCCTTTACTTGACCTATGAGATGCTTTGGGATCTAGCCCCTACCATCAACTCCAAATGCTTCAGGACGGTAGCCTCAGGTATCTATTCAGCTCTCCACATACTTCAGGCTTCCTCCTTTCATGAGGCATATGCATGTACTTGTTCCTGCTGCCAAAACTGCTCTTCCCATCCCAGACTGCCCAGTTGACGCAGTATACTCTTCAAATCCCATTCTCACTATTGTTTACCAGAAGAGGCCTCACTGGCCCCTCAGACACAACATTAGGCTGCTTCATGGTGTAGCCTTGCAAGTCCATGCAGCTCTCCCCCACTGCACCTGGCACAGCTGCAATGTCACACCAGTTGATATCATATTTAGTGGACATCTTTTTTCCCCACTAGGCTGTAATTTCCATGAGGACAGTGACTGTATTAGTCATCCATTACTGAACAACACATTATCCCCAAACACAGCCACTTCAAAAATGGTTATTATTGCAGTCGGTATTGCAGTGAGTTAGGAATCTAGATGTAGTTTAAGTGGATGCATCTTGCTCAAGGCGCAAAGTGTTGGCTGGAGATGCAACCTCATATGAAGGTTCAAATGGAGAAGGACACACTTCCAGCCCATTCACATGGTTGTTCACAGTATTCATTCCTCATAGGCTGTTGGAGTAAGGGACACAGTTTTTCTCTGGCTGTTGGCTAGAGACCTTGCTCAGTTCCTGCCAAGTGGGCCTCTCCAAAGGGCAGCTCACAATATGGCAGCTGGATTCCCTAAGAGCAAGCACACACGTGAGAAAGACCAAGAGACAGCAAGCAAGAAGGAAGACAGACTTTGTGTAACTTAACCTCTGGGATGACATCCCCTCACCTTTGTCATATTCTATTTATTAAAACTGAGTCACTGGGTTCTGCCCACACCTCAAGGTGCAAATACCAGGAAGTGGGCGAGGGGATGGTCACTAGAGCCATCTTAGAGGCTGCTTACCAAAGACATCATGTCTATTTTGACTCATCACTATTTTCCCAAATTACTTTACTATGTGGCTGGCATAGTAAATAGTCAATGCAAATATGTAAACAGTTAATAGTAAATCCCTAAGTGATTCTACCTAAAATAAATTGAATCATGCTACATCTGTGTTTAAAAACCTTCATTGGCTGCTTCTCAAATCTTGTTTTTATTTAAGATCTTTGGGTTTTGTTTTTGTTTTTTTTAAGATTTTTATTTATTTATTTATTCATGAGAGACAGAGAGAGAGAGAGAGAGAGAGAGAAGGAGGCAGAGACACAGACAGAGGAAGAAGCAGGCTCCATGCAGGGAGCCTGACGTGGGACTCGATCCAGGGTCTCCAGGATCACACCCTGGGCCAAAGGCAGGGGCTAAACCACGGAGCCACCCAGGGATCCCATTTAAGACCTTTTGTAACCTGTTTATAAACTATGTCTTAATTTCAGAAACTACCTGCCATTAACTAGACATCTACACAAGCTCACCTCCATGACTTTCCTCACATACTTTTTTCTTCCTTATCTCTTCATTCTGAATTTCATCTTCCATTTCCCTCTTGAAAGTTCATTTCTTTTCTCAATGTCAACAAGTATAAAATTTTTTGGAGCCAGAAATCTAGGACTTTTAAAAAATCTTTTATTAAAAAAAAAACAAAAACAGATGTGGTATAAAGGAAGACGAGGCAGGACGCAGAGGATTTCTAGGGCTGTGAAAATGCCCTGCACAATATCAGAGTGAAGGATGCACATCAGTACACATCTGTCCAAACCCACGGGATGTACCGCACCACAAGTGAGCCCTAATGTAAAGTATGGACACTATGGACAATGATATGTCCACATAGGTTTGTCATTTGTGGCAAATGTACCAATCTGGTGTGGGATATTGATGGTGGGCAAGACTGCACAGTCCAGAGATAGATGGGACATCTCTGAACCTTCTACTCAATTTTGCTGTGAATCTAAAACTACTTTTAGGGCACCTGGGAGGCTCAATCGGTTAAGCATCTGCCTTTGGCTCAGTTCATGATCCCAGGGTCCTGGGATGGAATCCCATGTCAGCTTCCCTGCTCAGCGGGGAGTCTGTTTCCCCCTCTCCCTGCCCTCTGGCTCACACCGTCTCTCTCACTCACTCCCTCTCCCTCTCAAAGTCTTTAAAAAAAATAATAAATGAAGTCTTTTTTTTTAAAGATTTTATTTATTTATTCATGAGAGGCACACAGAGAGAGAGGCAGAGACACAGGCAGAGGGAGAAGCATGAGCCCGACATAGGACTCGATCCCAGGACTCCAGAATCACGCCCCAGGCTGAAGGCAGCACTAAACCACTGAGCCACCCGGGCTGCCAAAAATAAAGTCTTTTTAAAAATAAAAATGAAAACTAAAATTGATTTTCTATTTATTAAATTTGTCAATTTTTAAAAAGAATTTTAATCATCAAGTAGAGCACATGAGCTTCGTAAGTCATTGATCTAGTTTTACATCCAGCACCATCATTTAATAGCTGTGTGACCTTGGATAATGTATTTAACTTCTCTGGGTTTTTCTCATGGATAATCCAAGGATGATAATATCATCTCTTTGCATGGCTGTGAGGATTAAATAAAATAATCCATTTAAACTTCTTAGCACAGGGGGCGCCTGGCTGGGTCAATCCCTACCGCATTCCACTCTTGATCTCAGGATCCTGAGTTGAAGCCTCACATTGGGCATAGAGTTTACTTTAAAAAAAAATTTTTTTTAATAATAAAGTTCTTAGCACAGGACCTCAATAAATGTTAAGAACGAATGAATCATTTTTCAACCTGAGTTTTCATTGGCTCAGCGTTCACAGTGCCAGTCACAGAGTTATTCATGAGAGGAAGTCAGCTCATGCCCAAAATAATGGAGTAATCACATAACATACAAAAATGAGAAGCTAATTGGATTTATTTTAAAAGAGAGAAAGAAGGAGGGAGGGAGGAAAGAAAGAAGAGAAAGAAGGGCAGGCCACAGGGTTTTCCCACAGAAAGGGAAAAAAAAAACTCATAAACTGGTATAATGAGAAAGGTCAAAATGCCATAGGCAATAGCATGGCGTGACAAGTTTAATTTTAATTCTAATATTATAATAATATAGTTTCAAAAC
Source organism: Canis lupus baileyi (assembly GCF_048164855.1). Classification (NCBI taxonomy): domain Eukaryota; kingdom Metazoa; phylum Chordata; class Mammalia; order Carnivora; family Canidae; genus Canis; species Canis lupus. The sequence continues at coordinate 41,560,879 of NC_132863.1, read as the reverse complement.
ACTTCTTTCCTTCCTAATCAGATAGTTATGGGAACAGTTATACCATCTGGCACAGAGAAAGGTGAGAAGTATTTTATTAGAGAAGACTAATTAGGAAATGTAGTATTTTAGCATTTAACGGCACCAGATTTTTTTTTTTTTCAGTACAAAAATAGAAAACTTTCAGTTCTCTTTTGAGTTAGCAATCCATTTTGTTTTTCAATAATCACAATTCAGCAGCGCACAGATATCCTGGCCGTGAACTGGCTTGGGTCGAATAGCTTTGAAGGTGAAATCTGAATGTCTGACTTGTGGCCTGATTTGCCAGCTTCCTCACAGAACTTGCCATGAATTAGAGGCCCTCTGAGCGCTGCCCCTGGGATGACAGCGTCCTCACCCACAGGCCACCTGCTTCCAGGTGTGAGAAACCACAGGCCGCCCTCTCCTCCCTGCCCCCACCGGACACATCACAGCCATCCTGTGTAGGCTGGAGAGCTCTCTGCAGACACAGTCTAGCTCAACTGGGGGAATTCGAGTCACCTCCATTATCACTGGGAGCTGGGTGCTGGCATGATTGGTAGCTGAACCAAGATCAAAATGCCTCCTGAATTAGCTCTAGGACATGCAAGACAATAACTCAATGTTTTCAGAAAGAAAATATCTGTACAGCTGGGCAAGGTCCCCAGAGATTCAACTTTTCATGTTTAAAATAGATGGGGAATTTATACAAATAGGCCAAATTCTAGACTCATTACTCACTAACGAGGCTCACTAATCACTACACACTAACTATTTCAAGGACTGGGTGCCTTTGCAAAATGCTTCCCTCACCTGCAAAATGGGGGTAAAACTAGAACCCATCACACTGGGCCGCTGTGACAGTGAAATGAATTAGTAGCTGCCCCAGGAATTATTTATTTTCAAGTATTCGGGCCTCTGGGGAGGGGAGGGTCTCTCGTGGGTGCCACAACATCTAATAAGGACCAGCTGCATAATTTGCAGGGACCGATGTGAAATGAAAATGTGAGGCCCCTTGTTCCAAAATTATTAAGAATCTCAAGATGGCAATAGCAGAGCCTCAAACGTGGGGCCCTTCTGAGGGCAAAGGCATGTGCACCTGCCCAGGACACACGCCCCTGACGCCAGCCCTGTGTCAAAAGCTCCATGGAGCTTTTAGAGATAGAATGTGGAGCCCAAATGTTCATTCGAATAGTATAAAACACTAAACCATGCCTCAGCTAAGTCTCATGCATGAGTCACATCACCCCGTGAGCCCTCCGGGGCAAAACTTGGGCATTATTTCACAAGATCAAGTGTCCCTAGACTGGGAGGTGAGGAAACTCATAAGCAAACGTTTGGGATGTCTGTGAACCCCCTGAAGTTGTGCCCCAAATGTGCTGTCTGTGTGTCTTTCCATGGGGAAACAGTCGGTAGGAAAATCCATGACCACAAGAACAGGGAGTCGGGACTCTGCCGGGTTTTATATCCCTGAGATCCCTCTGCTCCTCCATGGTCAGCACCGTGTCCAGCATCTAATGAACAAGCAGTAAATGCCACCTAGAAAAGGTAGGTAGGAGAATGGGTAGTGGGTAGGGGAACGTGTAGCTTGATTACGAAGGTTGCTCTGTTCAAATTCCAATTCCACTGTCTCTAGATGTGTGACCTTATATGAGTCACTTGCCCTGGGAAGCCTCCCACACTGAGCTGCTGTGGCAGTTAAATGGGGCCCATCGCTGAGCACAGGTATGGGGTGAGCCCCAGTCTACACCGGCGTTCATTTTACCTTTCCTCAGGCCTTCACATGTTCACATAATTTATTATGACTTCAAGCCAGTCTAGAGAAGAAAAATAAAACCTCACAGCTCTTAAACTGTATTATGGCCTTTATCACATCGGTTTGTAAAGACACAAATGATTAATTTTAAAATTAACTTCTTTCTTTAATTCTTCTTGAAGGGTAGAAATTAACTACTGACTGTAGTAATAACTTACTAGGAAAACTATAGAGGGTCACTTTTTACTCTATACCTTCCCACAGTGTATGCATTTTATTTTAAAATAAGGAAAAAAAATTTTAAGATTTTATTTATTCATGAGAGACACAGAGAAGCAGAGACACAGGCAGAGGGAGAAGCAGGCTCCATGCACAGAGCTCGATGCGGGACTCCATCCCAGGACCCCAGGATCACACCCTGAGCCAAAGGCAGATCTCAACCCCTGAGCCACTCAGGCGCCCTAAATTAAGTAAATAATATTGTTGCAATTAAAGCAATGTAAAGATATGCACTTCACAGGTCTCTGGATCTCCAAGTGTAGATCCCAGGCCAGCGGCATCAGCATCACTCTAGAACTTGAGAGAAACGCAAAATCTCAGCCCCACCCCAGATTTACTGAATCTGAAACTCTGGGGGTGGGGTCCAGCGACCTGCACTTTAACGAGCCCTCCAGGGGATTCTGATACATAACTGGAGTTTGAAAAAATCTGCTCCCTGTCCTGCAGGATGCTGAAGAAGACCCCTCAGTGCCCCACTAAAATGTGTTCCTAGTAATGCCAGAAATTCTACATTGGTATCCAAAAAAATTGTTTTTTTTTTTAATTCTATTTACTTAACATACAGAGTAATAGCAGTTTCAGGTGATCAATATAGTGATTCAACACTTCCATCCATCACCCGGTGCTCATGACAAGTGCCCTCCTTCATCCCCATCACCTGTTTCCCCTCCACCCACCCACCTCCCCTCTGGGGACCTGCAGTGGGTTCTCTATAGTTGAGGGTCTGGTTCCTGGTTTGTCTCTTCCTCCCTTTCCCCCCCACCTTTGCTCATTTGTTTTGTTTCTTAAATTCCACCTATGAGGAAAATCATCTGGTATTTCTCTTTTCGCCTGACTTATTTTGCTCAGCATGATACTAGCACTATCTGTGTCGTTGCAAGTGGCAAGATTGCATTCTTTTTTTTTTTTTTTTTTTTTATGGCTGGGTAATACAGTATCATCTAGTGTTCACATCAATCCCCTTCAATGCAAGGATTATAGAAAGAAGTTAATTCAAGAGCTAAAAGGAATCGAGGAGGGCAGCCCCGGTGGTGCAGCAGTTTAGGGCCACCTTCAGCCAGGGGTGTGATCCTGGGGTCTTAGGATCGAGTCCCATATCAGGCTCCCTGCATGGAGCCTGCTTCTCCCTCCGCCTGTGTCTCTGCCTCTCTCTCTCTCTCTGTCTCTCATGAATAAATAAAATCTTAAAAAAAAAAAAAAAAAGGAATCAGGGAAGATCCTGAAGGAGAATGGATCCTAGCAAAGTTCATGCCGATCAAAGTCAAGTCTGTTCCTTGGCTATTGTTGCCTGTGGAGGAATGTGAACCGAGAGGTGCCTGATTTTCCTATTTTTCCAGGGAATGTCTGAATGGGTATGTGAGCCCGCCTCATTCCAAAAATGTTTAGATACTCAGTGCAGCAAACACGTATCTGCAAATGCAGTAGGGCCTCCTGGGTCAGCAGCTTGCAGCCTTCAATCTACCCCGGGGAACGGTGACATCCTGGCTCCCCTCTCCATGCATTCTCCAAAGCTGTTAAACAACCTGTAATAATAGATAGTGGCGGTCCTTTCTCCAGGGTGTCCTACATGCATTTTCCCATTTAATCCTTCTGTCACCGCTTAGGCAGATGCCATCATCGCCCCATTCTGCAGATCAGAAAACTAAGGCTCTCAAACCCTAACCAGCCGGCTCAAGGTCACAGGGCTTGTAAACGATGGTCATCAGGACTCTTGCATAGGGCGGTGAATCTAAAGTTCACGCTCCTCACAGAGCCACTGCTGATAATATCATTGGTTAGTTCTCCTGACACTTCTGACCTTTTCAGCCTTTTGCAATCAGCCCTGTGCCTGCGGAACAGCCCCCCCACCCCCCCCCCAGGCCTTATCTGTCCCTCTCAGAGCATGCCTTTCCATATCATCTGATACTCCAATTGCTTCAAGTACAGTTGACGGCTTCTGCAGAGATGCGCACGGTGCAGAAAGGGACATGGTGACACTCCTGTCCTCAAATGACACTGGAGTGCATTGGCAAGTAGATAAGTAGATGTTCAGCAAATGTGTCTGCTGCTTACGACAAACAACCGAAAACACTGACACTTCTGGGCAGAGGGTTGTGGAGACCTGTCCCTGTTCTACCTTACACTGGTGGTCATGGGCCCTTTCTTGTTCTCTCCTCTGGTCAAAAGGAAGAAAGCAAAAAAAATAAATAAGTGAATAAAAGAAAAAGAAATAGAAAGCGAGCAAACAAAAAAGTAATGGCTAAAATTATATTTGTGATGCTCTTTTCTCCTTCTCATCATCCCCAAAATCTAGATTGTGAAAAAGTAGTTGAAGCTGTGAAAGTCACAGAACCTGCGGAACTCACCCCTCCTGAAGCATTAGAGCAGAAGGGCCAGGAAGCCAGGCTCCGCTCGGCCCACAAGGGCTGCTGTTGCTGCATTACTATGAAGTGTGTGTTTGTGGACATATGCCTCCTCCACTGTTCCTTTTTTTTTTTTTCCCCACTGTTTCTTATAAGTAAGCTCTGCACCCAAGGTGGGGCTTGAACTCACGACCCCAAGATCAAGAGTCAGGCGCTCTTCCCACCGAGCCAGCCAGGAGCCCCCCCTCCCTATTACTAGCATAGCTTATTCCTCCAAGCCCAAGTTAATTATGCTTTTCATAAAATATTTTTCCACAAGGAAAGAATATAACCTCCATGTAATTGCAAAGGTGCTTATCTTGGTAAGAATTAACACACACAGTGTGTTTTCTAAAGCACACGAACATTTTCCAGGCACATGCATTTACAGGCAAGCCATTCTATTTTTAAGTTATTGCCAAACACACAAAAGCCAACTCAGCAAAACAGCAGCTATAGAAATAATTTTAAGCATAATCGTGACCATCTACCAGATAACTTCTGATACCTGCCTTGAGCTGGGTGCTAGCTGAATGCTCTGTGTACATTTCTCCTTGAATCCTTGCAACAACTACAGTTGACCCTTGAATAACACAGGTTTGAACTGTGCGGGTCCACTTACATATGGATTTTATATATATATATATATATATGGTATAATAAATATATATATATTTACAGTACAATGCTATAAATATATTTTCACTTAAGATTTTCATAATGACATTAACATTTATAACATTTTTCTCTAGCTTACTTTACTGTTAAAATACAGTAAAATACTGTTAAAATACTGTTACATATATATACATATATATAAAATACTGTTATATATATAAATAAATATATGTTTATATATATGTTTATATATAAATATATATGTAAATATATATATGTTTATATATATAAATATATATATAACATACATTGTTATAGGTAAAATACTGTTATATATATATTATATATATATAATCCATATAACATACAAAACGTGTGTTATCAGTTAAACTTCTGGTCAACAGTAGCCCAATTGTAGTTATGTTCTGTGGGAGTCAAAAGTTATTCATGGGGAGCCTGGCTGGCTCAGTCAGGAGAGCACATGATGACTCTTGATCTTGGAGTTGTGAGTTCGAGCCCCACATTGGGCAGTGCAGAGCTTGCTTAAGAAAAAAAAAAAAAGGTAGTTATGGACTTTTGGCTGCGTGGAGCATGGGCACGCCACACTGTGCTGTTCAAGGGTCGGCTGTAGATGGAATGAGTTATTATTAAACCAGCCTTACAGCTGAGGGAATGGAAGTGAAAGGCAAGTGCTTAATTAATATGCCCAGGAACTTAAACGATAGACCAGGTCAGCCCAACTATTGAAGAGTTCACTTTTTCTTCCAAAATTATTATCTTGTCTGAAATCACAGGAGCGCCAAGTCACGGACAATTCCTGGCAATGTGGTGGCAAGCAAAAGTTAGCTCTCTTTCCACATTCCCAATTTTGTTATCCCCTTTTTAGTGTATATTTTTGTTTGTTTAAAAATAGTATTCTCAAAAAAATAAAATAAAAATAGTATCCTTGGGGCACCTGGGTGGCTCAGTGGTTGAGTGTCTACCCTTGGCTCAGGGCATGATCCCAGGGTCCTGGGATCGAGTCCTGCATCAGGCTCCCCATGGAAAGTCTGCTTCTCCCTCTGCCTGTGTCTCTGCTTCTCTCTGTGTCTCTCATGAATAAATAAATAAAATCTTTTTAAAAAATAGCATTCTCTTACATAATCAGAGGACAATCATCTAAATCATGAAATCAGCATTGATACAGTACCCTTATTTTATTTAAAAGTCTTTTACAAATGCTGCTAATTGTCCATTTAATGTCTCTTAACAGAAACGTCCTTGGCATGGTGATTCTCATGCCTTTTCTTTCCTTCCTCAAGAAGGTGCTGTTTTCGTCTATTCACCTCATCTAGTTGCCCAGACCCTGAGTGATAGGTGATTTATGTAGAAAAACTCTACACACATTCCCTAAATAATCTGTGCCTTGCATTCAGCATTTTATCACTTTGGAGTCAGCACGGCAATAGTTATTTCTTTTTACGATTAAATCCTTTACGATTATGATTAAATAGATCCTCCATCTATTTTTCTGTTTTCTGCATTATCACCTGCTAAATATATTCCAGCGCGTTATTTGTTTTGGTTTCTGGTGCCAAGAGCTTCATCTATCACTTTGCTCCCACCTCAGGAATTTCCCAAATAAATCACAAAATGAAGGACAAAACTAGAGCCAAGAACCAAGCCCTAGCATCCAGAAAGAAGTGAAGTAGCCTCAGTAAACCTTCTGTTTCTACATCCTCTCATTTCCCTTCCCATCCTAACCCCATAATTTTTCCTTATAAAACACACACACACACATACACACACACACACACACAGGACGCTTAGCAGAAGCACTTAAGGAAGCCCGGATTATTTTGGTCTCTGAAGGAGTTAGTTATCAGATGGTCTCTGGATTGCTCTGTCTCTGGCCTGCTAGCACCAGCTCAACCTGTCCTTCCCCCAGAGATCCTTCCCTCAGCTCTCTGCAACTCTAATTTTATTTTGGGAAGCCTTCAGCCCAAAGGGGCCCTCGATGGCCAGGGAGGTCCCCCTTGCTCCTTCCCCTCCTGAGAGCATCTGAAAAATAGCAGCATGCACACTGGTGTGAGATCACAACTCTGCCTAAAACTCTGCATAAGCCAGGGCCCCCCTGCCCCCCAGGATTACTACCCAGCCCTTACCCAGGCCGCGTGTTTGGAAGCACGGCTGGTGTTTAAGAATCTCAAGGTAAACAATTCTCTGAAAACCCGTCTTTAAATTGGCCTTCCGGCAGCAAGTTAGAGTGACTACACATTTTTGAGCCTGGCAGAGGATTTTCCCCTTCTTCAGAAGGAAAATTGAAATCTGCCATTGTAGTGTAAGCACCGTAATTAGCATTATTTGAACAATCTAGCCATAACCAACCTAGATTATCTATCTGGACTTAATCTGGTCCGAACAAAGAAATCCATTCAGTTCGCCCTGAAATCCGATTGAATGCATAAACATGAATGGGCAAAGTCAACAGCCTGCGTAACTTTAACGCAGGCCATCATATGATTTTTTAGCAAGGCAAATGTCTAAGAAAAGAGAAAGGCCACCAACTCCTACCTGGCATTACTATTTCTCCCTGAAGGGCCTTCCTAATTCAGGAGGAAACCACTGGAGCCCTCTGGAGCTGCTGCGATGAAAGGTATTTAGCGGAAATTGCTTTGTGTATCACAGCTGTCTTTATAGTCTGTCCCCCCCCACCCCCCATCCCAGAAGCCACACTCTCTAAACTGGTTTCTCTAATCGAGATCTAAACATAAACCGGTGTTCAAGTAAAAAAAACAAAAACAAAAAACAAAAACAAAAACAAACAAACAAAAAAAACAGGCTGGCACTCAAAATGCCCAACTTCTAATAGCAGATAATGTTAGAAGCAAAATCAGAGCACATGGTTGGGACCTGAGTGTTCCCAGCTCTTAAGGCTACGAGCAAGACGACTCACAAATACGAGCCTGTGAAAGACACTCGTACTTCTGTCTTTTCTCTCCCCTTTATGTCATTTTACTTTGACAAGACCGGGCTTGTATCATTCTTTCTGTTCTGTTCTGTTTTTTAACATTGCAATCCAAGTTTTGGATTTATTGTTGTTGTTGTTGTTGTTGTTTTTAAATATCCAATATGTTTGAGCTTTCTTATGCAATCTTTGCTTGCTGCTTGATGCTATTAATTATATTCTTGTTCAGTAGGCTATAAGCTGCCCCTATCGGCAGAGATTCAAGGGAGATTTGAAAGAGCGAGCGTATTTATCAAAGGAGAAAAAATGAAGAAAATAAAGACAGCAGTAGAGCATATTGGATATATAAACTGTTCCTTCTGAAAAGATAAATGATTTGGTAATGAATAGATCCTTTAGGCCATAAAAAATCCATTTATTTTCTTTTGAATTTGAATAGAAGAGATTTGCATTTTTCCTGAGCAGTTACACTTAAATTAAAATGCAGAGCATGAGGCCAGCATACAATCAAACTAAATAATAACCGGGGCATACTGTATTATTCATAAAAACAAAATTAATAGTTTGGGGACAGGAGGCATTTTGGTAGAAAAAATGTACACTGACACCAAAAACACCTATTGTTGGAGGAAAAAATAATCGATTTAGGCGATCCACAGATTGGTAATAGAAGTTTGGCATTTTATTCTTACGTTATTAAGGGAGGAGGGGGATGGGCACTTGTGTGTGTTTATCTTGTATGTGATCTGCAATGTCTAAAATGTCTGCTTTTCTAATAGCAAAGTATTAAGAATGTTTCTCTGTATTTTGATGTCTAATTATATCATAAAGGGTCAACAGCCTTTTTTTTTCTCAAAGCAGAGTAGAATCAAGATTCCCCCCTCCCCCACCTCAAAATAAATATTTCAAGTAAATGTCTTGCTGGGGTTTGTCTGACAACCAGGATTGGCCAAGAACAGGAAGGTAGAGCCATAACCCTCCATAATCTTGTGTCTTTTCCTTTCTTGGAATCTCCCCCTCCCCCACCCCATGTGCCTGGGAGAAAGTATTCCAATGTCTTTGATTGTCACCAACCTACAGTAGAGAGTTTGCTGAGAGACAGTCTCTCTAGAGAGTTGTCCCTGCTAGTCTGGTGAAGACAAAGAACCAAATACAAGCTACAGAGGAAGGAAAGCTCAGAAATAGCATGGTCTTAAAAATAAGGGAGAGGGAGAGCAAGCAAATTTCTTTGAATTGGGGTAACGATCTAAGATAAGAAGATCTCCAAGGAACACATTCTGAACTTAAAGGGAAAAAAAGGGGGGTGTGGCAAAATCAAGATGCACCCAGAGACCAGGCAGGTAGAGAGGGAGGTGAGCCAGGCAGCCAGGTGGGGCTGTGGCAGTCTGGAAGAAGGGGTCGCCCTTCCTCAGCCCTGGCCCTCTATGGCCATGGTGCTATGCGTTCAGACTTGGTGTGGCCGGAGCTCCCATTTGGTTGAGAAAAGCCAGAAATCCAGATTTTTATGTAAAGGTTACTTGAAAAATGTTGGCAACTATTTCAAAATGTTTAAATACTCCCTGGGGAAAAAAAATAAAAATAAAAATAAAAATAAAAATAAAAATAAAAATAAAAATAAAAATAAAATAAAATGTGTGTGGGCTCTTGGCCACCAGTTTGCTGTCACCACTTCTGGAAAACATGAGAATTCATGAAGGATTGCTCAGAGCATATACTTACACCCTTTGGTTACCTATTAATAGCTCCTGAATAACTCTGGCTGATTAGATAGATGCTGACTGATAAGATGATATTTCCTAACTTTGCCATATGCCTTGTATCCATTCAACTAGGTTTTACTGAATAGTTACAAGATGCCAGGAATGAGGCATTGTATAGAGTGCTCTTGTCTAAAGGGAAACCCAGCATTAGAAATCCTTTTTTTTTAACATACCCAGTCAATAATTCCAAGAAGGTTATATAAAAGCAGGCTTAGAAGATGGCATTCTCTCTTATATTAGCAAGTTGCTCATTGTACATGAAATAATTAAATCTTTGATGTAATAGATTCATATCTATTTAAAGACATTCACTTAGGATTTCCCAAGCCTTGGAACTCTTGGAAAAGAGGGAACTGTGTGTCGTTTGTGTTTGTGTTACAGTACTGGGCTCAGATTGATCTCTGTGCTGCTTGAGACACTTAATTCCCTGAAAGGGATGTTCACGCTTATCTTTTGGCATTATGTGGACAAAATGGAAAATTAACTGGTTTCTGTATTATAGGCATTTTTCCCCCTTGGAAGGGATCCACTTTACAACAGAACTAACCTTTTTCCCTAGGGATAGTAATACATTAAAGTGAAGATTGAGAGTGGTCTTATAAATGGTTTAAAAATTGCAGGTATCAAAAGAAGCAATTTCTTGAACATTTGGAGTGGGGGTCATTTGGTGTAACCTCTCTGGAAGGCAATTTGGCAATATGGAGGCAAATATAAGATATAGGTACTCTTTGATACAGATATTTTAGCCTTTAGAGATTCACCGTAAGGAAAACATCTCTCAAGTGTGAAAAGCTACTTACACAAGGGTGTTTAAAAAAAAAAAAAAAAAAACAACCAAGGGTGTTTGAACAAACCCCAATTTGGAATGATTACAAGTTGCAAACAACCGGAAGGTCCCTCAAAAGCAGACAAAGGGCCACATAAACTACGACAAAGCCACACAGTAGAATATTGGGGGCCATCAACAAAAATAATGTCTACCTATGTTTATTACTGCAAAAAAAGGGTCTAGGACGCACAGCACAGAATTCACATAAAATTACTGTCAGGTGTCAGAAAAGTCAAGAATGACGCTCCCGAGATATCGAGAGGGCCCTTTTCTACACGGTAGAAGGTTCACGATTGTTATTCTCTGTGTACTTTTCTTTCAAGCGGAACACAGGTGGTTTTAAGCAATAAAAATCTCTTTCCCAAAGAATTAGGAATGCATCAGGCAGAGAGACAACTTAGTGCAGAGTGGGAATGAGAAAAGCAAAGAGCTATCCATATAAAAGCTGAATAAGTAACTTTCTCAATTGAGTAATAAATAGCAGGGACCCCAGATTGAGGGATCACCCGGGTTGCGATTCCCTGAGGTCAGAACAGTTCACACTTACTATATAAACAGGCCCCACGCGGCCCCACAGAGGCTCACCTCTGCACCTCCCCCTGGGGCAGCACAGCATCACCTCGTGGAGGGCCTGCTACAAAGACCCAGAGCTTGTAAACACCACTTTTTTTTTTCCCTCCTAGCACTCGTTGCTATTCACCAGGTCTCCTGCCATTGTGATTCAGCTTTTAAAGCTACCTCTGCAGCCAACCCCAAGAATCAGTTGAAAAATTACTGACATGGTCATTAGCCTGCCTTGCCTCCTGGATTGTCGACCCCCAGCTCACAGGAAGGTACCCTCGGCTTCAGATGCACGCCCTCAATGTTTGCTTGAGTTCCTGCAGACCTAGCGAAATGCTGGAAGCTTCCAGACCGTGTTCCCCAATGGTGGTGATGACAGAATCGACTACGACGACAATTTCTGTGGCCAGACCAGCCTAGGCCATGTGCCGTGGATTTTCAGAGGGAGGAGACTCTGTTTCCGGAATGTATCAACCATGGAAATAGTCCCTCCCCAAAGAACAACTGAGTGCTTCAAAAGGATAATAATGTGTGAGTCATCCTTGCTTTATAAAGAAGGGAAAAAAAAATCCTTACTTTTTATAGTCTACTACCGTTTGCTACTGATCCACAACTAGTTTACTTCTTCCTCCCACTACACCCTTGACCGGGGGCGTACAAAGATTTTTGCACCATGGATGAATCTAAAAAAATGGAAATATTTGTAGAAGTGTGTATACACACACACACACACACACACACACACACACCCCTACGTCACACCAAGTGGAGTAGCTTTATTGCATTGGGTGGGATCTATTTTTTTATGACCTAATTTACCTACCTCGATGGATTTCTGGGGGCGATGGTGAGGGATGAGAGCATGCCTGACACTTAATAACTACCAGTAAATATTACGCAAACATGACCATTCTTAGAATTACAGTAACTCAGTGAGATGGGCCCTGTTGGCTCCCTCCGGTTACAGATGAGAAAACGGAGGCCCAGAACAGTTCAACCGAGTCACACAAATTCGTGCAGGAGTAAAGAGGGAGATGAAACATTAAAATCCAGCTCAGCTGACCCAAGAGTTCTCAAGCTTTAAACTGGAATAACTTTTAAAGAACAGGGCCCTGGGCCTGGCAAAATGCAAAAGCTCCCTGGCTAGCTATTATTATGCGTATGTTGTGCTAAATGCTTTAAGGGCGTGGTTCTCCCGGGTGAGGTTGGACTTCAGTCCCACAGATGAAGGACGCTGGAGAATCAGCTCTGAGTGGAATAACGACCTGCAATAGTGAAATAAGCCCCGTAAACATGGACAAGATCTTCTGCTACATAAAGCAGCCATGAATTCATTCACTCACCAGGTCATTCGTTTTATCCTTTGATCAACAATTTTATCTTTTTTTTTTTTTTTTAAGTGCTCTCTACCCAACGTGGGGCTCGAACTCACAAGCCATGATCAAGAGTTGCACACTCCACTGACTGAGTCACCCAGGCACCCCCTAATATTCCTTTTTAAGAAAACTATGCAGTTCTAACAGTTTTTCTTGTAGTAGAATTTGACCAACTCTTATTGCCAATAACAAGGAGATTGATAATAATAATAATAATAATAATAATAATAATAATAAATAGCATATAATCATATGTGTGACACTCTAAGCATCTCACATATACTATACATATGATCCTCACGTGGCTTATAAGGCAGGTACTACTAGTAGTTCTATTTCACAGATGAGGAAAGTGAGAAACAGAAGATTTTTGTTTTCTTTTGTTTTAAAGATTTTATTTATTCATGAGACACGCAGAGAGAGGCAGAGACACAGGCAGAGGGAGAAGCAGGCTCCCTGCAAGGAGCCCAATGTGGGACTCGATCCCAGGACCTCCGGGATCAGGACCTGAGCCGAAGGCAGATGTTCAACCACTGAGCCCCCCAGGCGTCCCAGAAACAGAAGATTTAAACACTTACTCACGGTCATATAGTCTATTAGAAGCTCATAATTAGCTCTGAAGACACAAAACCCAGTAAGAGGTGGTCTTGGGATCCCTGGGGGGCTCAGCGGTTTGGCGCCTGCCTTCTACCCGGGGCGTGATCTTGGGGTTCAGGGATCGAGTCTGCATCGGGCTCCCTGCATGGAGCCTGCTTCTCCCCCTGCCTGTGTCTCTGCCTCTCTCTCTCTGTCTCTCTCTGTCTCTCATGAATAAATAAATTTTTAAAATCTTAAAAAAAAAAAAAAGAGAGAGAGAGAGAAAGAGGTGATCTTTCCCTAAAAGTTCAGTGTATAGTGTGTCTCCAAAGTGGAGAGGATGGTTGACAACACGGTTGTTGGTCCCAGGTGAGCCACTGGGTGGCAAAGGAAAATCCTAGAGCTTTCATTTCTATTTCTTACAGGAAAATAGTAAGAAAGGCTTTAGGCTCTCATTTAAATTTGACTTGCAGATAAAAAACAAATCATGTTTTAGTGTGAAGTATGGCCCAACTATTGTGTGCTAATAGTGCTTTGCTAGATCTCGTGATCCTCCCCTCTCTCCTGTGTTTACCCTCTGTGGTTGATGTCTGCCAGATTTAGTTGATTTACTGATTATATTATTTAGTTTTGCCCAAACCAGTTTTTCCCAATGGTAATACTTTGTTAGCATTATCTTCAAGCCCTGGTGATACGCCACAGGCCCTGAGCCCAGGCCTCAGGGCACTGTGTATATTGCACTCTTACTGCCCTTTGGGATTTTGAGATCATCAGGTGAAGAACTTTGGGCTACTGTCGTGGAAGACGAAGGACCACAGGGACCGGAGATAGGCTGTCCCAGCTGAGGACTCCTAGACTATCCAGCTGGACAGCCAGCAGCCACGGGAGGAAGGCCGTCCTTGAGCACCCAGCAGCTGGCCACAGATCCACGAGAGAGTCCAGCAGTGAGCAGCCTGTCTGGCTTAATCTGAAAGAATACAACCTAGAAAATAAATGGTTGGGGAGAGGCTGAGTATAGGTTCCGGGGAGCATGTGCACTGTGGATATACAGACTATCTCTAGACCTTCGTTCAGTTTTGCTCTAATCCAAAAATGCTCTCAAAAAATTTTTTTTAATTATTAAAACTTAAAATAATGTTTTTAAACAATTGGTTGCTTGAGGTTGCCACATTTTGGCAAAGTTTATTGTGCAGAAAAAGCTGACATACTGAGTATAGATATTTAGTATAGATATTTAGATGGCCAGACCTTGCCTTGCACTGGCCTATGAGTCTTAATTTTTTTCTTTTTTCTTTTCTTTTTTTTTATGATTTTATTTATTTATTCATGAGAGACATACAGAAAGGCACAGACACAGGCAGAGGGAGAAGTAGGCTCCCTGCAGGTTGCTGGATGCGGGACTGGATCCTGGATCCAAGATCATGACCTGAGCCAAAGGCAGACACTCAACCACTGAACCACCCAGGTGTCCCTCTTTTTTTCTTTTTTCTTTTTTCTTCTTTCTTTCTTTCTTTCTTTCTTTCTTTCTTTCTTTCTTTTTCTTTTTCTTTTTCTTTTTCTTTTTTCTTTTTCTTTTTCTTTTTTTTTTTGGCCAAGGTCAAGATCTTCTTTCAGAGGCTTTGTGCTCTAAGGAAATTAAAAAAAAAAAAATCTAATTGCACTAATTTTTGCATTAATTTTTTTTCTATTGTTTAAAAAAATGCTTTTTTTTCTGTTGTTTTTCACTCCTGGGATTCTTTTTTTTTTTTTTTTTTTTAATGCTCACCTCTCTGCCATAGGTATATGTATTTCCTTGCTGTTTTTTCTATTACAGAAAACCCAGTGTATTTTACACACATGGTTAATTATAGGGGCAATATGTACACAAGCAAAACTGTGGTTGGAAACTTTTAATTGGGCATACAAGTGGCCACCTAGATGTTCAAATTAAATGGTTAGCCATTCAACCACTACTTTGTAAAGGCAGGGGAAATTTCTCCCACAGCTGTTCATGATCTCAAATGATGCCTAAAGTTCAACCTATACAACAGTCGCTGAGATAGACTATTCCTTCATTCACTCATTCATTCATTCATTCATTCATCAACACAGTGGTTTCTATTGTTGTTTTTTTAGATTTTATTTTGAAGTAATCTTTATTTACATCCAATGTGGGACTTGAACTCACAACTCCGAGATCAAGAGCCACAGGCTCCACTGACTGAGTCAGCCAGGTGCCCCCATCAACACAGTTCTTGATGGCCTACTGTGTGCCAGCCACTCTGCCAGGGAGTGTGGGAGGCAACACAGAACACAACCAACGTGGTTCCTGGCATTATGGAGCATGTGTTCTACACATTGAAGGCCCTGACTTTTTTAATTTTCTTGGCTAAGGTCAAGTCTAAAAAGTTCTATTAAGTGTCTACACTTTGAAGACTGTGGGACAAAAATGAGAGCAAAAGAAGAATTTTTAAATGTTGTCTTGGTGACTCTCTAGGATACCAAATAGTGCATTTTCCTGATAGGTTTTGTTTTTTTCCATGCAATTACCTGGTTTTGTTTTCTTTTTTATTTTTTTATTTATTTTATTTTTTTAAAGATTACTTATTTATTTATTCATAGAGACACAGAGAGAGAGAGAGAGGCAGAAACACAGGCAGAGGGAGAAGCAGGCTCCATGCAGAGAGCCTGACGTGGGACTCGATCTAGGGTCTCCAGGATCAAGCCCTAGGCTGCAGGCAGCGCTAAACCGCTGCGCCACCGGGGCTGCTCTGTTTTCTTTTTTAAAGAATTTTTTATTTTTAAGTAATCTCTCCACTCAATGTGGGGCTCGAACCCACAACCCCAAGATCAAGAGTCGCATACTCGACTGAGCCAGCCAGGTGCCCCTGATTTTTTTTAATAAACTAAGAATATATTGTTCTGAGCATTGAAGAGGCATCAACCACATGATGAACTAGTTGGGAGCCTGAGGCTAAAATCATATTCTGTGCAACTGGAGACTTGTACCCACCACCCATATAACTGAGACCCCTTGAAAGCTAACTCAAAAGAAAGTCAACTTTTTTTTTAATTGAGATATAATTGACCTATTGCATTATATTAATTTCAGATTACAATATGATTAGCTATCTATCTATCTATCTATATATCTATATATATTGTGAAATGATCACTACAATTAAGTCTAGTTAACATCCATCACCACACACAGTTACAAATTTTTCTTTCTTGTGACGCAAACTTCTTTAAGATCTACTCTCAGCGACTTCCAAATATGCAATATGGTATTATTAACTATAGTCACCACATCCCCAGGACTTATGTAGTAATCTTTGGTTTGAAGTATTTGGATGACGATCTCAATTTCCCCCCCAACATCCTGACTGGAAGTGGGCAAAATGGTGTCTGGATTGCTTCCTTCACTCAACAAATAATTTTGGAGCTACTGCAACATCTTAGGCATTGTTCCAAATGCTGGGGATAGAGCAGTGAAGGAAACAAGGCAAAACTCCTGCCCCCGTGAAGCGGACATTTTAAGCTATAAAAATGGATTAATACAGTAAATAAGAAAAATACACATCATTTGAGGATCATAGTAAGTGCTGTCCAGGAGCATCCGCATATGCCATTTGTATGTCATTTACTGTGTGACTGCCACATATTCCTGATATAATCCTAGTCATTTTTTTTTTAACAGCGAAGTGAATGCTGACCACAATTCTGTCTTTGTTCAGTTCAGATTGACAAATATGTATTGAGTTCCAATAAGCACAGGGAGGAGAGAGACACAGAGGTAGAGAACCTAGGGCGCCTGGGCCTTAATTTCGGCTCAGGTCATGATCTCAGGGTCCTGGGATCGAGCCTCACAACAGGCTCCACACTCAGCATGGGGTCTGCTTCTCCCTCTCCCTCTGCTCCACCACTCCCCCTTGTCTCTCTCTCTCTCTCTCTGAAATAAATAAATAAATAAAATCTTAAAAAAAAAAAAAAAAGGTGAAGAATATGTTTCCTGCCCCGAAGGAGTAGCAGGTCCACAGTAAGCACATAAATTCAATAAAACATTGTCGGTCCTTGGTAGAGGTAACTACACTACAACACAGATGTTTTCTGGAAACTCCCAGGTTTCCTCTTGAAATATAGGAAGGAGTATCCAGCAGAGACATGGAAAGGACATTCAGGTAGCTAGAGGAGCATGAGCAAAGGCCATAGGCCTGCATCTGCCCGACAGCAAAGCCAAGAGTGCAGATGGATAGCTCCATGACATTCCCAGATCACAAAAGTGAAGTGGATATTTTCCATAATATGTGTACCAGCTAAGATTGCTAAAGCCTTTCTATAGTAAATCCAAAGTTCAGCATGCCACAGGACTTACTCTTATTCTTTTCTTTTTTTTTATTAAAGATTTTAGGGATCCCTGGGTGGCGTAGCGGTTTGGCGCCTGCCTTTGGCCCAGGGCGCGATCCTGGAGACCCGGGATCAAATCCCACATCAGGCTCCTGGTGCATGGAGCCTGCTTCTCCCTCTGCCTGTGTCTCTGCCTCTCTCTCTCTCTCTCTCTCTCTGTGACTATCATAAATAAATAAAAAAAATAAATAAATAAATAAAAAGATTTTATTTATTTACTCATGATACACACACACACACACACACACACACACACACACACAGAGGGAGAGAGAGGCAGAGACACAGGCAGAGAGAGAAGCAGGCTCCATACAGGGAGCCCGACGTGGGACTTGACCCTGGGACTCCAGGATCATGCCCTGGGCCAAAGGCAAGCGCTGAACTGCTGAGCCACCCAGGGATCCTCTCTCTTAAAAAAAAAAAAAAAAAAAAAAAAAAATTAAGTAATCTATTTAAAAAAAAAATCTTTTTTTAAAGTAATCTCTACACCCAATGTGGTGCTCAAACTCACAACCTGGAGATCAAGAGTGACAGGCTCTGCTGATGGAGCCAGCCAGGCACCCCTAGCATTTTCTTTCATCGAACTCTGACAGATAAATATGATGCAGACATAAAACCATCATTTCTTCACTCCCATTGAAATCTTTTCCCTTTTCAAAATCTTTTAAATAAAATTCCCCTTTACTGTGGAATCCATTCTATTGATTTGTTTTAAGAAAAGATCTCTCTTAAAGAAAGGAGAGCCATCTTTGATCTCGCTTGACAAAAAGAGCTAATCAAACAATAAAATCTATGAGGGTAAAAAAAAGAAAAAAGAAAGAAAAAAGAAGCGAGCTTCTCGGAGCCACATCAAATATAGGACAGAGAAAAATGCTTTATTTAAATGCTGAAAACTAACACAAAACAGCTTGAAATGTAATCACCTCTGCTGAATAAGTGAAACCACATGTTGATCTGACATGAGTTTCTAAGACACAATTAAAGGTCACTCGGTGTGCACACATCTCATTCCGCACCGAGAGGCTTGAACTTGTTGGCGGCGTTTCTGGCCACCGAGGGGCAGGTGCTCAGCCGGGCACGTCCGCCCAGGTGCTCCAGGTGCTCCAGGTGCTCCCGCCCGCGAGGCAGGGAAGAAACACCCTTCGGCCCCGGCGCCTGGAATCCTGGAATCGAACCGTCCCGGGAAGCCGACGCCCCTGGATTTCACCGGCCCCTGCCCTCGAGTCCTGGGAGTGGAGAACCAAAGGCATTTGGCAATCCTGGCTCCTTCGGGGCCGGGGCCCTCCCGCGGAAGTGGCTTCGCGCAAACACGAAAACACGGCTTCCTTGCTGCTCGGCCCACCTTTACCTTCACCCGGCTCCCGAGTCCAAAAGACAGAAGGGGGGCGCATCCCTGGGGGGCGGGGGAGGGCGCATCCCTTGGGGGTGCGGGGGCGCATCCCTGGGGCCGGAGAGGGGCGCATCCCTGGGGGTCGGGGGGGGGTGCATCCCTGGGGGGCGGCAGGGGGCACATCCCTGGGGGGGCATCCCTTGGGAGTGCGGGGGACGCATCCCTAGGGGGCGGCGGGGGGCGCATCCCTCGGGGTGCGGGGGGGGCCGCATCCCTGGGGGGCGGTGGGGGGGCGCATCCCTTGGGGCGGAGAGGGGCGCATCCCTAGGGTAGGGGGGTAGTGCATCTGGGGGGGCGGTGGGGGTACGAGTCCCTGGGGGTGGAGAGGGGTGCATCCCTGGGGGTGCGGATGGGCCGCATCCCTGGGGGCGGCGGGGGGGGGCGCATCCCTGGGGGTGGGGGGGCGTATCCCTTGGGGGTGTGGGGGGGGCTCATCCCTGGGGGTCGGGGGGTGGCGCATCCCCGGCGGGGGGCGGGGGGGCGCGGGCAGGGGTGTTTCCAGCGCCGGGAGCTGTGCCCGGAATGGGCCCCTGGCATTCGCAGCGTTTAGTGGAAAGGCTGGGCACTCGGCAAGGGCCCCCGCCCGCAGGCCTGGCTCCTGTTTCCAGATCCCTTCAAGAAAGGATGTGCTGGAGGAAGACTTCAAAGCCGCTCTTTGAAAAGGGAAATCACATCTAGAAAGCTGTTCTCCGAATGAGAAACAAATTATTTGATTTGAAAGAGCAGCCAATCTTCAGAGCGGTGAGGGAGGATCAAAGAGTAAGTGCGTGTGAACTTCAGAAGTGACCCTTTCCAGTGGAACGTGACTTTCCTCTTTCCATGCGCTCAACGCGCTCTGGAGGGAGTGGGTTTGCGAGAGAATCAAAATAAAGAAGCTGGTCTGCGTTCCAGAAAATCACGTGATCTCTCTCCCTCCCTCCCTCCCCCGCCCTCTCCCTCCCTCCTCCCTCCTTCCCTCCCTCCAGCCTGTGTACCCCAACCTTTACAGTCACCGTCGCCCCTGCAGCGTGCTGCGAGGTGCACGCGGGTCCTGGCACACACGCGGCTGGAATCCGTGCGTGGGGGAGACCAAAGGACCAGGTGCCCGGAGAGGGCAGCTGGGTGGCCCTGGGCCCCTCCCCGCTTCCTGTTCCCTGGACACCCCCCCCCCCCAGGTGAGCCCTCCCCACCGCAGAGGCTTAGGGAATCTTGGCGTCTTTTTTTTTTTTTTGCGTTTTTCATCATTCAAGCTATTACCTGAACACATTCTTCTTGTTTAAAAAAAAAAAAAAGTAAAATCTCAAAGTCAAACAACCCCCTCCTAAATAAATAAATAAATAAATAAATAAATAAATAAATAAATAAATAACCATTTCTGTTAGGGGAGAGATCATCTGCTCAGTGTATTTTTCTTTCCTAAATCTTAGATCCCTGGATCCCACTCCACCCCAAGTGCCACGCCCCCATAGATCTCCAGGCCATGTGAACGTGGATAATTATCTACTAATATAAATGGAAGGGGGAATTAGCACACTTAAAAGCAGAAAACTTGGACATAAATAAGAAACAACCAACAACGACCCAGTATGGATTCCTGGTTCTTTGCAAAGTCCAATAAAATTAAGACAGATCTTTGGCCGGAATGCATAGGAAAAATGAGAGGGAACCTACTTAGAAACAACATCACGAATAGAAATAAATGTGATTACAGGTCAGGAGCAGACTTCTTACGTTTGTAGACACTATAATGTACCTTTGGGCTTGAAAATCTGCATTTGCCTGGGGTGGGGCGGGACTACCACGATTGGCCCAGTCAGGCATTCTGTTTACACCTAAAAGGATTACTTTTCCTTACCTGCTTGTTTGATGTAGTATATGTTAAATACTCACTGTAGGAGATTGGAGGGAACATTGTTACTTTTCTCATGGAATAAGGATATTCTGAGGAGACAAGGAGGGTCCAAGAGTTTAGAATTTCGCATAGAAAAATAGTATCAAGTTTTTAGAAGTTTCTGTGGTGGGTAAGTCATGATGTTGGAGAGATACATTTTATCGAGAATCACTGATTTTCTTTAAGATTGTATTTATTTATTCATGAGACACACAGAGAGGCAGAGACACAGGCAGAGGGATTAGCAGGCTCCTCGAAGGGAGCCCGAGGCAGGACTCGATCCCAAGACCCCAGGATCACCGCCCAAGCCAAGGCAGATGCTCAGCCACTGAGCCACCCGGGTGTCCCAAGAATCACTGATTTTTTTAAAAAATATTTTTTAAAGATTTTATTGATTTATTCATGAGAGACACACAGAGAGAGAGAGAGGCAGAGACACAGGCAGAGGGAGAAGCAGGCTCCATGCAGGGAGCCTGATACGGGACTCGATCTCAGATCTCCAGGATCAGGCCCTGGACCAAAGGCGGCGCTAAACCAATGAGCCATCCCGGCTGCCCAGTATCTTAACAGATAACCTGAAAATGAGCACAAAAACAATGGCCAGCCTTTATTTGTTATGTGTATTAGTGTGTCTGGCCCTCACAATGATGCTTAGGGCCTGATACCATCATTATAGCCATTTTATAGATGGTGAAACTGAGGTGTGGAAGGTTGCCCAAGGTCACACAGCTGTGAGTGGCTGAATGGGGGTCGGGGTTAAGGAAGCCTATGACCGTTGACGGTATGAAAGCCCGTACATTGGGGCACCTGGGTGGCTCAGTGGTTGGGCATCTGCCTTTGGCTCAGGTCATGATCCCGGGGTCCTGGGATCGAGTCCCGCATCGGGCTCCTTGCAGGGAGCCTGCTTCTCCCTCTCCCTGTGTCTCTGCCTCTCTCTCTGTGTCTCTCATGAATGAATGGATAAATAAATAAATATATATATATATATATATATATATATATTTTTTTTTTTTTTTTAAAGTCCATAGTACATGACACCATAGGGGAATCCAGCTGTTTCTTCCCTCACCATGTTTTAACTGGGAACCTTGAAATTTCACCCTGGGTGCTGTACCTGTCTTACATAGATGGCCCACAGCAAAGAGTGGGTGTTTAAGGTAGCAAAAACATCCAAAGCCCTCAGGGAAGATGACTAAAGGATTTTAGGAAACTGAGGGAGTGTCAGCTAGGGCGGCTTTACCTAACCGGAAGTTTAGGGAGTAAAGAATAGAAAGCCCTTACTTAACCCAGACCTGGCACCTCAGAAACATCCCTACAAGTCATCACGTCCATCAGGGTTATGATGACTCTACCTCTAACTCCTCTTAATTAAAAGAAAATGCCTCTTCCTCTTTCTCTTTCTTTTCTACCCCCCTCTCCCTCTCCCAACCAAAAAAAAAAAAAAAAAATGACGGTCTCAATGTTAATCCACTCAGAAGACCAGACCCGCTGTGAATGCGACATTTGCATTCCAAAGGAGAAGAATTTTCTGTGCCAGAGCTGTTCAGGGTAGCTGTAGAGTAATGTTCTCGAGGCTCTGGATCCTTCCGCACTCATCTCCTCCCTGCCCCTCTCCAGGCTCCCCCCTCAACCACCAACTGTTTGCTCTCAGCCCTGGCGTCCTATCCCCAACCAGAGACACCAGGCAGAAAGGTCTGTGGGGTCCTGGGCCCAGAGTCACCGAGGTCTACTTCAGTGAATATCCTAAAAGGGCAGGATTATTGTTCTCCAAGCCTTCTGTGTGGTTGGGAACCCCACCAAGGCTGGGGTCCAGGCCTTTCCTCTTTTGTATGAAGACATCCACTGAGTGCCTGTTCCTCCAGAGAAATTGTTTCAATATCCTAGTAACAGAAAGCAGAAAAGACACCACTGAGAATGTCATTTGTGGTTTAATTTATGGAGTGATTGAATTAACTATGCCTTTTTCTCCCCCCACCCCCCTCCCACCCAAAGGTTCTAGGTGTGTGCATTACCTGACTCAGAACCAACTGCCATTAGCTGCAGGGAGGCCCTTTCTTTGAACAGCCCCTAATTGCTTTCTGTTAAAGGGCGTGTAAGTCCCTTTTGATGTGATAAGAAAAACTCAAACCATTTTCCTTTTTTGAAACCATAACTCCAGTGCCTTTTTAAACAAACTTCCATGAGCAGGGGTTAAAAAAAAAGAAAGAAAAGAAAAAAGAAAAAAGAAAAGAAAAGAAAAGAAAAGAAAAGAAAAGAAAAGAAAAGAAAAGAAAAGAAAAGAAAAGAAAAGAAAAAGAAGAAAAGAAAAGAAAAAAAGAAATTCACCTGCATTTATTTTCCTGAGTTCTGTAGTTTGAGAGCCAGGCGTGTAATAAGAACTCAGATAAAGTTTTCTCTAGATTGTGTCGTTTTGAGTTAACTTGGTGCTTTTCAACGACTTCAGAAATCCTCCTATGGGTAGAAAGATGCTCCCCCCTGACCTCTCCAAATCCTTTATAATAATGTGAGCTTTGTTGTAAATGTGAAGTCAATCAAGAAGCAGGAATACATTCGTGGACTGCCCCTGTTTTATAGTTTCCCCTTCTCAAGCTTGTTATTTTGAGAGGACACACATTGAGCAACTTGTTTCTGAATTAAAGTATTGCTCAATCTGGTTGCTTTCTTAAGAATTACATTAAACCACTAAACTAGGTACGTATGGGATCCCGGTTTTGAACAAGGCAGTAGTGAACTTTGCAAGTGCCGTCTGCCAAGATGAGTCCATGTGATTGATTTATTAATTAGTAAAAGCCATCCTCTGAAATTACCTTGCATTAATCACAATTCATGAAAAATATATTCAATTAGTTTGAAGATATAAGTTTGACAAACTATCCCTTCTTCAGAGACCACAGTCAGTTTTATTAACTCTTGCTGGATAAATCATTCATGTTGTGCCTGAAATGGTGAGTGGTTGAGGGAATTCCCAAAAGTACAACGGACCCGTTCTGGCAAAGCTGAAAGCCATGTGAGGCAGAGGCAGGAGGCTGGGTGAAGCAGGAAACGAAGATTCTGACAATACTGGATATTCTAGTATCTGCTGCCACTTGCACTAAAGGAATAGACTTGAATTGGAGTTTTCTGAGTCAAAGCTGGTAAAAATAGACAAACCCAAATAGGCAGGAAACTCCAGCTGCCAGAAACCAGTCTTTTAGTGAAGGGTGGCTAATGCCTGTCCAGGGCCACTGGGTGGGCTGACCAGTGACGGGGAGTCCTGGATGACCTCTTCTGTGTGATCCAAATCCTCTGCTTGCACCCACTTTACAGATGAGGAAATGAAAGGCCCTAGGGGATCAGTGCAAAATTATATAGTAAATTAAGGACCAGGATCCAAAGACCCCAAGGCAAGTGGAACAGCTTGCCTCAGCCTCAATTTCCCTTTGTGTAGCTCAAGAGTTGGGATCAACAAAATTGTATGATTTCCAATTCTCAAGTGCCAGGATTTTAGTATTTTGATTTCAGGTCGGCTTTCTCAACAACTTCATGGAGCCTAAGCACTTATATGTGTATAAGCGTATAAAAATATATATTATTAAAAAATAAAAAACAATAATAATAAATAAAAATATATATTCTAATACATGAAAATATGACACTTTGGTTAATAGTTCTATGATTAGAACTATTGAAGTGACTTGAACAGGATAGAATTTTTAAGATGTATTTCTAATGTATCTACTTCCTATTATTCCATATGGGTTTTTTGACCTACTGACTATATAACAAAAAAAGGGAAGCCAGATGTTTCTGGAGATTTGTAACTCTCCATTTTCGAGAGAAAATGAAAATGATTAGAGAAACATGGGAAAATCGTGAGTCTTGGCAAAACTCACCTCATTCCTGTAGCACAAAGATTGAAATATCAAGATTTTATTAGAAAAGAAAATGCAGCAGCAGGGGCCAATCCGAGTAGCAAAACAGTGAACTGTAGTGAATTCATCTCCTAAAGATAGTTCACTGCCAGTGGAGTGTGGTTCCTGAGTAAACTTGCGAGCCCAAAGATTAATCAGACATGTAGTCGGGAGAAGGATTCAGGGAGGTTTTTAAAAAGAGGCAAAAAAGGTCCATAAATAATGTTATTGCAGGAACTCTTTCCCTTCTTGACATGCTAGACATTTTATAAAGTACAAAACCCTCTTGAGTATTAATGGACTCTCAAGTCTTCTGGATTATTAAGAGATGGGAAGACAGAGAGAGAGAGAGAGAGAGCTTTGTCACAGACTGGGGAAAATGGTGTACACACACTGAGAAACAAAGGAAGTTTCCATATTTAGAAGCAGGATTAGTTTGGGAAGACAACTCTTGGAAATGAATTTACTGCTTCCCTAATTTCACGACTCTGAGCTCTGGATGATGACTCCAGGCCACCCATAGCAGCCCCCAGTTCTGCACCTGAGGAAGTCAGATCTTCAAGGCCAGCCTCCCCTGGCCTGAGCTTCCCCACTGCCCAGACTCCTCTCCCATCGAGGAGCCTCAGCCAGCGTCCAAAAGGAAAGTGTGTTTTGCGGTTGTTGAAACGCTGCCCTGTGAACAAAATACACAGGGAGGAATGCTACCTTTTAGGATGAATTTACAGAGCAACTGAACTTGGCTGAACTTTTTTTTTTTTTTTCTTTCGTTCTGAAGGCCTCTGGGGAAGTTGATAAAGTTATGATTTATCGTTTTGCAAGGGACATTCCAAAATAGCAGTTTTTTTAATTTTAATTTTTTTTTTAAAAGACAAGTAAAGGTCACAGAGACCAACTCAACTATTAATCTAACTTCGGGAGGGTTGTTTTGAAAAGAAGGGTATTGAGGGGCTCCTGGCTGTCTCAGCCTATAGGGCCTATGACTCTTGATCTTGGGGTGGTGAGTTCAAGCCCCACGGGGCGCAAAGAGATTATTAAAAAAAAAAAAAAAGACATTAAAAAAATGTAGAACCTTTACTTTGTCAAGAATACATTTAAAATAACTTAACTATATGATATTATCTCAATACATTGTAAGTGTTGTGTTGTTTGTTTTTTTGTAAGTACAATGTAGTAAAAGGTTTAAGAAAAAAATGGATTTCATGAGGGACATTCAAAACTAATCAGTGGGCATCATCATAAAATATACTTAAAGGCAGGTTAAGGAAACAGGGTGATAAGTTTCTGAGTAGAAACACCAGAATCCTAAAACCAAATAAATTCTCAATTCTGGTCCACAGCTTCCTGTATGCCCGAGCTACTTTTTTTTTTTTTTTTTTTAATTGAATTTTTAGCAACCAGCTGAGGCCTCTGCTTCCTTCAAGTATGGGACAATCCTAGTTACTTCCTCCTACTTCTTCCCTCCAGTGGGCCCAGAGGGCAAAAAAATTTCCCCCTTATATTCGCTGATACCGTGTGAGAGCCACTGCTTTTCCCCCAAGCTTGGGTAGGCCTTTTCTCAATTTTAATATGTATCAGTTCCTCCATCCCCCACGGCTGCCAAAGCAAGTGTTCCTTCCTAACCAGGGCTTTGCAAACCTTCCCTCGGTCAGAAACATCTACCTTCTGCAAAACAGAAATGGCATTTTAAGAATTTTCGTTTATAGATAAACACACGGAAAGGCAGGGATAGCTCTTGAGATTCCCATTCCCAACTTAATCTTTAATTGCAACTTCCAATGTTAACTAACTAGACTCTAAATGAAAACTTGAAATAAAAAAAGGGAACGTTCCAGAAGTGCAGCAAACCTGAAATGTTCTTAAAAAAAAAAAATTAAAAGCTTTAAGAATCCATGTCCAAATTACCCTATAAACATTCCTTTAAAAATAAAACAAACAAAACACCACATTCAGAGATTAATTACAGGGGATCTATTGAGAACTATGTAACGTTGGCATGAGTGATCATGACGACAAAAGCGAATTTGCCTCAGTTTGAGATCTCACAGTTAAAGAAGCAAATGGAAAAAAAAAAAATCTATGTGAAAAGTGTTTCAACACGGGCTGCTCTGAAAAGAGGTATAAAAATAAAACCAGAGATGGAAGAACTGCGTTCTGTATGCAGTGGGAAAGTTTACCCAAATGACAAGCTGTCATGTGGGACGTCCCAACAGCACTTTAAAAAGTCTATTTCCTTAGATCAAAAAAGACAGACAGAAGCCCAACACTTATATCTGCCCTGGTTGGTCATGCTCCCCTTTTCCTGGAGTAATTATATGCTGCATCCATGAAGCAATGTGGCTCATACCTTAATGCTCTGAGTACAAAGACGAGTGGGGTCATATGACACGGCTAAATTTAGAAAAGTGCTCTGTTTTCTGTTTTGCTCAACGCTTACAATTTTCTGCTCTGAAGAAAGAGGAGTTTCAAATGCACATTGATCTTTCTCATATCGTGAATGAACCAAACGAGCACCTGTTTTCAACTGCCAAAATACACTTAAAAAAAAAAAAAAAAAAAGGAAAGAGCAGCTTGTGTACTCTTAATTCAACAGAGGAGGTTATTATTTTTTTTTCCCCTTGCTTTCTTCAAAAGAACATAACCGGAAAGTGACAGTAACAGTATTTACAAAATGCTATAAATGCAGAGGCATGTATTTAACTAAACAAACAACAATGTGGAATGGTGATAATATTCCAAGGCAATTTAGATGAAAATCTTGCCCAAAAACCCATACATGCACACACACACAAAACTAGTAAATCTTGGGAAAAACTAGCTCATGTAACTAAGCAAAGCGACTGTAAAAATTATTAACTCTAGGAGGGAAGATAGTTTATTAGTTACAGAAAAGTGTGTGACTCCTTTTTCATAGATCTGGAAATACCAGTTTTAAAAATGGACAGTTTTTCTTTTAAATTAAATGTCAAAAACCTCAATGTATTATGATAAGCCTAATCTCTTTGAAAGGATGCTTGCTGACTATGAATATTCTGTCTGTAGGAGTAATCCACATATTTTCTTGGAGTTGAAAATTTCCTGGAATCCAAAATTAAATTTGTGGACTATATCATGTTTGGTCTGAGAATTAGGTTCAGGTTCCCATACGCACAGAATTCATTCATTTATTTATTCAATATTTATTAGAATCCACTTCCCAAAAATGGTGATTACCAGTTTACAAATCCAGGTTAGAGACAGGACAGGTGCTCAGTATATAAGTGGATTTTACCATAGAGTTGTTGTGTCAAAGTGATGTAGACTTCTAAAAACACTCCAGGTTAAAAAAATAATAATAATAAAAATAACACTCCAGGTTAACCATGGCAGTATTATTATATCGACATCACCATTTTAATTAAGAAAATGTCTATGCAAGTCTCCCTTATTTTTGTTCTCCGTATACTTTTCCATTTAGCTCTCATAGGGCATTTGGTATTGTTTTATAGAGTTTCTACTGCTGTTGATGAGCAGAGACTCTTTTTATTTATTTTTTATTTATTTTTTAATTTTTTTACTCTTTTTAATTGTAGCTCAAATTCTTTCATTTTCCATTCATTCATGTTCTTTTTTTTTTTTTTTTTAAGATTTTATTTGTTTATTCATGAGAGACACACAGAGAGAGGCAGAGACACAGGCAGAGGGAGAAGCAGGCTCCATGCAGGGACCCTGATGCAGGACTCCATCTCAGGACCCCAGGATCACGCCCTGAGCTAGAGGTAGACACTCAACCACTGAGCCACCCAGGCACCCCTCATTCATTCATTTTTCATTCAACAATCATTATTCAACAAGACTGGTCTAATGCTCAGGGGTCCTAGAATTTCTATTATATTATCTAACCAACATTTGCAAAGAAATATTTATTTAACACTCAATCTTTTGGAAATAGGTCATCTCTAAGGCACACATTTCTGCTTCCTTGCCATGGAATTGGGGTGCCCAGTGCCATAGCTGATCAATTCTAAAGCTCACTTTAGTTTTTACATTTTAACATAACTGAAATTAGTGTAGATTTTGCCATCAATGACACCTTGCAATTGTAATTGGAAGCATTTATTTCTTTTTTAAGAGTTCGCAAGATAATGAAGCATTTTCCGAGGTGATGTTTTAGGTTCGACAAGATACAGTAGCTGGCCCCCTTGGTTTTCTGAAGTATTTCGATGTTATCACTCAAGTACCTCTTCCACGATGGGCTTCCATAGGACTAATAACATTGATGAGAATAATAAAATAACAATTACCATTTATTGAGCTCCTCCTGTGGGTCAGCAATTGTGCAAAATTCCCCAACATTTAATCCTCACGAAGCCCCCAAAGGGTCATACTGTTGTCATCCCATTTTGTAGAGATGAAGAAACGACAGAAAACCTCAGCATGCTCACACTTGCTTCACCTGAGTCCTGGCCCTGGGTCAGGAACCAAAATTGAGACCCGAGTAGTCTGGTGTTAGACCCTGTACCTATAATGGGACACCTTGTTGCCCTCATAGCATTTATTACAATCAGTAAAAATGAACTGGTTTCTGCCTATGTCTCTGCCTCTCCCTGGTAAATAAGCCCCAGGAGGGCAGGGAAAACATTTCTCTTGCTCACCGCTGCATCACCATGGGTTGGAATAAAACCAGTTTATATTCCCTTCTAGCAGATAACCCTGAATACCTGCTACCTGTCGGATGTTGTTTTAGATGCTGACAATACAGCTGTGAGCTGGATTCTGTCTTCATGGGTTACAGTCTTTGCATAAACAACTAAAAAATTAAATAAAGCAAGGCCACCTTGGTTGAATGAGCACTGTTAAAACAGTTTCTTGCACTAATTGAAGAAAAAGTGGCTAATGCAAAACTGGCTACTTCCCAAGCTACTTTATGTTTGGCTTTTAAAGTACTTTGTTTGGGCTGAGAGTCTCGGTTTTCTTTGTTTCTTTTTTTCTTGTATCAATAATAAAAATGAGTGGAAAGACCCACCAACTGGCAGCAAGACAGGGCAGCCCACAACTGTTGTGTAGCCTGCCATTCCAAATTTATTTGTGGAGAAGCCACAAAGCTGATAATTCTCCAGGGAATCTTGGAGCATTGCCTCTGGTTAAGTTCTGCTTGGAAGTTAACATTCCTCCCTTAAAAACGAAATGCCCACTGAGTGCTTAGATGTGCCCGGACTGGGTAGTGGAGTGGGACTGCGGCCTGCTGACTTGCAGCGGGGATGGTGAGCTAATGGCACCTGCTCCCATTCTTCTTCTGGCCTGTTTCCTGCTCTGTCTCCGCCCTGTCATCACTGCATCAACCAGTATCCAGCACCATATTCTATTTTGTGTCTGCTCTAAAACCTACCTTTAGTAGGAGTTTAAGCCACTGAGACACTATTTGAAGTTAGCGCAATATATTTACATTTCATCTTATGATCATTATAGCTTGAGAAATAATACAAGAGATCAAAACTGGTCTCCTACAGCAACTGATCCTCTTCCGTGTAAGTGTAAGCCAGCTGAGTGGCATCCCAATGCCATACAGATTATTTGCACAAAAGTAAATTAGGGTGATTTTAAGTTAGAGATGTCCTGAAGTTGTTGGGTTGTTGTTGTTTTTAAATTTTAAAAAAGATTTCATTTATTTATTTGAGAGTGGGAGAGTGAGAGAGAGAGAGCATGAGAGGGGGTGGGGGACAGGGAGAAGGAGAAGCAGACTCTTCACTCAGCAGGGAGCCCTCTATGGGGCTCCATCCCAGAACCCCGAGATCATGATCTGAGAGGAAGGCAGACCCTCAACTAACCGAGCCACCCAGGTGCCTCATGCCTAAAGTTTTATTGGTAAATAATTTCCTCTGATTGCTGTGTCATAACTATTACATTTTTTATCAATAATAATGCTAACTTTATTTTTTATGATTTTATATATGTATATATTATATATATTTTATATATTAATATTTATATATTTTATATATATATATATATATATATATGTATAAGGCCTTTGCTGGACCCAGGGAAAGAATGATAAATAGGACCTGATGTCTCTTCTTGACTTTACATTAAATCTAAGTATCGGGTATCTTCCAGGTGCAAAAGACTGTAGCTCAAGAGTCAGCAAACTTGGGACGCCTGGGTGGCTCAGTGGTTGAGCATCTCCCCTCAGCTCAGGGCATGATCCTGGGATCTGGAATCGAAATCCGCACTGGGCTCCCTGAAGGGAGTCTGCTTCTCCCTCTGCCCGTGTCTCTGCCTCTCTCTCTGTGTCTCTCATGAATATATAAATAAATCTTTTTTTTTTTAAAGAGCAAACTTGTTCTTTTTTTGTTTTTAAGATTTATTTACTTATTTTAGAGTGCACGTGCACATGAAGGAGCATCATCAGCAGGAGAGGGGCAGACTCCCCACCGAGTGTGGGGCCAGAGGCCAAGGTGGGGGCTCCATCCCAGGACCCTGAGATCATGACCTGAACTGAAATCAAGAGTCCAATGCTTAACCAACTGAGCCACCCAGATGTCCCAGCAAACTTATTCTTTTTTTTTTTTAAGATTTTATTTATTTATTCATGAGACACAGAGAGAGAGAGAGAGAGAGAGACAGAGGCAGAGACAGAGGCAGAGGGGGAAGCAGGCTGCCTTTGGGGAGCCTGATGCGGGACTCTATCCCGGGACCCCTGAGCCAAAGGCAGACGCTCAACCACTGAGCCTCCCAGGCACCACTAGAGACTGACTTCTATTTGCTGTGTCCTGAACAGTGCCAGGAACAGGGAAAGCCCTCAAAAACTATCTCTCAAATCAATGAATAAATGAATGAATAGAGCAGAACAAGCAGGCCAGATGGGGGGCAGTTCTGAACTGAAGAGTCTACACTCCATCCAAAAGGTCACCTCATACTATGCTCCCCTGACTGAGCCCAAAGGGAATCTAGGAAAATCTTGAAATTTTTCAAGATGAGCCCCGAATCTGGATGCTATAAAGTCTCCAGGTTATTTTATTTTATTTTTATTAAAAATAACCTTTTGTTATCCGAAGTATAGTATAGTACACATGCATTTTGTAGAACATTAGAAAATAGAGCTAAACAATAATGTGAACACAAAAGCATTAGACTCCAGCCTCTGTGAACACCTTATGCTTCCAGATCTTTCTCTGAATGCATACATAAACATCCATGTATTTTTGACAAGATCATCCTTGACTTATTGAGTTAATCAGTTAATCATCTCCACCTTTCCATTTCAATACTTTTTTTTTCTTATCTGGTATTGCTCCATTTTCAAATTTCCCTACTGACCCAAAAAATGTCTTTTGCAGCTGGTTTACCCAAACCAAGATGCAGTCCAGGCCCAGGCACGGAATTGGGTTATTATGTCATGCCAGTCTTCTCCAATCTAGCTCATTCCCTTCTTCCTTCCTCCGTGTCTTGTTAAATAGGCCAGGCCAGTCGCCCTGTAGAATGTCTTCTTGGGGGGATTTATGTGGCTATTTCCTCATTCTCCAGGATTTTAGATGTTAAAAAGTAATTTATACAAAATGAAACCACACACACACCAATGAAATCACTGGGAGGACAAACTACACCTGTCTGCCAGCTGAATCCAGCCACCAAAGTCCAAGCTCTGATGTCAGGGCTGGGGGTGACCCTCCAACTCGCCACTCAGTGCTGTGACCATGGGGCTCTGTGTCCATCTGCGTGACATGGGGACAATAGTAACCCCCCCCCCAAGTAGCTGTGGGGACTCAATGAATAGATGGCTGTAAAGTACATAGAACGGTGCCCAGCACACAGTAGGTTCTACGTAGGTCTTTGCTATGATTCTTTGCCTCCAGCTGAATTGAGGCATAATTGACAAATAAAATGGTAATAATATATTTGGAGCATACCCAGTGATGATTTGCTCTTGCATACCCTGTCAAATGATTGCCACAACCAAGTTGAAACATTCATCACCTCACAGTTGTCTTTTATGTGTGTGTAAGAACCCTTGAGATCTACTCCTTTCGCAAATTTCTTTTTTTTTTTAAAGATTTTATTTACTTATTCACGAGAGATACACACAGAGAGAGAGGCAGAGACACAGGCAGAGGGAGAAGCAGGCTCCATGCCAGGAGCCCGATGCAGGACTCGATCCCAGGACTCCAGGATCAAGCCCTGAGCTCTCTTGGCAAATTTCAAATGTACAGTCATAGAGTATTATCAGCCATGGTCACCATGCTGGACATTAGATCCTTAGAACTTACTCATCTTCTAACAAAAAGCGTGTACCCCTTGATCCACCTCTCCTCATTCTGCTCCCCATCCCTCTAAAGACCACCAGCCCCAGCCCCTGGTAACCACCATTCTGTTCTCTGCTTCTATGAGTCCAACTAAAAAAAAAAAAAAAAAAAAAAAAAACTTCTCCATCTAAGTGATACCATATAGTATTTGTCTCTCTCTGCCTGGCTTGTTTCACTTTGCAAAATGCCTTCCTTTTTTTTTTTTTTTTTTTTTTTTTTGCAAAATGCCTTCCAGTTACCTCCATGCTGTTGCAAATGGCAGGATTTCCTTCTTCTTTATGACCAAATAATATTTCAGAGCAGAGCATGAAGATCCCAGAATATCCCATTATAACATATAATAGACATCTAGATATATTCTATTATATATATTCCAATATCATATTTCCATTATATATTATATATTTTCTCTTTACCCATATATTCCTTGTTGATCACTTAGGTTGTTTGCATATCTTGTCTTTTGAGAATGATGCTGCAATGAGCAGATATCTCTTCGAGATAGCGATTCCATTTCCTTTGGGTGCTGTTGTTATTGTGACAGACGACTTGCCCATGTTCGGATGCCTAGCAAACCGTTCTAGAAGCCAGACTTTCTGACTCCCATTTCCCTTCACTTTCCATTCAAGATCTATGGAAATGAAGATCACCCAAAGCAAAAAAAAAAAAAAAAAAAAAAAAAGCTGAATATTTGTATCGCTTAACTCAGTTTCAGCTGTAATCTGGGAAATCAAGATTTTGTCAGATGTATTCAGGTTTCCTAGACCCACTCACTCAATTTTAAATTTCATCAACTTTAGAAGATAGCAGCATCGTAGAAAAAAAATTTAAAAACATCTCAAAAACGATATTGTTGCCAGATTTTTACCTAAATGTAACTAAACAATTTTTGCATTTATTTCTGATAGTAAAAGTTAGACATGATCATTACAGAAAATGTTGAAAATATGAGGGGTGCCTGGGTAGCTCAGTGGCTGAGTGTCTGCCTTTGGCTCAGGCGGTGATCCTGGGGTCCTGGGATCAAGTCCCGCATCTGGCTCCCTATGGGGAGCCTGCCTCTCCCTCTGCCTATGTCTCTGCCTCTCTATTGTCTCTCATAAATAAATAAATCATTAAAAAAAATTTGAAGCAGTGCAAAAACAGAAAATAAACATCACCCACAACTCTACTCTTGCCCAGCTAAGGACCTGAATAGTTTGGGTGCATCCTCTTTCAGTATTTTACATACATATGAAAATGTTCTTTGTTTTATATTGTTCTCTATTTCGTGTTTGTGGCAGACACTGTTGACTGCTTACACAACACAGCAACTATGCTATCCTTTCTTATTCACAGAACCCTGACTTTTGTCAGGTATTTAACTTCAGAGTGAAGGCTGGACCCACCCTTGTCCCAGAAAGTAAAATCTGGTTAATCTGGCACACAAATCTGGGTGTCCCATTATTCTTGCCAGTGATCAGTTTATTTTATTTATTTTTTTTTTTATGGGGACATGACCCTTTTTTTTTTTTTAATTTTTATTTACTTATGATAGTCACAGAGAGAGAGAGAGAGGCAGAGACACAGGCAGAGGGAGAAGCAGGCTCCATACACCAGGAGCCCGATGTGGGATTCGATCCCGGGTCTCCAGGATCACGCCCTGAGCCAAAGGCAGGCGCCAAACCGCTGCGCCACCCAGGGATCCCCAGTGATCAGTTTAGAACAACATTTCTCAACCTCAGAACTTTGGACACGTGAGGCTGGATCATTCTGTTGTGGGGCTGTCCTGTGCTTGTAGGATGTATGATAGAGTCCCTGGCCTCTACCCTGAGATGTCAGTAGTGACATCTCCCTAATTGTAACAACCAAACCAAAATGTGTCTAGACGTTGCCAAATGTCCCCTGGAGAGCAAAAATACACCTGCTTGAGAACCACTAACTTATGAATAAGCAGGTGAGAGAATGCTGGCCGGTGAGCCATGTTACGAAATGCCTGTGTTACTCTTCTTAATGACTATATAGTATTCCATAGTGAAAATAGACCATCATTTATATAACCAGTTCACTAATGACGGGCACTAATTTTCTTTCCCATTCTCTGCTGTCTTAGTTAGTCACATATATGACTTTATATATTTGCACACCTGTAGAAATCCACTTATAGAATAAATGTCTAGAAGTAGAATTTGCTAATTGAAGTGTACATTTCAGCAGATATCACCAATGTGCTTTCCAAAAGGTTCCGAAAAGTCAGTGCTGGTTTACCTACTAAATGAACAAGTGTTTATTTCCACAGACCTTCATTAACTCCAGAGAGGAAATCCATTAAATAATTTTTTTTTGCATTTCAATTACATTAAAAAATGTTTATCTATTGAAAATTGATTTTCTTAGTGATGGAATAATGTTTCCATTTCCAAATTTATTTATATTTCCCCGGTACTAATACCCAGTTTTTATTTTATCCTGAAGATTTTTTTTTAATCTTTTAAATGAACACAAATATTTTTCATAATTGTGACAATTCACGGATAGGCTTTTTTTGAATATTAAAAAAAATCTGTCTTCTGTCATTGGCTTTATGATTATTAATCCATGTTTCTATAAAATGACCTTCCTCCAGGGCAGAGTTCTCCATTAGACACAGCAGACCCACAAAACCACTTTAGTGTTTTTATTTTTTTAAGTATTCTCTACACTCAGCATGGGACTCGAACTCACAGCCCTGAGATCAAGTCACATGCCCCACTGACTGAGCCAGTCAGGTGCTCCAGTTTTAGTGTCTTTTGAAATCAGAACAAAAGCATGACCTTTTAGGTTGAAGAAATGTTTTAATATTTAATACTAATATATTCAATTCATTTTATACCAATACAGTAATAAAATATAATTTATTTTATTTTTTTATAAAGGAAGGGAGCCATGGAAGTCATATTACAGCCCTGCCTAGTTTTAGCATGTTTGCTCAAAACACATGGATCAAATCAAGCACATGGTTGCTTCCATGTGAACTAAGTAGAATAAAAGTAACAACTTGAATCTCAGTGTGTAAAATATTCACATAATTTTCCATCAATAGTGATCAATTTTCAGGACACCTGGGTGGCTCAGTAGTTGAGGTCAGCCTCTGGCTTAGATCATGATCCTGGGGTCCTGGGATTGAGTCCCACATCAGGCTCCTCACGGGGAACCTTCTTCTCCCTCTGCCTATGTCTCTGCCTCTCTCTGTGTCTCTCATGAATAAATAAATAAAATCTTTAAAAAAAAATAGTGATCAATTTTCAATTTTTTTGTTTTCTTTTTTAAAGGTTTTATTTATTTATTCATGAGAGACACACACACAGAGAGAGAGAGAGAGAGGCAGAGACACAGGCAGAGGGAGAAGCAGGCTCCATGCAGGGAGCCCGACATGGGACTCGATCCCAGGACCCCTGGATCGTGCCCTGAGCCCAAGGCAGGCACCAAACTGCTGAGCCTCCCAGGGATCCCCAGTTTTCAGTTTTGAAGTGTGTCTAAATAAGGAAGATGAGAAACAATTCATGTCACTTTTCATAAAGAATGACAAACATCTGGCTATAGCTGTGATCTACCTTCAACACATTGAGAGGGAAATAAAAGACACATTTTTTGTTTTCCCCTTGTTTTGATTTTATTGTTTGACCTTTTAAAATTTTAATCAGAAATAGGTGTATTAGGGATCCCTGGGTGGCTCAGCGGTTTGGCGCCTGCCTTTGGCCCAGGGCACGATCCTGGAGACCCGGGATCGAATCCCACGTCGGGCTCCCGGTGCATGGAGCCTGCTTATCCCTCTGCGTATGTCTCTGCCTCTCTCTCTCTCTCTCTGTGTGACTATCATAAATAAATAAAAATTAAAAAAAAAAAAAGAAAAAAAATTAAAATTAAAATTAAAAAAAAAAGAAATAGATGTATTCAGTGTTAACCTCTCCCACACATTGCTTTAGTGCATCTTTTTTTAAAGCAATCTTTATTTTTTTATTTTATTTAAAAACATTTTTTTTAGATTTTCTTTTTTTTTTAAGATTTTATTTATTTATTCATGATAGACATAGAGAGAGAGAGAGAGAGGCAGAGACACAGGCAGAGGGAGAAGCAGGCTCCATGCCAGGAGCCCGATGTGGGACTCGATCCCGGGACTCCAGGATCATGCCCTGGGTCAAAGGCAGGCGCTAAATTGCTGAGCCACCCAGGGGTCCCCCTTTAGTTCATCTTTTGTTTAAATAAAATTTTATGGGTGCCTGGGTGGCTCAGTGGTTAAGTGTCTGCCTTTGTTTCAGGTCATGATCCCAGAGTCCCAGGATCAAGTCCTGCATCAGGCTCCCTATTAGGAGCCTGCTTCTCTTTCTGCCTATGTCTCTGCCTCTTCCTCTCATTAATAAATAAAAATAAAATCTTTAAAATAAATATATAAATAAAATTTTATTTTATTTTTTAAAAATATTTATTTTCACAAATCTCGATTTATTCTGGACATTTATGGTTTTATTCTTTACTCATATAGCAAATTTAAATACAAAAATTAGAAAAGAGTAGCCTGAGAAGGACCTTTGGAAGCAGATGAATGGATGTGGACAATTTAAAATCACAAAGTTGTAGGTTTCTTTGAAGAATTAAAAATGTTGGGATCTCTGTGTGGCGCAGTGGTTTGGCTCCTGCCTTTGGCCCAGGGCGCGATCCTGGAGACCCGGGATCGAATCCCACGTCAGGCTCCTGGTTCATGGAGCCTGCTTCTCCCTCTGCCTGTGTCTCTGCCTCTCTCTCTCTCTCTGTGTCTATCATAAATTAAAAAAAAAAAAAAAAAGAATTAAAAATGTAGGGGCACCTGGGTGGCTCAGTCAGTTAGGCATCTGCCTTTGGCTCAGGTCTTGATCCCAGAGTCCCAGGATCAAGCTCCTGCTCAGTGGGGAATCTGCTTCTCCCTCTCCCTCTGCCCCTCCCCTTGCTCCTGCACACTCTCTCAATTAAATAAATAAAATCTTTTTTAGAAATAAAAAATAGAGATGCCTGGGTGGCTCAGTGGTTGGGCATCTGCCTTCAGCTCAGGCCGTGATCCCTGGTCTGGGGAAGGAATCCTACATGGCCTCCCTGCATGGAGCCTGCTTCTCCCTCTGCCTGTGTCTCTGCCTCTCTCTCTGTGTCTCTCCCGAGTAAATAAAATAAAATCTTAAAAAAAAAAAAAAAAGAAATTAAAATTAAAATTAAAATTAAAAATGGAGCATGAGATCCCAGCATCAATTATTTGTATTTGGGCAGACGAACCAGAGAAGAGAGGCAGAGCTAATGGGTGCAGGGCACCTCTGAGGGCAAAGGCTAAGGTAAGACTCAAATGGCCTCATCGCTGGTTTGTGCAGGTGACATGGTTAATGACCTACCTTCTTCCCTGGCGTTAGAACACTTTCGGTTACAGTATTGTGGTGAATCATTTCCTTCCAAGGCTCAGGGTAATCTATCACACGGGTGCCTTGTCTAGATTTTAACAATATGAGCAAAAAAGGTTCCTCATTCCAGAAATGCAAAACAGATTACATAAGAAATATGTTCTTTAAAAAAAAATTACACATATAGGTGTAGTAACTGGGAAGGAAAATTAATGCATGGGAAAACAACTCTCAAAAAAAAAAAAAAAAAAAAAGCTTATGAAAATGCCCATGAAACAAGGAGGTTTCTCTTCCCTTGTCTAATTTGTAAGAGTGAAATTCCTTTCTGAAGGCAGGAACTGAGCTGGCGGGGCTGTGGGGGTGGGACTGGGTGTGTTTGCCTTTCTGAGCCTTGCAGGATTTCACTAGGGACCCAGGGAATAAGGAACAGGGACAGTGTGGAAACATTAGCTCGGGTATATTACTGCTTGCACTATAGGAGGTTTTTTGGGTTTTTTGTTTGTTTGGTTGGTTGGTTGGTTTTTTGTTTTGTTTTGTTTTGTTTTGGTGCCAGATCAATACCTTGGTTGTCCTTGAAAAACCCTATAGGTCTGTTTTTAATAGCTGGCTACATGGGTGAAATGACACTGATTACTTAGCAAAGCCTCACCTTTGATCTACTGATCTAGTTAGGGATGTGTGACAGAGGGAGCCTGTGGCTGAGAGATCATTAACAAATTAAAAGAAAGGAGGGAAAACTGCAAGCTACAGAAATACAGGAAGTCTGAGGTTTGTCAGTTGTTGAAACATTCTGATACTGTCTTTTAAGAGTCACAGCCCTCTGCGGGCTTTCTTTGGATGACCAAATACCCAGGGCAACAACAACAAAAGCAAAGCCACACGCAGTTCAAACTCAAGAACAGTGGAGCAATTCCAAATTAATGAATGGTGGCTGGCATTGTTTACTACCTCCTTCCCTCAAGAGATACAGACGCTTTTAAATGTCTCTATTTACTGTTTGTGTGATAGTGAAACCAAGGGGTATCTTCACAAGTTCAGCTCCTTAAAAAGTGTGCCCTTTCCACTTTTATTTATTTTCATAATTTGGAGTGATTGTAGGTATATGGAAAACCAGAGCAGATGATATAGAAAGTTGCCATATACACTCCACCCCTGCCCCGTACAATTTCCCTATTATTTACCCCCTTGCGTTGGTGCGGTACATTTGATTCAACCGATGAACCAGTACCAGTGCATGATCACTAGCTAATGTCCACAGATGACATTAAGGTCCATCCTTTATGTTGTAAAGTTCTGTGGATTTTGAAAAATGCATAATGAAAAAAAAAAAGAAAAATGCGTAAAAAAATAAAAATAAATAATTAAAAATAGAAATAAGGAAGAAAGAAAGAAAAGAAAAAAGAAAAGAAAGAAAAGAAAAGGTGCACAATGATACGTATCTACCGTTAACGTATGATACAGAACAGTTTCACTGCCCTTAAAATTCCCCCTTTTTGTTCTAGCAAGTAGCTGTTTCTAAATTTTCCTCCTTTTTTTTTTTTTTTCTCCAGACAGAAGGTCTCACATATTTATTACTGAACCAACCTACTAGTACAGAAGTGTAGTAACAGAGAAAAATCACTTTCCTGATAAAACATGTCTATTGTTCGGGTGGTAGTGATGTTAACAGGGTGATAGGATGCGAGCACGTGATCTTCACGCAGCCTCAGTACGTGTGCCATCGCACGTGCGATCCCTTACAGACGTGGCTGGGAGCTTCCTCAGTGCCTCCTCCTGAGTTGTACCTGATTTTATTACCACTTTCCATCCAAATCCACTGGGGAATGGGACGGTCCTGCTTTTGTTTCCTGGAATCTCCTGATCTTGAAAGTCTTGTGAGAAGGCGTGGTGAGGAATAGTCATGATGGTAAAGGCTAAATTCTGTACTTTCGATATAATTTCTGTTCCCCCCACCCTTTCCCTCTTCTTCAAGGTACTTTTGTTTTAGGAATAGATGACAGCTGATTCTCCTTTTTGGCAGAGACCCACAGAAAGCCACTTTGTCTGCCTGCAACTCACATATCTCCTGAAAGATCTCCTCTCCTGCTGTATTTTGGCCCAAGCAGGAAAATACCAAAACTTGCTTTGCCAAACACCCAAAAGGAAGCCTCTTTCCCCCAAATGATAGAACAAACAAGCTAGAAACTAGAAGAGGTGTGTCCAACGAGTGCCTGCCCCTCACCTGTTTCAATAGTTGCACATCCTGATTATCTTTCATTTAAGTTTATTTATTTACTTTAAGTCTCTACACCCAACGTGGGGCTCGAACTCATGACCCCGAGATCAAGAGTCGCTTGCTCCACCGCCTGAGCCAGCCAGGTGCCCCCTGATTATCTTATTAAGCTGCTCAGACACAGAATTGTTTCCTGCTATGTCTTGACGATGTGATGTCTTGCTCAGAATCCCCTTCATTCTTGCATGTGTGTCTGATGCCCAACTCCTGCCTACCATTGTGCCCAGACTTTTTTTTTTTTTTTTTTTTTACTTATTTATTCATGACAGACACAGAGAGAGAGGCAGAGACACAGGCAGAGGGAGAAGCAGGCACCATGCAGGGAGCCCGACGTGGGACTCGATCCCAAGACCCCGGGATCACAACCTGAGCCGAAGACAGATGCTCAACACTGAGCCCCCCAGGTGCCCCAAGACCAGACTTCTATACTAAGCGTGCGGGTGACAGAGAGGTTAGACAATTCTGGCGTAGAGAATGCAGGATGTAAAAAGCAGAAAATGACCATCCCTTATCTATTCCTTTATTAAATTAGTCAACAAATATTTGAGTCTCTGCCCTGTGTTCAGGCTCTGCTCAAGAATAAGACAGTTTCTGCCCTTACGGAGCCTACAGTCTCACAGAAGGCAAATACTGGACGGAGAAGTTTACAGGCAGAAAGACAATAAAACCTGGTTGTGGGATCAAGATGGGCCGGGGGCTATCTGGTTAGGTGATCTGGAAGGGTTCCTGCAGGGCAGGTATTTGAATGGAGCCGTGAATGACCCGGGCCTGCAGCCCTACAAGCGTCCATTGATGGAGGGTTCCAGGCAGAGCGGGGAGCGGACAGGGGCCTAGGACTGGGTGAGCTGGACCTGTTGGAGGAAAGGTGAACGTGGGGCCCTGAGAGCTGATAGGAGGAGCGGACAGTGGTGACCGTAGAGGTCAGAGAGCCTTGACATGATAGGAAGCTTGGGTTTTACTATGAACAAGAGTCCCCTGGGGAGGTTGTCTGTGGGGTGGACAGGGATGGGGAGCATCCAATGAGCTATCTCATCTTCTCTGTCTTTACTCACCCCTTGGTGGCCTAAAACCATCTCAGCTTAGTATAACTCAGACTGAGTACCTCATCTTCCCCCGCCCAACTGGCTTTTTCCACAATCCTCTCCAGCTCTGCTAAAGAAAATTCTAGTTTTAGGTTGGATCAGGCCAAAACCCTTCGGGTAATCCTTGACTGCTGCTTTCACTCAGGGACTGTTTCCCAACTGTCTTCCCTCTCTCTTACTCTCTCTCTCTCTCTCTCTCTCTCTCTCTCTCTGGCTCTCATGAATAGATAAAATCTTAAAATAAAATAAAAACAAAAAAAAGAATTCCACAAGATAAATCCCAACAATTCTATCATTTTCCTGGTTCAAGCCCTCATCATCTCTTACATAGATTATTAGGGTGCCCTCAGAGCTGGTTTCATTGTTTCCATTCTCCCCTACCCCTTTTGGTCTGTCCTTAAAGTACAGAAATCTGTGAAAATAAGCCAGACCACATCACGCCTCATGCACAATGGCCATGGCCCCCATCTTGCTCAGGCTAGGACCCCAAGTTCTTTTTTTTTAAGATTTCATTTATTCATGAGAGACACAGAGAGATTGGCAGAGACACAGGCAGAGGGAGAAGCAGGCTCCCTGTAGGGAGCCAAATGTGGGACTCGATCCCAGGACCCCAGGATCACGACCTGAGCCAAAGGCAGATGCTCAACCACTGAGCCACTAAGGACCCCAGGATCCCAAGTTTTTATGATGGACAGCATATGATCTGGTCTGCCGTGCTTTCTGACCTCATCCACTCTGCTCCAAACACCATGACTTCTTCGTCTTGCCAAGAATACACCAGGCATGGTCCTTTCTTAGGCCTCTAAATGTGCTGTGACATCTGCTCAGACATTCAGAGTAAACATTTTAGGCATTGTGGGCCACTTGATGTCTTTGCCAATACCTGAACCCTGCCACCATCATGCAAAAGCAACCATAGGCAATAAACAAGCGGGACTGTGATCTAATAAAACTTTATTTATGGACACAGAAATGGAATTTCCTGTAATTTTCGTGTGTTACAGAATGTTGTTCTTTGTTTAAAAAAATTTTTATTCCTACAAGTTGTAAATGGAGAAACCACTCCTAGGCAGTAGGCTGGATTTGGCTGCCCTCAGTCCCTTGTCTGTCGACCTTTGCTTTATAGAGTGCTTGCCTGGCCATCTGCCCCCAAATTATACGTGGACACACACACATACACACACACTCCCCATTTTTCACATCCTTTCTTAATAGTGTCTCATGATCTGGCTTTCTCTATATTTATTCTTTTTCTTCTTCCCTTTTTTTTTTCTTTTTCTTCTTCTTTAAGTAGGCTCCACACCCAGCATGGAGCCCAACATGGACCTTGAACTCAAGACCCTGAGTTGGAGACCTGAGCTGAGACCAAGAATCGTTTACCTAACTGAGCCACCCAGGCTCCCCTTTCTCTATATTTAACTTACTATCTTCACTTTTATCTCTCCTCCCAAACCTCCAACTGTAAGCTCCATGAGGGCAGGAACTTTTTTTTTAAAGATTTTATGTATTTATTCATGAAAGACACAGAGAGAGGCAGAGACACAGGGAGAGGGAGAAGCAGGCTCCATGTAGGGAGCCGGAGGTGGGACTCGATCTCAGGACCCCAGGACGTGGGGTGGTGTCAGCTCTCAGGCATTGTCCCAGCGGAGCTGGGAAAGAGAGGAGGTACATTTGTTGAGCACACGCTCTGTGCAGGCATCAGGCCTGCTCTGTACGTGCCAGATGCAGAATAGCTTTCAGCTGAGAGCAGGGGTTAACATGGGGAAACAACAGGCTTGTGGATGATGATGCAGCATGGTTGGCAGGGATGCGCTTGGGTTCCCAGACCTGGGCCTGCCTCAGAAGAACCTTCCAGAAGTTTAACCTCTGGGGCTGCACACCACACTTCCCACCATCAGAACCCCTTGAGAGGCAGAGATCACATCCAGACTCCACCAAATACTGACCAGCTGACCTTGGACAAGTTACTTAACCTTCCTGACTGTTTACTGCAAAATGGAGAGAGTCATTACCTCATAGAATTGTCACGAGGATTCCATGAGCTGATGTAAGCGAATCGCTCAGCACAGTGCTTGGCACATCGCGTGCAATAAATAATAGCTTTTGCTTACTTTTCCTGAGAAAGGCATGCTCACTGTGGAATAAATCGTGAAGTATAGATCCACAAAAGGCAGGCAAAAAAAGCCCCAAGGTCATTCTGGTTCCCCAATAACTGATAAAGTTCTGATGAGCATCTTTCCAGGTTGTGATCTCTCTGGGTGCCTTTTTTTTTTTTAAGATTTTATTTATTTATTTATGAGAGACACACACAGAGAGAGAGAGAGAGAGAGGCAGAGATACAGGCAGAGGGAGAAGC
Source organism: Canis lupus baileyi (assembly GCF_048164855.1). Taxonomy (NCBI): domain Eukaryota; kingdom Metazoa; phylum Chordata; class Mammalia; order Carnivora; family Canidae; genus Canis; species Canis lupus. The sequence continues at coordinate 41,516,899 of NC_132863.1, read as the reverse complement.
ACCTCCATGCAGGGAGCTTGATGTGGGACTCGATCTCAGGACTCTGAGATCATGCCCTGGGCCAAAGGCAGACACCAAACCACTGAGCCACCCAGGCATCCCATCTCTGGGTGCTTTTTAACACACTACCAGTACGGGGTTGCTTGTCATCTTAAACCACCCCAAGGAATCGACCCTGAACTGGATCAAGGTAGCCCGTCTAACTGCCGGTTTATGGGGAATCCAGAGAACAGAGAAACGTAGGAGCTGACATGGGAGGGTTGCCATCAGCAGTGTTTAAGATGTGCGGATCTAAAAAAAATAAAAAATAAAAATAATAAAAATAAATTAAAATAAAGGCACATTTTTAAAAGTCCATATCTTTAAGAGATCCTAAAGTATCAACAGATGAAATTATACAGTATCTATAATTTGCATCAAAATAACATAGTGGAAGAAGTGAAGTAGGGATGACGGAAGAGGTCCATGAGTTGATAGCTGTTGAAGCTGTATGAGCAGATGGAGGTTCATTACTCCCTTCTCTCTATTTTGCTTGAGATTGTCCATCTATAAGAAAAATTCTATAATCATCCGGCTTGGTGTATTTGTCTTTCTTCCTTAGGGAGTTCCATCGAAAGTGAACACTGACATTTATAGATGGAAAGCCATCCATTCTAAAAGTATTATTAGTTTTAAACAAGATAAAACAGTGCTTTTACAAAAAAAAAAAAAAAAATCACAAGCAGGCCTCATGTTGCCAGCTTCCTATAAGAGGGCTGAGATCATTCCCTTTCTCTGTGGGATTCACGTATCAAACTCAACTGCCAGGATAGAGGCTACTAGTTGCCTTAATATATGTCTTCCCTTCTCTATCAGCAATAAAATCCCAGCTTTTAGCTGGCACATGGCCACCCAGATAAAAGAGCTTCCTTTGCTCTTGAAAGGGTAGCCATATGACTGTATTCTAACTAAGGGTCTGTAAGGAGGAGTGATATAGATGACTTCCTGGAATTGTCCTTAAGGAGGATGTTTCCTTTTCTGACCTTCCCACATTCTTTCTGCTTCCTGGAATGTGGTCTGATGGCTGGAGCTTGAGCAGCAAGGCTGGATCCTGAGGCCAAAGCCACATGAAAGGCGGGCTAAGCAGTGAAATAGAAAGTTGCTGACATGGTGGAGGGCCACACAGCCCTAAACAGACCCAAGTCTATTTTTCATGAAGGAGAAGTAAACTTTTACTTTATGGTTTTCTATTATTTATAATTGGTTCTGATCCTAATTAATATAGTTCCTAAATTTTATTTTTATCAATTCCCTAATATTTATTGAATATTTACTCTTAGGTTGTATCATGATAACTGCTTGGAGAGAAGCAAAATAAAAGTTGTAGAATCAGGGATCCCTGGGTGGCTCCGTGGTTTAGCGCCTGCCTTCGGCCCAGGGTGTGATCCTGGAGTCCCGGGGTCAAGTCCCATGTCGGGCTCCCTGCATGGAGCCTGCTTCTCCCCTGCCTGTGTCTCTGACTCTCTCTCTCTCTGTCTCTGTCATGAATAAATAAATAAAGTCTTAAAAAAAAAGTTGTAGAATCAACACAAAGAAATTTTCAGTTTCACTGAAAGATACATAAAATATAATTAAGATGTGATTAAATAATAAACCTAGCTAGTATGTATTAAGTACCTATTATGTGCCAGACATTTTTCTAAGTACTTTATACATAGTAACCTATTTCACCCTCACAGCAAGATTGAGGGTTATTGGGGCACCTGGGTGGCTAAGTTGGTTAAGCATCTGCCTTCAGCCTAGGTCATGATCTCGGGGGGCCTGGGATCCAGCCCTGCATTGGGCTCCCTGCTCAGGCGGGGGCCTGAGTTTGTGCTCTCTCTATCTCTCTGTCTCTCAAATAAATAAATAAGTAAAATCTTAAAAAAAAAAAAAAAAGATTGAGGGTTATTTACCAGTGAGTAAACAGAAGCACAGAGAGGTTAAGTAACTTGTCCAAGATCACACAGCTTAAAACTGTGAATGTAGGACAGACGGATGTTATCGATCAGGAAGGTTTCAGAAGGAGAGAAAGAGCTGGGACTCAAAGTATTTTAGCCTCTGTGAGTCCCTTCCTCCAAAAAGGGTATTAAAAATTATGTTTTGCTACTACATTGGCATAAAGATGAATATAATCCCAGCTGGATGATGATGATGATGATGATGATGATTATTATATATCCATTATTGTTACATTTAATTCTCTTCTTGCTTGGGAGAAATTAAGACAAAAAAACATTTTTGTGGGCCCTGAAAAGTATCATGGGGCCCAAGTACCAACCCTTAGTCATCATTGGAGAAGCCGGCCCTCACAATCCTGTGTAATTTTTCTACTGAGCATTTATTCCAACTGCGGCTAAATACTTCCTGCATGGTGAGGCTAAGAACACTTGAATCTAACTCCCCTGGGGTGACAGAGTGTGAGTGACCACTGGTCTCCAAGGGAAGGCCTGACCAATCTGTATTTTTATTTTATTTTATTTTTTTAAAAGATTTTGTTTATTTATGAGAGACACAGAGAGAGAAGCAGAGACACGGGCAGAGGGAGAAGCAGGCTCCATGAAGGGAGCCCGACATGGGACTCGATCCGGGGTCTCCGGGATCAGGCCCTGGGTCTAAGGCGGCACTTAACCGCTGAGCTACCCGGGCTGCCCCAATCTGCATTTTTAATCAAGCTGTTAGCAATTCTAATGATTACGAATGGTTGAGTTCCATTAGAATTAGCTGTTTTATAATGTCTGTTTACCTGGCTAAAACTTTGCCTCTGGCTAGGACTATATTTTTGTGTGTAATTCTGCATTTCTGCACCAACACAGATTCTGGTACATAGTAGGTACTCAATAAATTTTCAATAAATAAGGAAAATAAAAGGAAAGCCCCAGGCCATATTTTGCAAGACTCCCATGGTGTCATGGCTATAGAAAAGTAACTATATTTTCAAGGATCTGTGAGTCTTTTTTTTTTTTTTTTTTTTTTTTAAGATTTTATGTTTTCATTCATGAGAGGCACACAGAGAGAGGTAGAGGGAGAAGCAAACTCTCTGCGGGGAGCCCGATGGGTGACTCAATCCCAGGACCTCAGGATCATGACCTGAGCCAAAGGCAGACACTCAACCACTGAGCCCCCCAGATGCACTTAGGACCTGAGAGTCTTAAAGGAGTCAATGTAGCTCTGCCCCCTAAAATATTGCCCAGAGTAGGTCTGCAACAGAAATGTTGTTGAATGGCTGTCCATGGGTGTAAGATTTTCATACATTGTACACTATCATGATTTTACTCAGATTACAGATTCATTGGTTCATAAATATTTTTAGATTTATTTGAATTCAAGATCTATAATGTCAAGGACATAAGAAATCTGTGGGATTTTACATAGATGATTTCTTTGGTGGCATTTGCTTACTATATTTTCCTTTAGTTAAGGTCTGGGTGATAAGAAAACATCCTGTATGTGGTGAGGAGGACGCTATTTCTCTGTGAAGGGACTGGCACAGCATTTTGCATTCATGGCTTATGGGCATAAATCCATTCTGCTCAATAAGAATTAAAAAGTTCACTGAGCTCTTTCATTCAATGAAATCATTTCCACTTTTTCTTGCGGGATTTACACTGAATTTATTCTAAGATGAGAGCCTTCAGGTCTTTTCATCAAACAGAATGCAAAGCTTAATTAAATTGCACTTGTCATAGCATATGTATGTGTTCCTTAGTGTTTAGCAACTTGATGATAAAGATAAGTTTTAATGACCCATGTAGGTTCTGCATATTTCACTTGTGTTCCAGAGATAGCTTTTCTTTCTCTTATTAAAGCTGCACTGCAATATTCATAGAGTATGTGCTGCATTTAAAAATGTGTTTGTGGGAGGGGGGCACCTGGGTGGCTCAGTTGGTTAAACATCTGCCTTTGACTCAAGCCATGACCCTGGGGTCCTGGGATCGAGTCCCGAGTTGGGCTCCCTGCTCACGGGGAGCCTGTTCCTCTCTCTCCCTCTGCCCCTCCCACAGCTTATGCTCTCACCTCTCTCTCTCAAACAAATATCTTAAAAATAAATAAATAACTAAAAATGTATGGATACATCCCACAGCTTATGCTCTCACCTCTCTCAAACAAATAATATCTTAAAAATAAATAAATAAATAAATAAATAAATAAATAAATAAATAAATAAAAATGTATGGGTACATATTTGAGAATTGACTCCTTTTCTCACTTTCTCTTTAGGAGGAAGACAGATAGATCATGAGAACAGAACTTGATATTCGGAATTTGGTCCAAGAAAAGAAGTTTCCAGGGACAGTCATGATGTCCATGTAGGTAGAGTTTGATTTCATGTTCTTTCTATTTCATCATGGATGGTTATTTAGTACAGCATGAGGGCACTGAAAGACTGAATTATTCAAGAAAAATGGTATTTTTTTCTACTTGTGGTTTAGTTTATTGACATCCAAACCGTTTTTTTTTTTTTAATTTTTATTTATTTATGATAGTCACACAGAGAGAGAGAGAGGCAGAGACACAGGCAGAGGGAGAAGCAGGCTTCATGCACCGGGAGCCCGACGTGGGATTCGATCCTGGGTTCCCAGGATCGCGCCCTGGGCCAAAGGCAGGCACTAAACCGCTGCGCCACCCAGGGATCCCCCAAACCGGTTTTATAAAAGATGATGTATTTAATACATTACACATTTAAAGATTAAAGAGTATTTCTGGGGCACCTGGCTGGCTCAGTCGGTGGAGCATGCGACTCTTCATCTCAAGGTTGTGGGTTCGAGCCCCATATTGGGCCGAGAGGTTACCTAACAATAACATCTTAAAAATAAATATATAAAAAGTATTTTTGGGGATCCCTGGGTGGCGCAGCGGTTTGGCGCCTGCCTTTGGCCCAGAGCGCGATCCTGGAAACCCGGGATCGAATCCCACATTAGGCTCCCGGTGCATGGAGCCTGCTTCTCCCTCTGCCTGTGTCTCTGCCTCTCTCTCTCTCTCTGTGTGACTATCATAAATAAATAAAAAAAATTAAAAAAGAGTATTTTTGTATATTTAAAAATGTACAAGAAAGATTCACGTATACGTATAAATAGATTTTATTTTATCTTTTTAAAAAAAATTTTAAAAGATTTTATTTATTTATTTATTCGTGATAGACATAGAGAGAGAGACACAGACAGAGGGAGAAGCAGGCTCCATGCTGGGACCCCAAGCAGGACCTGATCCCGGGACTCCAGGACCGCGCCCTGGGCCAAAGGCAGGTTCTAAACCACTGAGCCACCCAGGGATCCCTTATTTTATCTTTTTAAAAAGATTTTTTATTTGTGTATTCATATGAGACACAGAGACATAGGCAGAGGGAGAAGCAGGCTCCCTGCGGGGACCTCAATGTGGGACTCGATCCCAGGACCCCGGGATCACGACCTCAGCCAAAGGCAGATGCTCAACCACTGAGCCACCCAGGCCGCCCCCATATAAATATATTTTAAAATATATAATTAAAATATATAAAAGATGAAACAGAACTTTTACTTGTGAACACCTGAGTAACTAGAAAATATAATTAAGCGAAATATATATTCTCTTAAGCGTTATGGCTAGATCTAATTCGTTGTTTGCTTGCTTGCTTGTGCATTTATTTTGTTCGTTTGTAGTTTGCTTATTGATTGCTGTTTTCCAAGATAGTAACTTCAGCTAGCGGATAAAATCCACCAAGTGTTAACATTTTACGATTCAAGTTTTACAAGTATTTAAAATGAATTGAAATGAATCTGCTTGTCCAAAGCTAAACCATCAAGGACTTTAGTTTTTTACATAAGCCATGTTTGCCTAACTGGGGAAGCACTATGTGTTTGTGTTACACACACACATACACTGACTTGGCTCAGAGATTTAAAGGAAATATTCGGGGTTAGACCTAAAGCGTTGTCCTACAATCAAGGTCACCCACCTCCTCATTCTCAGTGAGCTCCAAGTCACCATTCTGCACAAGAGACTCCCCGATTTTCACCCACACTCTGGTGACATCAGAAAAAAGTTCTGCCTCTGGGACAGAGGTCAGTGAGCTAACCCACTTGGTTGAAGCTTTGCGGGCTGCATGGATGCCTGGAGGCAGCAAAGAATAATGGGTTGGAGCACGGTGCTGAGCTGTGTGATCCTGGATAGGTTGGTCAACCTTTCTGTGCTCTGGATTACTCCTCTGCAAAACAGCATCTGCCCTGTAGAGCTGTAGTGAGGAGACTGTGAGCTAATACACAGAAAAAGCACGCAACAGCGTCGGAGACGTGGTTAACAGCGTGTCAAGAGGCTTGCCATCATTGCAAGGTGAGTTGATGACAACTGCCTCTCACCCCATGGCTACTGCTCTGCAAATAAGAAGGGGGTGGTCTCTGGCCACTGGGGGGGAAAATCATTTACTGCAAGAACAGAGGTTTCTTTTACATATTTTGAAAATGGAATCGTTCACAGGAAGGGAGAGAAAATGCTGACTTCTCCCAGCCGGCAGCGCCTGGGAGGAGGGGCTTTTAGAGCCAAAGGGACTTTTAGCTGAGTAATAAAGCAATATTCCTCGTGAACACTACCTTCCGTCCTCCTCTCTGTGATTGTAAAACTGTAACAGAATGTTCAAGGTCTCCTAGGGATTTTACAAAAATCACTTGAGGAAGACTGCTCTGGAATCATCAATTTTTAACCAGTGCTTACTGGGCATATTCTAAATAAACGAGGCCTATGGAAGAAGTGTCTAAGGGGTTAGTCCTGAAACTGCAGTATTTTTTCTCCTGGTGTTAGTAATAACCCCCCAGTGTGTGGATTACACCATGCGAGTTACACAAAAAGTGATGATCGTTTTTAAAAATATCTTTCCTCCTAAATGACCAGAAAAAGAAAAATCATGGTGAAAAAAAATGTGAAAAAAGAAACACACACACACGCGCACACACACACACAGAGGAAATTTTAGAATCACTGGTGACTATTAGTAACATCTTAGTGGATGAGAAAGTGTTTTTTTTGTTTTGTTTTGTTTTTTTGTTTTTTTGTTTTAAGCCCCTCCTGCGTGGTGTGGAATCTGAGATTTTTTTTTTAGGCGTTGGGATAAAACTGGTACCACAAGAAATACAAGGAGAAAAAGAGGAAGTTGTTCTATGCCAATACCAGAATCTAGACCGCTTCCTTTTCAGACAGGTGCATCCCACATTGTGAAAAAGGACCAGAATTTTTAAGGTAGGGAGTAGAAGCAAGAAGTGAATATTCCTCAAGAATTGGAAAGTTCAGGTTGACTGTAAAGGCAACAGACACAGCAGCTCACTGGGTCTGGACATACAGAAGGGGACATTCAGACCCTGCTTATAAGGGACATTCAGACCCTGGTCATAAGGGACAGGCCACACCCAGGGAGGTTTGGTACCCTTTGCCAGGAGTCCTTGGCCTGAAGTTTGGCCTCTGCAAACTACCTTTGTGACCTTAGAAAGGTCACGGTCTCCCTGAGCCCTGGTTTCCTAATCTGTAAAATGGGCTAGTGTGCTTCCCCTCTCCGACTCGCAGAGCCTTCTAAGACAATGTATCCATAAAATCCTTTGAACAGTTTGAACAAGGCAAACATAAGGTGTTGTGCTCAGGAGGCACAATTCCAAGCCTTTCCTGTACTGTTTGGACCAAAACATTGTTTCCTTGTCTACATTATTTATCTACATGGCCTTATAGTTGTTTGCGAAGATGAAATAGGCTGCTTCCATGGTGCCTACCCAGAAAGTTCGGTGGCTTAACACTTTGTTAAAGGGCTCTCTCATCTAAAGTCGTGTTTTTAAAAATGAGCACCTGGAACCCTCTTCCACAGCCAGAAAGAGGGGGGCCGGAGCTGCCCTGGGGTTTGAACCACCTCACTCACAGTTTACCCCTGACCCACCCACGTGTTGCCTGTTCCCTGGGTGCAATTTAATGGCCTACACTAAACACGCTTGATAAACGGATCAAGAAGTTGAACACATCCTCATCTAGTACCCCAGCCCTGACCCCATTCCGTAGGTCTCTGGCCACGAATACGTGATGCCTCCTTGGAACAGGGTTCAGGCCTATCCGAGGGCCCACGCCCACTTGTTGTTCCACAGGAAACTTGGAGCCAGGCCAGGGCTCTGGCCAAATAACTGCGATGCCAGAACTGGTTAATCACAGCCCCCCACCTCCACCCCCACTCCCCACCCCCAGATCGCACCCCCAGGGGCAGGGGGGTGGGCAGTGGGGGTGGGGGTCAGGGACAGGGGCCCCTCCCGGGCTCTGAGCTCCGGGCAGGCGTGCAGGCACTTTCTCTCGCCTGCCTGTCTGGTGAGACAAGTCACCCTTTGGGGCATCAGGAGTCTTTGTTAAATTACTCCATTCTTCGGCTAATTTGGCCGGCTCCCTGGATTTAGGCCACGGTTACTGGTTGGCTTTTTCTGAGCCGGCTTTTGGCACAGGTAGGAAAGGAGGAGGAAAAAAAAAATGGTGTAAGCAAGTTTCGAAATCTTAGATCATTTCATGAATGACTCAGTGTTTCCTTTTGGAAAAGTGCAATAATTGGCTTTCATTAATAACTTAGCTTTGAGAAAAAGTTCTAAATATTGAGGAGCCTTTTGTGCTACCTGAACACAGCCACCTTCCGGATTTTCATTTTTATAGCTTCCAGAGGGATTTCATTCACTTGATAATGTGGGCTCGTTGAAAAATAAACTGTCACATACTTCCTCCTTCAGGCTTCCTGTTCTTTCTGAGAAAAGCATTGGGGTTGTCTCTCTCACTCTCTTTCTTTCCTTTTTTTTTTTTTTTCCATTTGAGAAATATTTCAAAACATAATGTATCAAATCAACAGGTTGTACACCTGAAACTGACACAATGTTGTGTGTCAATTATGTCTCCTTAGAGCTGGGAAAAAAAAATTTAATGTATAAAGCTCTTCCTCTCCTTTGACAGACTAGCTACATTCAGCTCAAGCAGTCGGCCCTTTCTCTTCCTAAAATGAGATTCTCATTCGCACAGAATATTTCTCAACGTACGAAGTAGGCAGCTAAATATATTTCAGATATTATCTTTAATCCATTCCAGCACATTTCAATCTTGGAATTAAACAAACGGAGGAACCAAAAAAAAAAAAAAGAAAAAGAAAAACAAAAAAAAACACAACAACCCAACAGCAACAAAACCCCAAACAAAACCAAAACTCTCTTCCTTTCTGTCTCTTTCTCCACATAAACAATCCTGAGGTTTTTTAACACAGAAGACATCCATTCTTCCGGCATTGGTGCTCTTGACTCCAGCTTCCTAGCTCTAAACCCAGAAGATGTTTCAGATGACTCATTACTGGAATAAATGTTTCTAATGTTAAAGGTATGCAAATAGAGCATAATGGGTGAAGGAAGGCTCTGTGATATGATAAATAACGCTGAGAAGGGGACTGGTCACTGTGGACTCTATTTGCATACAGGCTTATCTTGTTTTTAAAGCAAGAGGGGAAAAAAAAAAAAGAAGAGGAGGAGGAAGGGAAAAATCCTGACTTTCACCACATGCTCTGAAAATACAACTTCATAACAAGGCACAACACTCTGAGCCACGTTAACGAGCAGAGAGTGCTTAGTGTGAAAGACTCCCCAACCCATTAAAAACGTTTTCTAGAATGTAGAAAGCAAACAGGGGACTAGCCTCAGGTCATCTTACTGAGAAAATTGCACAATCAAACTTTTTGTCGCTCCAGTCGGCTGTGTTGGGTCAGGACTGATTCTGTTACAACTCGGGTTTCAGGAGTTGGCCCTGCCTGGGTGGTTGGGCTCATCCCTACCTGGGTCCCAGGCGAGGCGAGCTCCCCAGCCAGCCAGTCCCATTAGAAGACAGAAAGACAAAAGAAAAAAAAAAAAAAAAGAGAGAGAGAGAGAGAGAGAGAGTCGCCCCACAGTGGATTCTCTCCCTATATATCAAATTACAAACCTTGCAACGTTTTCTACAAGCCAGAGGCACCTGTCGTCATTTTGGAAGGGAAGTTCAAATTGCACACTTTTTTTTTTTTTTTTTTACATCTCTATAAACACATACTATCATCCATGGTGTGCTCTGAAAGAAATCACGCTCTCGTGCAATTGCTCACCCATGCAAGGTGGAAATATTTATTTCAAGGAAATAGGATGAGCAAAGTCCATCCTGACTCAGGAGGAGAATGGTTTTAAATAAATACTTCAGAAAATGTCTAAATTAATCCCATGAGGGAGAGTAGGAAGGGGTGGAGGAAGCACATTAGCAGGCAGGTGCCCCCGAAGAAGCCTCAAGCAGGTGTTCACCAGAGCATCTCACTCTGGATCATAGCAAATGTGACATGAGGTCCACTTCTAGTGGCCCATTTGCCGACTTTGAGGTCGGATGTGTTGAGAGAAAGCTGAATTGGGCTGAGAATAGACAAAGTACAAGTGCTGTGAAGATCCATCTCATAGCTTTGGGTGTCTCTATTTTATAAAGTTTGATAATCAACTTTTGGGGCGGAGCACTGTCAAGGCTTCTCCAACAATGCACTCATGGTCAGAATGGAGCAGGTGTCCTATTCTTAGTGAAGTTTGATTCTGAAGTGGAAAGCAAGAGGAGGAGGTCAGGAAACTCAGGTACTGGAGACAGAGGGGGTAGGTGTCTTATTTAATGAGAGCTTGATCCCTTAAGACTGGGATTCAGACATATGTACTTCTGTACTTAAAACATGTCCATGTGTGTTTTTTAAAGAAGTGAATATCCTCTTCTGATATCGAATTCAGGAAGCACAAAAAGCACACAGAGAAATACCAGTTTCCCTCCCGCTGTGGTTATCCAGCCTCCCAGGGCCCTCCCTCCAAGTCACCATGAGGCCCAGAGCTAAGATTTTTTTTTTTTTAAGGAGATAAGGACCCTCTCAATTTGGTTTTCCTTTACAATGTGAATATCCCTTTTGTGGTCTTTATTCCTGGATAATATGTCCTAAAATATCTTAAGATACAGAGGGGAAAAAGAGTTTCTTGGGGCCCCTCAGTAGGTTAAGCATCTACCTTTGGCCTAGGTCATGATCCCAGAGTCCTGGGATCAAGTCCCAGGTCAGGCTCCCTGCTCAGTGGGGGTCTACTTCTCCCTTTCCCTCTGTGCTCTCTCTCTCTCTTTCAAGTATATAAATAAAATCTTAAAATAAAAAGTTTCCTGGTATGAGTCTTTACCTGTTAGGGTTTTAATTCAACTGTCAGTGAAACTTTTTTTTTTTCTCAGTTTTCAGAGATATTCTTTACCATTCTGCTGAACCAGAAGGAGCTGTGTGGGGAGGAGGATGGGGCGGTGAGTGGGTGAGCAGGAAGGGGGTCTGTATAGCCTATACCGTTGGTATTTTGCAAATTTTAAAAGAGAAAGGAAACAAGAGATGATTTAACAATCTGACATTATTTTTAACACCTGAGAAACATCAGCACGTTGAACAATCAAATGAAGAAAAGCAGGATACAGCCAAGTACTCGGCCATTTTTTAAAAACTGCAAGGAAAAATAACTATTTTATTTTATTTTTTTTTAATTTTTATTTATTTATGATAATCACAGAGAGAGAGAGAGAGAGAGAGAGAGAGGCAGAGTCACAGGCAGACTCCATGCACCGGGAGCCTGACGTGGGATTCGATCCCGGGTCTCCAGGATCGCGCCCTGGGCCAAAGGCAGGCGCCAAACCGCTGCGCCACCCAGGGATCCCAAATAAATAAATATAAATAAAAATAAAAACTGCAAGGAAACACACCAACGTAGGAACCGGGGCTGTTGCTGAATGTTTAGGTGTTAACTTGAAGGGTGCTTTTCTGACGTTTTTAAAATTTTCTACAAAGAACAGGGGCGCCTGGGTGGCTCAGTCGGTTGGGCTTCCAACTCTTGATCTTGGCTCAGGTCATGATCTCGGCTCAGGTCATGATCTCAAGGTCGTGAGATTGAGCCCCAAGTCAGATTCCACACTCAGCACAGAGATGCTGAAGATTCTCTTTCTCTCTCTCTCCTTCTGCCCCTCCCCCCTCAGCTTGTGCTCTCTCTCTTAAAAAAAAAAAAAAAATTCTACAATGAACAGTAAGGCTTCTAATCATAAAAATAAAGAAGTATTTTTAAAGGATTGTCCACTGCATACTAGAGTGTACCCTGTAGTCTTTCCTAAGTGCTACTGCAAAGTTTCGGAGCGCTTGTATTTAAAATAAGGCAGGTACACAGACCTAATGATATTCTCTTAGCTCATTGTGGAGTTATCCTGAATAACTCTGATTCATCTACTGGGGCTTCTACTATATTCTATTTACATGTGTTCAACACACATTTACATATAGATTAATCATAGATCTCATTTTCGTGTCTATCCCCACAGTTTGGAAGACGCTGTTTTTAACACTATGCAGGACACTCTGTATCAGGTCAATAAATATAAATTTGAATATTCAGGAGCTGATCAGTTTTTTTTTTTAAAGGGCTGGTCCCGACCCCTCCAATAAGCCTGAGCATAGATGACAGACATTTTACCTAGTATTCTATTTTTTATTTATTTTTAATTTTTATTTATTTATGATAGTCACACAGAGAGAGAGAGAGAGAGAGACAGAGACACAGGCAGAGGGAGAAGCAGGCTCCATGCACCGGGAGCCTGATGTGGGATTCGATCCCGGGTCTCCAGGATCGCGCCCTGGGCCAAAGGCAGGCGCCAAACTGCTGCGCCACCCAGGGATCCCCCTTACCTAGTATTCTATAAAGACTCCTGGTAGTAGCTTCTTGGCTTGATCAGCTTAATGATTCATTTATACTTGCAATGTTATTTTTCAGCTGTATGCCTCTGTGTGCTTAAAGTAAAAAGGACAAAAATAAGTTTGAGGGGAAAAAAACAATTTAATTGCTTTCAAATGTTCCAATAAACTCAAACCCATATATTCTTGCTCAAGAATTTCCTTGCCAGATTATTACACACTTGCTTGCCAACTCTCTAGCTTTCTCTTCTTTTCCTAATCTTTGGAACTATAGAAGATATTAAGTGCCGTTGGCTGGTTGGAAAATGTAAATATATATATTCTCAAAAGACTTAAACATTCAAATGTCACAGGAAAGATTAAAAAGACAATCAGATCTCTGCACTTAAGAAGCCTGAACAAGTTTAAGAATCAGAAAATAACAAAACAGTCTTAGGCCCCAAGAAGAAAGAAGTGTTTTGTTTTGTGTTTTCACATTCATGTTTAAATAACCCTTCTGTTATCTTCAACTGTAGTTCCTACTGAGAACGTCCCAACAAACGGCTAGTCTCTATGACTAAGGAAATACTCCAACTAATGATCCACTGATAGGCAACGAAATATCAACAAGGCCAGGAGGGCTTGAAGGTTACTATCTAACAGACTGGTGGCACCAAGCAGTGGGCTCAGCTAGATGAGGAGGTAGCAGCGGCTGTACCCAGACCATCGCACATTTGCTAAGATTATTTCGGTCCATGGGACACCTCCAGGTGGGCACCATTCATCTGGGTTCTCTGTAAACAGGATACAATGGGAAATACTGTGAATAGTGGGTGCCTGTATTCAGAGTCAAAGCTTTGAATTATTACTGGCTAAAATTCTAGCATTTCTCTGATGTATTTACAGTGTTTTGCTTCATACCGGGAAACTAAGAAAGACACAAAATCTTTAATAACTTGGAAAAGTAAAGAGGAAGGCAGGAACGGTTTTCTAATGTACAGAAATGGAAGGGGGCAAAATTTTTTAGAGTGAGTTCAGATCTCTTTTTTTCACAAGCATAATTCTTACTTAGATATGAATGCCGTCCTCCAAATATTAATAAAAACAATTTTATTTCTATCTTGATTTCTTTGAAACGGACAGAAGAATCAGCTTTTTGGGTTTGGGATAATATTTTTACAATGTGTTGTTTTTATACACTTTCTTTAAAAATAAAAAAGATTTTATTTTTAAGTAATCTCTATATCCAATATGGGGCTTGAACTCACAACTCCAAGGTCAAGATTCATGTGCCCCCTTGGCTGAGTCAGTCAGGTGCCCCGATAAACTTTCCTTTTTTTTTAATTTTTAATTTTTTAAAAAGGATTTTATTATTTTAGAGAGAGAGAGTATACAATCAGGGGGAAGGAGAGAGACAAGCAGACTCCACGCTGAGCATGAAGCCTGAGGCCAGGCCTGACCCCATGACCCAGATATCACAACCTCAGCTGAAATCAAGAGTAGGAGGCTCAATTGACTGAGCTACCCAGGGACCCCTATAAACTTTATTTTCAAGAAAAAAAAGATATGACATCTTCCAGGTCTCCCAAAAGACTATATCATAGTCACAGGGCACTTTTTATGTCTCTAATAGTTGTGATATGAAGAGGGAATAGAGAAACTGAGTTAGGGATAAAGTCAAACTGAGCTCTTACATGACCCAAGAATCCCAAAAGGCCATAAGTCAATTTAGTTTAAGCCAGTGTCCTTGGCTCTGGATTCAACTTGACATATCTGTTAAAGTACATTAATTTTAAAATACATTTTTCATCGTAATTACCATGTTAAGTGTTACTAGAAATTCATTACTCTCTGGGACCAGAAGCCAAGGCTTTTGTTCTTAACAGAACCCATCAGCGGTTGGCTTACCCTGCTAAACAACATCAGACGTTCTCAAGCGCCAGAGGATGTCTTCAGAAGAAATAAAATGGGCCTTCTTTGCTCCCCCTTAGACTCCTGAGAAGGCAGGTTTGCCACTGAAGCAAACACTTGCTTTCTTCTTGGGATATAAGACTATGGGCTTTTCTTCTCCATTCTCTCACTTACAGTTAGGGTACTTAATTAGAAACCAAATATAAATCTCTCAACCTGCTGGTCAATGAGCAGAAGCATTCTTTGAAAAGGCCTAGTTCAAGGAAGAGAAGACTGAAAGAGAAAAAAAATGGAACAATGCCTCATTGAACAGATTTTGAGGATCCCTCAAGGGACAAAAACCAGGTTTTCCCCAAATGGTGTTTTTTAAGTATCTGTCAAATCTCTCATTCACCTGCTTAGGATTCTTTTACATTTCTTCAAAACCTCTGGAGCTCAAAGTAAATAATCATTACAATCCTTAAGTCCAATGTTAACAAGGAGAACGTTTCCCAAGAATTTGACATTTCAATTAAGATTGCAATGTCGCCCCTGCCTTTTCAGAGATGATCAAATGTATCACATCGGAAAACCGTGTAATCTTGTTTGGAAATCTTCCTCATGCTCTTGCATCCTGTGTTGAGTTCTGCCAGAAAACTTTAATACAAATCAGAAACTTAATTTAAGTAATTGCTACTAAAAAAGAAACTTCTGGCCCAGTACTGGGAGTCTTTTGACTATTAATAACCAAGAGAATTGTATTTTCAAGTTGGTGAAGTGCTCATTTATTCTGCTCCCGGCTGTGATCTCTGTATAGACAGGGTGTCTGGGAAGCCTGGAGACAAAAAAGAATATGCATAATGCTATTGTGGACATCTTCAATCTGCAAAAATCAGAATACAATAGGGTATGATAAAATAAACTAGAATGAAAGCAGAACAAAGGAAATGGTTAATGTAAATTCAATAACATTGTCTCGGGTTCCAGACTTTCTGGAACTCCCCTGTGAGAACCTGTGGGGTGTGTTGAGCCAATGAGTAGCTGGCTGAAATGGGAAACTCCACTGCAGGAAGAGCTGCTTTTCTGATGCTGCTAATTAAGGAATGTGGAACCCTTCCTTCTGAGTCAGCTTGGTGGTATGTGGAGCTCTGTGCTGCTTGCTGCTTACATGATTATTGCATGAAACTTTGGAAGTAAAACCAGAGTATCTTGCCACTTAACATTTAAGAGGCTAGAGGTGGGGTGTGTGTGTGTGTGTGTGTGTGTGTGTTTAAATGGTTCCTAATCTTTAAAATGGTCCGTGGCAGCTGGGCTTTTTATCAGCCGATCATATTTACAGCATAGTCTCAGATGGCAGGGTGCTATCCCAGAGAGAGGATTTGGACCATTTATGAGCTCACGTTAAGGTACACAGGCTTATCACAGCATTCTGGGGATTCACTACTATTACACAGCAATAAAAACATCTCTGCGGACTGTCAGCTCTTCGGATTTTTAATGCCTTTTTCCTAAAAGAAGGCATATCGTAGAAAATAATCCGAGAAACACGGGAGGTAAACAAAGGTCATACGTATCCCATTATCAGAAAACTACGACTTAAAACTTTTTAATAAGCATTTTGCAATGATGTAAAGGTGGAGAGGATAGTAAAACGAACCACCCCCATACCCAACACCCAGTTTTGCAATTTCAAGTTAACCACATTGCTTCAATTCTCCCGTTTTTAAAATCTGCTCAAGTATTATAAACTCTAACATGTCATTCTCCTCCTATATGTTTCAGGATATAGCTCTTATAAATATATATATTTATATATATAAGATATATATCTTTATAGCTCTTATAAGTATATTTATATAGATTTAATATATTAAATATAATACATTAAATTTTAATGAAATAAAATTTAATTAAAAATTAAATATATTAAATATAATATATAATATATATATCAAATATATATATATATCCTTTACCCCCCCAAACATCCCTCAGTGCCTTTATCACAGCAGTTGAATTAAGAGTAAGTTCCTGCTATCACACAACACCCAGTCCCTACTAAAATGTCCCTTGATAAGAAAACCAAGGTAAACAATTCTACGTATACCTATATCTCCCCTTTTTGCTTACGAATACGAAGATTTCTGGCTTCTTAACAACGTGATTTTTGTGTCTTGATTTTTCCATTTGCCCATTAAAGCTATTTCCCAATGGCATATTTTCAAAACTTGGAAATTTCGAAACGGCCTTGTGCGCAAGAGCAGGAGATCACTTTGGAAGATGAACCACGTCTTTATTTGTGCGCTCCCCTGCACACACGGAGCGAGTGTTAGTGTAAAGCCCGCTGCCACGAAGATCTTTGCTCTCAAGACCTTTTCCTTTATTAGGGCTATTTCCTTAGGACAGGTTCCAGGAGGGGTCCGGCTGCACCCAAATGTATGAACATTTGTAAGGCCCTTGACTCGCCTCGCTGAGCTGTTTACAAAAGGACTGTACCAATTTACACTTCCACTTACAAAGGATGAGAGAGCCTCTATTAAAATGCTTAAAGGCAGTGCTTCTGCGAGCTCTTATAAATCACTGGCTGAGGCTGGCTTATGTTTGTCATATGGTCACAGCCGTCACAAAATAAATAAATACCCATTTTCTATAGCTGTAAAAACACGGCCTGCGCACACTGCCAAACAACCACAGACTAACTTTGATTAAACGAGGAAACCGGTCTACTTGTTGAAAATGTGGTAATGAGATAGTTTCCACCCAGACGGGAAGCCCAGTTCTGGCGGGGGAGGGGCGCCTGCATTTCTTCTGCTCCCTCTGCCCACCAGGAAGGTAGGATCAGGTCAGCAGCTGGGCCTTTACTTCTCCTCCTCCTCCCCCTCCTCCTCCCCCTCCTCCCCCTCCTCCTCTTCCTCCTCCTCCTCCTTCTTCTTCATTTAAATTTTTTTTTTTTTTTTTTTTTTAAAGCTGAGTATCTTATCTGTGTCTCTACGGCTGGGTAGATGAGGCTGAAATACTGGTGAAAACTAGCAGAAACTTCTGGTGGCAGGCGCTTCCTGTCAGTGCAGCCCCACAGCACTGGGGGACCGGGGATTAGGGGCAGAGCCATTTTAGCTTGGTCCAAATTCTACTTTGTTTCCTTGGGGACACGTTGTTCTGATTTGTTGACTTCCAATAAAAAGCGCCTCAGAAAGGGCTCATGCCTGTGCCTAGCCTTCTCATTTTCTTTAAAGAATAATAGAGCATGTCAGTGACAAATCCTTGTAGAAAATTCGATTGTATTGGTTTGGAGAAATTTATGTGACAGTTTTGGGTGTTTTTTTTTTTTTTTTTTTTTTGAGGCAGGGAGAAAGAAAAACTATCTCATTCCTCTCGTGTTGTGTTTATGGGGGAGAGAAGAAACCAAGAAGGTAACTTGATCAGAAAATACTTAGCAAGAGGGTCCTTAAAAAAGCCCAGAATCTGAATCTTTAACTCTCTCTCTCTTTTTTTTTTTTTTTTGGAAAAAAGTTCAGGAAAGAGGTTTTACTGATCCTCGTGTACTCCTCACTGTCTTCATCCCACACAATGACGCTGAAATACTTCCTCTGAGCAAGTGGGAACAAACTATAATCTCTTAAAACATTTTTAAGAGGACATGCAGGCTTGGTGTTTGTAAAAATATGTCAACAAAATGTGCTAACCACATTTTTTTTGTTGTTGTTGTTGTTGTTTTTTAAAGTTGTCAAAGAAGCCAAAGTGATTAAGTTAAGCTGCAGAGGGCTGTTTTAGAACAAGGGGACGTTTGGAGAGAATAATGACTCAGGTCATTTGGGCTGATGTTTACTGAGTGATCGCAGGGTGCCAGGCCCTGTTTTGAGGTTTGGTTGTGATTAGCTCCTGCAGCCCTCCAGAGTCCCCATGGAGAGGGTGGCAGTGTTACTGTCATTGGACAGGTGAGGCAGGCAGGTCAAGTCGGGAGGCTGAGTTTGCCAGCAGCTGAGCGGGGGAGGCAGGGGTTTGGGTCCAGGCAGGCTCTAAAGACCATGTTTGACTCAGGTCTGGTTTCTGAGAAAGCCTGCAGGTTCGTTTTGGGAGCTGCTGAGCCCCAGCCCATCAGCTGAAGGTGAAGTGGTGAGGGAGCTGGCTTTGGATCCTCTATGCCACCGAGCCCCGGGGCAGCCGTTTCCGATCTTCAGTCTAGATCCAGGAGTTCTTTTTTTTTTTTTTTAATAATAAATTTATTTTTCATTGGTGTTCAATTTGCCAACATACAGAATAACACCCAGTGCTCATCCCATCAAGTGCCCCCCTCAGTGCTAGACCCAGGAGTTCTTGATCACTCTACACACCTATCAGGAGTGTGACCTTAGATCTCCTCTCCAGTATTTCCCCCAAATCCCAGCATCCTGTTTGAGGGTGTGGCTGGAGGGGGCACACCTATGGTCAGGGAGACAGGGGCTCATCTGCCCACATCCTTCCCTGTGGCCACTCACCTCTGACTTTCTCCTGCAGGCACCTCTCCAGTCTCGCTTGACCTCCTGTTTGGGGAAGATGCCCAAGGAGCCCCGCAAGGCAGGTATCTCCCAGCTTCCGTGAGGATCGCTTGGATCGAGGTATCTTTCTTCAAAGAGTTCCATTTGCTTTGTCTACGTTGGGTGGTCTCGCATTGATGATCGAGAGCTGCTCAGGTTCTGGAGTGGACAGACTTGGGCCCAGCTCTCACAGTCTCTCACTTCATGTAAGCTTCTTTTCTCCAACCCAGATTAGGACCCTGGCAACCCAGAATAAGAGTCCTGCAGTGGTGGAGAAGAGACCGTGGCAATAGTGTTTTTTGCTTTTAAGATTTTATTTTATTTATTTATTCATGAGAGAGAGGCACAGAGAGAGGCAGAGACACAGGCAGAGGGAGAAGCAGGCTACCTGCGGGGAGCCCAATGTGGGACTCGATCTTGGGACTTCAGGATCACGACCTGAGCCAAAGGCAGACGCTCAACCAGCGAGCCACTCAGGTGCCCCAATGATACTAGTGTGTCCTGATTGAATGCTCACTATGTGCCAAATTCTCCCCAAAGCATTTTACTAGTGAGGATTTATTTATTCCTCCAAATACACCTGTCAGTGAGTGCTCTTACCTCCATCTATGGGGGTGAGGGTGGGGGTGGAGAGAGCTCCAGTGAGGTGGCAAGGGCAACAGCTGAGCAGCCTAGGATCTTGTTTTTAACCTGGAAACCTTTTTTTAAGAGCTCGGGCCTTCACTCACTACCGTGTCAACACTGGGAGGTACAGCTTCTAATCTGGGCAATCGGGGTGGGGGCTGGGGTATCCATTCTGCCTGGCATCCAGAAAGGGTGCGAATAATGTGCTCGGCCCATGATAAGTTCTTAATCAATGATCGCTATTATTATTCTCTATTCTCCTGAGGCCAAAGTCAACCACATAGTACAAAAAAAGAAAATGTACCAAAAAAAAAAAAAAAAAAAAAGAATGGCATGAGTCAGCATGGGCTTTGGAATTTGTTTGGGCTAGAATTCCACTTCATTCTTGTTGTAGAATCCTGAGTAAGTTAAAGAAGTTAGTAAGTCAGGGAGTGAATTAACTTCTGGTGGCTACAGCGGCTACAGTGTCCTCAACCTGCCACAGGAATTTAACTATACGGGTTACCAGGACACGGTAACACAATGATTGGATAGATCAGGTGTGGAGTTAGGACTCAGGCAAGTAGCAGGGGCTCAACAAATTGTTTTCTTTTTCCCTTTTTGTTACTCTTTGTCTCATCTTCTCACTGTTACCATTGTGGCTGTGGTTGTGTTGTTGTTGTGCTGAAAATATGAACACTCTTAAAGATCTGAGTGATTTCAGCAAGGGAGACTATCTGGGTTGTCATTTTAGGGGGACTCTTGGTTTTATCGGTTTATCAGTTTGTTATCAAGACTCTTGAATATCTCAGTCAGGTCATTATTAGTCTGCTTGTACTACTCACCAAGTCTCAGGTTCATTCAGAGTAACATCTGGTCTTTACAGTGCTCAAAATGATGTGTACCTCCTCCATCCTAATTTTCTGACTTGTGTCCTCTTATTCATCCACACCAGCCACAGCACTGGCTTCCTTGCTGTTTCTTGAACCATGGGGCACATGGCTTCGAGGTCTCAGCATGGCAGTCCCTCAGCCAGGAATGCTCTCTCCCCAGAACTTCACATGGCTCCCACTCTCATACCTTCAGATCTTTACTTGGGAGACTCCACCTGGGAAGTCTTCCCGGACTAGCCTGTTGAACATTACCTCTGGCAACTCCCTCTAATCCCCGGCCCCTTTGCTCCACCCCTCTTTTCTTCTCCATAGCATTTAACATTTAATTTTTTTTCCCCAAATATTTTATTTAAGTAATCTCTACACCCAAGGTGGGGCTCGAACCTACAACCCTGAGATCAAGAGTTGCATGCTCCACTTGCTGAGCCAGCCAGGTGCCCCAGAGCACTTACCATTTAATATAGTACAATAGTAAGTGTTAACTCCACCAGGATAGGCATCTGGATGGGTTTGGTTTCCTGCTGCATTCCTAGCACCCAGAACAGTGCCTGGTACACAGTAAGTGCTTAATAAATATTTGTTGAGTGAGAAAGTAAATGAATGAGTGAATGGAAGAATCCAGGGAGCATATTTACTTAATTCAATAAAACAGCTGAATATTGGGATACTTTCCTGGGTGCCAGCCAATGTGCCGTGATATGGAGGAAACGGGCCTTACCTCTGAGGTTTCAGACAAACACGCACAGCCAGGGCTAGGCATAGCCCAGCAAATGTCATAAAGGAGATGTTGAACAAAGAGAGTGACTGAATAAAGAGCTTGGTGGCATTTGGAGTGGACCATGGGGGATGGGTAGGATGGCTACAGATTGATTTTCGGACATATGTGGCATGTGGGTTTGGGGAGGTTCAAAATGAAGGTGGGACAGGCAGTGGGCACAGAGCAAGGAGATGGGTAAGTAGAGAATAGTTCATTAAAAAGCAGTATATAAAAATACTAAGTATTTTATTACATTTTTTTTTTGTATCTCAGGGTATTTATTTATTTATTTATTAAAGATTTTATTTATTTATTCATGAGAGAGTGGCAGAGACACAGGCAGAGAGAGAAGCAGGCTCCATGCAGGGAGCCCGATGAGGACTCGATCCCAGGACCCCTGATTAAACGCCTTGGGCCTAAGGCAGGCGCTCAACCACTGAGCCACCCAGGGATCCCTCGCAGGATCTTTAATATAGTTTGGAATTCTATGTGAATAGGCAGCTAATTTTTAGTTATACAGGTCAAATTTGCATATGTTTTCATGTTAAAAAATAAAATATTTAGCTGCCGGGACATTTGGGTGGCTCAGCTGGTTAAGCCTCTGCCTGCCGCTCAGGTCATGGTCTCAGGGTCCTGGGATCGAGCCCCGAGCTGGGGCTCTCTGTTCAGCGGGGAACCTGCTTCTCCCTCTCCCTCTGTGTGCTCTCTCTCTAAATTAAATAAATAAAATCTTTTTTTTTTAATAAATAAAATCTTTAAAAATAAATAAATAAATAAATAAATAAATACATACATACAATCTTAAAAAAAATTTAGCTACCAGTAAAGGGTCCTGCATCCTTGCCCATATTTGAGAATTAACCAACTTTTATTCATGCCTTTGCATATGTTTTTCTTATTTATTTATTGAGATACGATTGACATGTAACATATTAGTTTCAGTTGTACAATATAATCATTCAATATTTGTATATATTGTTAAATGATCGGCCTATATATGCCTTATGGTCTGTGTGTAGTATAAACGTGTATGTGTGTATTATATATTATATACATATATGTATTATGTACCTATACGTATATTTTCTTTATAAAGTATATTATTGCGTAAGTGTGTTTCAGCAAAAATGGCATACCTTGTGTGGCTTTATGTATTTATTTACTCCACAATGTCTTGTCTTGATGATCTAGCCATGTGAGCACATGTGACACCACTTCATTCTTTCCACCCGCTTTCTATATTCTTCTATTTCAATATCATGGTTTATGTGGCCAGTTTCCTCTTGATGAACAGGTAGCTCATGGCTTACTTTTCACTATTTTTTTTTTTTTTTTACTTTTCACTATTATACACAATGCTGCAATGAATATCCTTGTGTACGCTTCTTTGAGTCCCTAAGTGATTATTTCTTTAGGGTAGTTACGATAATTATAGGCCTATCTATTTTTTCTCATGTTTTAATTTGTTTAATGTCTATTTCTCCATTGAAAATATAAACTCTATGAGGGCAGGAATCCCATTTGTTTTGTACCTCACTCTTTAATTACTACCTAGCCAGTGCCTGAGACAAGGGAGTGGTCAATAAATATTTACGGAATGAATCTGGCTGAAAGGTTGGCTGGGGCCCTTGGTGTCGTTTTGCATCCTAAGAGAGGAAACTATGATTTATTTTGGTACATTGGAGGTTTTCATACAGGGCGGTAGTTGCAGGGCGATGATTATTTGTTGGGGTTGGGGAAAAAGTATTTTAGGCTAGGAAGAAGACAGATACTGGGGCCCGGTTATGAGATTATGACACAGATCAGAAGGAAACCCAAAACAGGATGGTAGGAATAGAAAGGGGAAGGTGCGTTTGGGAGCTACTGGATGATAGGATCTGCGAGATTGATTAACTGATTAGCTCTGAGGGGCTGTGTAAAGAAAAGCATATGGAAATTGGAGACTGAGTCTAGGACATATTCATTTCACAAACGTTTATTACCTCCCAGCTCTGTGCAAAAAGCACTCTGCTGATTGCTGTTGGGATGTAAATTTGCAGGATCTTTCTTCCCTACCTTCAAAGAAGATTTGGAGTCCACTGGGGATGATGGAGGGCGACTAAGCAGGTACACCAAGAATGCCAGGGAGTGACTAGGGTGGGAGGGGCTAGCCCCAGGGCAGGCAAGTGAAATATTGTTGTTCCAGAATGGGGAGGGGGCGGGGAGGAGAATGCTGGGTGAGGATGTTTCAACCCTGCCCCAGAGTCACACAGGGCTGACTGGTGAACATTCAGGAAATAGGATGTGCGAGAAATGTGCACCGGTATAGATTTTTTTTAGAAGTAAGGAAATTTAGATCACTGACAGAGCTGGGCTTTGACATAGGCTTCAGGTGTAGTGTGGAAGGTGGGGAAACCAACTGTTAGCTGTGTGATCTCAGGCAGGCTGCTTCACCATCCTGAGCCTCAGTTGACTCTTTTTATTTTTATTTTTTATTTTTTTAGTTGACTCTTTTTAAAGAAAAGGCAGTAATAACTACAGGGGTGAAGACTGGGAAGATTATGGGTAGTCCCATGCCAGTCCTGCTTCTCAGGGACACTCTGTATCTTGGATTCGATCATGCCCTCCACGCAGGAGAGGAAGTAGAGGAATGGTCGTGTCCTCCCATTTGCCAGATCTTCTTTGTTTAACCAGGATGCGATCTCGCAGGAGATAGTTTCTCAAGGAAGAAACACTCACTTGAAGTTCGGTGGGTTGGTTTCACTTGCATTTCTTTCCAGTGGCATCCCAGTGTTCGTGGGATAAAACCCAAAGTCGTTGAGCACCCCCTGCCCAAATGCTGCCTGCCACATTATCAGGGATTTTGGTTTTTATTCTAAGAGACATGGGGAGTTTTAGGCAGGGCCCTGATGTAATCAGGTTTGACTTTTGAAAAGATCAATGTGACTTTTGAAAAGATCGATGTGACAGAGATGTGATTGTCTGCATTTCTGCTGCAATGGTAGCTCTGTAAATAGAGTCTGCTTTCCTTCCAGTGGTGTCCCCGGCCTGTGGCAAACAATGCCAGACACATGCTATTGGTTGGATGCATATGTGACCTCTCTGCATTTACAGCAAGTCTAAAAATAGCCATTGTGTTACTAGGAGGATATAATGAGATAATGGATGTAAAGTGCCTGGCCCATAGTATCTATTTACTCATTTCTCATCCAGTATTTAATGAGCATCTACTATATGCCAGGCATGGTTCAAGGTCCTGGGGGTACACCGGTGAGGTATGAGGGTGAGGCATGGCCAGGTCTACACAGTAAAGGTAGCTGCTGCTCATTGCCTGTGGGCCTGGGGAGAGCTACTTAATCTCTGCCCAGGCTCTTCCTCTAACAAATAGCAAAATATAAACCCTACCTCACAGGGTCATTAAGGGGATTAAACGAGCTACAAAGTGAAAAGCACACATTGGGAACTCAATAAATGTTAGCGTGCATCAGCTAGCCTCTCGGCACACTGGTCCTGCTTTTGCCATGAGATCTTTCTGAAATATTGGTGCTCGAGTCCACATGACCCATCCCGAGGCAGAGAAATGTGGGAGGCATCCCTGAGTGTGTATTTGGACAGGTCCCTGCTCTAAATGGATCGAACAGTCTGATTCAGACCAAAAAAGAAAAAGAAAAATAAATTTTCAACTAACTACACAGACAATTCACTGGAACATTTGTCTCATCCAGAAAGGAGAGATGGAAGGAAGTGAGGACAAGGACTCTGTGCACTCTTCCCAGCAAAATGCAGAACCTTGGGTTTTAGGACTCACGTAAATGTCATTAGGGGAGCTGAGGCTGAGGCTAGAGTACCTGGTCTCCTCAAAGACAGTCCTACGCAAAAAGAGAGCCCTTGGTGGAGTTGATTACTCAGGATCCATGAGAAGAGTCATCAGGGAAACCACCCTTTGCTGTTAAACAACACAGAGCTCCCCTGTGGTTTGACAAGGGCAACCCAGCCATCCAATGGGGCAGGCCTAGTAGGGGTTATAATCTCTATTTTACAGAGGAGGAAACAGCCAAGATCCCACTGGCTGGCCTCAAGACTCAAATCTCAGTTCTCTTCCCACTGGACCTGTCTGCCGCTGGGCTCCGTGTTTTACTATTCCCCTCTGTATGCATCTGTTGTGAGCTCTGCTGTGGGCAGCCATCTAAGAGATGGAGGAGGCAGTGGGAAATATGTTTTAAGAGTTGAGGCGAGGGGCACCTGGGTGGCCCAGTGGTTGAGTATCTATCTGCCTTTGGCTCAGGTTGTGATCCTGGGGACCTGAGATTGAGTCTCGCCTTGGGCTCCCCATAGGGAGCTTGCTTCTCCCTCTGCCTGTGTCTCTCATGAATAAATAAAATCTTAAAAAAAAAAAAAAGAGTTGAGAGGCCTGGGTGGAAAATAGATATTTAGGAGGCCTAAACCTCTATATGGCACTTTGAGCCATTGGGCTGGATGAACTCATCTAGGGAATGAATGGGAAAAAGAAGGTAGAGTACCAGCACTGGGCCTTGGGCTTCAACATCTGGAAATCAGGGAGCATAGAAAGAACCACGAGGGGACTGAGAAGGAGTGTCCAGTGAGGACAGGGGAGGGGTGGGGTTGATGGGGTGCGGGATGGTGCTGATGGTGGAAATCAGTAGAAAGTGGAGTCCGGAGCAAGGGAAATAGTGTTTCACGGACGAGGCAGTGGCCAGCTCTATGAAGCGCTGCAGATGCGGTGAAGAGCATGGGGACATAGAACTGACTGTTTGACATGGCACAACTGGAGCCAACGCCAGCCCCTGCCAGTGTCTTTACCAGGCTCCATCTTCCTTCCCCATGTGCACTCACTGGACCCCAGGCGCACGGGCCTCCTTGCAGTTCTTCCCCAAGCTTGCCTTTCTTCTGCTCTGAGCCTCTCACCTCCTGCTCTCTGTGTCACTAATGCTTTGCCGCCCAATGTCCCGGGCCTCTCTGCTCCTCAGGGGGACCCGATCTACAACAGCACGCCTCTTGCCCTCTCCAGGGACCCTTATGTTGCAGATATACTATCTGTGTGGTCTGTCTCCCTCTAAAGGGGCAAAGTCCTCGTTTGTTTTGCTTACTGCAAGTTCTGTCTCCCGTGCCTAGGACGGTGCCAGGCCTCACGGCTCCCCCGTAGGCTCCCCCGTAAACAACTGCGTTTACAGCTCCTCAGTGTGTCTCATTTAATTGTCCAGAGTCTTACAGAAAAAATATTTATTATTTATATAAATAATAATTATAGACACTTCCTGGGGTCCTTGGGTGGCTCAGTTAAGCATCTGCCTTTGGCTCAGGTCATGATCCCGGGGTCCTGGGATGGAGCCCCACATCACCAGGAGCCTGTTTCTGCCTCTCCCTCTGTCTGCCACTACCCCCTTGCTTGTGCTTGCTTTCTCTCTCTGTCGAATAAATGAAATCTTAAAAAAATCTTAATTATACTTTTTCCAGTTTTATTGAGATATAATTGACATGATACCATACAAGCATAAAGCATATAACATAATGATTTGATATATGTATATGTTGCCAAATGATTGATAGGTTTAGTTGACATCCATCACCCTGTATAGTTAGAATTTTTTTCCCTGTGATGAGAACTTTCTTTTTTCTTGTTTTTTTTTTTTTTTGATGAGCACTTTTTTTTTTTTAAATTTTTATTTATTTATGATAGTCACACACACAGAGAGAGAGAGAGAGAGAGAGAGAGGCAGAGACACAGTCAGAGGGAGAAGCAGGCTCAATGCACCGGGAGCCCGACATGGGATTCGATCCCGGGGCTCCAGGATCGCGCCCTGGGCCAAAGGCAGGTGCCGAACCGCTGCGCCACCCAGAGATCCCTGATGAGCACTTTCAAAGTCTTCCTTCTCATCTCATCATCATCACCCCATTTTGTGGATGAGAAAACTGAAATCCAGAGAGATTAAATAAATATTCTAAGGCCAATGCAGCTTTCAGATAGTGGAACTGGAGTAGTTGAGCAACCTCAGTTGGAGAGAAGACTTCCAGGACGATGTCAGAGGGAACCCACCCTCTTTCCCCCTCAAAGGCACAGAGTTTAAATCACTTTCAGGAGGAACAAAAGTTGACTTCTTGAAAGAATGGGAAGGGGGAGCCAGGCAAAGGGAGCCACAGGTCTAAAGGCTCTAGGTCAGAGGGAAGGCCTAGTGGCTGAAGCTCAGAATCCCAGGAAAGGGCTTGCCAAAACTTGAGGCCGCCGAGTTAGGCAGGGGCCAGATCTACAGAGCTGGGGAGGCAAGCTCTGGAGTTTGTTATTCCCCCCCCCCCCCCCCCCCCCCCCCGAGGCCATAGGAAGCCATTAAGCTGGGTGGGGACAGAACCTGATTTATACAGTGAAAGATCTCCTGGACTCCGGGTGGAGCTTGTATTAAGGCAGGGCTAGGAAGGAAGAAGCTTGAAGAACCCTTACATACTCCTTTTAATTGGAGGAGACAGTGAGAGAGGTCATGGTGCTGTATTAGAGATGGAGGTAAGTAGACAGAGTTGAGATATACTGAGATAGAAATGAAAGGACTTGATGGATTAAAGGTGTATGTGGGGGGATGGAGCTGAAATATGGTTTGACTTCTGGGTTTTGGCTTGAGGAAGTGGGCGGATGGTAGATGGATCCATTTATTGAGATGAGACGGGGCATCAGGTTTCAACAGACATTAGCTACCTTCCCCTTTGGCCACCTCCCCTTCCGTCTGGAATATCGGAGGAGTGCAGAAAGTTTTCAAGAGGTGCCCCGAAAGTTACGTGACACGTGTACTTTTTAAAGAAAAGTTTACATTTGCAACGTTGAGTGAAGTCAACCTTGGAAAACCAGCCCCAAGATTGGCAGAACACAAAAAGTCGTGCTCCCCGACGGGGGAAGGACCTTGTCGAACTTGCCGACGGGACAAATACAGTTAAAAACAAACTACGCTCTTTGCACCTTATCAAGGTTAATTGATTAACTTAATCAAGTCGCAATTGTGTCTAATCCTCGATTTAAATTGAGCCTTATGCTTGGCCCCTCCCTTTCCAGTTTGCTTGTAAAAACCAGCAGTCTCATCTCTTACAGTATTGTTCTGAGCCAAGTGGACTGGCAACTCCGAGGGAGAGAGAGTCTCCAGGCCCCGGGCACTGCCTCCACTTCTGAAAGGTGACTTCTGCAATTTATTTTTATCATATATTACACGATGATGTTTTATGGAGGGCTTCAAATTTCGAGATGACTCGGAGTGGGATCAAGAAACCTGATAGAGAAGAGAGGAGTGTAGCATTCCCTGGACTTGTTGGTGATCCCCACTTAATTTAATGCATTCAGTCGTGTTAAAAGGGCTGTCCCCGTTTCCTTCTCAAATGTCCTTTGTAGTTAGCAAGAGCTGGCAGGTTTGCCTAACTTTTTCATTTTCTTTTCCTGCTGACTCCTCACTTGCAGTTTTCGGGTTTTCCTGCCCTGAACACTGAATTCTTTTTAAGTCGAGTATCTATGTTGGCTCCATTTCAGCTCCAGGGATTTACGTGCAGTTTCCAAACTGTCTTTCTTGTAAGAGTTCCACAGTAACATAAAATAACTTGTGAAATAGGAGGATCATATCGCATTGTTCTTCTAATGAAGGCTAAGTCTCCAAAGATGATCCCAATAAATGTTAAATGTAGCAAATTAGGAGGGCTTTTTGTTTTGTTTTGTTTTGTTATGAGATCTGAGAAGGCTGTGTGTGGCAGGCAGCATCTGGAGAGAAAATCAGAAGTTAGCAGAGGAAGAGGTCTCCTATCACGAGGATTAAATCAGAGATAATAGTGCGATTTTCTAAGCGTACCCTGGGAAATAGATCTTAAGGAGGGCTGGTCTGTTTGGATAATTGTGAAAAACGAGGTGTAGCTGATGTTTGTCGCATTAAGGGGAGGCGAAGTGGGGCTTCTTTCCGCCCTTTCTCTGGTTAACATGTGCAGAGCATCAGCTTCCATTCGAAGGGACATTTCTGGTTCTATCCTTTGTTTGTTGCCAGCGTCTCTGCAGCACCTGACTCCTTTAGAGATAGTCTAGCTGGGGGTGATGGCAAAACAGGATTACTCGTGGGTGGAGCTAAGTATCCGTAGACTGACTAACGCTGGGCTTTCAATTTTCATTTCATGGAATAATAAGGAGTTCTGAGCTTTTTACTACAAAACTAAACGTTCCTAGTGTTCTTTACTTTTGGAGTTTCCATTTTTCAGGGTTTTAACTGGGCATGCTTCCCAAGTAAATCTTAAAAGTATGAGTCGTCACATTCTAAGGGGAGAGTGTGTGTCCCACGGACGCCCTTAGCAAATTCATATCACTGTGTGTCCATTTAAAAACACAGTATGTGTTTGTAACCCAGCACTCAGTCACGGGCAGAATTTTTTGCAACGATTTCCCAGTTTTATTGGCACGTCTCCAGGAATAAGGTTCTTTGTAATTCTTTGCTCAAACATAAGGATCACATATAAAACTCTTAGCAGATAGATCAGCTCATACAATTATCTTTCAATTTTAAAAGCTACAACATAATAAGGTTCTTCTTTTGGGGGTGGGGTGGGGTTAGGGTGAGGAGAGAGAAACAGTAACTAACAAACCATAGGATGCTATTATGCTAACAAAGTGGTAGCTTTGTAAGAGCAGAGAGAGAGAGAGAGAAAGCACAACCGTTTTTGCTCAGAAAATAATTCAGTAGCAACAAGGTCTGAGAGCCAGAAGCCTCATTGTTCTTAGTGAGCGATTATTTGTCAAAACATTTGATTGTTTGCCTATCCCCCTCCTGCAAAGTTTGGATTTTTTTTTTTCTTTTTGCCCAATTTTGACACTAGAATTTTTAACTATCAGTGCCATTGTGTTTACAGCATTCAAGGTTTCAGAGTTCAAAGGTTATCCATTAACATGTAGAGCGAGGCTACACCGAATGTGGAGGCTCAACCTGGTTCCACTTGCTCATAGTTTGTTTTGTAGCAATGCTCCAAGTCATTTGTTTTGGTTAAGTTAAATGAAGTTTCTTGTTTGTTGAAGAGCGTCTCTGGGATTGCGTTTTAGGATGTGACTATAGGGGCTTAAAAAAATATTTTAAAGAAAGATATTTATCTTCCCTGAGAAAAGGAACCCTGGTGCTGGAAATAGAAATGATCAACATCGGTGTATTTTGAGTGGTTGGGGGGAAAAAAAAAAAAAAAGAGTTCTGGCCAAAGAATTTACTTCTGGCACTGCTAATTAATTGTAAGTAATTGGTTCACTTCCTTTTAAAAAAAAAGACTAACCAGACCATATGTGGGGTTAGTAGTTATATATAAAATGACAGCAAAGCATCACACTTGGCAAATTCTTCCCCTCTGCTAAGAAGCTGTCTCTCAAATTCCATTTTCGATTGCTCACCGGCAGAGCATGTATATCGCCCTACCCACCCCCCACCCCATTTATTAAATATATACTTTAAGGGCCTTTCTTGATAGGTTTTTAAGTTTTTCCATTTGGGATACACCCATATCCCATAAAAAAAAAAAAAAAAAAAAAAAAAAACAACCCAAAAAAACAAAAAAAACCCTCCACCACTTGGCTGTTTTTGTGTGTTGAGTTGCAGAGCTCTGTTTACATTTGCATTCGTTTGCATTTTGGGGCCAAAAACTTGGTGGTTGTGATTGTTGCTTCCAGGGTTCCTCCTGGGGGGGGGGCCGAGATGGGGGGACACAGGCCCCCCCCTCCCCCGGGGATTTGGGAAGCCTGGTTTCATCCACGTGGGTTTCTAGCAAAGCCAAAGTGGATGCTCGGAACCCGGGCCAAGTTCAGAAATCTCAAGTTATAATAGCGGCGCAAGTCGGGCGCTTTTAGGGAAAAAAAAAAAAAAACAAAAAAAAACCACGACAATTACGGGACAGCTTTAGGAAGGTAGTAATTGAGCCATTTTTAATCGCGTCCAGCTCCTCGACCTCGCTCACCCCCGCCCTCGGCGAAAATCCGAAAAACCGTCTGCGCCCGGCCGCCCTCTCACCTGCCCCCAACCGGGTGCAGAGGCGCGGGGCGGGCACGCGGGGGGACCCCCTCCCTCGCCCGGGCACACCTTGCGCGGGAGGCGGGAGGCGGGAGGCGGCGGGGCCGGGGCCGGGGCGTGCGTCTGCGCCTGCGCCTGCGCGCCGCCCCCGGGCCCCCTCCCCGCGTACCTGTCGGTGGAACGGCCGGAGCGCGCGCGGGCCACGTTTAGCCGGATGGGGGGGGCGGGGCGGGGCGGGGCGGGGCGGGGGAGGGGGGGGAGGCGCGCGCGTGCGCGTGCGCGTGCGCGGGCATCGCGGGCCGGAACGCGGGGGCGCGCGCTGGCGTCCCGGAGGCGGAGTCCGCGGCGGTGGGCGGGGCAGGGGCGCGCCTGCGCGGACCACGTGGCCCGGGGGCGGGGCCGAGGGGCGGGGCCGCGCGGCCGGCGGAGGCAGGAGGCGGGGCGTCGCGGAGCGGCGGGGCCGGGGGAGGGCGCAACAGCTGCTCCCTGAGCACTTTCTGACCCAACAGTCCCCCTGCGCCGGACGCGCCGCGCCCCGGCGGCCCTAGGGACCCCCCGCGCCTGCACTGTCCGCGCGCGGACGCGTAGGGGGCGCCCGCGCCTCTGCCCCGTGCGCACCCCCGCCCCGCTCACCTTAGCCCCGCGCCCGAGGTGAGCCCGGCCCCCAAATCCCCGGGCGGGGCGGGTGGGGGCGGGGGGCGCCGTGCGGGGGGCGGTCTCGGCGGCGCGGGGCCCGGGGGATGGCCTCGCCCCGCGCCCGGCGACCCCCGCCGCTTTCGGGGGGCCGGTGCGGGCGCGGAAGCCGGGAGGTGTCCGCACAAAAGGCCGAGAGAAACTCCCCGTCGCCTCCCCTCCCTCCTGCCTTCCCCGCCCCCTCCCCTCCTCATTCAAACCTCGGCTCGCTCGTGTGGTGTCAGTTCAGTCCCGGCCGCCGCCGAGCGAGGAAATGGCCGAGGAGCCGGAGCCGCAGGTAAAGGGGGCGCCGCGCCGCGCCTCGCCCCCCGGGGCCCCGGGAGCCCGCCCCCCCCGCCCCCGCCCCCGCCCCGGGGACCCCCGCCCGCCGCCCGCCGCCCGCCGCCCGCCGCCCGCCGGCGCGGCTCCTCTCGGGCGCCCCCTCCGCCGCCGGCCGAGCCCCGGGCGGGCGTCCGAGCGGCGCTCGCATCCCGGGCCCGGGGGCGGGGGCGGGGGCGGGGGCGGCCGCTCTGCGCGGGCTGCGGGGCGCGGGGCGCGGGGCGCGGGCGGGCGGGCGCTGCCCCGGGAAAGTTGGGCGGCTCCCGGGGTGTGCCGGCCGGGCCCCCCGCGAGCGCCCGGGAGGGGCCGGGGCAACTTGGGAGCAGCCAAAACAATGCGCCCTAACAGGCGTCCCCCGCAAACAATGGCCGGGACCGTCCCCACGGGCCGGGCGGAGGGCGCGTCTACGGGGCCGGGGGAGGGGCCTGGCGCCGCCGCGGCCCCCCCGCGCCCCCGCGCCCCCCGCGCCCCCCGCGCCCCCGCGCCCGGCCCGGCTCCCCGGGTCCTGCCCATCCCCGAGCCGGCGGCGCACGGGCTGCGTTCCCTGGAGGTGTGTGTGTGTGTGTGTGTGTGTGTGTGTGTGTGGACAAGGTGCTTTCTTTTCTTCCCTTTTTTTTTTTTTTTCTCCTCCCTCCCTACCCCCCCCCCCTTTAATTTTAAAGATTTTTTGAAACTTTTTAAATGGCCCTTAAACGCTTAGGAGAATATCTTTACACCTCGCTTCCAGTCGGAGTCCCAGAGCCAGCTGGAGGCAGAACTCGTAACTCTAAAGGGCAGGCAGGATTGAACTGTTCCCTATAAGTGTTTCTTTCTTTCTTTTCTTTTTTTCTCTCTCTCTCTCTTTTTTTTTTTTTTAAAAGGGAAGTTTCTGCCAGGAGGCGCTGAGTGGCGAAACCGCGCAGTTTCAGATGTAGAGCCCTCTTCTCTTGCTTTGGCCCCAAAATGCGAGCGGCACGGGCCGGGGAGGGGGGAGGAGGGCGCTGCCGGGGGCCCCCCGAGGCCGGGCTGGGGGCGGCCTGGGCGGTGCTGCCCGGTGGGGGCCTGGCCTGGCCCGGGGGGTGGCTCCGGCCCGTACCTGCGCGCGGGGATCGGGACCCACACGTCCAGCTCCCGGGCTAGAACCCACATTTTTGGGATTCAGGGAAGGGCCACCGAGGACGGGAAGCCGCATTCTTGGGCGGGTGGGATGGGGGTGGGGAGGGGTGGGCAGGCGGGGACTTCTCCTAAAGGTTTAGTTACAGGAACAGGAAAGAGCCACCAGTGGCCACTTCTGGGACCCCAGTAGTCTGCTCACACTTGGGACTAGTAGAAAGTTTTATTTTATTTTTGTCTCTCTCCTCCACCCCCCCCCCCCACACCCACCTCCCAGGAAGAGAATAGTCACTTTAGAGTTTAAGGCCTTTGGTGTGTTCCTCTTTGAAATTCCTTGAGCCTCAATTTATCTTTCTGAATCAGCCTATAGGGCTCGAAGCATTGGCACAAACATTCCTAAATGTGTATCACACGCAAAGGGCTGTTGCAGTGGTCCTCTGGCCAGTTTGGGGGTCCCGTAGTAGTGACCACTACATGCTACATGCTAGCTGGTTTCCCAGCTTTCTGGATCGTTTGGAACCATTAAGCTGTATGTTTTAAGAAGCCTAGGTCTGATTTAGTTCAGGTTGATTCAATTATGTCTTCATCGCTTTTGAGTTGGTTGAATGAGTTGACATGAGATTAAGCTCAACAAAAGAAAAGGCAGGGTAACAACAGCTGCCGGCCAGGCCTGGCGACTAGGTAGGGGTCTTGGGAGGCCTTGCACCTTCTCTTTTGTATGTGTTAAGGAGTACATTTAAAAATGTTCTTTTTACTGTACTCTTCCCCGCCCCCTCCCCCATGGATGGATGCCTTGATTGATATCAAATAAGACTTAAAATACTAAGTTTTATAATACTTTGGGAATGAATAATCCGTAGAGTTTCCAAAAAGCCTGTGGTGTCTGCAGTGACAAGTGCAGAGTAATAATCTAATTGCTTTTTGTCTGAAAAATACAGCAGTCCGACCACTAGCTTGTGCTTGCTTAGTTAATGTGTGCTAAGAACTTTTAAGGTGTGTCCTTAATGGTAGATGACTTTTTCTGAGAAGTCATGTTTATTTTAGATACTGTTTTTTGTTCAGTATCCCAAAGACTATAGTAGAGTGTGTGTTTGTGTGTGTGTGTGTGTGTGTGTGTGTTTAATCCTGGTGTTTTAGTGAAGTCAAACCCCTCCCACCCCAAATTGCTGCCATTTTTTTTCATCAGTTATATAAGTATTAAATTCAAGAGGCAGAGAGACTTATTTAAAAACCCTGTTGTCAGTAGCTACAGCACAAGTTTACAATTTATTTGGCTTGTTTGTTGGAATAGGGCTAATAATCTGATTGTTTGGAATCTTAATTATTTGGTATGAAGAGGAAAGCTGCTCCTTTAGACTCCACACAGGTTTGCACGCTGGAGGAGGAAGTGGGGGAGGATTATGACTTTTCCAGGTGAAGGACACATACTTTTCTTTAGTGTCCAACTTCATTCAGTCCTTTTATCTTCACAGCACCGTCTAACACTTTGCAGTTTGACCTTTGCTGTTTTTAATAACTTGTAAGATCGAAGTTTAGCAGTTGTCTTGGGTTCATATTATTCCCTTTCACTTCCTAATCAAAAAAAGGAACTAATACACCACTTTGATAAAATTTGTAGAAAATACTGCTCCCCCTCACCTTGAAGAATCTATTTAGATAAAGCTTGCCGTTTTTTTTTTTTTTTC
Organism: Canis lupus baileyi; assembly: GCF_048164855.1. Lineage (NCBI taxonomy): Eukaryota > Metazoa > Chordata > Mammalia > Carnivora > Canidae > Canis > Canis lupus. The sequence goes on along the minus strand of NC_132863.1, from coordinate 41,481,753 downwards.
CCAGGTAGTTGAGGGGAAGAGGAGGGAGGAAGGAGGAGGGTTTGACTTTGCCTTTACTTTTAAGGTGGAGGTAGATTTGCATTCTCTTTGTAAGCCTCCATTTTTGGCAGAGGAACTTCTGGGAGGAATAGCAGCCCCTGGTTCCCTTCCAGTGGACCTTTAAAGAGGAAATCAGAAAATAAGACTTCATCATCAAGTCACTTACAAACTGATGAAATCATTAAAGAATATAATGGCCTGGCAACGACGGAGTCCCTCTCTCCTCATCTCAGATAATCACTTTTCTCTCTTTTAACAACATTTATGATGAAATGGCATGTTTTTGCCACAGCAGGGCTGCCTTTTCCCAACCCTGGAGCACTCTTAATTCTGAGACGCTTGATTAGAGCCTCAGGGGTCCCAAAAGATGTGCTGTTTTCCCACTTTATAAAATCACATTCTTTTCTCACAGTTGTCACAAACATGATCTTGGTGGATAAGAACTTTGGAGTAGTTTTAATGACTCTTGACTGTCTACTATCTCTACTTGAAGGGAAAAAAAAAAGATACTTCTTTCTGACGCTTGTAGGATTGTAAATGATTGGACCTTTTTTATGTTTCACGTGAAGCTTTGTTTCCATTTGCTCAAAGACAATTTCAGTTGAGAGTGTTCCATCTCACATATGCCAGTGTGGCCTGTGTGTAAGGGTTTTTGAGGTTGTTGGGGATGACTTATTTTAAATGGTTCATTGCTAATTTCCTATTTGAGTTTAACCCCGTAGCAGTATGTTTAGTAAATGAATTGGAAAGTTGAAGCCAAAGTCCTGAACAATGGCTATATATTTTCAGGCTTTAGAGTTGTACAGTAGGAACGAGAAATCTGAGAGCATTGTATAAGCTGAGGACTATTCCACTAGAATAAAAAAAAGTGTAATGAGATTTTAATTTAAACGACTACCTCTGGAACATACAGAACAGTTTCCACGTTAACTGAGGTGTTAGAAAGAAAAACCTGGAAGGTGTTTGTTTACAGGACAGCTACCCAGCAGAAACTAAAGAAATCTCGTCCCAATCACATGAAACGCTTTAAATAGTGAAAGGTTTAGTTACAGCATGTAGACTACGCCTGAGTCTGTGGTGGGATGTCGATCTGTACACCTCATTTCCAGATTTTGTAGGGGGAGGGGTGTTAACCGGTGTAGATGCACGTGGAAGAAAGAAGGATTGACACAAAGACAGCAGGAAATTTCTGAAATTTGGGAGAGGGAAGCTTGATCGTTATAACCAAATGGCCTCCCTTGGAGGGCAGTGTAAAAAAACTTACTAAGTTTGTTGGCTTTTTAAGGAAGACGGTGATCTGGATTATTTTTCTCTAGCCGATCATCTAGTTAGGCAAATTTGCCAGTGGTGTGTGGGGCACAGGATTTTGAATTGAGACCATGAGAGCAGATAGAAATCTGATTTTGAGGAAGTGGGACAGGGACCATCCTTTCCTAAAATCTGCCGTTTGTGATGAGCAAGCTCAATTCCTGTATAAAGCTATCTTCCAAATAAACAGTGGGGCAGCCCCTGTCATCCAGCTGCCACCACAAGCTACCCTTTTATGCTGAACATTGGAATGCTCATTAACGACTTTACATTTGAACATTTGTTGACTGACTGTTCTTAACATCCCCATTACTTCCTGCCCCGGGTAACTACATAACTGAGTTACTGGAAATTAGGGGCCAGTTTGGTAATTTTATGATAAAGTTGAGAAATAAAATTACTAAACCTGAGAAGACAGCTGGGTAAGTTAAATGAGAAGAATTCGCTCAAATTCCTTAGCTTTTGTTCTTGAAGGCTTCACCTAAGTTCTCTTTGACCTCCACATTCCTTCACTTGGTACAGAAGAGCCTCTACCCACCCTGGAGTCAGATGCCCGTTTTGTAATGGGTTCCGCAGTGGTTTGTGTATTGCTGTTCATTAGTTTCTAGTGTGTCAGGAAACCTCTTGAATTTTAAAATACAGTTCTATGGACTGGTGATTGAGAGTCCAGATCCATCTTGTTCTTGCATCAGCATTAGGAGAACTACGTGTTGTTATTTTTCCTACCTGTGTCAAAATCAAGGTAACTTTTCAGAACAGTTCAGTTATGCCAGAAGAAGTGTGTTTGCGTTTTTTTTTTTTTTTAACTCTGCGGATAAGCTTTGTTTTTAGTTCAGTATATAAATATATAAATCGACTCAACAGTGATTATATGTATTAATTGAAAGAGGAGTTTTTTTTCCCCCCCTTAATTTTGAAAGCAAACAGGTGACTTAGAAGAGCCAGACATACAACTTTAGTATTTACTCAACAGAGATAGGGAGGGGATTATTTAAATGTTGCTAAAGAAAGAGCTCATGCCTTAAAAGGCAGTGCCCATGTTTATATTTAATCTGGTTAGTTAAATTGGGTATAATTAAGAACACTCACCATTTGGCCTTGTTGAAAAAGAAGTGTAGGTGTGTAGGGTATTGGTGTAGTATGATGGCTATAGTTATTTTATCTGTATCTCCAGTTAGCTGCGTGTGTGTGCATACACAGGGTGTTTTCCTTGTGGGGAGCGAAAGAATACAGGTAAAGATAGAAGAGTTTACTGTTTTAGTTTGTCGAAATCTTCTTTCTGGTGTCAGTCCTGTCTAAAATCTTTTCAAAGTATTGAAGGTAGTACTGGTTAAGTAGCAATAGTGGAACCTGACCCATAACAGTGCTTAATCTTGCTTTTAAAGAAAATTATTTTTTTATTCATTTCCCTTAGAGTTCTCTTTTTCCGGTCAGGCTGGAATTTTTAAGAGCCGGTTCACAGACCACAGTATCTGTGAATATCGATAATACTGAAACTAAAACTAATATGTGGTGCTTCGTGTTCACATTAGGATCCTTTAACTGACCTTAATTGCTTTGGAATGAATCAGAGTTGTTAGTGTTGAGGCTCAAATATACTAATACGGTTATATTTTTCTATGGTACTTTGGTCTCTAATCGTATTTGGGACTGAACACTTAACAGTGTTCAGGATCTGGATCTGTCCCCGGGCTTTGCCTTTGAAGAGTCATTTGCTTTTGAATAGTTTAGATTGTGATGTTGAACGTAAACTTCTGAATATTTTAATCTTTTTCTTTCACTTTTCAACATCTTTCCACGGCTATGTTAGGAAAGTTGGGTTGACCATTTAGCTCATGGGTGTGACCTTGGTGATTTCCTTGAAATAGTGTTAAAGGATTTAAAGTTACAGGTTTGGATTGCCACTGTGGCTTCCTATGTGCAGTTCTCTTCACTGGTCGGATTAAGACAAGAAACAGTATGTGTGACCTACAGAAGGAACATTTATAGAAAAAACTGTAAGTTTCCTGACCAGATCTTGGAGATAATTTTGCTGTTTAAAGGGTACAAATGAATTGGCCGGAGACCAGCAGTTTGTTTGGGCTAAATATTTTAATGATCATTTATTTGGACACTTAAGTGACTCGGAGGGAAAAAGTAGGTTTGCAGGAATACTGCAAATTACTTGGCTATAAATAGAATATTTATATGTTTTGACAGTTTTTGAGGACTTTGAGTTCCTGTTGCTCCATAATAGGGTAATAAATATTCCATATAAAAAAATGTAAGATAACCTGTTCCACTGAAGTAGAGGCTGTGCGGTCACTAAAGGTTAACAGTGTGAGCACACTTGGCTATAAGGAACTACTCCTGAGTTGCAACAGTTGTCACCAAGGTGGCGTTTACTTCTAATGTGTTGTGCTGAAGCACAAATTGCTGTGTTTTTCATGAAGCGTCGTATACTGTGTAATATTTGCGAATTTCAAAATCTAGAGGTAGTGGCCGAATTCATGGGAGCTTTACTCTCAAATGCGGATCTGCTTTGAAAAGGAAAACAAACAAAAAAAACCGACAGGAGACCTGGCCTAAAGAGCATTAGACTTCTATTCCAGGTGGTTACAGCAATATGGTTCCTACTTTTTCCCCCAAAGATTATGTTGTTGTAAATTTTTTTGAAGTCTTTAAGTAATCATAATACGAAAGTGAGCCCTAGTATTGTCTCAGAAAATGAGGTGATACCCGATAACCTCTTGCCTCAGGTGCCTTGGGGCGAATGGTTGAAGGTTAAGGGCTGTCATTTACCCGACTAAAGGTTTAAGAGCATTTTGTTTAAGAGCATTTTTTTCAACGTTGAAAAACATTTTTGCCAACTGCTTGCAGTTAGCCTAGTATGTCCTGAATGCTCACTTTCTGCCGACTAAAAGCATTCAGATTGTAGGGTTGCATTATGATCTCCTCCTCCTTCCTCCAGTTCTTTGTGAAGACAGACAACTTCCTCTGCCAGCAGGGCCTTGGTGTGTCCTTGGCTTCTGTGTGCCCCACCTGGAGCGCCGCCGGTTCAGGGAAGGCCTTGGGGGTGCTCACTTCACTCCACCGGAATGGCTGTTATGAACAGTAATTAGATTAGAATGTCTATTTTTTGGTGAGTTTTGTTAGTATGAAAGTCTTTATTATTGCAGTCACTAAAGATTTTAGATTTTGTTAGCAGATTGGTTTTAAGTGCTGTAGATAATTGGTTTATAGGTTAAGGAAGTGCTTAGTCTGCATTCAGTTTCTAAGTCAAGAGTTGAAGGCATTTGCTATCAGAGATTTCCCCAGCTTGTCCTGCATTTCTGTTCTGGTGGGTCAGTAAAGGGAGAGTAGTTTTCAGACCAGATGACACAGTTTTGCTCTGTGCTGGTCACCTTCATGGTATGATTAAATAGATTCTTTTTTTTTTTTTTTTAATTACACCCTGGAAATGGCAGAGAATGGTATATATTAGATGGCAGCCACAGAGAGCCAGCCTTGTCGATGTTCTGACGAGCCTTCGAGTTAATTTTAATACCAGATCAGTTATGGTTGGTGACCATGGCTAGAGATGTGCAGTACTGATTCCATACCTGGACTGACGATGTAGTGTTTGTTCATTTATTCACTAGGTGTTGGTTGAGGGCCTGACCCTGGGCCAGAGACTCCTTTTAGGCATGGGGGGACAGCAGGGAACAAGCTGGACAGGGTCTCTCTCTTCCTAGGATCTTCAAAGAAATGGCCCAGGGTTTTCATATCCTGGGTGAGTAGTAAGGATGGCTATGACCCAAGATAGTCCAGTGCTTAGGACAGTTGGGTACAGTTAATGATTATCAGAATCTGTGCCAGAAGCTTCCCTGGAGGAAGAAGTACTTGGGTTTTTTGCCTGGGAGAGTGGTCTTCTCCATCTGACCATACTAGGTGGACATCCTTCCCCTCATCTCTGGACCTCTGTCCTTCCCCCCACCCCCAGCAAAACTGAAGCTCTTCTTTCTGCTAAGATTTTATTTATTTATTTATTTTGCACTGTGCCTCCTTACTAATCCTTCAGGTCTTGTATTAGAAGCTGATGATGACTTCCTTAACCCAGACATTTGAACATCTCAGATAAAAATTGAAGCTAAACTATTTTTCGAAGACAGGCATTTCCAGTTATTTGCCATTACCCTGGGTGAGAAATAATAAGGATGTACCCACATCATGTTCCTCATTCAAGGAGTGAGTTTAGGATTGGTGTCTTTTTGGGAAAGATTACCTGTAGAAAACTGGAGTTCCTCCCAGTTTAAAATATCACAGAGTAGTAACATTTCTTTAAAAAACCAGCCAGTTCATGTTGAGGTCTGACATGGAGGACTGACTTTGGTTTTGGTAAATTAGGGGATTAAAAAGACTTTACTGCTTGCTGTTGCCACTCTTTTCATTTTTTAAAAAGCTGTTTTGCAACCAAAAAAATAGGACCTCATAGAGGACAGCCTTTATTCAAATTGAAATTAATCTATTCTAGTTGGTGTAGAATTCATTGAGTTGTTGGTTTTTCATATATCTGTTGGCTGGTGAAAACAATGTTGTCTGAGTTTGAGAGCTGCTTTTCTAGAATATGTACTGATAATTTCTTCAATTAAAAATATTACCCGGTATGCTCGCAATCAGTAAATATTTGCTGAATGAATAAATGACTGCATAGGACCCTAAATTATCAGTTACATTTTCAAATATCATTTAATATCTTGATTTAGGATAGCATTAAGTATTCTTTTGAGTAGGTCTATCCATAAATGAAGATCTATCCCCCTAACCATAGAAATTTAGAACTCTTGAGGATGATCCTGTCATTTAACCGTCTACATCAAGTAGATAAAAATGGGGTATGTGGTGGTGATAGCCTGAACGCTGGGACTTAGCCAGAACTAGAACTCAGGTCTCTGGAGTGTTCTGTTAATAACACTCTGGTAGCCACCCCCTGTGTTTTATCCTCCATTGTGATTATAACTAAGAAATTAAGATAAAACACTTCTGTATGTTCTTTCTTGACTCTAATCTTTGTTCTGCAGTCTTATTTAGAAAAGCTTCATCTTAAAGATCTGGTTTATTCAAAACTAAAGATAGCAAGGGGCCTGAGAGTTTTCTTTTATTACGAATGTAAAGAAGGGGGAAGAAATGTTTCCTTGTCTTCTGTGAGCCTGCAGGCCCTTGCTCTTTGAGGAAGTGGAGAGAAGAAAGTAAAGTTGAAGGTGGTGGGAGTAGTTTGCAACTCTTTTTGTTGGGTAGAATTAACAGACCTCAGCTAAAGTAGTTGAGACTATTTAAAACCAATTCTGTGCCTGCCAGAAAGGTGGGGGGTGGGTGGTATGGGGTTTTGGAGATTAATTCTTCTTCAAGAATGACAATTAGCTTCTAAACCTGAGCCTGCAGAGCTGAATTTATTCAACGAATCCATTTTTTTTTTTTTTTCACCTGGCCAGTGCAGAATGTGAAAGGTGGGTTAAAAATGGGAGGACCACGTTGAACTGGCCGTGTGGAGGGTTTTATTTTCAAGTGTATATTCACAAAGTAGCTTTGTGTATGTATTTCCTTATTTATTGTGTAGACAAGGAAGCCCTACCCTAACGCCTGCAGAAGGCAGAAAAGTTGTTAAAAGCAACTCGGGCTTTGGGCAGTGGGTTGAGGAATAGAATATTCTGTGAACCACAATGATGGGGGTTTCTCTTGACCAAGATGAGCATCATTCTAAGGTGTTCTGTAGTTTTTGTATGTGGATTTTAGGAAAGCTTCATGTGTGTGTATGTTGTTGGCCCCAGTGCCTGTGTAAGCTTCGAGGGTGCATTTAGGCATTTGTGTTTCTCGACTGTATATAAGACAGTGTGAAGTTCTGGCTTTTATATTTTTACTTAAAGTGCTGTAATTGTCATTTTTCACAGTTGGCATACTCTCTAGATTAGTGGAGCCTGTTTATAAGGCTACACGTGTGCATTGTAGTGGCATTCAGAATGTATTTGGCTGAATTTAACAGTTTCTGTCCTGAATCTTTACATTTTAGATTTAAATCCTTAAAGGACCACGGGCTAAGTTTCTTAACTGGATGAAAATCTAGCGATTTGATAAGTATACTGATTGGATAAAATGCTAATGATTTAATTAACGAGCATGTTTAACAGGATGCACTGTGTTAGTTAACAGTGGAGCAGATGACCTAGGCGCCTCCTCTGCTACGAGCAGGCCAGCTGTGATTTGTCCACACCAGGCTTCTCTTTTCTCTGGCTGCAGCTAACTATTTCTGTTTTTCTTTCCCCCTCTAGGTTTTGGAAATCCCTTGTCTCCAGGTTGCTGGGATTGACTTCTTGCTCAATTGAATCACTCACTCAGTGGAGACAAAGAGAATTAATGCTTTGTGCTGACTCATATTTGAATCAAAGCATTGGGGAGTCTGTCTGCCTTGTTTGTGGAAAGAACCAGTGAGAGGCTCTGTCACCGAGCTTCCTAAGACTTCTGAAGATAAGAAGCTACAGGAATATATACTTTCTTTTGAACTTTTATAACAAATATTTGTTCTAGTTTTAAGTCCCAGGGCTGCTGGGGGTGTGAGTGACAAGTCTTACAAGTGGCCTTATTCCAATTCCAGAAATTCCTCCACCGGATTCTTATTTTATATACAATCCTAAAGTGCCAGGAAACATGCCCACTCAATCCCTGTTAGTGTATATGGATGGACCAGAAGTTATTGGCAATTCCCTGGGCAACCAGATGGAGCTAGATGATGCCGTGTCAATAAAAGGGACCACCGCTGTTCCTTTCAGAGCTACGCAGGAGAAAAGTATCATCCAGATAGAAGGATATATGCCCTTGGACTGTATGTTTTGCAATCAGACCTTCACACATTCAGAAGACCTTAATAAACACGTCTTAATGCAACATCGGCCTATCCTCTGTGAGCCAGCAGTTCTGCGCGTTGAAGCAGAGTATCTTAGTCCTCTTGATAAAAGTCAAGTAAGAACAGAACCTCCCAAGGACAAGAATTGCAAAGAAAATGAAGAATTCAGCTGTGAAGTATGTGGGCAGACATTCAGAGTTGCTTTCGACGTCGAGATCCACATGAAGAAGCATAAGGACTCCTTCACCTACGGGTGTAATGTGTGCGGAAGAAGATTCAAGGAGCCGTGGTTTCTTAAAAATCATATGCGGACACACACTGGCAAATCTGGAGCCAAGAGCAAACTGCAGCAAGGCTCGGAGAGCCCAGTAACCATCAACGAGGTGGTGCAGGAGCACGCGGCCGAGAGCATCTCCTCTCCTTACAAAATCTGCATGGTTTGTGGCTTCCTCTTTCCAAATAAGGAAAGTCTAATCGATCACAGGAAGATGCACAGCAAAGAGACGGCTTCCGGTGCCAGCAGTACACAAACAGACTGTCAGCAGGGGGGCATGCCAGCCCCGGGGCAAGAGCTCCTGCAGTTTTTAAACTTGAGACCCACATCTCACCCCGAAACCGTCAAGAAGCCCACAAAATGGATACCTCAGCTCGATCCGTTCACCACCTACCAGGCCTGGCAGTTGGCCACCAAAGGAAAAGTGGCCGTGTGCCGGGAAGTGAAGGAGCAGCCAGGGCAAGAAGGAAGTACTGACAACGATGACTCGTGTTCGGAAAAAGAGGAGCTCGTAGAAATTTGGAACGCGAGTAAAAACCATTCCGAAGGTTCTGGCAAGTCCAAGACCAGTAAGAGCGGTTGTGCGGGCTTCTCCCAAGATAAAGAGAAGCCCAGACCCTCCAATGGTGAAGTGCCTTCTGCGGAAGCGGACCCGAAGCTGTCGGGTCACAAAGAGAAGCCGACCCACTGCTCGGAATGCGGCAAAGCCTTCCGCACCTACCACCAGCTGGTGCTGCACTCGCGAGTGCACAAGAAGGACCGGAGGGCCGACGCCGGGTCGCCCACCATGTCCGTCGATGGGAGGCAGCCTCGGACGTGTTCTCCGGACCTCCCCACCACGCTGGATGAGCATGGAGCCGTCGACCGAGAAGGTGGTTCTGAAGATGGATCTGAGGATGGACTTCCGGAAGGGCTCCATTTGGGTAAGTGTGCTCTGTTGTGTAACAGGTCCCTTCACCTCTCAGGGCCTCGACTGTCCTCAGGGTTTCTTCCGCCTCTGAAAACCCGTGGTGTTTTATGTTTTGCCAACAGAGGACAGGCGTCTTCCCTTACACAGGGCTTCCGACCTGGGGCAGTGTGGCCCCCTGTGGAATCTGGTAGCATCTAGAGAGATCTTTGGTTGTCATAGCTGTGTTAGTACGCAGGCTGCTGGAGGCCAGGGGGTGGAGGCCAGGGTGCTGCTCAACATCCTACTGTGCACGGGGCGACCCCACACTGGCGTCCATGGCCTCAAGGTTGGGAGACCCTGGGCTTCGCTGAAGTTTCGTGACACACCAGATCTTATCTATAAAAACAGGTTCTCCTTTCGTGCAACCAAATTCCCTGTCCTCCAAGACCCAGCTCTCATACACTTATTCCAGACGATGTTCTAGTGGCCGCAGAAGGTGCTGGAATAATTACCAGCACCTTTAGAGAAACTGTGCGGTGCTACCTAGGTACCCTGTCCTCCTCTGTCTGGTGTGCTAGTGATTGTTAGCAGTTCAGGAACTAAGACCATTTGTGTGTAAAGGGAATGTGAACACCCCAAAGATGGTTTAAAAGAAATGTCACTTGCTCAGATTTCTCAGGTACTAATGGCTCTTGGAGGAAACAGAAGCCATTGCTGGAGGCTCACTGACCTCTTCTTATCCAAGGCGGAGGAGCTCACCTGTGCTTCACGCCTCGCCCAGCAGCACTTAACCTGGTGCTGCTTCAATCCATTTAATTATAATTTGTTTAAGTAAAGGACTCTGCTACTCGAAGACCGTTAAAAGAGCCCCTGCATCTTCAACAACCGAATGATGGGAACATGAGTTAGTCTTGCAGGGACGTTGCCATTCACAAACGTGGTCTTTGGTTTAAGCACACGCTGCTGTCTTCTTTCCCTGTAACCTGCTGGTGTGCGGCTGGCTTGTGAGAACCTGTGAGCGAGCCCCAGGATGAATCGGACCAGATGATACGCTGGCCTCTTCATCCTCCAAGCCCGCGCCCGGTTCTTTTTCCAAGCACACGATGTGCACATTGAGTATTTAGAATGGTTTGAGTTTCAGGGGACACAGGGAACCTAGCACTTAGAATATTACAGTCTTCAGAGATCTAGAAAATGACATTATGATGTCTTCATGACGTCATAGAAAGGCCTTGAGCACAGGCTTCGTCTTCACAGGGGGTCCTGGTAGTGTGCGTCCTGTTCGGGGGCATGCGGTAACGGGGGGATGACTGGTCCCGGCGCTGCCCCGGCGCCCTGAAAGAAGTGAAATGATGGGTCTTGTTCTGCCAGTAGGTGGTGTGGGCAGAAGCTTCTGGTGGAAATCTCGGTCGCAGGCGGCTAGAACGCCTGGTAATAGCTGGGAGCGCCACGACTTGCCTGCAGTCTGGTTCTACCACTGTGTTGTTTTGTGGCCCCATTACATGTTGCTTCACCTTTCTTCGCCCTGATTTCCCTGTTTGCAAAGTTGGTTCATCGACCCCTGATTTCTACCTTGCAAGGTGAATTTCAACAGCCTACTGGTAAAAAGTTTGCAGTCCTTGAAGAACTAGCACTGTAAAAATCAGAGGTGATGCTAAAGGAGGAGGAACCAGGTGTATGTGGTCATTTTGTGTCCTTTCTGTTAAAATAGATGGATTTCCTAACTTTTTTGGATGTGATGTAACCTACCATAAATCCTGACACATACTTGGGAGTAGGAAATTGCAGTAAGGTTCAAACTCAGCTAGTTGGGTGTGATTGTAAGACAAAGCTGGGCCTTCTGTGTTTAGAGAATTGGTTTTCCCAAATTTATTTTATGGTGTGGAGGTCTAGATTTATCTTGCTGTTACTTTCTATCAACTGGGCTTTCTATTAGATTTACTTTAAAGAAGACAAAAGGCAAACTAGGTATATTTTATTTTGTATTTATGTTTGTTCAACTTTATGGTAAGTTTAATAGTGGTTGTTGCATGTGATTATCTTTTAAGTCTTGGTAATCACTGGTTGTCTCTGCTGTTTTAGTATGTTTGGAGGTATCTAGAGGTTTTCCTCAGGGGAGTTGAGGGTGAGGGGATCATACAGTCCTCTGTCTGTTGAACAGGAGGCTGCCCATGGGTGGCTTATAGGCTGTTTTTTAGAATCTGTAAACCAGGTATATGTAATCTTGAAATGCAGAATGAGCAAGGAGCAGGGAAAAGAGGCTTTTTTAGTGGAGTTAACAGTTTTCAAGACAAAAAAGCCAGTTTAGTTAGGGCCAGTTTCTGAGAGATGATCTCACTTCTCTTGCCCTCATGGTAGTGCACATAATTCAATCCTGAGTAAGAGGAGGTTTCTCTAGAGCTTTAACGTTCTTTTTTATGGGAGCGAGTAGCTTACCTGCAGTGAACATAACTGTCTTTTGGAGGGCTGGTATTGAGGTATAATCATCTTTTAATGAGTGTTCCCAGTAGACCTTGACGCTGTTGCAGCAGAGATACGGCGTCCTGGCCATTGCAGAGATTGAAGTATAAAGTGTAGCCCATTGTCATTTGGGGACAGATCTTGACTGATCGCAGATACAGTTTTGCCCACGTGAATGCTCACGAATGATGAAATTTGTTTTCTGAAATGTGCTAAATTTCCACAAACTTACTTTTTTTTTTTTTGACCCAACGCCAAACCTTTTTTTTCTTTTAAAGATTAAGTTGTGCTTGCTACCCTCTAGTGGTAGCTGGCCTGATCTCAAGATGCACTTCTTTTCCCTAGTGGTTGGGAAAACTGGCAATTTATACTGGCTCTGTTTTCTAAATCACTTACTCAGAAGAAGCTGGTTATTCCAGCCAGTGTCTGTAGGTCCAGCCTCACTGTGCCAGATCCTGCCTGCTGCAGACATGTCGGGAGATCAGAAAGTTGCCCAAGCATGTCAGGCTGTGAAATGATCTTCCCTGTGATGGAGGCAACAAAGGAGGAACCGAATTGGTGACACCAAATTCTTCTGTACTCAGAAAACAAAAACAAAACCCAAAAAACAGGGCGCATGTGTCATAAAAAGCTTCAGAAAACATCAAGCAACCCCCAAAACAGCATTTGGTGTGTTCCTGTCCTTTCTGATGTACCCCAACACTAATACAAAAAGTTTTATGCCTTCCTAAAAATCTTCCCATCCAGGGTCCCCCAAGTAAGCTTGTCTTCCTGGTGTCCTTGAGCTGTCTTCTTACGTAAATATTTTTGTTTCTACTTTAAGATAAAAATGATGATGGAGGAAAAATAAAGCATCTTACATCCTCAAGAGAATGTAGTTATTGTGGGAAGTTTTTCCGTTCAAATTATTACCTCAATATTCATCTCAGAACGCATACAGGTAAGGAACTTCCTAGATTTTCTTAATTCGTATTCAAAGAATTCTGATGTGGAGTTTTGTGCCTTGACTTTTTATCTTGTTAGACCCTTGGAATAGTTTTAAAAGTGTGTAGTATGTTGAGGGCAGCTGTCCTTTTAAGTCTGTTAGTGTCCTTGTACTTGAACTCTTCTGTTTGAAAGATAGTTTCTTGTTTGGTTTCTGACTACTGTCTCATCTTATTAAAACCTCTTCAATATTTTTTTAATGCCACAGCTTGTGTGTGTGTGTGTGTGTGTGTGTTATTGTTACGATCTAGAATGCAACAAGCATATATTTAATATGTATTTAGATGGCCGAAGTGGCTGTAATGTAGTGGTTCAGGAAGCTGGGTGGGCTTGAACTGCATCTCATCCACTTCCCAGCTGTGTACCTTCAGGGAAGTTACTTCACCTTTCTGTGCCTCTGTGTTCCTAGCTGTAAAAGTAGGATAATGATATTCTGTTTCATAGAGCTATTATGAAGGTCAAATAAGTTTAAAATGTGCTATTTTTTTTATTTTTCATTTTTAAAATTTATCTTATTTTTTATTTTTTAAAAATATTTTATTTATTTATGAGAGATACACAGAGAGAGGCAGAGACACAGGCAGAGGGCGAAGCAAGCTCCATGCAGAGAGCCTGACCCGGGACTCAATCCCGAGTCTCCAGGATCACCCCCTGGGCTGAAGGTGATGATGCTAAACTGCTGAGCCATCTGGGCTGTCCTATTTTTTTTTTTTTTTTAATTAAAGACTTGTCACATTTCTTGATAAAAAGCGAGCAGCAACTGGTGAAAGATCCTGAATATGAAGATTACAGAGAGAGACAGGAAAAGGAAAGACCCTATATTCTCTCTTGGCAGATGATTCTGGTTTCCAAAGGTCTATTTCGATGTTGCTCAAGAACTTGTGTGACACGGTGACGTTTCTCGTTTTAGGTGAAAAACCGTACAAATGTGAATTCTGTGACTATGCTGCAGCCCAGAAGACCTCTCTGCGGTATCACTTGGAGAGACATCATAAGGACAAACAGATCGATCTTGCCTCGGAAGTCAAGAACGATGGGAAAAACCAGGAGATGGAAGATGCACTACTAGCCGCCGACAGTGCGCAAACCAAAAATTTGAAAAGATTTTTTGATGGTGCCAAAGATGTTAAAGGCAGCCCACCTTCGAAGCAGTTTAAGGGGATGGCCTCTACGTTTCCGAATGTTCTGGGCAGCACTGTCCTCTCGCCAGTACACAAAGATACTCAGGATTTCAACAAACATGCAACTGATGACAGTACTGATAAAATAGGCAAAACTCCTGCCCCTGCGTATTTGGACGCGTTACAGAAGAGACCGCCGGGCGACCCCCAGGCCGCGGAGCCCGCGGGTAGAACAGAGGCGGGGGTCCCTGCGCGTGCGGACGGCGGCGCGGCCCTCGGTGCGGCCCACGGCGCGGCCCTCGGTGCAGCCCACGGCCCGGTCCTCGGCGCGGATCCGGGCGCCCGGGAGCAGCCGGCGGGGACGGCGGCCGACGGCAGGCACCTGCCCGGCGCGGACTGTCAGGAGAAGCCCCTGAACCTGTCCCTCGGGGCTCTTCACGGCTGCCCGGCCATCTCTCTGAGCAAGAGTTTAATCCCAGGGATCACCTGCCCGTTTTGTACCTTCAAGACCTTTTATCCGGAGGTTCTGATGATGCACCAGAGACTGGAGCATAAGTACAACCCCGACATCCACAAAAACTGCCGGAGCAAGTCGGCGCTGCGCAGTCGGCGCACCGGCTGCCCGCCCGCGCTGCTGGGCAAGGACGTGGCCCCGCTGGCGCACTGCCCCCGGCCCCGGGCCCGGCCCGCCCCCGCGCCCGCGCCCGCCCCCGCGCAGCCCGCCAAGGCCGCGCCCGCCGACCGCGACCGCGACCGCGACCGTGACCGCGACCGCAACCGCGACCGCGACCGCGACCGCGGGAAGCCGGGCCCCGCCGCGCCCGCCAGGCCCCCGCCGCCGGGCCTCGACCCCAGCACTTTAGCGCCCAGCAACCTGAAGGCGCCGCGGCCCGGGGGGGCGCCGGGGGCCGCCCGGCCTGCAGAGCCCGTGCACGTGGAGCGCGGCCGCAGGCCCGACGCCAGGCCCCGGGCGCCCCCCGCCAGCGCCGCCGCCAACGGCTGCGCCGAGCGCCCCTGGGCCCCGCGGGGCCGCGACCCCCCGAGCGGCCGCCCCGCCGAGCCCGGGGAGCCCCTGGCCAAGCGGCCGCGGCCCGACGCCGAGCCGCCCGCGCCCGCCTTCCGCCGCGCGCTGGAGCTGCCCAAGTACCAGGTGGTGCGCGGCCTGCCCGCGCTGCTGCCCGCCGAGTGCGTGTGCCCGCCGCCCGCCGCGCTGCCACCCAAGGCCCGCGCCACACCCGCGCCGCTCTTCTGCGGGCCCGCGGCGGAAGGTGAGCCCGGGGCCGGGGCGGGGGCGTGCTGTGCGGGTTCCCTGCTCCCCGAGCCGGACCTCGGCTTCTGGTCCTCCTCCAAGTTTGGGGCGATCGGGTCCTCGCGGGCAGGTGTATCACCCGTGAGCCCCCAGGAGCAGGTGCGCCACCCGGTGAGCCCCCAGGAGCAGGTGCATCACCCGGTGAGCCCCCAGGAGCAGGTGCACAAGCCAGTGAGCCCCCAGGAGCCGGTGCACCACCCGGTGAGCCCCCAGGAGCAGGTGCGCCACCCGGTGAACCACCAGGGGCAGGTGCGCCACCCGGTGAGCCCCCAGGAGCAGGTGCACAAGCCAGTGAGCCCCCACGAGCCGGTGCACCACCCGGTGAGCCCCCAGGAGCAGGTGCGCCACCCGGTGAACCACCAGGGGCAGGTGCGCCACCCGGTGAGCCCCCATGGGCAGGTGCGCCACCCAGTGAGCTCCCAGGGGCAGGCGCTCTCCGCACACCAGGGACAGAAAGCCTACGAACCCCAGTGCATGGCTTCTGAATGGTTTTGATAACTAGGATTTTCGGCTCTTGCTGCCTTATTTAGCATTTGTTAAACGCCAAGTGCATCGTAAAAGGCACTCCTTTCCCCTAAATGGATAGATTGTTTAAGTCGTGGATTTACTTTGGAGTTCTCCCCATGGAAATGTTTTCAAAACCCCAGCTTCCTCCTGGCCGCGGTCCCTTAGGGGTGCATGGTGCGTACCTGTGCACATAAAGAGGTAGATCAGAGTGTCCTGGGGACCTGGCCCACTTGGCAAACTTGATTAAACCACTTCCTTTGTCAGATATAAGTCCTGCTGGTTTGTGCAGCCCCAAGGAGAAATCCATTTTAAGCCTCTCAGTTTGTATTAATTTCAAATTAAGGGTTCTGTGTGGTGACAATACTCTTATCAAGGATAGCTTGATGCCATTTGATCGGGTAGGGATAGCAAATTAAAAAACAATTGCTTTCACACACTCCAGTGAATTTCATAAAAATTGTGATGAAATATTAATTTTTGCAGCCTTTTGATTAAAACAGCCTATTTTTCTCCCTACCAGCTCTTAAAACGGATAGGCGTCAAAACTTTGCCTTTAATTGAAGAGTCTGGGCTCTGTGTTAGAAGCAAAATCCTTTTTTACTTTTTAAAGATTTATTTTTAAGTAATCTACACCCAACATGGGGCTTGAACTCACAGCCCTGAGATTGAGAATTGCTCATTCCACCAAATGAGCCAGCCAGGTGCCCCATAAAAATCCTTTTCTGAGAAAAGTATTTTTTCTCCTCTTCCCCACAGTTTTGGTTTATGGTGTATATAAGTTTAAAATATTTTATGCTTTTATACCATTTTTTGGGGCTTTTTTTTTTTCTGTGCCTAAACCCTGGATCTTAACTTTATAGTTCTTATTAGTGACAGCATAGTACTTAGATCTGTTTTAGCTTTAGTGACTTACAATTTTGTGCTAGCACATGTCCTCAGGGCACTTAAAAACATTTTACTTGTAACTTTGCAACATGAATGCAACTGGTGTGTTCTGATCACATTACCAGTCAGGAATTGTGAAAATTGAACCTCTGACAACCCATATACATCTTCCCAGTTGTTGGACTTAATTCTAAAGACCTTTCCACATTTTTTTTCCCAACAGGAAAAAGGCCTGTGTCGTATCAACACTTGTCTAGCAGCATGCTACAAAAGAGAAACTATGAGAATTTTATTGGGAATGCACATTATCGGCCAAATGACAAAAAAACTTGATTTACTATTTCGGGTAAGAAAGGTGAACGCATATATGATGTATTGATTTTATCTGATTGAAAACAAACCATCTGGCTTATCCAGTAGGATATAAAGTAAAATTACTTTTAATTTTATTTATTTTCAAGATTTGTTTAATTATTTTGGAGAGTGAGAGCGCAGTGGGGGGAGGGGCAGAGGGAGAGGGAGAAAGACTCTCGGCAGAGCCCTGAGATATGACCTGAGCCAAATCCAGGAGTTGGAATGCTTAATGGTGCCACCCAGGTGCACCTAATTTTAATTTTAAAGTGTTTTATTTAAAATTTTTTATTTTTTAAAACATTTTATTTATTTGAGAGAGGGAGAGAGAGAGACAGCAAGAGTAGGGGCAGCAGGAGAGGGAGAAGCAGACTCCCCGCTGACCAGGGAGCCCGATGTGGGGCTCGATCCTGGGACCCTGAGATCGTGACCTGAGCTGAAAGCAGACACTTAACCCACTGAGCCACCCAGGCACCCCAGGTTTGAAGTGTTTTAAAACTTTGAGTGCTCAGGGTCTGTATCAGTGATGATGATTATATTAATAATAGTAATAGAGACTGGAATTTACTAAGCATTTATTTTATGCTCAGTCTTGAAGTATTTTATAATCATGACCTCACTTAATCCTTTCCACGGCAGGGGGCATCAGGCCAGGGATTAGCAAACTGCCCTCCACCTGTTTCTGTCTATAAAGTTTTAACTGGCTGTCAGCCATGTCCATTCCTTTATGTATTGTTGATGGCTGCTTCTGTGCCACATTAGCAGAGCTCTGGGTAGTTGTGACAGGGAGCACACGGCCTGCAAAGCTGAAAATATTTACACTCTGGCCCCTTGGAGAAAATGTTTGCTGACCTCTGGGTTAGGAGGCCCTGTGCACACTTTACAGAGGAGGGTACCAAGACTTGGAGTATTGAACTTGCCCAGTGTATACTCTGTTTTTGGTTCTGTCCTAGGTCTGCATGAACCAAAGCCTGTGCCCCTTCCCCCGCACCCCCCAACTCTCCTGTTTAATCTTTGTTGAAAGCCTCTGTGCATCCTTATCTGTTGGGGGAGGGGAATGGGACAGGGACAAGTAGGTGCATTTTGACTTTGTGCCTCACATGGCAAGTGTATATAACTGTAGATATCGAGAAGACTCAAGTAGTATGGTCAGAGTTGTGTGATTATTAGTTTAGTTAATTCCAGGTTTGGCCAGCGGGCCTGATGTCCAGGTGAAGAGTTATTCTAGGCCTAATTTACCAATGAATTGCATGAAGAGATGGGGGCTGATGGACAGTTTGAGTTCTCATGGAAATCCTTGTCCTGTCATGTGACCACCGTTTATACTCCCAGTCTAGGGTGCGAGTTCTCTGTCTTGTTTCCAGTGGGACAGGTAGGGACGGACCTATTAGCCTTACGCAGGCCTACGCTCCTTTTTTCCCCTCAGGTAGTGAAAGTAGAATGAGAGTAAAGTGTTGGACAGGAACGGGGTTAAGTCCACTCTCCATTAAAACAAAAACGAAAATTTATGGGAACAGATAATTTGTAACAGATTTCTTGTGCCATATGGCACAGCAGGTCCTTAATAGTAAATGCTAACTGTCCTGTTGGTCCAGCCCTAGCCTCTTTCTGTAGGCTAGGGCTGGCCCCCTGCACCATTATGCTCCCCCTACAAGTGGTTCCCTTCCATTCCTCCCCACTGGCCCCCACCTGTGTGTCCACCTTCACTGCTAGCTCGGGTGGAGAGGAGACTCGTGTTCATTGCCTAGTCTACTGCGGGGAATATCACTGGTAAAACTTGTTAGATGTTGGCTGAACAAATGTTATATAAGCTTTCAGTTTCTCATCGGTGACAGTTGCTTTTGCCAGACTTAGTGTAACTTATATGAATTCTGATTCTTGGTAAAATCCTCTTCATTAAATCACTGTTCAGTATGTAGTAGTATCTCTGAAGCGGCACAGCATTATGCAGAGTCCTGATATTTTCGTTGCAACATTACTTTTTTGTAAAGATTGTATTTTTAAGTAATCTCTACACCTGCTGTGGGGCTTGAACTCACAAGCCAGAGATCGAGTCACATGCTCCATGCACTGAGCAGGGCAGGCGCCCCTTTGTTGCAACATTTGAGCTTACGTGGAACTCACTGTGTTTCTAGATCTCCTTATTTCTGTTGATTGTACTTTGCTATTAAAGATTTTCTGGGCCGTATTCAGTTTTATCTTAATCGCTTCTTGAACCTTTGTTTCCACAGGTCTTGATGGATGTGTACTGTCCACAAATTGAGTTCGTCCATCCTTTGGCAAAAGCAGATGGTGGGAGCCTGTGAAATAAGCTGTGACCGTACCATGCGTGTAACATGCCAGGAACACTACGGTTTTGTAAAGTTGTTCTGTTAACTTTTGTACCAAATAGCAATAAAAACTATAGTTGGAACAGTTGGGTTGTACACAAATGGAGACTGGAAATCTCTATTTTGTCCCTGAATAATATTTTTTTTAGAATCGACCAAATAAGAAGAGGAGTCTTTTGCATACTTGAGCGCTGCTGGAAAGAAACCATCTGGGTTGGGGGGTGGGTGGGGAGAAAGTATATGACGCTTGCACCTCAGGTAATATGTACATATGTAAGTTCTAAACCTGCTTGTTCAAATACTGTGCATACTCTTTTCTCTAATGTAGCTCATCACTTTGAGCAGTTCCTATTTGTACTCTTTCGTTGAAAATGTATGTTTTTAAAAAAAATTCTCAATGATTTGTATTATGTTAAATCTTCCCCAGTCTATTGTCTTAACAAAATTGTTAACACAAGTATTGACCCTCTATGAATATGTGCTGCATATACTGTGGTCAGTCATTTTGAATTCGGTGCCCTTTTATTGTAATTTTCATTTTGTCAACAGAGGGAGAGTCCAGATCCACGATCCTTTTCTGAAAAAGTGGTGTGATTTGTGGGGTTTTTAAGTGTGTGTGTTTACAGAGAAGCATGTCCTCCGCAGAGCAGCCACATACGCAGTAAACATACCAAATTGTATGTGGAGTTCCTAAAAGTTATTTTTTATCACATTAATCATTTTTGTTGGAAAATTCAGGTTTTCTTGGCTTTTCCTTAAATTAGTATGTAAAAAAAAAACATAAACGTTAAATTATACATGTGAATTACACATATTGGAAGCAATTTTAAAGGACATGAAAGTTTTCGGGTAAATTTTAGGTTTGTATCTAGGAGTCTTGGTGTGCCCGGCATTTGGGTTAACTGTGGACATATTCGAGTTAATGATAGACACGTTGATTCTGAATAAGGAACTGCCGGCTGAGCCTTCTGGTAATGGGGAAGATGTGATCTGTTTCTTGACCTCCGTTGTCTTCCCGTTTTTGGTTGTTTGGAGCAGCAACGTTTTTCTCAGTGCATGTGTAGTTTGGGTTTTTAAAGAGAGGTTAGCCACCAGCTGGCTTGCTAGGTGTTTTAAACTTTTGTTCCCTTAATACGCTGTCCGCGGCTGAGTTTATTCAGCAGTACATTGGTTTAGCAACCACAAAATATTTTATTAAGAAAACCGTTTTCAAAAATAAATTTGCACTGTTAAGTTTTCTTGCCCTGTCCTTTTGCGTTAGAGCAAGAGTGAAGTCCTAAAAGAATCCTGATTTATTTCTTTGTTCTTGTTTTTGTTTTCATTATGTAACATGAAGCATACTTGACAGAGAAGTCTTAAACTCCCACGTTAAAGGGAGACCTGATTAGAGATCAGTCTGCTGTCATTGCAATGAAGTGCTTTGTATCAGGAAAGTGTACACTATTTACCTTTTTTCCTGTTCACAAGCTGAGCCATATGTACATAATCTAGATTTTTGTTTTCATAGTTTTGCACTTTTATAGCCTATTTTTGAAGATTAACACATTTGCAAGATGATTGACTTGATCTTTGCCTAATCCAATGAGTGTTGCAGAAAGCTTGCTGTGACTATAAATGTAAATCTTAAAAGGGGATACGAGATAATAGAGGGCTGAAATTTAAACCTGTATTTAAAAAAAATCACCAAATCTATCTGAAAACAAGTCAATTCATGTCATACTGAAATTTTGGGGGCTTTCAGATTTCTCCTTTCTTAACCACATTTCTGAATTTCTGAATGCATAAAAATGTCCATTTTTTTTTTTCACAGCCCTTGTACTCCAAAATTTTTGTTTGTTTTTGTTTTTGGTCCATCAGTATTAACTATTGGGATACTACTGGTTTTGTATGTTTTTTTTCCTTTTGAGACAACAGTACATATAATAGAGGTACAATCCATTGGATTTTTGTTTATGTATTTATTTCATTCCAGTTTGATTTATTTTAATTGTTGATACTTGTCAAACAGTAGACATTACTTGTTTTATTTATGATATATTTCAGCTTAAAGTTATGTTATTATATGTGGATGTAAATATAGATTTGGTGTTTTGCAGTCTTGGGTTTTGGTCTTTATTGTGTCCCTGGTTTCTGGTTTTGTTTTATTTGACTTTTTATAAGTACAATTTTAAGCCTACTTAAAGGTTAGTGTAATGAATCCTTGTGCTCCCCAGCAGTATTTTGCATCACTTCAACTCTTCTCCCCTGAGTATTTTAAAGCAAATCTCAGACGTGATACAGTTTCATTTTACACTTCAGTATGTATCCCTAATGGATAAGAGCTTTCATGATCACACACAGCTAAATGGACAATGATTCCTTATAACCAACCTCCATGACAATGTTCCCTGGTTGTCTCAGAGGTGGCTTCTCCTCAGGACCTAAACAAGATGCCCTTAAATTGGTTTTAGAAGATCCTTTTTTTAAAAATTTTTTTAAATTTAAGATTGATTTATTTTAGAAAGAGCAGAGGGAGAGAGAATTTTAAGCAGACTCCATACTGAGCACAGAACCTGACTCAGGGCTCAATCCGAGGACCCTGAGATCAGGACCTGAGCTGAAACCAAGACACGGACACTTAACCGACTGGGCCACCCAGGAGCCCCTAGATTGGTTTTTTAAGTATTTTAATCTACTTACCCTTTCCACACACACCTTACAACCTTACAACATTTTATTTATTGAAGAGGGTGGGTCTTTGGTCCTGTAGAAATTCACACATTCGATGGGTTTATTGTGTATTTGTGGCTTCATCTAACTTTCTCCAGTCTCTCTGATGTCCTTTGAACTGATAAATTCAATCGAGAGGTTTAAAGTAGATTTGAGCTCAGTTTTGGAGAGGAGGAATCTATATGCTCCCAATCACATCCCCTCTGGACACATAGTTTGGTTTTCCAACTGTATGCATGTTAAATTTGATCATGGGTTCAGATGTCAGACTATCCAGCCGTAATAAAGTTCTCCATCAACTTTTCTCCTCTGGGTTTTAGCAGCCACTGGATAAACATTAAGAATATTGCAAAGGGTGATTTAAAAATTCCATAATTTCTTCTGCATTATTATTATTGGACAGAAGACCTCACTTGTGATTCGATTACCCTGAAATACAGCTTGAACGATAAAACTTGATTCTGCCCCTTGATTAATCAGCTTTGAGAATAAAGTCTGGTCCTAGACGTGACTGGTGAATGTATGAACTTCTGAATTTTTTCTGAGGAACTGCGTATACATTCCATGAGTTTTAAGCAATTGCAGGCATCACTCTGATGCTCAGAGTCTCCTGTCTGGCCAACAGGGGCTCCTTTAAGTTGGCTTAGTGTGTTTTGAACAACAGCCTGAAGGCTTCTTAGCTTCTGAGCTCATCTTGACCATTTCCTGACCAAGACCTGGAGAGTTAACTTCTCAGAAGATCCTGGGCTCCTTTTGTGGGAAATGATAATTAGAAATGGTGATTTGGCGATAAGGATGCTCATTACTCCTGGATTGCTTCAACCCCCAGGACTTCTTAACCTAGAGAATGAGGATATATACGCCTTTTTTAAGGGGGGGGGGGGGACTTCAATGAATTCTATTGCTATGGGGTTTTGTTTTTAAAGATTTTATTTATTTGAGAGTATGAGCTGGGGAAGAGCAGAGAGGAGACAGAGAAGCAGACTCTCCCCTGAGTGGTGATCCTGACTTGGGGCTCCATCCCAGGACCCTGAGATCATGACCTGAACCAAAGGCAGACTCTTAACCGACTGGGCCACCCAGGTGCCTCTGGTTTATTTTAACATTTTTAAGTAATCCATGCCTAACGTGGGGGCTTGAACCTAACCCTGACCTCAAGAGTCACATGCTCCATTGACTGAACCAGCCAGGCACTTCTATATTACTGTTTTTTTTTTTTTTTTTTTTTTTTTTTTAAGATTTTATTTATTCATGAGAGACTGAGGCAGAGACATAGGCAGAGGGAGAAGCAGGCTCCCTGTGGGGTGCCTGATGTGGGACTCGATCCCGGGACCCCAGGATCACGCCCTGAGCCAGAGGCAGACGCTCTACTGCTGAGCCACCTGAGTGCCCTAACTCAGGGCACTCAGTTTCTAACTAATTTAAAATAAGGTTATTTCTTTGATCTTATATTTGATTTTCTGAAAACTTGGCTTTCTGATACCAACATAACTTGATTTATCCTACTACGTGTAGCAAGTAAGTCACAATGCCAACATTCTAAGTGAAGATTTCAAGTGCTTTTAAGTTTCACTTGTTTATAACTGGTTTTCTTTCTTTCTTTTTTTTTTTAAATAACTGGTTTTCAACTTGTGGCCCCGGACTAGCAAAATCATCATCACTGGGAAATGCATGTTTCAAAGGCATCTTAGAAATTTTACACATTGTCAGAAATACACCTTAGACCTGCTGAATTGGAAACTTTGGGAGTGGGGGTGTCTAGCAGTCCTTACTGGAGACTCTCTACTGAATAAATTCCACTCAAGGATACAGCATGGGTTAGAAGCCTGAAATTCCTTATCTGTACGTTCGCCAACAACTCCAGATCCCATTAGGTTCATTGTTTTCCATTTTTAAATACTGCTTTGCCTTTTTTCCTCCCTTAATATAATTGTGTTATGTAAAAGTTTTTTTTTTTTTAAGATTTTATTTATTGATGAGAGGCGCAGAGAGAGGCAGAGACACAGGCAGAGGGAGAAGCAGGCTCCCTGCGGGGAGGATGATTCGGGACTCAATGGGACTCAGGACTCAATGGGACTCGATCCCAGGAATCCAGGATCACGACCTGAGCCAGAGGCAGACACTCAACCGCTGAGCCACCCAGGCATCCCCCCAAAATAGGTTTTGATGTATCCTTGCATTGTTTCTGTCTGTAAGATACGTGCACAAGCTGGTGTTTGTATGCCCGTATATAAAAAGGAGCATGTAATCCACACTAGTGCAGGCTGATGGGAGCTGTTTTATTGAATTTTTTCTTAAGAAAGCGAGCCCACTTTTCTCCTGAAAACCAAATGATTCGAAGGAAAAAGAATCAAATCTGGAGAGGTGAAAGTTGGTGGCCTCTCCCTGCCTGTTTCTTTTCCTTCAGCACACCTTTTGTTTTTTTTTTTAAGATTTTGTTTATTCATGAGAGACACACAGAGACGCAGAGACACAAGCAGAGGGAAAAGCAGGCCCCATGCAGGGAGCCTAATGTGGGATTCGATCCCGGGTCCCCAGGGTTGAAGGAGACGCTAAACCGCAGAGCCTGCCCCCACCCCCCCACCCCCCACCCCCACCCCCGCGGCTGCCCCAGCACGCCTTTGGCCTTTGTTGATGAGGATGAGGAGCTCATACTGGGTGCTGGGGATTTGTGTCCCAGGAGCCAACGTTTTCCGTGTTAGTGCCAAAGATGGGCTGAAAACTGGTAAACAGACCCCGTTAGGACAGGGTGTAATAGTGGGAGGAAACCAGCAGTGAACAGAAGATGCTGAGTGGCGAGGACAGGAGAAAGGCCACGGCCCTTCATAATGCGCGTGATGGTGCAATCGCGTCCCCGCGGCCTCGTGCCTAGTAAAGTGCTTTAACAACGGAAGAGCCCTTGGAGTTTACAGACTTGAATGGACACCCGCGTGGCTACAGACCTGAGGTCTTAAATCAACATTTGGGGACCAGATCCTTCTTGTTGCGGGGGCTATTCCGTGCAGCAGAGGAGGTTCAGCAACTTCCCTGGCCTCCACCCACTGGATGCCAGGGGCACCCCTCCCCTCGTACTAACCCCAACCGCTTTCAGGCAATCCAAAATGTCCCTAGGATGCAAAATGTCCCCAGTGAAGAACCATGGCTCCCGGGACAAATTTGGAGTTCAGGCCAGACTTGGATGTTTTAAATCTCAAGGATTCGGGGCCTTGGCCCGAGCGCACCTGCCAGAGCACTTTGACCGTATTTGGGCAGATGGTGGTATCAGATTTATGTTTTAGGACGACGATGGATAAAATGGGCCAGAGAAGCAGGGTGACAAGATTCCCAACCCCTGAGTCTGTAAAAAGTCATATCAAAGAAGAAAAAAAAGATCACTTTTTTTTCCTTACTGCCCTTCACCCCTATTCACCTAGTGAGGTTTCCTCATCACTTTTGCGCACACATCAAATGCCTGAATTTCTATGGCTGTTGCAGGCTGTACCCCTCAGAATCACATTTCCCAGCCCCACTGCCACCCCCCACCGCCCCCAATTCTGGTCGGTGGGGCTGCAGGAGGGCTGAGAGCCTGCGTGTCTAACAGGCACACCAAGTGATTCTTACACCAGGGTGAGAAATTACCTACGCCTCCCTGGACTTTCGATTTGGAATTCTAAGTGACCTAAAATAGCTTCAAACTGGCAACTGTAATCTCATCATAGTCGTAATTAAAATGTCCTTGAGTTAAGGGCCCGACAGGCATCCTCCCAGTTTGTCGGTGGACTAATTGCCACCCTCAGCCCCCGGGGATTTTTCCCTTTCACCTCCCAGCAGCTGCGGGTAGGGATTGTAGGAGCAGATGGGTCCTTTCCCTCCATGCCTCCCACACACGTCAGGGCCCTCGGGTTCAGAGCTCCGGGCACCTTTGTCCCATGTCAGGACTGCCTCCAGCCCTGCCCGAGAGCCCAGCTGTGCCGTGCACCGACACCTGTGCCACGCATCGCCCACACCTGTGCCGTGCACCTTCACCTGTGCCACGCATCGCCCACACCTGTGCTGTGCACCAACACCTGTGCGTACAAACACCTGTGTCGTGCACCGACACCTGTGTCACACATCGCCCACACCTGTGCCACAGATCGCCCACACCTGTGCCGTGCACCGACACCTGTGCTGCGCACCGACACCTGTGCCGTGCACAAACATCTGTGCCACGCACCTGTGCACCTGGATGCCTCTGGCATTGGCCCGCGCCCCATTAAAGCACCCGCCACAGCCTCTGCCCTCCCCGCTCCTCTGAAGGAGCCAGACTCTTCAGCCGTCGGGGAGACTTTCTCATTTCCTCATCCCAGCAAAGAACAAACCCGGGACCTCCGTTCCTGCAAAGCCTCTGGGCACCCAGCCGCCTCCTGTCACCTCCGCTGCTGTCCCCCGGGCCAAGCCACTCTTCACCCGGAGGGCAGCTTCCTGTCTCCCTTCTTCCCTGTTTAACTTTCAGTCCTTCGGCTGAATCTCCTCCACATGCCTGTTGGAACTCCAAAAATGAGAGAGTTTTACCCCCGTCCTTGTTCAAATCCTCCACAGACTTCCTGTCGCTTTCTTGCCATGGCCCTGAGCCCTGGCCTCTCCTCTTGTTCCTTCGTTTACTGTGGCAGCGACAGAGGCCTTGGTCCTCCTTCTGGAAACTTCTGGGCACCTTCCTCTTGCTGCTGCAGTGGTACCCGTGCTGTCTCGAGGCCTGGTCACACTGTATCCCAGGTAGTCTGCCCCCGGCCCCGACTTCACCCCGGTGCTCATACTTCACCTGCCCCAGGGCCTTTCCAGCCTCCCTACGTCTGTATCTGCTGTAATTTTTTTCTTATGAAACTCAGTACCACCTGCCATTATAGTGTGTCCTTGTTTGCTGGTCTTGCCCACCTGAAGGGGGCCTCCCCGGAGGAAGGAATTTATTTTATTGGTGTTTCCTGTGGGCGTAGTCCAGAGTGTGGCTCTTCCTCAATATCTGTTGGTCGGATGGATGGATGGAAGGATGGATGGGTGGATGGGCAAATATACATAATTTATTCCAGCTCAGCAATTCTTAATGACAGAAAGATGGTCTCGTAGAATTATCTCAACAACCTCCTACCTATGAGATTATCCACTGAGTCACTGCTTATAAGCATGCATCTACCCGTGGCAATGAACGTAATGCACGCTCAACTCCTGTTAGTTTATTGTCCCTTATGTATCCTTGTACCAAGTGAAAGGAGTTTCACAGGCTGCTATGTGGGTGGGGCAGGTATTTTGAAGAAGAAGAGGTAGTTAGGATCAAGAGAGTTTTAGTCTGGAGTGTTTGAATGGTTTTCTGGGCATGTGTGGGTAGAGGGGTGAGGATGGGCAGAGGAGATAATTGGATTATAGGAGACTGGATGTGGTGCCCGGAGACAAGTGTGACTCACATGTGAGACGTTTACACGCTGACAGGTCATCTACACAGAGAAAAACGCCTGGCGGTCCACGCCAACGCAAGCACCATTCATCATTGGAAAGGTTACCATAATGTGGCCATTCTTAATACTTCTGGCTTCAGAATCGTTTCACACTCTTAACGATTGATTAATCATTCAGGGTCTTCAAAAATTCTTGCTTATGTGGGTCATGCTTATTGATATTTATCATCGTTCGGTTTAAAACAATCAACATTTATTAGTTCAAAAAGAAAAATAATTTTTTATATGTTGATATGAATATGAATACCTACTTTTTTTTTCATTGTAAATAACAAAATTCCCCAACCAAAAGAAATTGGATGAGAAGACTGGCAGTGTTTTCACTGTTTTGTAACTGTCTTTATTTTTATTTACTTATTAAAAAAAAAAGCTTTTGTTTGTTTATTCATGAGCAACACAGAGAGAGAGGCAGAGACACAGGCAGAGGGAGAAGCAGGCTCCCTGTGGGGAGCCCAATGCAGGATTTGATCCCAGGACCCCGAGATCATGCTGAGCCACCCAGGCTTCCCTGTAACTGTCTTTAGTGTCTTAAGAAAAGAGAAGGGGATGCTCATCTCTGCCGTTTGTTCGGTCTTGGGTGACATCACACATCACGTGGCCTGTGGAAAGTAAGTAACTTCATTGTATATTAGGTCTTTTTGACCCTTTGTACCCCTGGAGGGGGCTTGGGGCCCTCAGAGGTCCATGATCTATTCTGTTAGAGCTTCTGGAATAGTACAGTGGTTGAGGGCTTTATACAGGACAGAGATAGTGCTTTAGCACTTCCATTTTTTTTACATTAAAAACCCACATTTTGCACAAAGGGACAGGTAGTAGATGATTCCATCTCTGGGAGGTTCCCAGAATAGTCCAATCCACAGAGACAGAAAGTAGACTGGGGCAAGGTGCTGGGGGAGGAGGTTGGAGGGTTTAATGGGAACAGAGTTTCAGTTTGGGAAGATAAGAAAGTTCTGGAGGTGGAGGGTGGTGATGGCTGCGTAACAGTGTGAATGTACTAAACGCCACTGAATTACACACTTAAAAATAAATGGTTAACGTGGTAAATTTATGTTCTGCATATTTTACCACAATACCAAAAACCTCCTAATTTTAAAATTATAAGCATACTATGTCTTTCTAAAAAAGCAAGCCTCAGGTAAGTCTATGGTAAAGAAAGTGAAACTCCCTCCTCTATAGAGGGACACCTCTAATAATCCAGAATTTATGTTTTCCTTTTTAAAAAATATTTAATTTATTTATTCATGAGAGACACACAGAGAGAGGCAGAGACACAGGCAGAGGGAGAAGCAGGCTCCTCGCAGGGAGCCCAGTGTGGGACTCGATCCTGGGACTCCAGGATCACGCCCTGAGCCAAAGGCAGACACTCAACCACTGAGCCACCCAGGCGTCCTGGAATTTATGTGTTCTGATGTTTGTCTATGCCAATGCTGTTACTTATTACTGTTACTAGAAATGGGATTATTTGATAGCCCTTTGAAAATTGCTCCATCTCCCCCCACCCCTTGATTTAATATATAAGTATCAGGCATTGAGCATTTACTATGTGCCAGAGGCAGCACTAAGGGATTTCACGCGCATCATCTAAGGTGGCAATTTATCCTCACCATTTGACAGATAAGGAAAACTGAGGCCCCAACCAACCAAGTTCAGTTGCCCATGGCTGATGAAGAGGTCGAGCTATGTCCGTGCTTCTAACATGTACACGAGCAGGTGACTAGTGTATACGTGGGTTTTGTAAAAGGCCGATCTTTCTGTGACTTGTCCAAGCAGTCACTTGGATTCGAGTGTATTTGGAACCAAACTGGCCTCCGGTTAGGACGAAGGGGGTGAGCCCAATATCCTTCTGCCAAATGGCATGTGAGAAGTGCGTCCTTAAAGACAGGCAGTCATGGAATCT
This sequence comes from Canis lupus baileyi, assembly GCF_048164855.1. Lineage (NCBI taxonomy): Eukaryota > Metazoa > Chordata > Mammalia > Carnivora > Canidae > Canis > Canis lupus. The sequence continues at coordinate 41,452,366 of NC_132863.1, read as the reverse complement.
TTTGAATGATTCAAGATTATTTTTCTCCGCAGAAAGAACTGACCTGATGACCTCAGACATTTCACACCCGAAAGCGTTCAATAAGCTGCGACACCAGGTGGCGCCTGTTGGAAACAAACTTCATTTAGGGGTCCCACCGGCTTTGACGTTCAACTGTTTGGGACAATTTTTCAAAGACGGAGTATTTGTGTGCTTTTAAATCCTGCAGGAAATATGAGACCCTATTAATGTGGTTTTATTGAAATATCTAAAATTTTTATAGTCCCACATTCCACGAGGTAGCCTTTATGTTCATTACCCAGCTTAGCCCCTCGCTTAGTGATTCTAATGCGGGAGCAAAACGGCAGCACTGCTCTTTTGGTATTCATTTCCAGTAACGCTCAAAATGCAATTTAATTTACATTTTTTTTTTTTTTTTTAAAGAAAGGAAATCTGGTGTTCACTGTCTTCTCCGCTGTGTCCTCAGATGCTGGCTTCTCAGAGAGAGCCGGGGCGGAACAGGTGCCTCTGGCCTCTGGCTTGCAGGGAGGACATAAGACAGATAGGTCCAGGTTCAAATCAAGTATCCTGACAATTGAGCGGGGTGGGGATTGGGGCCAAGATGTGGCTGCCTGCAGAGCCTCAGGTGCATCCAGGGCAGCCCGCACCTCCTCCCCGTTGCACGATTATTGTTGCACCATTACAAATCGAAATAGCCGTTTGTGAGGTTGGTCAGAGCCTATCTCTTGCAAGACTTGGAGGTCCGTGAGGGCAGGTCAGGCTCGTTCATGCACTCCTCATTTTTTTATTGAGGACCTATCATGTGAAAAGACAAAACTCCTTGGCCTCATGGAGTAATAAATAAGTATATTATATAGTATGTCAGAGCTTATAAGATCTACCAGAAAACTAACTGGTAAGGAGGGGTCAGGACTCAGGTTAGGGATGGGGTGCAACTTCAAATAGGACAGCGGAAAAGTCCTCAACCAGGACATGAGATTTAGACAAAGACTTGAAGGAGGAGAGGGTGTGAGCCATGCAGTTATATGGAGAGAAAAATTGCAGGCAAAGGAAACAGCATGTGCAAAGGCCCTGCATTACTCAAGGACAGTGAGGAGGTGCAGGAGGTTGGCTGGCCCGGTAGCTGAGGAGAGGAAAGGGGATGGAGTCTTGTTGGCCTGCTGGAAGGGTTTTGGTTCTTGCTCTGAGCATGACAGGAGCCACTCCATGGGAGTGGGTCTGAGCAGAGGATTAACCTGATTGGACTTCCTCAGTGCCGTATCCCCAGCAGCTAGCCAGGTGTCTGGCCATGTTGGGACAAGGTCACTGAATCCCTGATGTTACCCCCAAATGAGGTTGAACATTCACTCATCAGAGACGCTTGACAGGCTGCCCAACACGCCACGTTGAACTTGATTTCCTTTTCTGGAAGACCCCATCTGTCGGTGCGTCTGACTCCCATGGGAAAGGTCCAGAGGGCTTCCTGGAGGAAGTGCCATCTAACCTGAGATCTGCCTAAGGAGCTGGGAACGTTTGCACTTGCTGTTCCCCCTGAACGTTCCCTCTGGGAGGCTGAGGGCAGCAAGGCCCACTTCGGGAATCATCGGCAGTTGGGGGGATCCACCTGAATGGAGTGGTTTTTTTTGCCACGGGAAGGGTTTGGAGAGGCCAAAGAAGTGCCGGGGAGCTGGCGGGGCAGGCTCACGTCATCCTGTGGCCAACGGAAAGACAACGTGGGCCGCCACACCGCAGAACACGATCCACGGTTTCATCGACCAGAGGCGGAAAAGCGATGTCAAGAACCACCAGCAAGACTTGAACTTTTGATTGAACTTGTCTTAAGTCTCCCTCATTATTATCGATTAGATTTTGAAGGTGAGCAGGCAAGTGTAGCGAATTGGAAAATGGAATCCTCTAATGACTCCTTTTATGGCTTTTTGTTGATCCTGAATATAAAACAAATAATCATAGATCACAGCCAGCTCCGTGGCCTCCTTTCATCTGCAAATACACCGGCCACGTGGGGGCCAGAAGCTCAAGGATTTTTCAGAAGTAGCATCAGCGGGCCCGGGGACCTGTTTTGTGCGGGTTTGAATCACGTGAATCCTAAAATTGTGAATTAGAGGCAGGCTGATGGAGTTCCCTCCGCTGGCACCAACCGTGCAGGGGGGTGGGGGGGCGAACCCCACGAAATCAGAAATTCCCTGGGAACCCGACGGCAGCCGTCGGGAGCCCTGGGTGGCAGAGACGTCTTTGCCACATGGTGGCGCCCGCTGTCAGGTCAACGGAAATTCGGGCCTTTGTTGGGATTAAGCTGCAATTATGTGGCCTCGGAGGACGTCAGGGTTTGGGGTTTGGTCTCCTCGAAGAACATGCAGCAGCTCTGTTGTCCCGAGCCGGACGCCTTTGGAACCAAAGTCCATGTGGCAAGGGGAAAACATTGCAAAAAAATAAAAAAATAAAAAAAATAAAATGACAGCTTGTAGCCGGTCCCTTAATTGAATAGTGACCGTGTTCTTTTATGTCGGAGTCCTTTCCATACCTTTGCAACGGCCCTTAGGATGAAAATGAACAGGGATGCCTGGCTGGCCCAGGGCGTGATCCCGGGGTCCCCGGATCTAGTCCCACGTTGGGCTTCTCCCTCTGCCTGTGTCTCTGCCTCTCTGTGTCTCTCATAAATAAATAAATAAAATCTTAAAAAAAAAAAAAGAAAATGAACAAAGTCACGCATGCAGGTGACTAAAGCAATCAGGCGGTATTTATGGGAGAGCAAGAGTCTTGCACACGCCCCTCTCCACCTCTGCAGGGGCAGCCCCTCCATCTGGCCGAGCGGCTAGCGGGCCCCCCGTACATTGTGGTTCTTGCTTCTAGAATCCGCTCCACTCCACGTTGGCAATATTTTCAGTTGGCCCATCGCGGTGCTGCCCGGTGCAGGCAGGACAACGTTTTGCGGTTGGGACTGTCCATCCGCTGCCAGGGGGAGCCTGGCATCTTGGTCTCCGCGCCCGCCCAGGGCGGAGCACCTGCCACGGTTACATGAGGCAGATGCTCCCCGAAGCCCTTGTGGGGGGGCTGGTGGGAGCTCCCTGCAGTTGACACCGATGGCTCAGCTCGGGACTCCAAGTAGTGGTGACCCGGGATTTCCTGCCTCCCCACTTTGTCCCATGAGGGGGGTGGTCTGCCTGTTGCCACGTCTCCTCTTCCACTTCCCAGTTTCTGGCAGCACTACGTCTTCTGTTTCGAGACTTGTGGCATTTGATCTGGGTTCTGGAACCGTAAGGATGTTGTCCGTACTTACCTGTAGGCTGATTCGGGGTGCAGGCGGAGCTGATGAACTGTAAGGCGGTGGACGCCGTTGACTGGACCACCCGACGGCAGGCTGGATCCTGTCTTCTTTCTCGCGCCGCACAGCTTCCAGATTCGACCATCGGGTGTTTTCTCGTCCCTGCTTGCTCACAAGACTGAGCTGCCTTGTTGGTCCTGGTGGCTCCAGGTGCCCACCCCTGGCCCGACATTCAGAAGGTGTCGGAAGGAAGGTAGAGCGAGGCTTGGGTGGAGGTGAGGAGGCTCAGGGTCCTTGTGATTCTGAGATGGAGGCGTGCATGCGTCTGTAGGAGGAGAGAGGGGAAGGAGGCAGGAAGGAAGGAGAAATATGTTGACTCCTGCTTTGGTATAAAGATGAGTAGAAAAAAAAAAAAAAGATGAGTAGAATCCAGGCTGGATTCATGATCGTATGTTGATTATTATTATATCCTTCTTTCTTTTCTAATTTTAATAGAAATTAATATGGTTTGTTTCCCTCTCTGACTTATTTTTTTTTTTTTTAAAGATTTTATTTACTTATTCATGAGAGACACACACACACACACAGAGGCAGAGGGAGAAGCAGGCTCCATGCAGGGAGCCCGATGCGGGATTCGATCCCAGGACCCTGGGATCACGATCTGAGCCAAAGGCAGATGCTCAACCACTGAGCACCCAGGTGTCCCTTAACTCTAGGAAACAAACTGAGGGTGGCTGGAGGGGAGGGGGGCCCGGGGGATGTGATGAGCACTGGGTGCTATATGCAACTGGTCATGGATCACTGAACTCTACCTCTGAAACTAATAATACGCTCTATGTTAATTAATGGAACTTAGAAAAAATTTTAAAAATTAAAAAAAAAAAAAAGACATTGAAAAGAAAACATTCTCATGGGCCGGCCCAGCGCACAGACCTCGCATGACACCTTCTGTGGCTCAGGGAGGGAGCGGCTCCCAGCAGGACGAAACAGGAAGCTTCACTGGGGAGGTGGTTATTCTTGGGCAGGAACCTCACCCACCACCTGGCACCCACCATGTGCCTCCTCGGGGGGGATGTGGGGAGGGAGGGCTGAGGGCCAGCGTTGCTCACCAGCCCAGTCTTGCCTCCTCCCCGGTCCCCCCTGCCTCTGAGACCTTCCCCAGGACACCCACCTTCCTCTGCAAGTCTTCCTTTCCTTTCTGGGTCCAGAGGGTGGCCCCCTTCTGAGCTACCAGCTGCCTGGAGCGCTCCACGTGCCCCTGCACAGCTCGGACCCCAAATCCCCAGTTTTTCGCCTCACAGCCCTCAGGGGACCCTGAGCCCCCCTCCGGGGGCAAGAAGGGAGTTTGCTTGGTTCCATTGATTCCATCGACAGCTCTGAGCCCCGGGCACGGTATCCTGCCCCGCGTGGAGTAGAGGCTGGAGGAAGATGGCAAGAAATTAAATTACGCAAAGTACACGTGAATCAAAAATGTCCATTTTTGGAAAAACAAGGCTGATGGGGCTATTGGGTGAAATTGGCAAAAGAGAACTCAACTTTGCATCATAAAGAAAAAGTAGAAAATCCCATTCAGTGCAGTTTGACCAACCAGGGGTACCCACCCCCTCAGGGTCTGTCGTGCGGAGGTTTTGGTCGAAAACAGTGATACTTCATACGGAAATGTTTGAGTTTGCATAGATTTCAGTTTCACCCATGTTGTTCCATTAGGGTCCTTCCAGCTGTTTCTCAGATAGCATCTTATGCTTTGGTTAGTTAATATTCAGATAATTGCATTTCATAATTGGTCACAAAATTATGCTTTACTGTTAAAGCTCTTGAAATAGCTTTTTTTTTTTAAAGATTTTATTTATTTATTCATGAAAGACAGAGAGAGGGGGAGAGAGAGAGAGAGAGAGAGAGAGGCAGAGACACAGGCAGAGGGAGAAGCAGGCTTCCTGCAGGGACTCGATCCCAGGTCTCCAGGATCATGCCCTGGGTCGAAGGCAGGCCCTAAACTGCTGAGCCACCCAGGGATCCCCAAATTTGGGAATAATCTTAGAGAAGAGTCCTAGAGATGGCACAGAGACTTCCCGTATACCTTGGGCCGGTGCCCCCGATGCTCACGTCTTTCGCACCCACGCTGCTCTGCCAACTCCAGGAGTTACTTTGCTCCGAACACATGGGTTCTCTCCCTGAGTCCTGCCCTCTGTTCCAAGATCCCGTCCAGGCGCCACTCTGCATTTAGTGGCCGTGTCTCCGCAGTCTCCTCTGCCCTGTGACATTCCTGATTGTCCTTATTGTTTTTGTGACGTTGACAGCGTTAAGAAGTGCTGGTCAGTGTTCTGTGCAACGTCCCCCAATCCGGCCTTGTCTGCTTGTTTTCTCCCGCTTAGCCTGGGGTTATGGGTTTTGGGGACACACACAACGGAGCTGAGGGGCCCCCTCATCACGTCGCTATCAGGTGTATAATGACACCCACAGGCAGACACCACCCTTTCCAAGTGATCCAGGTTACGTGTGCACATTTATGTTGTTATGTGTTTGTCCCAAGCCATGAAGTACGTGGGGAGGCTACGATTCCAGGCGCTGCTCCAGCCAGGGTGTTGCGATTCCACAAGAAACGTCAGGCGTGGCCCTGTCTTTAAGGATCGGGAAACTGAGGATCCCAGAGTCTCTGCACCTTTGCCAACATGATCTGGCGTGTGGGCAGCAGAGCCAAGATTTGAACAGAAGTCTAACTCCAAAGTCCTAGCCTTGTGTTTTTTTATTTTATTTTTTTATTTTTTAAGTAACTCTGCGCCCAGCGTGGAGCCCAATGTGGGGCTTGAACTTGCGTCCCTGCGATCGAGACCTGAGCCGAGATCAAGAGTTGGAGGCTTAACTGATGAGCCAGTCAGGTGCTCCCCTGTTTTGAGTTTCTTGTTTTTTTTTTTTTCTTCCTTTTTCTTTCTGGCATCAGTCATTCCAAATAACAAAACTGATGACAAAAACAAACATTTTTGCTGAAACTTCTCAAGCCCTGGCTGTGGGGCTGGCACTATGTTAATTGTGATATAGGCATTATCTTGCTTAACCTTCGTGACAGACTCACGACAAGGAAACTGTGTTATTCTCTTATTTGTCAGATGAAGACACTGAGGCTTTGGGAGGCTGAGAAATGTGCTCGAGCTTCTGAAGCCGCCTCATGGCTGAGCTGGTGCGGCAGCCAGAGCGCGGGACCCTAGGACCTCAGCCCTCTCACTCCCTCTCACACACACCGAGAACTGCTTTGAAAAACACCCATCTGTGTATCCATCATCTATTTATGATATGGACGTAAAATTCATAAGACATAAAAGTAACTGTTTTAAAGTCTACGATTTGGTAGCTTTTAGTGCATTGTGTAACCACCACCTCTATCGAGTTCCAGAACCTTTCCATCACCCCAAAAAGATGCCCGTACCGTTTGGCTGTCACTCCCCATTCTTTTCCCCTTCCTGAAACCACAAGTCTACTTTTTCTTTCTACTGATTTATCTATTTTTGGATATTTCCTAAAAACAGAATCACACAATATGTGGCCTTTGGTGTCTGGCTTCTTTTATTTACCATAATGTTTTCAGGGTCCCTCTCCACATTGTGCTGTGTATCAGCACTTCATTCCTCTTTATGGCTGGACCCGATTCCAGTGCATGGATAGACCACCCTTTGTTTATCCTTCATCAATACAAGGACATTTGGGTTTTTCCACCTTTGGGCTCTGGTGACTGGTGCCGCTATGACCATGGTGCACACATTTTTGTTTGAATACCTGTTTTCAGTTCTTTTGGGTGTGGAGTTTTTGTTCTTAGGGACCGCCATATCACACACATTTGTTTTTCCTCTATTTTAAAATATGAGAACCAGGGGCGCCTGGTAGGCCTGCCTGTCAAGCACCTGACTCTTGATCTCAGCTCAGGTCTTGATCTCAGGGTCATGAGTTCAAGCCCTGCATTGAGCTCCACACCGAGTGTGCAGCCCACTTAAAAATAATAAAAATAAAATAAATAAGATATGAAAATCCATTTTTAGTGTGATACTTTCTCCGAGATTTTTTTTTTTTTAAAGAAAGATTTTATTTATTTGAGAGAGAAAGACGGAGATAGTGACAGAGATGCAGGCTCCCCGCTGGGCAGGGAGCCTGACGCAGGACCCTGGGCTTATGACCTGAGCCAAAGGCAGGCGCTTCACTGACGGAGCCACCCAGGCACCCCCCAGACTTTTAATCTAAGTGATACTAATTGCACTTCCTTAGTGTTGAGTCTCCAATGCTTGCAACAGTGACTGGCACACAGGAGGTGCTCCATAAGGGGATTGCCAACCCTTAATGATAAAAACCACCAAAACTTCTTTTTGTGTCAGTCAGTGAATTCGTACCTTATTAATGATGACGTGAAAAATTGTTATATATGTAACATATGTTCTGGGCATCTAATTGAGTCTGTGTGAGAACTGCATTAAAATAGATGCTTGTGGAGCTCTTGCCCATGCTGAGGAACACAGGCCGTATTTTGTTTTTAATCTATCTCAGTCTCACAAATGAGGTGTGGGGCTCACTGTCCCATTTTATTGATTAGGGAACAGGCCCGAGGGAGGGTCCTCTCAGGAGGGAGGCCTGGATCCTCACCCCATCCTACAGCAGTCTTTATTTAATTGGGTTACATTCTCTGTCTGGAAGACTCTGGAACACTCAGAGTCCACACTCAGGTAGAGACCCCACTTTAGTTTTATTAAAGGAAGTCCATTAGAGTGACCTTTTAATTTTTTATTTTAAGGTTTTATTTATTCATGAGAGACACACAGAGAGAGGCAGAGACACAGGCAGAGGGAGAAGCAGGCTCCCTGCGGGGAACCCAATGTGGGACTCGATTCCAGGTCTCCCCAGGATCATACCCTGGGCCGAAGGCTGATGCTCAATCACTGAGTCACCCAGGTGCCCCTAGAGTGACCCCTTTAAACTGGGGACCAGAGGGAAGGTCCCCCCACCAACCCTGGCCATGGTAATGCAGCTTCTGGCCACACGAGGGTAGTCTTAGCTAAGAATAGCCGTAGTTGCTCTTTGGAAAACAAAGACCGGGCTCCCCGAAGGGGAAGCTGGCTGCTGCATTTCTAGGCCAACTTTAGGGAATTAATCAGCAACTGTAGAACTCTGGGTAAACAAATATAAACCAGATCAGACATCAGCTCAGAAACTCACAGCAAGGATGTGCACCTGCTTGAGGGGAGGGACGGGTCCCCCGCCTGCTGGACAGCTGCACCCAGTCCAGATGTGAGCCGGGGTGGGGGGGGGTCACTCCCCGAGGGTTTCCCTTGTCACAGACAGATGATGACCCCAAGGAGAGGGCACCACTTAGCAGCTGAAGACCATTCTCTGCCTTCTTTTCTGAGAGGGTGGGCAATTGCACGACACACTTATCTCAACAGCAGATAAGAGCAAGTGTCCAGGACAACCTTTAATTTTGGTGGGTCGGGCGGCCGGGGAGGCGGGGCAGAGGTTCTCAGAGTTTTGGAATTCATTAACCAATAAAATTAAAAGAGCAGGTGTCATCAAAGGGATGCATATCAGGTTTTGATCTTGCCAGTTAAGGGTATTAAAAATATGCAGTTGGCATTTATTATTATCACTGTCATCTGATAGGCAAGGCACTTGAAAAAATATAACCAACGACCAAAAAGGAGGACAGTCCTTTAAATTGACAAAAAAAAAAAAAAAAAATCACAAACACAAAACCTCATGAAAAACAAATCAGTAAAATCTTCATTAAGACTCGAACAAAGATCCACCTTGGGAGGGATTATTCTAAACGTGTTAATGCTTTTGGTTGGAGAGAAATTTCTTGGAGAAATTGAGATAACAAAGGACAAGGAACTCACCCGAATTTCCCTAAGGGCATCGTGCATTTCCAACCAGACAGGGAAGGGTTCACCTCTCCTGAGCGGATGCACTAGGCCCTGTCCCCCCCACCCCCAGGGTCTCACCTAATTCTTAGAGCTGCCCTTCGAGGTAGAACTTTGTACCCTTCCCATTTTGGAAACCAGTCCTGGGAGAGTTTATGTGGCCTGCAGACTGCGAGGGAGGCTTTGGCCCTGAGATTTGAATCTGACCATGCAAACAACAGAGCTCCCTACCCAACCATTGGCTAACACTGCTTTGCTCTCTAGTTGCTTTAGAAAGAAAAGTTGTGGGGGCTCCCGGCTGGCTCAGAACCCCTAAGCATTTGCCTTTGGCTCAGGTCACGATCCCAGGGTCTTGGGATGGAGTCCAATGTTGGGCTCTCTACTAAGTGGGGAGCCTGCTTCTCCCTCTCCCTCTGCCTGCCGCTCGCTCCCCCTCTCTCATTCTGTGTCAAATACATAAAATCTTGAAAGAAAGAAAGAAAGAAAGAAAGAAAGAAAGAAAGAAAGAAAGAAAAAAAAGAAAGAAAGAAAAGCTGTGGGTTTCCTGATAATTAAAAAACAGCCACCACCCCAGTTGGCCATCAACAAAGGAAATCACTCATCATCTTTCAGTCTCAAGGCAGCTAAGGTGTGAGCATGGATCTTTTTGTTATTTAAAAAAATGGGGGGAGGATTTGAAGGTTGAACTGTATAAACAATTTTGCATCCTCCTTGGCTCACTTAACAGGATGTATAAAGCATTTTCCCCAGTCACTAATATTCTCCGTGGCCGTGCTTTCTGAAGGTTGTAACGCCATCCATTGATGAATGGGACATATATTTTGACACTACTATCCTGTACTTCGTTGTCTTAGTCTGTAACAACGCCACAGGCTGGGTGGCTTATGAAAAACGAAATTTAGAAATTTATTTCTCACAGTTCTGGAGGCTGGGAGTCTGAGACCGGGCAGTGTCCGTGTGGTGGGAGGGCCTTCCCTCTTATGGGACACAGATGTCTTGCGGTGTCCTCACGGGTTGAAGAGCTATGTGGAGTCTCTTTTCTGAGGTACATTCCTACTCACAAAGGCTCCCCCAGGCACCTGGGTGGCTTAGTGGGTTGAGAGTCTGTCTGCCTTTGGCTCACATCATGATCCCGGGGTCCTGGGATCGAGCCCCACCTCGGGCTCCCTGCTCAGTGGGGAGTCTGCTTCTCCCTCTACCCCTCCACCCTGGTCATGCTCTCTCTCTCTCAATCTCTCTCTCTCTCTCTCTTTTTTTTTAATATTTTATTTATTTATTCATGAGAGACACATTGAGAGAGAGAGGCAGAGACACAGGCAGAGGGAGAAGCAGGCTCCATGCAGGGAGCCCGATGTGGGATTCAATCCTGGGTCTCCAGGATCACGCCCTGGGCTGAAGCCGGCACCAAACCGCTGAGCCACTGAGGCTGCCCATGCTCTTTCTCTCTTAAATAAATAAATAAAATCCTTAAAAAAGAAAGAAAAAAAGAAAGCCTCCACCGTCCTGACCTAATCACCTCCCAAAGGTCCCACCTCCTACTACCAACGCACTGGGCCCAGGAACTTGGGGAGCACGCAAACACTTAGACCACAGCACTAGCCTTAAGTTTCCAAGAGTTGGGGCATCTGGGTGGCTCAGTGGTTGAGCGTCTGCTTTCAGCTCAGGGCATGATCCCGGGGTCCGGGGATCAAGTCCCGCATTGGGCTCCCTGCAGGGAGCCTGCTTCTCCCTCTGCCTGCGTCTCTGCCTCTTCCTGTGTCTCTCATCACTCAATAAATAAAATCTTAAAAAAAAAAAAAAAGTTTTCCAGAGTTCATTGTTTCGAGAAAATTCTTTGGACATCTTTGTGCATTTAGTTTTCTTCACATCTCAGATTTCTTTAGGGTGAGATTTTTCAGATGTGGGATTCGTGGATCAAAGGCTAGAATATTTCATTTATTTATTTTTTTAATTAAAAATTTTTTTTCCTTTTTAAAGATTTTATTTATTTATTCATGAGAGACACAGAGAGAGAAAGAGGCAGAGACACAGGCAGAGGGAGAAGCAGGCTCTCTGTGGGGAGCCTGATGCGGGACTTGATGCCCAGATCTGGGATCACACCCTGAGCCAAAGGCAGATGCTCAACCCCTGAGCCACCCAGGTGTTCCAAAGGCTAGAATATTTTAAAACTTCTCAGAAAATGCACACACTGAGCATACATTTTGAATGAACAGAGGCCAGGTAGAAATAGCCGACTTGTTTTATTGATTACGCTGTGGGCAAAGTACCAGTTGTTTGTAGATAGTGCCCCCAGCCTGGCTTTGCTGCCTGCAATTCGGTGAAAAGATCGCTTCTATAGTTTCCACTAAACAAGCTGCTCACGTCCTTCTCGACTCGAGAGCGGTGCTTCTCCAGGAGGCACACCTGAGCGGGAGTGTGCTGTTCCTAGCGAGTGGTGGAGGCCAGGGCCGCTGCTGACCATCCCACAGTATGTAGGGCAGCCCCACAACAAAATAGCATCTGGACTGAAGTATCAATAGTACTACGGTCGATAAACCCCTCACTGGAACCCAGACCTGTAGTTCCACACACTGTTCTGGGCACAGCCTGTGGCTGCTGTTGTGTCCCAACAGTGGGGTGAGATGGTGTTGATGTGGGTAGTATCACCCACAAAGCCTAAAATATTTACTCTCTGGCCCTTCCCCGAAAAGGTTTGCTGACCACTGATCCAGCATCCTCTCTAAGATGTCTACATGTTCCCCTGAAAATAGAATTCTCAAAGAAACGCTTCGAATGTTACAGGAACAAAGCACAGTCTCGGTTAGTCATTTCCATAAAATATGTCCAAATTTCTGTTTTAAGTCCTTTGTGGAATGAGGAGGAACATAAATTTTAAAATGTCATAATAAAAGGCCATGTGATTGAATCTGATATACACAGAAATATCATTTATAACTTTTCTTATGAGAGAAGAAAAGTATCTCTATTTAGTCATTCCTGGAGCAGGTCTCATCATAACGTCTTTAAAAAAATCATATTTTATTTTTGGGGTAAACGCTCTGAATGTAGAGAGAAGGGGCCTTAGTTCTCATGGTCCTGCTGTTCCAAGGCAGGGACTGTCTTAGCCAGCTCTGGCTGCTGTAACAAATAGAGCACAGACGGTGGGGTCAGCGGACTCAAACCACAGATGGGTTTTGCATAGTTCTGGGGCCTCAAGTCCAAGATCAAGGTGTGGGCAGGTCTGGCATCTGCTGAGAACCCGCTTCCCGGGTCGCAGATGGCCATTTTCTTGCTGTGTCCTTGCATGGCAGAGAACAGAGAGATGACACAAGCTCTAGTGTCTCTTCTTACAAGGGAGCCAGTTGCATCATGAAGGCTTTGCTCTCTTGACCTAGTTCCCTCCCTCCAAAAATCCTATTGGGGAGGAGGGTTTCCACACAAGAATTCTAGGGGGCCGTAAACATGTAGTCCATAATGGATTATTATTGCCCTTGTCTTCTAGATGGTTATTATCTTATTTTTATTATTATTTCTTATTTTTATTATTGTTATTTTAAGATTTTATTTATTTTTTGAGAGAGAAGCACAAGCAGGGGGAGGGGCAGAGGGAGAGGGAGAGGGAGAAGCAGACTCCCCCCCAAGCAGGGAGCCCGACGTGGGACTCGATCCCAGGACCCTGAGATCACGACCTGAGCTGAGGGCAGATGTTTCACCGACTGAGCCACCCAGGCACCCCGGTGATTACTATTTTATCTTTTTTATATAATCCAGATCATTCTGCATATACGATGTTGAATCTTCCCCTTCGTTTCCTACCTCATTCACATCAGAAACAGTTTTGCAGTGAGTCCTCCTAGCGGGCTGGGCAGGGCTGGGAGTTTGCAAAGGTAGGAGGAGGGTGAGACAGCGGATGAAGGTAGGGGTGGGTAAGAGGGTTCAGGAGCCAGCAGAAGGGGAGGATGTGCAGAGGGTGCTGACATGAACAAGGTTGCCTAACGCCTCAAAGCCAAGCCTATGGTCCCCCCCACCTCCCCATTTAACCTCCTTTGCTAGTTTTCCAGCTTAATTGAAATATAATCAACAGAACATTGAATCCAAGGTGTACAACTGTGTTGATCTGATACACTTACGTATTGCAAGCTGATGACCAAGCTGATGACCACCCTACTGGTGGCTGACACCCCCCTCATGTCACCTAATTACCATTTCTCTTTTGGTGAGAACACTTAAGATTTATGCTCTGGGCAACTTTCAAGCACAGAATGCAGTATTATTAACTGTAACCACCACGGTGGACATGAGGCCTCCAGAACTTGTCTTCAAGCCCCTGGTGTAGACCCTTTCTCTGTTCCTCCACCGAGACCCAGCTCACCGTGGGCAACTCACTGGGCTGTGGGTTTACTCCTCCTCCTGCCTCCGCCTCCAGCCTGGGCCCCGTGTGGGGGCAGCGGTCAGGGGCCAGTGTGCTGGGTGCCTGGACATGCTGGGCACCCGTCTTTGTTGTAGGAACAGGGAGGCCCCTCCAGGCTTTCTCGTGCGTGGTTTCTCATGGTGGCTTCTTGCCCATAACTGGGGCCTGGAGGACCTCCCAGCCTCCCACAGCCTCCTGGGCAGTTCCCTGGGGGTTCTCGGTGGGGCCTGGGGCAAAGCTGGCAGGTCCTGCTCCTTGCAGCATCTGACCCCTCCTGCCTGTGGCAGCAGCGCCTGTGAAGACGCCACTGTCTCTGTTGGGTTCTGCGTCTCCCAGTTCCAGTGGTTGCCCATGGAGGGGCCAAAGCCATGCAGCTTCCCTGCAGAAGCTTCAGGAAGGTTTCTCTCCCCAGCTCATTCACACTTGTTGCCTCTGAGTATCTGATCCTGTCTTTATTCAGAATGTTGGTATTTTGTCCATCATGGCTTTTTTGGGGGGGTGGGGGTGTTAATTTTGATTTTTTTAAAAAATGCATGAAAATATCATTCACCTTGACTACTGAGTTTTTTTGGTGACATTTCATCCTCGACGTGGGTGCTTCACATATTTCATTTTAGCCTCAGCTCGGCCCCAGCAGCACTGCTTATGCTTAGAGTCTCTTAGAAGCTTCTCATGACTCAAATCCTTTGGTTTGTGTCAACTCTCCCTCGAAGCTGGTCCCAAGGGTGAGAGCTATGCCACCCTCCTGGGTTGCCCTCCTCCCTTCCAGCTCACATCCTCAGGCATCCTTTCCCCAAAGCAAACGCTCACCCACCTACAGACACACAAACAGAGCCCCACCTACGAAGTGCTGCAGGCTCCTTCATCCAAATCAGAGGCTTTCAGGCCCATTAACATGGGCAAAGAGACTTCTGGAGGCCACTGGGCTGCCCCTTGGCTCTGCAGACCGCTGAGCTCTGAATCGGTGTGGGCTGGCCGAGCTCTCCCTGCTGAAGAGGGTTGATTTTTCTTCCTTAAAAAAGAAGACAGGGCGACTTTGAAATATCTCTACACCCTAAAGAGAGAACATGAATCTCTGGAAGACAGCGAACACCCTTACCCAAACACTCATTTACACAGAGGTTTTAACATCTGAGAACCATTTAAGGCATCCCAAGGATGTGCTAGCAGAAGTCACAATGTTAAGCTAAATAAAAGAATGATCCCGATGGTATTTTAGGCATCTGAATAGGATTGGGTTTCACTCATCTTTGTGGCCCTGAGGCCACAGCATCGGGTTGTTGAAAGAGCAAAGATGAAATGGGAGGTTTTAAACAAGCCTGTGACACTCAACGCGTCCCCAACTGTAGGCAGAGTTTCACTATAGTGTTGGGACTGTGGGGCCTGTTTTCAAATTGCAACACCCCACTTTCCTGGCTGTGTCACCCGGCTGGTGTCAGTTACCCTCTCTGAGCCTCGGTCTCCTCCTCTGTGAGATTTTTTTTTTCCTGCAAAAAGCTTTATTGCTTCCATTTGGTCCATGAATTGGGCGAGGGCTCCTGGAGTTTGAACACTAGCTGCCTGGTGGCTGCAGGGAGAGGCTCGGGCACAGGCCCTGGCACCGTACGGATGCCACACGGGCACTGGAAGGGCTCAGGGGTTCCAGTTGTGCTCCAGGGTGAGCCTTTCAAGGAGATCCTGCCCAGCCCAGCCTGGGGGCCACAGGCTGTGGAGGGGAGTCAGGTGGTCCCCAGTCTTCTCCATGGGTTTCACTTACTCACCTGGGACGTGGTTCTCCAGGAGAGATGGGGTATGGATGGTGCCAATTTCACACTGTTGGGAGGATTTCCTGAGTTAATTAATTCCAGTCGAAAGAAGCCGTGCACACAGTAAACACTCAATAAAGGCACACTGGTGTACACAGTAAACACTCAATAAAGGCACACTCTTTTTTTTTTTGTTATTCATTCAGGTGGAAAAGCATTGAGATTGACTCTTGCTTCTCCAGCTGGTCTTTCTAGGATTTTTTTAAAAAAGATTTTATTTATTTATTTATTCATTAGAGACAGAGAGAGAGAGAGAAGCAGAGACACAGGCAGAGGGAGAAGCAGGCTCCATGCAGGGAGCCCGACATGGGACTCGATCCCGGGTCTCCAGGATCACACCCTGAGCTGAAGGTGGTGCTAAACCGCTGGGCCACCCAGGCTGCCCCCTTCTAGGTTTTGATCAGATATTCCTCCTTTCTGAATTATTGACAATTGGTCCTTGAACAACATGGTGAATTGGATAGGTCTACTTACATGTAGATATTTCTTGACAAATACAGTACTGTGAAAGTATTTTCTCTACCTTACGATTTTCTTGATAACATTTTTCTCTCTAGCTTACTCTATTGCAAGAATATGGTAATATAATACATATACAAAGTTTTTGAAAAAATATTTTATTTAAATTCAATTTGCCAACATATAGTACAACACCCAGTGCTCAACACATCAGAGTATGTTTCTTTTTTAAAAGATTTTATTTATTTATTTGAGAGAGAGCAAGCATGCACACATGCAGTGGGGAGGGGCTGAGGGAGAGGGAGAAGCAGACTCCCCACTGGGTCCCGATCCCAGGACCCCAGGATCACCACCTGAGCTGAAGGCAGATGCTTAACTGACTGAACCACCCACGCTCCCCACAAAATATGTTTTAATCGACTGCTTATGTTATCAGTGAGGCTTCCAGCCAACAGTAGGCTGTTAGTAGTTAAATTCTGGGGAACTGAAAAGTTGTATGTGGATTTTTGACTGCGCGGAGGGTTGGCGCCCCAACATCTGCCTTGTTCAGGAGTCAGCTGTATATCCTGTCTGGGAGTTCTGAGGTAAGTGCATTGCTGTTCTTAGCTCATATTTCCTGTTTTTCCTTCTTGCCATTTGCTGTCAGCTTCTGCCCCTCGATGAGGGAACAGAGCATCACAAATTTGCAGATGGGTTTTAAACACAGAGCAGTGCCCCTCTCCGTATTGCTCCCAGGACCTCAGCCCTTAATCACACGGACCATCATCTCAATCCCCTGCAGGGCTTCTCCATCTGGTTGTTGCAAGGATAGAATTTAGCAGGTCCTTGCATAGGAAAAAGTCACAAATATTAGTTTCCCAAGTTTACTTCCAATATACCAATTTCTTGATCATGAAAGTCGGTGACAAACCACATAGTAGGGGCAGTACCAACAGAGGCCACAGTAACTTTGCCACCAACAAGAAGCCACGGAGATTTTCCCATTACATACAGTGGTTGTGGATGTCTGGAAATACTATTTACTCATCATTACATTGGAATTATGATAGTTATTAAACCTTGCTCTGGATCTTGTTACTTAACGCATTCATCAAGAAGCACCTGCGTTACAACAGCTCAAATTGGTTTTTGTAAAATTTTCAGTGACTATTTTAAAATAAGCGATTTGGCTTGTGATCCTATGGATTTTATTTTAGGTCGTTTTCTTTTCTTTTTTTTAAATATTTTATTTATTCATTCATAAGAGACACAGAGAAAGAGAGGCAGAGACACAGGCAGAGGGAGAAGCAGACTCCCTGAGGGGAGCCCGACATGGGACTCCATCTGGCGACTCCAGGATCACTCCCTTGGTCAAAGGCAGGTGCCAAACCGCTGAGCCACCCAAGCGTCCCAATTTTAAGTGATTTTCGATGTTCTTCTGGGCACAGTTTTGTGGACTTCCCTGGAAGGGGTCTCTGGCACACAAGAGTTCAAGAACCCCTACTTTGGTCCAGCTCCCATCATTTGGAAACAGCCAGCCTGAAAGTGAGTCAGGAGGAGAAAGCTACAACTTTTTTCTTCCATTTCAGTATCTGAAAGCCATGAGCAGGGTCATCCCACATTTACAAATATCTTTTTTTTTTTAAAGGATTTTAATTTATTTATTGGTGATAGACACACACAGGCAGAGGGAGAGGCAGGCTCCATGCGGGGATCCCAATGCAGGACTCGATCCCGGGACCTTGGAGTCATGCCCTGAGCCAAAGGCAGACACTCAACCACTGAGCGACCCAGGTGTCCCAGGTTTGCTATGTTAAGCCACTTAGTTTGTGGTAATTTGTTGCTGAGGTCCTAGGAAGCTCATACAGAGGGAGTCTCAAACAAATAAATAAAAATAAAAGAGGGAAAAACAAAGGTCCAGCTCCCATCATTTGGAAACAGCCAAGTAGGGGTTCTTGGACTCTTGTGTGCCAGGAGGACCGAGGCCAGGGCTTCTGGGGCTGCTTGTGGGAGGAACTGCTTTTAATCGACTATTACGTTATCAGTGAGGCTTCACCTGCAGGTGAACGTGCAGGTTCTAAGCATCTTTCATGCAGGTGTGCTTGCACAGGTGCGTGGACACACACACGCCTGCACTATGCAGACTCTGTCCCCTGGTCCTGATCCATGGCCTTGCCCTCGCCCTTCCCTGTGCATCGGGGGCCCAGCAGGCCGGAGCCCCGGCCTCCACACTGACAAGGGCGACTTGGGTGGCCTCTGCTTGCGTGAGTGCAGGGTGAGCGCCATGCTTTTCCATCGAAGAAGGAGTTTCAGGCTTTGATAAATGACTGTGTAATGCTGGCAGCGGAGCTGGCTAATCACTGGGCAACACCAATCATCATAATTAGCGATGGACTAGCAGGGTGAGGTCCCAGCCCCCCCATCCTCCCTGACCCATGGGACCTGCCTCCTCTCAGCCACCCTTCCTGGGCCCTGGAGGAAGCACAGGGGGTCGGAGGGAAGAGGAATGTTTTCTGCAAAGCCGGGCAGGGCCTTCTGAGGAGCCAACACCTGAGCTGGGGCCTGGGGCCTGGAGGACTTGCTGAATCTTCCAACTTCTCTTTCTTCTTCTTTTTTTTTTTTTTTTTTAATATTTATTTTGAGAGAGAGAGAGAGAGAGAGAAAGAGAAAGAGAGCAGGGGGAGGAGCAGAGGGAGAGGGAGAGAGAATCTTGAGCAGATTCTGAGCTGAGTGTGGAGCCTGTCTCGGGGTTCGATCCCATAACCCTGAGATCATGACCTGAGCTGAAATCAAGAGATAGATGCTTAACTGACTGAGCCACCCCTCTGACTTTTCAAGCGAATCCAAAACCCCTGGTTATTTTGTCTTTATTGTGATTAAATACACATAATGTAAAATTGATCATGTTAGCCATTTAAATTCTGGGACATGAAGTTGGCCACCCTCACCGCCCTCCCTCTCTAGAATGTCTATTTTTCCAAACTGAAACCACATGGTCATTAAATCAACTGCCCCTCCCCGCAGCCTCTGGAAACCACTGTTTTAATTTCTGTCCCTATGAATTTGGGCAGGTTTTATATATTTATTTATTTATTTATTAAAAATTTGTTTATTTGAGAGCAAGAGCATGAGAGAGCACAAGCAGGGGGAGTGACAGAAGGAGAGAGAGAGAAGCAGGCTCCCTGCAGAGCAGGGAGCCCGATGCGGGGCTCAATCCCAGGATCCTGAGATCATGACCTGAGCTGAAGGCAGACTCTTAACTGTCTGAGCCACCCATGTGCCCCCTGAGCAGGATATTTTTAAAAAGTGAAATCTTATCCTTTGAAAAAGTGGGCGCCTTCACCACAGGCCATCAGAACGTAGCCAGGTATTTCCCATGTTCCAAATTAACACAACCCAAGCCAAATTTGACCTCTATCCCTTCTTACCTCAAATGCAACCATCAGCCAAGCCTGCCAGGTTGACTTTCCGCATCCATCTTGGACCTGGTCACTTCTTACAGTCTCTACCATTTCAGTCTCAATGCAACACGCCTTGACCTGGACCTGAGTGGTCACCATCACCTCCTTGAGTGTCTCTTGCTTCTTTTGGCTCCATAATCTGTTCTTCCCACTAACATCTCTGGTGGCTTTGGAATCAGATAGCTAGGGTTCAAAATATGACTCTATTGCTTCTGATTCACAAGATTTTGGATGCATCTTGCAACGTCTGCGTGCCTGTTTCTTCATTCAACTAATGGGAATAATAGACCCATCTCAGGGGATGAAATGAGTTCACTCATATAAAGCCAATGAACGCAAAGGATCTTATTATTATCATCATAAAACAGTCATAGTTGTTATATCTAGAATTTCAAAATATAGTTTTTTAATTTACATATCTATCTATCTCATACTGGGAATCCCTGGAGAATAGGGATCATAGCTAACCGATCTGTGTTTCCCCAGACTCCAGACCATGATTTCTACTTGTATAGTAGGTACTCAATTAATATTTGGGAAAGGAAGGATAAAAAGAAGGGAGGGAAGGGGGGAAGGAGACAGGATGGAAGGAAGGAAGGAAAAAGGGAAGGAAGGAAGGAGGGAACGAAGGAAGGAAGTTCATTTTTCTAATAAAAGGTTAGGATGCACCTAACATATCAGGTCTCAAGAGAGAACCTCTCCCAGGATCTCTGGATGGATGGGATCCTCACTTTCACCCTAGATCACAGGAATGCATTCCCTTCTTGTTCCAATTATTGCCAAGTAATAAACTACCCCAAAACTTGGTGGCCAAAAACCAGGACCAGTAGATCATATCTCTTGCTTTTGTGGGTCAGGAATCTAGGCAGAGCTGATCTGGGCAGTTTTTCTGCTCCTCATGGTGTCAGCTGAGATCAGTTGAAGGCTGGTGGAGGGGCTGGTCTGGAAGGTTCAACGTAGCTTCATTCAACGTCTGGTTCCTTGACAAGGTTGGATGCACAGCTGGGGTCAGCTGGGACTGTCTACTATGTGTGGCCTCTGTAGTATGGTGATGTCAGGGAATCAGAATCCTCATCTGGAGGAGCCAGCCTCTGGAGGAGGCTGGATTCACTCGGAGGAGGAGGGTCCCAAGGAGCTGGGATAGAACTGCAGGCAGGGCCTCTTATCACTAGCCCAGGAAGTCCCAGAATAGCCCTTCTGTAGCATTCTACTGGCCAAGCAATCACTAAGTCCAGCTCAGATTCAAGGGGAGTGGAATCAGATTCTACCATGGGAAGGAGCAGCAAAGAACTTGTGGCACTGTTAACCTACAACACTCCATCTCTCCCCTGCAAGTGTTTTATTGATTTTTAACGATTTATTTTGAAAGAGAAAGAGCAAGAGAGAGAGAGAGAGAAGGGGTGGGGTGGGATGGAGGGAGAGAATCTCAAGCAGACTCCCTGTTGAGTGAGGAGCCAGACACGGGACTCAATCCCACAGCCCATGAGATCATGGCCTGAGCCAAAACCAAGAGTCAGACACTCAATCAACTGAGCCGTCCAGGCGCCCTTCCCTTGCAAGAGCTTTAAACCGAGGGTCACTGGGTCTCACGGACAATTTTCAGTGAATCTGGGAATGCTCTGAATGTAGCTTTGTACGGATGTGCAAAATGTGCATTTTTTCCAGGGAGATGGGCTGTCAGGGAGATTGTGAATCACTACTGCACAGTGGTCTTCTTTTTTACTGAGCCGTATCTCATCTCATGCTTACAAAATTTTTCCAAGAAAACATGAACAGGGTCATGGAAGCTATTCAAATAATACAGAAAGGCAGGCAGTTCATCCCCTGCCATCCCTCATCCATTCCCCTCCTCAGAGAGATTCCCTGCTACGAGTTTGGTGTATATCTTTCGTGACATTTTCCCATGGATTACATAGATGTGTGTAAGGTTTTTGAGAATGTAAATAGCCTTTGGAGCACCTGCGTGGCTCAGTTGGTGAAGCGTCTGCCTTTGGCTCAGGTTATGATCTCAGGGTCCTGGGATCAAGTCCTGAGTTGGGCTCCCTGTTCAGCGGAAGTTTACTTCTCCCTCTGCCCTTCTCCCTGCTTGTGTACTCTCCCCCGTGCCTCAGATACATGAATAAAATCTTAAAGAAAACATAAATAGCCTCGTTCTCTACATATGTTTTTTACATTTTGCATATTTTCACTTTTAACATTATTATAGGAGCTTGGTTCATGTCAGTATCCTTAGACCTATCCCATGTTAGAAAACAACCTCTTTGAACCCGGCCTGTGCGCGTACCTATAATACATGTGCCCATAATAGTGATGTACCTGGAAGTTGCTTCTCATTCCCACTCTTTTTTTTTTTTTTCAAAGATTTTATTTATTTATTTAAGAGAGAGAGGGAGAGAGCATGGGCAGGGGGTAGGGAGTAGGGACAGAGGGAGAGGGAGAAGCAGACTCCCCACTGAGCAAGGAGTTGGACATGGGACTCGATCCCAGGACCCTGAGATCATGAACTGAGCTGATGATTAACTGACTGAGCCACCCAGGCACCCTTGTTTGTCTTCTCTTATATGGGCATGGTAATGGCACCCCCTTAAAGCTGCAATGATGTTTCCATGAGATTGCATGGAAGGTACTCTTAGCAATGTCTGGAACATACTGTTCCCAATTATTGGCATTAATTTGTATTATTATTATCTCCAAAGCATTTCCAGTGTAACAGCTGTAGAAAGGTAGCTGCTGCTGAAAATGTGAGTCTTGTCCATTAAAATTGCTCTTCCATCCTCTAGTCCCTTCCTGCAGAGACTCACATATCTAAGGTTTAATCTTACTCTTCAGTAGAATAATCTTAAAAGGATCACAGCCATAATCACTAACTTCACTCAATCTGCCAAGTGGCCGATACTCCCATTCTATCCCCCTAGCCCTATGAGGAAGGCCCAGGATTTCACCATTTGGCAGATGGGGAAACTGAGGTAGTGAGCGGTCGAATAAATGTCTTGAGATCCCGTCTCTGGTAATCTGGCAGAGCCCAGCACTGAATCTATCACTTAGGCCCAGGACTCATGTTCCTCCCCATTAGTTTATAGAATTTTCTGGATTGAAGTTGATGTCGCAAGGCTGGGTGATTGGACTGTGGTGTGGAAGAGATGCAAAAGATGGATTCTCTAAAGAGACACCGGCTGCAGGCTCCACCTTTCAGGGAGACTGGGCACCTGTTGGTGTTCATTCTGCAAGCGAATGAACAAGGAAAGCAGGGGTTACCCCAGTGTCTGGCCTGGCTTCCCCCCCCTTAGTGGCTTCTCCATGTGGAGCCCAGGGTAGCAAGGGAGGGCTTGGGGGAGGAGAGAGAAGGAAATCCATCCCTCTTGGCAGTGGTCACAGGCTTGGCATCACAGGGTGGCATCCTGGCTGGCTGTTTCCTACAGTTATGATTTCAAGGCTGGGGGGGGGGATCACTTCACTTCTCCTTCCCCAGTTTTCTTTTCTATCATTTGAAGATAAAATTGTTCACCTCGCATGACTTGGGGACGCCTGGTGATGGTGTATGTGGTAACACGTGGGGCCCGGCACACAGTAGGTTCTCAGGAAAATCTAGTTCCTCTGTAGGGTCTTTCTGTTCCTTGCCAAGAAGGCAGAGTTGTACATTAGAAGGAGTGTTTTGATTGTCGGGCTATCATTTGTTTTTTCAGGAATAATCTCTCAATTATTTCCTTCTGAATGCTGCCCTCAGTCTACCTCCATGGGCTTTGGGTGGAATTCACTCTACCCCTGAATCTGGGCATGGGCCTGGCAGTTGGAACCTTCTATACCTCTGGCCCTCTGGTTTAGGGATAAGCATGTAACACAGTGGGGACAATGACCCGGGAAGTGTTATGTATTGAACAGCTGGGATTAATCCCCAAGCCTTCCCTGGGTCAGCTAGGCCATGGAGACAAATGAGCACTGAAACAAAGTTGCTGGTGGGGATGAAAGGAGCATGGGTGCTGGGCAGATAACCCACAGTGCTCAACACAACAATTCTAGGTTGAAGGAGCAGAGAGATGCAGAAACTTACCCAAGATAGCCACTTGATTCCAGACCCCTTGTTCTTAATCATAACCCAGTTCTTTGCATTTTGGCTTGAACCAGTTTAGGTTGGTTTTTTGTATAACCTTCAACAGATAGTAATCTCCTTGAGGGCATGAGCCATACATGGTCCCTTCTCTAATTTATCCTCAGGACCTAGTCTAGTGCTTGGCAGAGTTTTGGGTTAGCAAATTTTTGGTGAATGAATGAGAGTGAACAAGAATGTCATGGGGGAGGGGGTGTCATGCACCTTTAGGTCTCCAAGGATTATCAGACTCATTTTTAATTTAATTTAATTTTTAAAAATAATTTATTTATTTGAGACACAGTGAGTGCCAGAGAGATCACAGAGGGAGAGGGAAAGGGAAAGGGAGATGCAGGTTCCTTCTGCTGAGCAGGGAGCCTGATGTGGGGCTTGATCCCAGGACCCCGAGATCATGACCTGAGCTGAAGGCAGACACTTGACCAACTGAGCCACCCAGGCGCCCCTAGACCCAATTGGTAGACTCGGATGTGTGTACAAATCACCTGGGACCTCCTTAAAGTGCAGATTCAGATTCAGCAGCTCCAGGAGAGGGCCTGAGATTCTGGATTTCTAATAAGTTTCTAGGCAATGTTGATGCTGTTGTTTCAAAACCACACTTTGAGAAATAGAGTCTGGGTGGCTAAGTGTCCCTGTGGCAATCACTAGCCACATAAGGCTATGGAGCATTTGAAACATGGCTAATCCAAACTGAGATGTGCCGTAAGTGCAAAATACACACTGGATTTGGAAGATTTATTTAAAGAAAGACCCTGTAGAATATATTTCATAATATTTATATTCTAGGTTGAAATAATATTTTGGATATGTTGAATAAAACAAATATATATATTATTAAAACTTAGTGCTTCTTGTTTCTTTCAATGTGGTTACTAGAAATTTGAATGTGCAGGATGCCTGGATGGCTCAGTGGTTGAGCGTCTGCCTTCAGCTCAGGATGTGACCCCGGGTCCTGGGTTAGAGTCCTTCATCGGGCTCCCTGCGAGGAGCCTGCTTCTCCTTCTTCCTGTGTCTCTGCCTTTCTGTGTCTCTCATGAATAAATAAAGTATTTTGAAAAAAAAAAAAAGAACTTTGAACATGTATGTGTGGCTCACATAATATTTCTTTTGGACAGTGCTGGTTAGAGTGTTGGTTGCTCCTGAGTAGGAAAAAGTGACTTCAGTTGCTGAGCTTTTATCCCTAGTGGACTCTGGGTCAACAGGGTCAAACACTGCAGAGAAATCAAGAGTGAGGAAGACTGGGGGGAAACACGGATGCCAGAATCTTCTAGAATTTTCTAGAAAGAGCAGTATGTCAATGGTGCCAGGAAAGGGACAGCATCGCTGACTGGGGGAGAGGATGGGGAGACTGTGGGGATTAGGCCTCTCCATTCAAAAATTTGATGAGATTTCGTTCCATGAGTGAAATGGAGCTCAGGCAAACATTTAAATTTTTTTTAGCGAGACTTGTTAAGGATAGGCGTAAAGGGGATTTTCAGGGGGCATATCCCATGACTCTGAAATTTTCCTCCCAGGCAGATACCAAAAAAAACCTTATACATGTGGACAAGGAGTCCAAGACTGTCTGTATTGCCAAGCAGTATAAAAAACAACAGATCCAACCTTGAGAGGACTGAATAAATCAATCTTGGTGTGCAGGTAGATCATGCTGCCCCAGGGAAGCTGGGACCATGCTTTGCAACATGGACACAGCCCAAAAACCAAGTTGCAGAGAGATAAGTGCAGAATGATGCCTTTGGTATGAAGTTTAAAAAACATGTAGAACAACACTATATATCATATCGGGATAGAAACGAAAAAACATAAATATAATGCATAGGAATGAACAACATCAAATTCAGGATAGTGGTTATCTTAGGAAAGAAGGAG
This sequence comes from Canis lupus baileyi, assembly GCF_048164855.1. Taxonomy (NCBI): domain Eukaryota; kingdom Metazoa; phylum Chordata; class Mammalia; order Carnivora; family Canidae; genus Canis; species Canis lupus. Next base: position 41,427,145 of record NC_132863.1, on the reverse strand, counting down.
CAAAATATGATTGGAGAAGGGAGGGCTTGCAGGGGTCTACTGTGAGAACATTTTGGATGCATTTATTTACTCATTAAAGAAAAATAGCTGCTCAAAGCCATAGTCCATTATGAACATCTAAGATATCACCACTATAATTTTGTTGTTGAAATTCCTTTTCTCACTCTGTCTGCAGCAAGTTTTATTTTTTAATCCCTTGCTTTCGTTTTCTGTATTTATCAGAGCCATGCACACCCATGGTTAAAAGACTTAAATAATTCCATAACTCCATAAGGTTTGTTAATTGAAAAAAGTTTTTCCTTTTTTTTTTTTTTTCGAACTAGGTGGTCGGAACACAGGTGTTGGCTTTGTTGCTCACCCATACCTTTTTATAAATCTGAAACATTTCATTGAAAATGCTCAGAAATGGGGCACTTGGGTGGCTTTGTTGGTTGAGTGTCCGACTCTTGATTTCAGCTCAGGTCATGATCTCGGGGTCATGGGATTGAGCCCCACGTTGGGCTCCATGCTCAACACCTAGTCTGCTTCTCCCAATCCCTCTGCTCCTCCCCTACTTGCATGGGCACGCACGTTCTCTCTCTCGCTCTCTCTTAAATAAATATATATAAATAAATAAATAAATAAATAAATGAATAAATAAATAAAATCTTTAAAAAAAATGCTCATTTGGGGATCCCTGGGTGGCTCAGCGGTTTAGCACCTGCCTTTGGCCCCGGGCGTGATCCTGGAGTCCTGGGATCGAGTCCCGCATCGGGCTCCCGGCATGGAGCCTGCTTCTCCCCCCTCCTGTGTCTCTGCCTCTCTCTCTCTCTCTTTATGTCTATCATAAATAAATAAATAAATCTTTAAAAAAAGCTCATTCATAAAACCATTATAAAAAATGAACAATCTTCCTTCAGAATAGCTCTCTGTCTACAAATTTAGTGATTTAAAGCTTCTCTAAGACTGAGATTCATCGGCCTCCCATCCCACTAGCTTCTTTGTTTTCTTGGAGTCGATGATCACTCTTGCTGTCTTCTCCATGTCACACTTTCCACATCCATATTCTCCATGTGACTCTTTCCACACCCAAGTTCTGCCATTTGGAAGTTTGGCAGGGTGTTCATCATTCAGGTGAATCTCCATAAGCTGCGTTGGGCAGGGTGGTGGACATAGTTTAAAAAGTATGATTAGTATTATAACTGTAGTTTGGATGACAGCTAGGAACTTCCTGCTGCTTGATATTTAGGTAAAAATGCCTTGAAGTCCTCATTCCCAAAGCCTGTGCTGTTCCAAAGCCTTCACAAGGATTTTTTCCAATTCCTGTGGGGAGTCAGGGAATTTGGGGTATACTTTCTCTTGGGCTCTGGTTTCTGAGGGTGCGGTCTCTTTTGCCTTCCTCCCTCCCTGAAACTGTCTCATCTTCATTTTAAACTATAGAAATCCACTCAGACCAATCAGTTATTAGGTATTGAGGACCTTATTGACTATTTAAAAAAAGATTATCTATTTACTTATTCATGAGAGATACACAGAGAGAGGCAGAGACATAGGAAGAGGGAGAAGCAGGCTCTCCACAGGCAGCCTGACCCCGGGATCAACCTGAGCTAAAGGCAGACATTCAACCACTGAACCACCCAGGGGCCCCTCCACCATTTCTTAGGACAAACAGAAGGGTTTTACATACCAGCACGTGAACGTATTTTATGGGGATTAATTGGCATTGTTCCTCCTAAAATGTTAGGGGCTGTTATTGGTTTTGCTAGTCTACTTTCCTCTCTCTTTGTCCTGGTACCACAATGTGTATTTTCTTTGGGAAATCAACTTACCTTGCTATCAGCCTTTTGGGTGGACCAAAGCTCCCCGGGGACAAGACTAAGTTGTTATTATTCCCATTTTATAAAGAGAGAAAGTGGAATGTCAGGAGGTTTGTATGTTATAATGAAGATCAAAGAGTTAGTGCGTGCTTTGGAATTTGAACTTACATCTAACACTAAAGCTTGTGCTCATACGCACTATGGTATCAAATATCATCATGCTAGTAGTAACCCTTTGGCATCAACTCCTAGGCTCTATCTCCCTTCTGGACTCTCCATTGAGCTCCAAAGTTGTATATTTAGCTGATATGTCATAACTTCACTTGAGTGTCTTATAGGCATGTGTGAGGGTTTAAAAAAAAAGGTTCACAGATTCTTTAACAACATCCTCCAAGGACTGAAGCTTAATTTTCCTCTCCTTGAGTGTGGATTGAATATGTGACTTGCTTCTAATAGAATATTATGGGAATGACAGTGTGTGATTTCCAAGACTAGGTTATAAAAGGCATTGTGACTTCTGTTTTACTCTGTTGGATCTCTCACTGTGGGGAAAGCCAGCTGCCATCATGGGAGGACACCCAAGGATTCCTATAGGGAGATCCATGTGGGGAAGAACCGAGGCCTCTGGCCAACAGCAGGGTGAGGGCACCATCTTGGAAAGTGGCCCCTCCAGCCCCAGGCGATCTTTCACATAAGTCTGCAGCCCCAGCTGATATCTTGACTGCCACCTCTTGAAAGACCCTGGGCCAGAACCATCCAGCCATGCTGCTCCCAAGTTCCTGACTCACAGAAACTGTAAGATAATAAATATTTCTTGTGTTAAGATACAAAGTTTTGGAGAAATTGATCATGCGGCAACAGATTAATACAGCATCTCAAACGTGACATGTCAAGAGCTGAACTCCTAATCTTCGTTCTGCAAATGTGAGTTTTCCCTCTGTCTTCTCTATTCAGAAAATGGCAGAGTCATGATTCTTGTCCCTCACAATAAAACCTTGAAGATGTCCTTGAAGCCTGTCTTAAGTTCACAACCCAAATCAAATGTAAGAGCAATCTCATTGTTCTAACTTTAAAATGTGAATAAAATCCAATCATGTCCTCAGTTACTGCCCTGGTCCACCCCCATTACCTCTTACTAGGTTGGCTGCAATTGCCATCTACCTAATATCCCTTTTTCCTTGGAATTCCTGGCATCAATTCTAAATACAGGAAGGATCCTTTAAAAATATGAGACAGGTGGTCAATTCCTCTGCTCTGAATGCCTCATGGTTATTCTTTCTCCAGATCTATGAGCTGCTCCCTTCTTTCACTTCCTTCAGATCTTTGCACAGCTATCACCTTCTTAGTGAGGACTTTTCTGACTACCGAGCATTCTCCATAGTGTATATCCTGCTTATTTATCTTCTCTTTCCCTTCTAGAATGGCGTCTCCCTAAAGAGAGGGATTTTGTTGTCTGTTGGGTCCCCAGAACCCAGAATGATTCTTGCACATAGTAGGTACCCTATAAATATTTCCTGAATAAACACATTGCTATTTCCTAAGAGCTGTTGTCCTTGGAGAACTACCCGAGAAGCCAGTTACAAATAAGAATGCCCAAACACCATCTTAGGTACCTGGTTAGAATCTGATGAAAACTGGAGGATTGTAAGATGTGTCCCTAGGAATCTTTGCTGCATTTGTCTCCTAATCTTTCAGCAAAATTTGTTATTTCTGCTTTAACAGAGGCAAGGAAAATAGTAAAATATATTGAAATTGGTTTGTATTAAAAGAACTCTTTTGTAGTTAGGGCAGTAAATTATAGACATAGGATTCAATATAGGCCATAAATTGAATATTTTAGTGTGAGTAGAGTTGTATCGACTGTTCCTTTGGGGATTAGAGTTTATTTCCTAAGCTTTTGTTCACTACATCATGAGTCTTTTCAATAAAACGATCTCATTGCCTGACAGCCAGACAAGCCTTTCAGTGATGCAAGGGGATTTTATCGGGTGTGGTTAACTCAGAAAATGGTTCTCTGAAGATACTTTATGACCAAATATTTACTAATGTCCCTTAGCAGACCCGGTTAATTTCAGAATACCTAAGAAAGCCAATAAATGTGAACGAGGACGGACGCGCGTGCACACACACACACACACGCTCTTACAAATACAAATCCAATGTTTTTGGTACTCTGCTTTAAATAGAGAAAAACCAACAGATATTGCTGAAATAGAAAGCTTGATGTTATCATGACCTTGATATCAAATGTTCTTGGCCAGATGAAAGAGATTAGGACTGGTGGCCATGTCATACAGAGATTTTAATCCATCCATCCTTTTGAAGGTGGGCATTTGCTTTACAATGGTTCAAGCAATTATAAAGCTTGACTCAAGCTTTATAATTTAGTCTTCTTCTAACTAGAAAAAAATTATAATTATTCTTTTTCTAACTAGGCAAATTTATCCTACCCTTTATCAGAGTTTGATGGAAAGCAAGGAATGAAATCAAGTCTTCAATTTTGAAGTATATAGGGTAGTTGACAAATGACCAGCTGAAGGACTGGGCTGGAGGATGACAGAAAACAGGTCAGCTCTGGGACATCAGGGAGTAGGAGTGAATCGAGTCTCTCACAGTTGAGAAAGAGTGTGAGAGGCCCGCTCCCCTGCTTATCCTTTGGCACAGTCTGGAAGGGTGTGTTTGGTAGCCTCTGAGATGGCCCCACTGACCCCTACTTCCCAGTGTTCATGTCTCTGTGTGATCCCCTCCCCTTGAGTGTGGCTGGACTTGATGGCTTGCTTCTAATGAACAGAATGAGGTAAAAGCAAGGAGCTATCACTTTCGTATTTGTTATAGAAGCCTGGCTTCTCTGTCGTGGTGCTCTCTTTTTTTTCTTGTTTGCTTGCTGTGTGAAGCAGCTGTCATGTGTGAGCCATCCCAAAGACAGTCCCATGTGGCAATGAACTGACAGAGGCCTCTAGCTAATAGCCAAGGGGGAGCTGGGGCCTCAGTGACACAGCCTGTGAGGAACAAATCCTGCCCCCACCACTGATTTCACCTGGAAGTAGATCCTGGCCCATTTGGACTTTGAGATGAGACCACAGCTCTGGCTGAAACTTTGGTGGCAGTCTGTGACAGACCCTAAGCCAGAGGACCCAGCTAAGCCACACCTGGGTTCCTGTCCCACTGAAACTGTGAGATCATAAATGTATGTTGTTTTAAGTTACCAAATTTTGGGATAATCTGTTATGTGGGATATTCATTTCCTAAGGCAGCCATAGCAAAGTACTACAGACTGAGTTATTGCGCATCAAGAAGTTATTTTCTCCTAGTGCCAGGGGCCAGAAGTCCAAAATTAAGATGTCAGCATGTCCACGCACCCTCTGAAGGCTCTCAGGAAAGATCTGGTCCTGGCCTGTCTCCTAGCTTCTGGTAGCCTCAGGCATTCCTTGGCTTATAGATGGCCATCCCCTCATGTCTCTTCACATTATCTTTCTTTTGTGCATCACGTCTGTATCCAAATTGCCCCCCTTTTTTTTATAAGGGTACAAGTCAGATTGGATTAGGGCCCACCTTTTTCTTAAATTGATTACATCTGCAGAGACCCTATTTCTAAGTAAGATTGCATTTTCAAGTACTGGGGGGTTAGGATTTCAAAGTATCTTTTTTTGGAGGGACACTATTCAACCTAACAACCAGCAATAGGTAATTAATTTGGAGAGTTAACCCCCTCATATTTGGGCGTGATGATTAGGGAAGAGGGAACATGGATGCTACACCATAAAAAACAAAGACCCCAGGGTCTATTATTACCCAGTAGCACTGAGCTGTCTGGTACAGTAGTCACTAGCTGCAGGTGGCTACTGAGCATCTGAAATGTGGCTGGTCCAAAACTGAGATGTGTTGTCAGTGTAGAATTTATACCGGATTTTGTAGACTTAAAATGAGAAAAAAAGAAGGTAAAATATTTGTCATTGAATTTTGTATACTGATTCCATGTTGAAATAGTATTTTGGATATATTAAGTTAAATGAAACATGTTATTGAATTTAATTTCACCTGTTTATTTATTAAATATGGCTACTAGAAAATTTAACCCTACACATATGTGGCTTGCGTTATATTTCTGCTGGATGTTGTTGCTCTACAGTTTGGGATATTTCTACTCTGTCCTATTTGGAGGAAATTTATTCCTCTCCTTGAGTGAAGCAAAGCATCAAGGCTCTAGAAAACCATGGAAATGGGCTTCTGGTCTTCTTTACATTGTGATAAAAACTGAGATACTTGCTGTAGAAAGTGTCTTTACTCCTTCAAAGCCAAGTGCTTCACTCATTAGGTTTGAACACAGGATCTCTTTGCTAAAGTTGTCAAGTCATGGCGTCTTTGAGCCAGCTATAGAAAATGGCAAGTTTCCATATTGGCACCTCTGCTAGGTCAGCCCCCTCTGGGATGTTGGGGGAAATGATGAATTGATGGCAGTTGTCCATCTGCCGTCCAACACTTGGTTCCTAGGACTGGGCCATTGATGCCTCGCTTTCCTCCTCCAACCCTTGAAGGTCCTCTCTCTGGACAATCAAGATCCTTCTAGCATCTTGTATTTGGAAACAAGGGCCTATTCATTCTTCCTTGGGGATGAGAGACACTGAGGCCCAGTCTGCTTTTGGAGGATGTGGGCAATGGAAATATCTCCTACTATTTCTGTACCTTGGGCTGAACAAGACAAATTATTATTTCAATAAATAATCCACAAATTCATTTGTTGAACAGATATATTTATTGCCATATTTCAAAGCTCTTTCCCCTAAATTATCTTCATTTATTCAATAAATGTAGGGAGTGGTTACCCTGCCAGGCCCTTTGGGGATTAATTGGTGAACAGGCGACACAACTCTCTTATTGAATTTATGGTTGAGTCGGGGAGGCAGCATAGAGCAGACAACCAAACAAGTAATGATCACCTTCTGGATCAGCGCTGCTAGGGAAAGCAGAGGTGCTGTCAGAGGCACATCCAGGGGAACCTTACCGTGTGTGCGAGTGTGTATGGGAGTGAATCAAAGAAGACACATAAAAACTGAGATCTGAAGGATGGATAGAAGTTGGAGGTGATGCGGTGAGAGATGAATAATAAATTTCCTGAGTTCTCAGACTGAGCCACTGTCCGTCCATCCATCCATCCATCCATCCACCATCCACCCACCCATCTACCCATCCATACAACAAATACTCCCTGAGCATCTACTACGTGGCAATCACTGTCCCTAAACACATGTAGACAGTCAACATGTAAACTATGGTTCTCAACCTCAGCACTATTGATGTTTGAGGCTGGGTCATTCCCTGCTGTAGGGCTATCCTATGTACTATAGGATGTTTCACTACATCCCTGGCCTCTATGCATCAGATGCCAGTAGAAAAACCTCCCAGTCCTGACCATAAAGACATCTCACAATGTCTCCTGGGGAGTCAAAACTGCCCGGTTATAAACCGATGATGTAAACAAATACTTATACAATATCATATGAGGTGGCGACGTGGCCTGTGCAGGAAAATTTCAGGTGGGTTAAGAGGATAGTGTGGGAAGGCATCGCTGACAAGGTAGCAGTTAAGCAGAGACATGAATGAACTGTGGGAACAAGCCATACCCAGGGGAAAGAGTGTTCTGGGCAGAAGGACTATCCAGTGCAAAGGCCCTATGGTGGGAGGACTTATGTTTGAGAAATGAAGAGTCAGGAGCCTTGAGTGGTTAGAGAACAGAGTAGGGGGTGGCTTGGAGGTGATGTAGACACTGAGGATGGACTCAAGTAGCTTGTGCTGAGGTCTTGGGATTTTATTTTATTTTTCATTATTTTTTTAAATTTAAATTCAATTTGCCAACATACAGTATAACACCCAGTGCTCATCCCATCAAGTACCCTCCTCAATGCCCGTCACCCAGTTACCCCATCCTCCCACCCACCTCCCCTTCCACAACCCTTGGTTGGGCTCCCAGAGTTAGAAGTCTCTCATGGTTTGTCTCCCTGTATAATTTTTCCCACTCAGTTCCCCTCCTTTCCCTTATATAATCACTTTCACTATTTCTTATATTTCACGTATGAGTGAAACCTTGGGATTTTACTCTGAGTGAGATGGAGCCACCAAGGGTTTTGAGTATGGGTGGTGTGATCTGGTCCTTTGTTTTGAAAGGATTGCCCTGGCTACTTTGTCATGACACACTGGAAGGTGGTAAGAGGAGAAATGAAGCAACAAGGGGGGGGGGGAGTCAAAGTGAGAGAAGGAGGTGGCAGGAATGAGAGAGAAAGTAGAGGGACGCACACAAAGCTTGTAATCGCCCCTCCTCTCTGCTCTGCATGCTTGCACACCTCCATCCTAGTACTTAGAACACTAATGATATTGAAACCACCTGTTTATATGTAGATGAAATCCTCAAGGGTAGGGAGCAAGCCTCAATCATCTTTGTGTCCCTAAAACTCATCATAGGACTGAGTATTTAATAGGTGCTTAAGGGAGCCCCTCAGAGCCCAGACTGATTGGAATCGTCTGCATTAGGACCTTAGTCTTGGGAGGCCCCTTGCATAGAACACCTGTATGTGGAAACCCCCGGGGTGTGAGCACTGTGGTTAAGTGCTCTGACAACACAGTCAGCCAGGCTCGAACATTGATGCAGCAACTTGCAAGTCTCGTGGCAATGGGGAGCTTTCTTCCCTCCCCAAACCTCAGATTTCTTATCTGTAAAACTGGAGAATGATCTCAACCGTGTAGGTTCTTGTGAAGATAAATGAGGGGGTTTAAGCAAAGTCATTGGTAAAGTCTCCCAAGAAACTCAACTGTTGCTTCCAATGGTCTCCTATGAGGGATGAGCAAGAGCTCTATGGCGATGGGTAGAAAATACTGGTATTATATATAAGTGTGGTATTATATATATAATAACATAACATAATATATATATCACATATATATTTATTTATTATTATATATAAGTGTGTGTGTATATGTATATATACACATATATAATGCTTTAAATGTTTTGGGAGCTTTGTAAAGTACACAATAAATTAGTATAATAGGATGTGTATATTGTTTCTACATGGCTAAATGAAGGCCTATTGGGGTAATAGGTGTATGGTCCATCACCCCAACAATTTAGAGAGTACTGTTAAGGCCAGTCATGCTGACTTCATGAGCTTTCTCCTGGGTATTTTCTTTCTTTTATTTTTTTTTCTGTTTTAAATCTTATTTTATTTAGTTTTTAAAGATCTTATTTTATTATTTATTCATGAAAGACACATATAGAGAGAGGCAGAGACACAATAAGAGGGAGAAGCAGGCTCTCCCTGGGGAGCCTGATGCGGGACTCAATTCCAGGACCCCAGGATCATGAGCTGAGCCAAAGGCAGGCACCCAACCACTGAGCCACCCAGGTACCCCTCTTTTTTTTTTTTTTAAGATTTTTTTCATTTATTTGAGAGAGGGAGCATACATGAATCCAAGGGGCAGAGGGAGAGGGAGAGGGAGAGAGAGAATCTCAAGCAGACTCTATACTGAGCACAGAGCCCAACATGAGGCTTCATCTCACGACCCTGAGATCACAATCTGAGCTGAAACCAAGAGTTGGACGCTTAACCAACCATGCCCCTCAGGTGCCCGCCACGTACTTCCTCAAAGATACTATTTCCTTGCTCCTACCCCTCAAGTATTCTGATTCTTTAAACCCAGAGCTGGTCCCAGGAATCTGCATTTAAAGGCTATTCTAGATGATTCTGATAGGTAATTAAGTACAGACCAGTGCTTCCCAAAAGTGAATGTGCATTGTTATCCCTCATAGAGCTTGCTGAAATGTGGATTCTGTTCAGGAGCTGGGGTAGGTTCCAAGATTCTGCATTTCAAACAAACTTCTGAGCAACGCCAAAGTTGCTTGTCCGAGGCCCACACTGGGGGTACCCAACGTTCAGACCTGATTCTCAAAGTGTCCTGAGAACAGCAGCAGCACCTGGGAGTGGGGGAGACATGTGAATCCCCAGGCCCCTCCTGGAAACTACTGAATCCCAGGGCAGGACCGCCAGCTGTGTTTTGTCAAGCCTTGCAGGTGGTCCTGACGAGGGCTTGGGTTTTGGAACCTTGGTTTACGAGGAAGCGCTAGCCTTCTCTGCACTAAAACCCTCTCTCCCACCTTTTTTTTTTTAATTTTATTTATTTATTTATTTATTTATTTATTTATTTATTTATTTATTTATATTTAAATTCAATTAGCCAACATATAATAGTACATCATTAGTTTCAGATTGAGGGGGAGATAATTCAGTTTTCGATAATTCATCAGTTACACAGGACACCCGGTGCTCATCCCATCACATGCCCTCCTTAATGCCCATCGCCCAGTTACCCCCGCCCCTTCACCCACCTCCCCTCCAGCGACCCTCAGTTTGTTCTCCAGAGAGTTAAGAGTGTCCCACCTCTTATGTCTGCAGCTTCACCAAATGGCCAGCCTTGAGCTGCCCCATCCCACAAAGGGGGATGTGCAACCCAGGAGCCCTGCGTGCCACGGGGCCTGCCTCCAGAGCCATCTCCCTGTGTCCCCGGCATCACAGTTGTGCATAGTTCAGTGGGGATGACAGGTGGCTTCTTTTGAGAACAGCTGACAGGCCCTCTCATCCCGGTGTGATTGACAGCGCCCTAATCAGCAGGAAGAGACTGGAACGCCTCTAGAATGATGTTTGCTCTGCAAATATTTGACATTATCTACCCAGAAAACCTGAAAGAGAACTTCATTTTTCTTTCTTTTTCAGGAATACAGCAAGTCACAGAACACCCTTAAGTATAATTAGTCTGACGAGGGAGGTTCTGCTTGGGACTGGGGACCTAAGCTGTAGGACAATTGTAGGTGGCTTTGTCTCTCTGCTGTTCAAGGTAGATGAAAGTCATTCACCTGTGACCATGGGAATCCCAGTCCCTCAACATATGAGTGTGCAGACTGTCATGTGGGCATGTGGCAGGTTCTCATGTAGTAGGTCTGAGGCAGGGCCTGAGCTTACAAGCTCCCAGGTGCTGCTGCGGCTACCAGTTTGAGGACTGTACTTTATAGAACCTTCCGACCTCTGACTCCGACCTAATGCCTGGAGATGGCTTTCAGAAGTCATTTGGGGGCGTGGCTTTTGGCCTCAGAGTTGGGTTTGTATTTTTGCTATGCATAAACTGCTAGCTGTGTGGCTCTGGGCAAGTGAGCGCACCTCTCTGAGCCTGCCCCCTCGGGAGTGGTATCACCCCATTGAGAATGCTTATTTTAGGGCCGTTGTAAAGATTAAGAAAGGTAATTAAGGTAATTAAAAAAAAAGATTTTATTTATTTATTCACAAGAGACACACACACACACAGAGGCAGAGACACAGGCAGAGGGAGAAGCAGGCTCCATGCAGGGAGCCCGATGTGGGACTCGATCCTGGGACTCCAGGATCATGCCCTGGGCATGAAGGCAGGCTCTAAACCGCTGAGCCACCCAGGGATCCCCAGAAAGGTAATTTCTTAAGAGTCAACTCCCTGATGCAGAGTAAGTGCCCAATAATGGTGAATATTCATGTGTATCAGAAGGATGATATGTTCAAGACAGTACAGGATTATTAATACAGTATTTATTGTATATTGTGTTATATCATATCATATCATATCATATCATCATACCATATTGTATCATCTTTCTCTCGCCACCAATACCTGCATATTGCTATGAATGGGAGAGCAAAGCTATAGAAAAAGACAAGTTGAGGTGACCGAGTCATTCAGGAAGTCAGCCTAGGGTCTCAGGTTTATTTCATTCCTCTATTTTTTTTTATTTTTATTTATTTATGATAGTCACACACACACACACACACACACACAGAGGCAGAGACACAGGCAGAGGGAGAAGCAGGCTCCATGCACCGGGAGCCCGACGTGGGATTCGATCCCGGGTCTCCAGGATCACACCCTGGGCCAAAGGTAGGCGCTAAACTGCTGCACCACCCAGGGATCCCTCATTCCTCCATTTGATCTCGAAGATGTCATTCATCGCTTCTGGGTCCCAGTGTCTTTATCTCTACCCCAGGCACGACACACTTCTCTCTATAATGTAGTGAAGAGTAAATCCAGGAGCACGTAGAAGAAGACCATCACAGGGCCTTTGTTACTTGTACCAAAGACATCCTCAACGAGCGCCCACCATGCCGTGGCCATGGGCCCTGGTGTGGGGGATGCAGCAGGGGAAAGACTGCCCACTGGAGCCCGGCCCTCTGGTGTGGGTGGTAGACAAGCCAGCAGCATAGGTCACCACAGGTCCAAAAGAATGGTCCAGGTGCAACCAGAGAGCGAGGCTTCTCCTGGACTGAAGGTCAGAGAACAGAGTAGGGTGACTGCATGTGCAAAGATGCTGAGCCCCAATGGTGCTGAAACTGAGGCCCTCCAGTTTGGCTAGAATGCAGAATGTGCTAGAGGAGGCCAGTGTCCTGGAATGGCAGGAGCCAGCCCAAGCAGGGTCTCGGGCCAGCTGAGGCCCACAAACTGATCCCGGGGCCGCAGGGGAACCATTGAAAGCAATCAATCAAGGGCTGGGGGCGGGCAGGCGTGGTTGGGGGTGCAGGAAACTTCTCTCACATCTTAGAACATCTTGTGTTTTCCCAAATTCTTTCCATTTCCCTCGGGGCAGGAGGAGCTTAGTTCTGGAGCCTGGGAAGCAGACCAAAGGGGGACTGGATAACTTAGGGGGGAAATGAGACACCAGTTCATATTTCAAAGATCTTTGCCTGTCACATTTGCTTTAGTGGAGAAGTGTCTCCTCTCTTACTCATCCCACAGCTCTCCAGACCTCACCGCTGGCTCTTGGAAGTCCTGGGATACTTTCTGCTCATACCACAGATCTTAGGCCCAGTAATTATTTTATGGTGAATAACCCATTATTTTTAAAGGGCCTGCCATTTGCCAAACCTTGTGGCTTTCCCACATCCCAGGCTCAGATCTGAATTCCAGGTCCACCATGTCACGTGGTCTGTGATTTGGGGCAATTTGGGTCTTCTCAATTGTGGAGTGGGGTATGAGTAGGTACCTCCTGGGGTCGTTGAGAGGATTGGGATACTTCTCAGCTTCACGTCTTACTCGCTAGGTAAGCATCACCACATAGTACACTTTAAGGTATTAGCGAGGACTCATTCATGATTCTCAACAAGGATTATCTTGAGCATCTGTGAGGTGTAAGCAAGCCATGACAGGCTGCCTTAGAAATTGGGGATAAATGGTAAATCTGTCATCAGGAGTCTACCATCTAGTGATAGTGTAAGAGGGGTCAGCAAATGTTTTTGGTAGAAGGTCTTTGGTTTTGGGGCTCCAAGAGACAAAAATGGAGTTATAGCCATGTCACGGGCTTGAAGAGTGCCCATAGCCTTTTCGGATGAGCTTCCTAGTAATGCATTTAAGATCCCTCCACACCTTTTCATGGCTTGATAGCTTGTTTCTTTTTTTTTTTTTTAAGTTTTTATTTATTTATTCTTGAGAGAGAGAGAGAGAGAGAGAGAGAGAGGCAGAGACACAGGCAGAGGGAGAAGCAGGCTCCATGCAGGGAGCCTGACGTGGGACTTGATCCCGGGTCTCCAGGATCAGGCCCTGGGCTGAAGGCGGCGCTAAACCACTGGGCCACCTGGGCTGCCCTATTGTCCTTTTTATGTCCATGGGATATATAGTGATATTTTCTCTTTTATTTCTGATATTAGTAATTTGTCTCTTTTTTTTCCCCTTGGTAAGCTGAAGGTTTATCAAATTTATTGATTCTTTTCAGCTTTTGGTTTCATTGACTTTCTCTTTTCATTTTCTGTTTTTAATTCCACTCATTTCTGCTTTATATATCATTATTTCTTTTCCTCTGCTTACTTCAATTTCTGCATTAATTCTTATTATTTCCTTTCTTTTGCTTACTTCAGATTTAATTTATCTTTTCCTAGTTAACTGTTAACTTAGAGTGTTGGTTTTAGATCTTTCTTCTTTTCTAATGTATTCAATGCTGTAAGTTTCCCTCTAAGCACTGCTTTCACTGCCTCTCACAAATTTTGGTAAGTTGTGTTTCCATTTTCACTTAGTTCAAAATATTTTAAAATTTCTCTTGAGATTTGTTTTTTGATCCATGTGTTATTTTTAATCTGCACCTATTCTGGGAATTTTAGCAATCTTTTGTTAGCAATTTCTCATTTAATTCTATTTAGGTTCCAGAGCAGGCATTGCATGGTTTTTATTCTTTTAAATTTGGTGAGATATGTTTTATGTCCCAGAATGTGGTCTGTCTTGGCTCATGTTCCATGTGAGTTTGAGAAAAATAGAGATTCTGCTGTTGTTGGATGAAGTAGTTTATAGAGATCAACTGTGTTCAGTTGACTGATGTCAGGGTCTGTTCAACACCGATGGTGTTGTTGAGTTTGATTGTGTTCTTACTAATTTTCTGTCTGCTTGATCTGTCCATTTCCAAGAGAGGTGTTGAAGTTTCCAGCTCTAAGAGTCGATTCATCTATTCATCTATTTCTCCTTGTATTTCTATCAGTTATATCTCATGAAATTTGACGCTCTCTTGTTTGGTGCATGTTAAGAGTTGTTGTCTTCTTGGAGAATCAATGCTTTAATCATTAATGCCGTTCTTAATCCCTTATAACTCTCTTTACTTTGAAGTCGGCTTTGTCTGAAGTTAATATAACTACTCTTGTTTTCTTTAGATTAATGTTAGCATGGTATATTTCCCCCCTCCACTTCTTTTTAATCCATAGATGTCTTTATATTGAAGGTGGGTTTCTTTTTTTTTCAACACATATATATTTTTTTATTGGAGTTTGATTTGCCAACATATGATATAACACCCAGAGCTCATCCCGTCAAGTGCCCCCCTCAGTGCCTGTCACCCAGTCATCTCATCCCCCCACCCACCTCCCCTTCCACTTCCCTTGCTCGTTTCCCAGGGTTAGGAGTCTCTCATGTTTTGTCACCCTCTCTAATTTTTCCCACTCATCTTCTCTCCTTTCCCCCATAATCCCTTTCACTATTTTTTATATTCCTCGTATGAGTGAAACCATATAATGATTGTCCTTTTCCAATTGACTTACTTCACTCACCATAATATCCTCCAGTTCCATCCATGTTGAAGCAAATGGTGGGTATTCATCGTTTCTGATGGCTGAGTAATATTCCATTGTATACATAGACCACATCTTCTTTATCCATTCATCTTTCGATGGACACCGAGGCTCCTTCCACTTTGGCTATTGTGGACATTGCTGCTAGAAACATCGGGGTGCAGGTGTCCTGGTGTTTCACTGCATCTGTATCTTTGGGGTAAATCCCCAGCAGTGCAATTGCTGGGTCATAGGGTATCTCTATTTTAACTCTTTGAGGAACCTCCACACAGTTTTCCAGAGTGGCTGCACCAGTTCACATTCCCACCCACAGTGCAAGAGGGTTCCCCTTTCTCCACATCCTCTCCAACATTTGCTGTTTCCTATCTTGTTAATTTTCATCATTCTCACTGGTGGAAGGGGGGTTTCTTATAGACAACATAGAGTTGGGTCATGTTTTTGGATTCACTCGGATAATGTCTTTTATTGGTCTTTTAATTTAGAGCATTGACATGCAGAGTGATTGTTGATAATGTTGGCTTAATACTCACCATATTTGTTAGTGTTTTCTATTTGTTGCCCTGCTCTTCGTGCCAATTTTTGTCTTTCACTCTTTTTCTTTCATGATCTTATTTGAATATTTTATGTGATACCATTTCTTCAACTTTCTTAGCATATCAGTTATTATTCTCTACTTTTCAAAATGATTGCCCTAGAGATTGCAATATACATTTGTATATAATCCAAGTCCATTTTCAAGTAACACTATACCACTTCATGAGTGGTGTGTCTTATAATAAGAAGATAATCATGATTCCTTCCTCTCATTCCTTGATCATTGCTGTCATTCATTTCTCTTATATACAAGCACGTGTGTGTGTGCGTGATACGTACATAGCATACATAATCAAATACATTTTGAGTATTATTATTATTTTAAGTAAACTTATCTGCTGAATCATTAAGAATAAGAAAGATAAAAATTTTAATCTTACCTTCACTTATTCTTTCTCTGATGTTCTTCCTTTCTTTTTGTGGATCTGAGTTTCTGACCTATATTATTTTCCTTCTCTCTAAAGAACTTCTTTTCACACTTCTTGTAAGGCAGGTCCATGGTCGATGAATTCCCTCATTCTTGGTTTATCTGAGGAAATCTTTATTTCTCTTTCATTCTGAGGGATAATTTATCATTGTACAGAATTCTAGGTTGGTGGGTTTTTCCTCTCAACACTTTAAATATTCTTTAAATATTTCACTCTTCTTGCTTGCATAGTTTTTGAAGGGAAGTTAGAAGCAATTCTGTGTTCACTTTGAGGTAAAGTGTTTTTTTCCCTCTGGCTTCCTTCAGTATTTTTTTCTTTATCTTTGATTTTTTGTAGTTTGAAGACAATATGCCTAGGTTTTGTTTGTTTTTGTTTTTAGCATTTATGGTCTTTCTTAGACTTCCTGGATTTGTAATCTGGAGTCTGACATTAATTTGAGAAAATTCTCAGTCGTTATGGTTTCAGATATTTCCTCTGTTCTTTTTTCTCTTCTTCTTCTTGTATTCCCATTGCATGTATGTTATGCCTTTTGTAGTTATCTCACAGTCCTTAGATATTCTGTTTTATTTTTCTTTTCTCAGTCTTTGTTTCTTTGCTTTTCAGTTTTTTAATTTTATTTTTTAATTAATTTTATTTTTTGCTTTTTAGTTTTTGAGGATTCTATTGATATATTCTCTAGTTCAGAGATTCTGTTGTCAGCCACATCCAGTCTGCTAAGTCCATCAAAGACACTCTTCATTTCTGTTACAGTATTTTGCTTTTTTTTTTTTTAACCTCTAGCATTTTTGGGGAGGTGTTCTTTCTTTGGATTCCCATCTCTCAGTTTACATCGCCCATGTGTTCCTGTATGCTGTCTACTTTATCCATTAGAGCTCCTAGCATATTAGTCATAGTTGTTTTAAATTCTCAGCTTGATAATTTCGACATCCCTGCTCTATCTGGTTCTGATGCTTGCTCTGTCCTTTCAAATTATATTTTTGCTTTTTGAGTTGCCTTATAATTTTTCCTTAATGGCCAGACATGATGTACTGGGTAAAAGGAACTGCTATAAATAGGGCGTTAGTAATGTGATGATGAGGTGTGGGGAGGAGCAACTATTCTATAGTCCTACTGTGCCTCTGGGCTGTGAGCTTCAGTAAGAATTTCTCAGTCTTCCCCCCACCCGCTTAGGTGGGATAGGAAGTCATGGTTGGCTGGGGGGATGGGTGTTTCCATTAGGTT
The DNA here is from genome assembly GCF_048164855.1 of Canis lupus baileyi. Lineage (NCBI taxonomy): Eukaryota > Metazoa > Chordata > Mammalia > Carnivora > Canidae > Canis > Canis lupus. Next base: position 41,409,997 of record NC_132863.1, on the reverse strand, counting down.
CTGAGAATACCCCAGCAGGTTAGGCTCTGGTTAACTAGTTTCTCCTGAGGGCAGGCCCTGTTAAGAACAGAGTGCTCTGGTATATTTTTATTTTCATTTTTTTAAGATTTTATTTACTTTTTTTATTTTTTAAGATTTTATTTTTTATTTTTATTGGATTTATGTTTTTTTAAAGATTTTATTTAAAAATAAATAAAGATTTTATTTACCTATTCATTTATTTTTATTTTTTAAAAAATGATTTTATTTATTTATTCATGAGAGACACAGAGGGAGGCAGAGACATAGGCAGAGGGAGAATTAATTGCCCCCCCGCCCCAAGAAAGTCCAAGGCTTTTCTCTGGTATTTACTCTGGGAATCTGTGGAGTTCCTGGGAGTAAATCTCACAATATTGTAAGGGCCCCTCCATGGCTAGGTGCCCCTCCAGAAACCTGTCCATTCCATTTCAGCTTTCCTATCCTACGCTGGTTCCCACTGTGGCTTCTGACCCAGGTCTCCTCTCTGTTAGGCCTCTATTCCTTGTATTTGTGTCTGTCCCTCCAATCTTGGGCATTGAGGTTTGCCCTGTGTCCTCTCCTCTTTTATGGATCCAAGCAGAGTTATTGACTTTTCAGTCTGTTTGGCTTTTTGCTTGTTGGTGGGATACAGTGGTCACTTCCAAGTTTACATACTGAACCAGCCTGTAGCTGTTTTTTAAGCACACCAGTTTTTGTGATTGTATGTTTTTCTACCACAAAGATGTACCACAATTCACTTAATTCCATTACCATGTTTTGGAACTCTTAGGTTCTCTCCAGTTTTTCACAATTATAACCAATGTTATGATTGGACATCCTTATTAAATAAATCTCAGTGCACATCATCACTTATTTTCAGAGGAAAATTCTCTAGAAGGGTAATTAATCAAAGGGCATGCACATTTTAGAGAAATTGACAAATACTGCTTAATCATTTTCTGGAAAGTTCCTATCTATTTTCTCCTAGTAACAATGTGTGTGGATGTCTCTTCCTTGAGCTCTCTCCAATAACGGAGACTTTAAGTTTTATTTTTGTCAGTTGAGTAAGTGCAAATGATTTCTCCTTGTTTGGATATATGTCTCTTTAGTTATTACTGTTACTTGATACTGTCTTACGTGTTCATTGAGAATTTCTATTTCTTTGTTTGCATGTTGTTGGTTCACGAATTTTGCCAAAGTTTTTCTATTTGGATATTTATTTATTTTCTTAGAGACATATAAACACTCTTTATATCATTAATTATGCCAGTGATCATTAGCCATATATTAATACAAATAATTTCCCCCCCTAATTTGTGACTTTTCGTTGTCTATATGGTAGGGTTTTTTCTTATTACTGGAATTTTAGTTTCTATAATTTCTTCCTTAACATTTGTATCTTAAAATAACTTTCCTGCCTGATATCAGGTAAGTATTTTCCTCTAGTTTTGTGATTTCATTTCTAGATTTAATTCTTTGATTCATCTGAAATATAATTTAATACATACTATGAGATACGTTTAACTTACTTGTTTTTCTCCTGAAAATTTCACTAGTTGTCTGTACATCATTTTACTGGTTATTAATATACTTTTTTCTTTACAAATTAAAAATTCTGGCCTTTATAATATGTTGAATTATTTTTTCATTTGTTTTTCTTTTTATCTTAAGATTTTATTTATTTATTCATGAGAGACAGAGAGAGAGACAGAGACAGAGACATAGGCAGAGGGAGAAGCAGGCTCCCCTCAGGGAGCCCAATGTGGGACTTGATCCCTGAACTCCAGGATCATGCCCCAAGCTGAAAGCAGAGCCCAATCGCTGAATGCAGGCATCCCATTATTTTGTTTTTCATTGAGTTGTTTGTACACCCATGTAAAGTTCATAATAATGGGCAAAAATATAGTATATTTTCTTACATTATAGGCATCTTCCTTCATCAATTTTTTTTTTTGCTACTCTGTCATCTTTATTCTTTAATTTTGAAAAAGCAATACATGCACTTAGTAAAATGTATGGGACTATAGTGTTTTATTTTTTTTCAGTTTTATTATTTTATTATTTTTTTTAAGATTTTATTTTTAAGTAATCTCTACACCCAACACAGAGTTTGAACTCAACCTCAAGATCAAGAGGCACATGCTCTGACTGAGCCAGCCAGGTTCCCGGGGACTGGTGTTTTTAAATGCCCAGTTTGTTGAATATGCATTCAGAAGTGCAATGTGCAAGATGTATGACAAAATGGATACATTTGGGACAGTCAAATGACCTCAGTTCATCCAGCCTGACTCCTCTTACCTTGAACGCCCTGCCTTGCCTTCCTCAGGCTTTGCCTGTGTTGGGCTTCTGCACTTGGACTGGTGAGGTTCTGCTTTGAGTCCATTGGCTTTAGAGCACATTCACTCAGGCTCTTAGCTCTGGCTGCCATGGGTGTAGCCTCTTACCTCCAGACTCCCTTCTCTCCTAGTTCCTCACTGAGACCACACCCAATAACTCAGGCGGTGCTCACTGAGGTCCCTGGCTGCCAGCAAGTAGGATAGTTCAATAGTATGTGCCAAGATCTTGTAGATTACGGTCTTTGAGCCATAAAATCCTTAGGAAATGCTTCACTGCCATGGGGTAGCATGGAGACGTGGATGGTGGGAGGTTCAGACAGTGCATGGATAGGTGTAAAGTAAGGAACATTTCAGAGACAGTGATGGAAATGTTCCCAGGTCTCCAGGAAAACAGCATTCATTTACTTACCACATATTTTTGGGACACCCGCTGTGTGCCAGATACTACATCTCAGACTGGGGATATGTGAACAAGACACATGCTTAAATTCTGTCCTCACATGTGGCCTGTGGGGGAAATTGACATTATGTGAATGTGCAAATGAACACAATCACGGCTCCTGATCAGGGCCGGGGCAAACCTAGGACGCTGTACATGGGGGTTCAGGGAGCACCTTTCAGAGGATATCGTATCAAAGCTGAGATACTGGGAATGGGGAGCCCAGCAAGATGGCACCCTCCTACCAAAGGGAACAGCACAGTGTCTTTTAGGCACTGTTAGAGGGCAGTGTCACTGGACCTGGGTGTGCAAGGAGAAGATGAAGTCAGGGAAGTAGGCAGGAGACAGACCAGGGGGTCTGGGGATGAGTTTGGATTTTATTGTAAGTGAGATGGGCTGTGGCAAGAGTCTGCTCGTGTCCCTGTGCATCAGTTCATCCCTGCGTGCCATGTGTATCTATGTCCACCTCCACCTGTGTGACACTATGCCTTCAGGTGTTCTCTGGCCACTGAAGCCTACCTCTTCCAACCTTTGGGCAGTTTGGAAGTGCGAGGAGTTAAAGCCCGCCCTCGCCCCTAGCCCCTACAGCAGCCTTTCACTAATAACTGAGCAAAGGTGGTGTATAAATACCCCAGCTCCCTACTCAGTACATAGAATAATTGAGGCATGATCTGCCTTATCTCTTAGATTTCCCAGTGGGATTGGGTCCATTGCTCATGGCGGTCATTGTTCTTAAAGCCCCTTTATCTTATTGACATCCTTTCTTCTCCAGGTTCCATTCCCCACTCCCTTCTTGGCGTTTCTTGGATTCACCTCCCATAGAAACTGCTTACTCTCACATTTCATCTTAAGGCCAGTTTCTACAGGAAATCCTGGGGGTTGGAGGGTCTTGAGCCCCATGGGACAAATTAGCCTGTTTCCTGTTTTTGTAAATAAAGTTTTATTGGAACACATCCATGTGTATTTGATTACTATCATCTCTGGCTGCTTTTCACTACAATGACAGGGTTGTGTTAGCGGGCCAAAGACCAGATGGCCCACAAAGCCAAACCAATTTTCTATCTGACCCTTCAAAGAAAATGTGCCTACCTTTGGTCTTGAGGAAAAGAATGGCCTGGTCTGATTTACTTTATTAAAAGATCACTTTAGCTGCAGAGTGGAGAGTAGATGTGGGAATGGAGGCCTTAAGGACTAATTAGAAGGCAATCACAGAAATCTAGGACATCTAAAAGTTGAACAGACTTTCGTTGTATTTTGAAGTTAGAAACAACAGGACCTGTCAATGGATTGGATGGAAGAAGGGAGAAGTTCAGAGATGTATTTTTGTGTACTTTTGGTTCTTCTGATGCTCCTTGAAAAATTATCTTTCTCTTCAATATAACTTCTTCAGTAATTCTCCATGACTTCTCAGCTTGGTTGGGAGCCACCTCTGGGCCCCCTGAAGTCCCCACACTCATCCTGACATAATGTTCACTCTTCCTTTGACCTTGCCTTGGATGGCAGAGATAACACATAACAGAGCCTGGATTCTTAATGCAATTTGACTCTAGACTCTGCTTTTGTGACCATCATCACACCAACTTATCAGTGTAACCCTCCCCGTAGCATATGGTAGGTGCTTGATAAGCAGTCACTAAGTGAATGAAAGCCAAGAACTCTTTGGTTTGGTCCAACCGGCTTATCCCAACACTGCCTTCACTACTTCTCCCTTTCCTCACCTGTCTTGCCTTCTCTCGCCCGGCTCTCATATTTTATGGTGCAGACATGGGGCCTCGGCAATGAAGTGGAGCTAACAGGTGATGCGATAGCCATCATTATTTAACGAGCAAGACCCTCATGTAGCCACGCAACATGGAAGCTGTGAGCTGGCTCTGAGCAGACAACAAATCATTTCTGGTGGGGCATCAGCGTCTGCTTGGGCAGCTTGTGTGTGAAACATGTTCCAATTCTCCTGGGACATTAAAGGAAATGGAGGGAGGACATAGGGAAACTGGAGTGTTAAGCAGGGTGATCCCTCTGAGGTAGAGAAGGCTGGGCCATCTCAATCATGTCTGCCCTCTGCCTTCATCCCTGAATTTGTGAGACAGCCGCCCACTGCCTCTGTTGAGATTACATCATAAATTACTCCGGCATAAGCTGACCAGATCTGAAAGCATGCAAAGGCAGTCCAGAAACCAAGCAAGGGTGCTGGCATTTGTAAAAAAACAAAACAAACAAAGCAAAAAACAAATCTGTTGGAGATGAGGGTAGATGTTGGAAGCGGGTCAGTAGGTCCAAGCAAGAGAGAGGCCCACCAATAATTTCCTCGCTTGGCCTCCCTGGGGGTCAGTGCTGTTTCTCTACTCCCTCCCTCTCCTCTTTCTTGCCTCACTCCTCTCTTACCATCCTTAAAAAACACACATAGGCAGAAATCAATCCATCAAATGTCATTACAGATTTATTAAGCCTGATGTAGAAAGACATTTACCAGTAACATCTTCACAAAGCATAAAAAGAGCACTTCTATTCAGTCTTGTGCTTTGAAAATCTAAATATATTTTTATCATATAAATAATTCTTTTCATGTTTTAAGTGCATCTGTGTTTTTTTTCTTCTTCTTCTCTCCTTTAATTTTCATTCAGTTGGCCAAAGCGAAAGTCGGTGTTGACTGAAACGAAGCCATTTGCAAAGCTAATGGTGTTGAGAGGCATGTCTAGGTTCTACTGTATCAGCTGGGTCTCAGAAAGGTGGTTTAAGATCGGCAGCGTTAGAATGAGGGACAGCCTCCAGCAAAATCATAATCGAACACACCCAAGTCCTTAATGTCAGCAGTTGGGTTTCCTGATGCAAATTACCGTAAGGTTTCAGATGGGAAACATTCTATTTTCCACTGTTGAGTGGAAAAAAAGAAAGATTTTTTTTTTTTTTTGTCACAAAGGAAAGAGTCATCATGTTTAAAAATGTAAATAATACACTTATAGAAACCTTTTTGATGGAAATGAGGGGCTCCATATAACCTTGGCGACTGTGTTATTAGTTTTTCACAATAGCTAAAAGAAGTAGTATCTATTATTTAGGGCTTTAATTACAGTTCGCAAAGTAGAATGATTTTCTTAAAAAAAAAAAAAACACCCAACTCTTTAGATGTAAAAAATAATGGCTTCTGTGATATAATTTAAGAGTTTTCTTCATCTCCACCATCAGAGAATTTATTTCTAGTGGTAAAATTGTATTTAAAAAATCTCTCCTTATAGAGATAATTTCAATGCTGCAGCATCCGACACAGGCATACGTCTTAAGTGCATCCAAACGAAGTCATTTTTATTCAGCGAGGGGCTGATCTGTATGTTTCTTTTGACCTGATTTAAGTTATATGGGGTATCAAGACCAGATTGTTTATAATTAGGAGAGATGACAGGATGGTGGCAGCAAGGGACAAAGGCGGGAGCACCTTTTCTGAAGAAAATCCCTGCATACTTTTTTTCAAGCTGGAAAGCCATCATTTCCAGCTCGGTTGTTTGTCTTTGGGCAGTGACAACTCGGCCAAACCTTTGGAAATTTGCAAACAGGGGCTGCATTGAGCCCCGGCATTCGGGATGATGAGGAGTAAAAGAAAGTGTGGCTAGCCAAGGGAAGAATTTTCCAGATCCCAGAGAAGTGGGCACAGATGCCTGCCTATCTGTGATGAATCTGTTTGGCCACAGGGTGGTATAATTTTCCTAGCAGAAAACTTTTTTTTTTTTTTTTTTCATAGCAAGGACAATTTATAATCATCAAAAACAAGTGAAACATGGTTTTGATTAAAACAGCCTGTTGGCTCAATAATCTCTGTAATTTTAAAAACATCCTTAATGCAGAAGAAGAACACGCCGATGTCAGGAATGGCCTGGGGCCCCATTACAACAGCAACCGAATAAATAAGGAGGAGAATTGCGAGGTCATAAAAACAAAATTAAGCTAATGTTTCAAATTTCGACAATTATGAATTCTTCCTCTAAGAAGACATTAAAAAAAATTTTCAGGCACTATTAGATAAAATACAAAGAGGATCATTCTACATGGATGAGTTTGCAGTTTTCCCAAGGGGTAAAGCATGCCTTTAAAGGAAAACTCTGAATTAGGACGTTGGTTCCTCCCTAGATCCAGCAATTGGACGGGGCTCATGCAGACAAACTTGGTTTTTAGAATTTCTTTGTAAACTCAGATCTAATTCTTTCGTAAGCTATTGAAAGAGAATGACCAAGAAAAAATTACAAGCATATTTTTTTTCTATACAAAAGGATCCCCATCGTGGGCCAGTTTGGTAGGAAACAGAAACAAGCAAATATAACAAAATCTGTGTTCATACATGGCGATATAGTTAGTATATACAAATATGTACAGTATAAAAATGTATGGAAGGCTTACGTTCCCAGTCATCCAAGCTGCATTGTATACAGGGAAAACAGCCTGGCTTTTGCTCCTAGTATACAGGCAAATGTATTATATACAGCATGCAGGCGATAGAAAATTAGTGCATTTGCACGGAAACATTCTACAGGTATGGTTGCAGTCATTTTTCTTTGAAAATGACTAGTCTGCTTTCCTAATATAAAAATGTCTTTGCTTTTCTTCGCTGGCAAATAAACACTTTCCTTCAGAGCAGGGATGAATGTGATTCTCCTAACTCACTCCGCCCTAACTTCCCCACTGCCTATTCTAAAAGAAAAAAAAAAAATCTAGAATCAACAGAAGGGAGCAAATGTGTAACATAAATATGGTTGACACCAAATTTCCTAAAAAGCTACAAGCGCTCTGCAGAGTGAGAACGGGTTGACCATTAAAAAGACTGTGTATGATCAACTATCTTCTTGATTTTAGAGGGGTTTGAAAGTTTATGATTCATGCTGACTGTGCCTGGATGTTAGGAATCCAAGTCAGGAGAGATTAGGAGGATGTAAGTATATTAGAGACCAGAAAGTATATTGTATCCCGAGATATTATGACATTTAAGAACCCTGAGCCAAATAAGAATTGTTTCGTATGTCAGCTTTTTTTTTTTTTTTTTTTTTACTTGCATTGCACATTCTAGCATCTGCTGTGTTATAAGCCAAAATATTGTATTGCAAAACTGGAATGTTTCTGTTGTATTTATCTCAATACAGGGCGGGAACAGTTTTTGCTTCTTCTCCTCACAGACCAGTTGAACTTTGTATATTTAAAAAATATACGTACACATTTATACTTCCTGATTGTTGTATGGGTCATTTAGAAAGTGAAAATATTACTGTACAAAGTCTTCACATTTGAGATATAATCGTATGATTGTGCAAGTTCTGTAAATATAAGCCTTTACCTGGGGACTGATACCCAAACGCAGGTTTCAGGTTCAAGATAATTCAGTGAACACACTGAAATTCATTTTCTGGAGGGGTTGAAGGGAGTGGTAGATTTTTTTTTTTCTTTTTGTAAGTAATGCATTTGTTCGAGTTTTTCAACTTCTCCTGGGGGTTTTCACAAAAGAGTTATTATTTGTACTTCCAAAAGCGGTTTTAAGCAAACAAACATTGTAGAGAGGGCTGTGAGAATTTAATCTATCTTTTTCAAACAGATCGTTTGTTCAAAGGCCTTAATGATAATCGTATGGCTATTGGTAAAATCATTTGTGTGCTGAAAGGTGTCATAAAAGGGTGCCATTGCTTGGAAGAGCCATTTTACTTGGAATATATTTTTCCAAAGGAAATGGACAGAGTCCTGTTGCAGAAATAGCATTCCACCTGGTACCAGCATTTTAAAACAGTCCTATTCTAATCCATAAAACATTTCTAGTTTTCCCTGAAGCTTTGGGCTGCCTTGCGCATGAATAATTTTTGGAGAAACACCCACGCCCGTTAGCCCATTGTTCGTAACTATTGGAAGAAGATTAACTAGAGCCTGGAAATTGTATATCTGCGTATGCCTCTGAATCTGTCACAGGAAACCAAAGGAGATAAGTGGCTTTTACTTTGGATGAAGAGGTAAAATTCCCCCCTAGAAATTCTAAAGATGATTCACAAGTTTCAAAATGTTTAATGCTTCCCTACAATGGAAACCTATCTCTCTGTCTGGGGGGATGGAAATTTGTATCTCGTTCTCCTGCTCAATCTTTGTCTAAAAGTATTTCATGGATATTTTGAGAAAGTGCCACATATAGGAAGGGAGAAAATGAAATTAGCATTTTAACATCTCACAGGGGAAAAAAATAAACCGAAAGTTCAGTTGGGATTTTTTTTCTTGCCTAATGCTCGTTCAAAACAGATACTACTTTATTGCTACACATACACATATGTAGTTCTATACATCGACACGCTTCTGTTCTTGAGGAGAGTAGAGGAGGATGTGAAAATGACATTTTTAATGTGTGTGTGTGTTTTAACAAAAACATATAACAAGATTAAAAAAATGAAACCCAATGAGAAAGATTTGAACACAGTCAAGTAGCCGGTGAAGTGACAGATAGAAAAGCAACAGGACTCGTGCACCTTTTAAGGCCTTGTAATCTTTGGATTGACTGTGAGAAGTTTCAGGAAACCATAGACTCTTAGTGTGTCACTGTCCGTGGAGCCTGGAAAATAAAAAGTGAATTCGTATATGTACACCTCCTCACTGCTTAAACCAGAGTTACGTAAATGCTTCCCAAGTATGTCATTTCATGAGCTTATTTTCTGCATTTCGACGAAGTTCAGCGGCTTGTGTCTGTGACATTAATTATGCAAGACTCAAACAACCCAAGCAGGCACATTTTGGGGGTGAGTTTGAAGAACTCTATTTGTGGCCTTAAAGGAATTCTGTGGGGACTGTCTGGGCTAGCCAATGTATCTGTGATTATAGTCTACATTTAGGCCTTGACCTGTTTTTAAGCTATTTCCTTTCTGTATGCTTTTCAGAAGGAGAAATCCCTATCCTGAAATATTAGTATTTTGAAAAACAGGAATGAAACCACAAATGACACAGGGGAGTTGGACCCTCTGTGAGCTCCTCCGGCAGGTGTCTGATATCAGCTACCTCTAGGAGAAGCTATAAGTACAGAAGGGCCAGGCTGTTGTGTTGCATTGTTCGCTGCTGTATCCCATAGCACCTAGAATAGTACCGTGCACATAGCAGGTGTCTCCTAATATTTTGGAACGAATTGGCTGAATAAATCGTGTTTCCCATTCTGCCTTGTGCCCGCCACCCCCGACCCCAGTGCTTTGTAACATGTTGTACAACTGGTGAAGTTGCTGAACTACAAAATGGGACCAAATACATAAAACTTAAATATTTTTTTTTCCAGTGGACATTTTAGTTTGCAGCTGGTTAGTGGTCTTAGCTAGAAGGAGGGATGGGGGAAGAAAAGGCAGTTTCTCACCCCCCACTGATAACAAGTGTTGGTGGTGGAATGGAGATACTTGAGTGTGATTAGCATGATATTTGCACGTCATGCTCCTTTCCAGTTCTAAAGTCCCAATATATCAGCACTATGTTTGCTCTGAGAGAGGAAGAGGGTGGTCAGAAAGCAGATTACAAACATTCTTCTGAGCTCATGTTAGTTTTTCCCTCCAGAGAGAAGTTTCTAGAAGCCTCACAGGGCTTTCCAAATGAAAGACAGGCCTGGTCTCTAGAAATGTACTCAGGGCTGTGTTTATCTCACAGCATGAACCCAGATCTTGTTTCCTAGGGAGAACATTAACAGCTGTCCCTCAGCAGTGACATTTACAGTTACCAAGTGACAATTCATGAATCTTACCAAATTTATCAATATTTTTGTCTCTCGCCTCCCACCCCACCCCTCCATAGAAATTGCGCTAACAAAACCATATAGATTAAATGTTGAAGCAGATGATTTATTATTTTTTTTTCTTAGAGGGGAAACAATTTCCATGGAGTTGAGAATTGTATTGTCTCCCTCCAGTTGGAGCAAGAGCTCAAGAATCTGCTTTTGAAGGGTAGCGACAGAATCTGAATTACGTAACTTTATCTAATAACCCTGGGTTGGAGCAGACAATTTTTAACGGCTTCAAGAAGCCCAATGCTAATGCATTGATTTTCCTTTAATAGAATTTCGTTGTCGAAGGACGGTGCTCAGTAGAGTCCACCCTTCAATCTTAACCCATGCGAAGACTGTTCCTTTCCAGTTGAGCTCCATTCATTTCTGGTTGAATAGGTTAAGCAAAGACAGACCTCGCTGTTCTCAATTCACTTTATGATCCTCCCATCATAAAAAATAATATCAGCACCTTGCTTTTCATGTCAGAACTACATTTGAGCCGCTATTCCCTATGCCCATGAGTAAATCCCATAAAAGCCGCCCCGTTGTACTGTTGCTATTTTTCCTTGTGGGTGATTGATTGATGGATGAGTGCTGACACTTCAATGAAGCTATTTCGACTGCCATCTCAATCCGATGATGTGAGGGGTATATTTTCTGTCCATGCCTCATTACTTCAGAATGACATTCCTGGAACTTCATTTACTTTTTCCCTCCTTCCCCGAAGCGCCATATTTTTTCCCATCTAGGTTATGCATGCCATAAAAAAAGCAATTTGCTATTATATGTGGCATAAGGGCAACACTTTCCCTAGGAGGTAAATAAGAAGTTTTTTTTTTTTTTTTTTTTTTTAATCCCAATGTTGAATTTAGGGATCATGTCAAAATTTCCAAAGCAATTTCAACAGGCAGCTTCCAGGAGAAACGGTGAAGAGGATATTTGGCTTCGTGTTGTTGGTGTTGAGATTTTTTTGCGTGTGATAACCTCGGTAATTAAAGCAACCACAAAATTGTTTTTTTTTGTTTGTTTGTTTCAGAATCCTCAAGTTCCTAGTGTTGTACCTAGAGTAGTTTAACTATTTTGCCTATAGCTGAGCAGCAGTTTATAACACAATCCAGACATCATTTGTCCTTTGAGAATAAGGAAATTCATTGTTTAAATGCAATGATAGATTTGCCTGTTTATAGATTGCTTTGAGTTGTATAGAAATGCTCAACCAGAGTAAACAGCTCTACCCCTGAATCTCCAAACTGTGCGCTAGGTATGCAAGACTTTCCATATTAAAACATGCTCTTAGCTTTTCCAAGTTGACTTAGGACCTGATTTTAATCTGTGTAATACAGTATTCCCGTTAATAATAACGTATAATTAAGACATCCGTTAAAAATCCATAACGTTAATTTAATGGAGAAAATCTAATACAGTTCTATTGGAATTTTTACGTTAAATTAACTTTAACGGGCTTTTAATGGATGTCTTAATTAGATCTCATTATTAACGGGAATATTCCACAAATTAAAATTGGGCCCTCAAAAGTTTTAATGAAAAAAGTTGCGGGAACACATTTAAAACGGACACCCTATTTCATGCTTTCTATTGCTTCTCGAGCTAAGCTGGTCTCCCCGTCCAGAAACAACAGGTCCTGCAGACAGAGATCCCCGGGCAAGGGGGCCGCTGAACTTTCCACCCTGCAGAGATCTCATCTTCTCGCTTGCCTTCCGATCCCGCCTCTCACCACCTTCCCTGCTTCTGCCAGGTTGCAGGTCTCCTATGTGGACTTAAAACCGTTGTTTTGTTGTTGTTGTTGCTTTTGTCTTTTGTGGGTTTTTGTGTGTGTGTGTGTGTGTGTGTGACCAACAAAGACGATGATTAAAAAGATGCCCACCAGCGCTTGGGAAAAAAGTCTTTGGCAGCAACATGGTTAAGCCTAACCGTTTGAACAACTTTCACAGAAGATGAACATTGTTCAGAGGTTTTCTTGGCTCAAACTCTGGTCTAACTTAATAATTCTTCCACTTTGCGGTGATGAATGGCTCCCCAGTGCAGGGCCAGGACTGGGCAATCCAGGTGCAACCGTAATTGTTGCTCTGAACAGAAACATTTCCTTTCGACAAACGTTCCCAGAGGGGTTATAAATAGGAAATGGACATTACCATGGAAAGTAAGCTTCCAAGGGTCTGCATCTAGCACAGCTCACTTGGACATTAAACTATGAGGACTCATACTCCCCCGCCCTTTCCTGTCAAGGGTTACAGACCGACGGAATAAGTACATCAATGTTCTCAGTCATTATTTTTCTTCAGTGGCACTTTGTTTTCTCGTGACAGTGAAAAGGGGACCATGGAGACGAGACTGCCTCTTTGCAGTTTATCAATGAAAATCTAATATCGTCCATAAGCAGAGAAGTGGAAATCAATACTTCATTACCAAATTGTTAGTAAGAATGAAGAGAGATGGCTGGGCTGGGTTTTTTTTTTTTTCCCTTTTTTCTTTTTTTCTCTTTTTCTTTCTTTCTTTTTTTTTTTTTTGGCAGTCTTCTCAGAGCAGGGTGTCAGGAGGAGTTCAGTGTCAGAAGCAGGTGGTATACAATGAAGGACTCAGGGTGAGGGGGATCCAGGCTGGAAAAGTTGAAACTAAGGCATTTGTCCTGTAATGGGAATCAGAACAACAGAGAAAGATGCATTATTTTCTGAGGAATAGCTCAGGTGGTTATTTCCCCCAGGTAGCCAAGTGGCCCACCTGCACTATTTCATTTGTATTAATGTTCTGCATGGAATCATAGTTACCTCTAGCGTAGGGTATGATATAACCATGTGATTCCTAGAAAGGAAGAGCCAGCTTAGGGGAAAAAAGAATCTTTAAAATGTTTGGAAGAGATATTTATACACTCATGTTCATTGCAGCATTATTCATAATAGGCAAAAGGAGGAAGCAATCTAGATGTCCGTTGAAGGATGGATGTATAAACAAAATGTGGTATATGTATACATACAGTGGGTTACTATTCAGTCTTAAAAGGAAGGGAAAATTCTTATACATTCTGCAACATGGATGAACCTTGAGGACATTGTGTTAAGACAAAATAAGCCAGTCATAAAATATTATATGACTTCACTTCCATGGAGGTACCTAGTGTAGTCAAACAAACTTACAGAAACACAAAGCAGAAATGGTCATTGCCAAGGGCTGGGGAGTGGGGGAATTGTTGTTTAATGTGTATGGACTTTCAATTTTGCAAGACAAAAAAGTTCTGCAGATGGAGAGTAGTGATAGTTGCACAACAATGGGAATGTGCTTAATGCCACTTGGAAATGGTCAAGATGATACATTTTATGTTTTGTGTGCTTTTCCATAATTAAAAATAAAAACTATAATGTATGGCTTTCCCATTATACAGCATTTTGAAAAAGAAAAAATAAATTAACCTGTGGCCCTACCATCCAGGGAGAGCTCCTATTCACATTCTGCTGTATTTCCTTCTAGTTTTCTCCTGTGCGTTTACATGAGGCATACCGGGTTATAAGTGCCCATTGTGCAGCGTTCCTTTTTGGTGTGTCCCCCCACTTGGAAGCCTCACTGTAAATAGTTATACAAGTTCTATCACCTACATTATCAGAATTTACTAAAATGCTCTCATGATGTTGGACATTTCATTTGCTTCCAATTTTATTCAACTATAGGTAACACCGTGATAAACAACTTTGTGTTTAAAGCCTTGCAGTTTTGTTGGGATAGATTCATAGACTTAAGTTGCCAGATGTGGAATTCCTGAGTCAAAAGATAGGAACGTTTTTGTGGTTGAGGAAGTGCTACTTAAAAGTATGCTTTGCTACTTAAACGTATGCTTGTATGAGATTAATTGGGAGAATTTTTTTTCAGATATGTGCTATCTAGGTTATGGTAAGAATGCGTATAGTTTCCATTAGCCCAACCTGGGTGGCATTCCTTGTTCATGTCTTATTGTTTAGTGGTATTGCCTGTTTTTGTGAGAAAACAACACCTTGGACTTACATGTCATTAGTCTTTTGGAAAAGGAAAACTTCTAAGTTTCTAGTAGAAGAATAAGGACAAGTTGAAAACTGTTGACAGTTGATGCGTGTGAAGAAAGTATGCACAAAATAACCACAACAGACGTTATAAGTGATTCCTTGGTAAGAAGTAGCATGATGCTAACACTAGAGGCAGTTGTTATATACCTACCAGATGCCAGGCACTTTACACATACTACCACTGACACTTGACACAATCTTATCTTAAAAAGAAGAGTCTCAAAGAGTTTCATGACTTATCCAAGGTCACATGGCTAATAAAAAGAAGATGGCTTTATTTATTTATTTATTTATTTTTCCAAAGATGGCTTTAAATTTACGTTTTCCCATTTAGAAGCTTCCATGCTCACTTCAGGCATCCCTTCCCCACACTGCCCTTCTAGATTACAGATGGTCATCCTCAGTGGGAGGAGTCATTTCTCTTTGACATTAGTTAGGTTTGCATTTCAGAGACAAAGTAGTCTTCCCTCTAACTCGGTTGGAACCCCCTAGCAGGTCTGGAAACTTGGAGGAGAGTGGTCACTCTGGGTCAGAGAAAGAGAAAGAAAGAGGGCAGAAATTGTAACGGTATACACAGAAGGTAGGAGGAGGGAGAGAGGGAGAAAGAAGAAGAGAGCAGAGGATTTTCTTTCTTCTTCTCTTTTTAAAAGATTTTATTTATTTATTCATGAGAGACACAGAGATGGGGGGGGCAGAGACACAGGAAGAGGGAGAAGCAGGCACCCTGTGTGGAGCCTGATGCAGGACTCGATCCCAGGACCCCAGAATCATGACCTGAGCTGAAGGCAGATGCTCAACCACTGAGCCACCCAGGTGCCCCCCAGTGGATTTTCTTAAAGGGTGAAAGTGTCTTGCACTGTGAGGTCCTGGCTGGAGGGTTGACACATGCTCTTTTTGAGGCCCCCCTTCTCTCCTCCCTGACCATATTAACGTGATACTGGTTTTAGAGAACTTGGTTTCATTTGTCATTTCTCTGGATTTGTTCAACACCCAGACTCCTCTGCCTGGGTTTCTCTTAGGGCAAAGTTTGCTCTGGGGAAAGGAGGGAGGAGAATGAAAAAAAGTAATTGTATTATACTACAGTCCCCTACTTGGAAATTCACAATAACATTAGCATAATAAAGGCTCTAAGAAGTCCTGCCACCAAAACCCAACCCAACCCAACCCAACACAATGGGTCTTTATTTAACCCAGTGATTCCCAGATTTATTTGATGACCCTTTTCTTTCCCATAAAACACTCACAAATATCCTTAGGTATTGTTTCTCTGGAAAATATCTTCATGGCAGACTCTTGTGTAAAAATAATGAAGGTGCTCAGCTCCTAAGATCGCAGTCCTGACCTCATTATTGACTTTCTGTGATTCTTTGCACAGGTCTTTGGCTTTTTGGGGTCTCGGCATGAAAGGAGCCTGTTGTAGTGATAGCTTGACATTTCTCGAGTTTACTCTACTTGTGTCAACCTCATGATGCTGCCGTACAGGAGGGAGTAGTGTCTACACTTCCAGCCTAGGAAATGGACATTTAGGGAGGTAAAGCCATTTGGCCTGCAGTCACTTGGCTGGTAAGTGGGAGAAAGGGTAGTTGGGTGCAAGGTTGTCTGGGCTCTTACACCACTGCTTCTTTTATGGTCTGTGATGGTTTGGTAATATCGTAAAGTGTTGAACACTAACATTATTAATAATTCAGAGGCATTTCTCCAAGAGTATCTGTACAGTTAGTTATAGTTACTGAGTTAAATTCTAGATACAAGTGCCTTCTATTGAAACCTGACAGATCTTGGGACACCTGGGTGGCTCAGTGGTTGAGTGTCTGCCTTTGGCTCCTGTCATGATCCCAGAGTCCTGGGATCAAGTCCCGCATCGGGCTCCTCGCAGGGAGACTGCTTCTCCCCTTGTCTGTGTCTCCACCTCTCTCTCTGTGTCTCTCATGAATAAATAAAATCTTAAAACAAACAAACAAACAAACACCTGACAGATCTCATATTCCACCCTGATGGGTGGAAATGGTGGATTCTTCCAGAAGGTCAGGGTTCCTGTACTAAAACAGAATGTGTACAGAGGAGAACTGAATCTTGGGCCACTTTGATACGATATAACTTTCCTTACTACTTCTTATCTTAGAAGAAGCAGCAGCACCTTAGTTTTCTGTAGGTCTAAAGATGGGACCCTGCAGAAAATTAAAGCTAGAAAATGAAGGGAATGAGAAGTAGTGGTTTAATTTCTCACTGTTCAGAATGAGGTGTGTAAACTACTCTTGGTTGTGTCTCTACTGGTTGTGGAGGCCATGCTTTGCTGCTGCGTGGATTTTTTTTTTCTTTCCATAGTATGTTAAGCTACTACTATAAAAATAAAACAGAAATAAATAAAAAATTTTAATTGCATATCTAAAAAGTCATTGGCAATGTTCATTAAGGAGAGTTTGTGAGGGAGAGGCAGGTGAAGAGATGTAATTATCTTTGTATTAATTACATAGCCACCAATAGATGTGTAGAATTATATCTACTTTAATTTGGCCACGCTAGAATTTTTTTTTTTTTAAGAAAAAGAGAGAGAGTGGGCCAGGGGAGGGGGCGTGGAGAGAGAGAGGGGGAGAGAGAGAGAGAGAGAAAGAGAGAGAGAGAGAGAGAATGTTAAGCAGGTTCTATGCCCAGCAAGGATCCCTATGAGGGCCTGGTCTCAGGACCCTGAGATCATGACCTGAGCCGAAATCAAGAGTCAGACCTTAACCAGCTGAACCACCCAGGCACCCCCGGCAATCCTAGAATTTTTAATCCCTCTGGCACATCATTTTGGCTGGCCCTTCCTCTCCTGGCCCTTGCTCAGGCCTGCCTTCTTCTTTTTCTACTTTTCCTGTTCTCAGAGATGTGTTGCTATTCCCGGGGGGAGTCCTGTGGTTGCTACAAGGATGGGCGCACCATCAATGTTGAATGGTTTAGGTACCGGGACTCTTAGGCACCTTGCAACATTGGGACTGCTTCTTACAAGGTGGTATTGTCTCTCATCCTACACCATTTTTGAAAATCTCTCTGTAGGTTGGGGTTTCTCAACCTTGGCACTATTCTATTGATATTTTGGGCTGGATAATTCTTTGTTGTGGGAGACTGTCCTGGGCACTGCAGGACTTGTAGCAGCATCTCTGGCCTCCACCCACTAGATTTCACTAGCAGCCCCCTTACCCTTGAGTTGTGACAGCCAAAAATATCCCTGGATGTTGTCAAATGTCCCTGGGCCGGGGAGCAAAATGATCTATCACAGCAGTTCAGAACCGCTGACATAATGGAGAATATTTTTATAATTATTTCAGCCTAGAACCAAATTCCATTTTACATATAAACACGAAGTATTTGGCGCACAGTTTCATATACATTGCATTGTCCAGAAATAAAATCCTCTTGCAAACACAGAAGAACTAGCTTGTTTTCTTTGGAATTTTCACGGGAGTTCCTGGCCATTTAAAAAAAAATCAAGTCACCTGTGGCATCGCCACTCATGGTATTTGAGATGCCCACTCAAGGGCCCCGGAACTGACCTGCACTTGTCATTGACATGTTCACAGTGAGTCTACATATATGAGCACACAGTGGACCTCCTTGTCATCCTTTGAGGACCTCGTACCTGAGTGCGGCCCACAGAACGGTAGCATTGGGATCACCAGTGCAGGGGGCCTGTCCCCAGTCCTGTTGACTCAGAATCTGCATTTCACAGGATGTGAGGGGATGCTGTTCATGTTTGAGGAGTCCTGTTCGAGTGGACTTTTGTGCCCAAACGTTTTCCTTTGGTTTCTCACTGTACACTCATCGCACCAGATGCTTTCTTTTGGAAATGATGTATGTAAGCTGGTCATGTGATCTCTGAATTCATTTCTGGATCGTAAAGGGGAAATCAGAAAATGTTTGTTGGGAAATGTCCAGGCTGGGTCTGCAAAGGCTGAGGACCCCTGCCCTCCACGGGCCCCGTGTAGGCAGACGCATCTGGAGTGTGATGTCAGCTATCACCTGTGTGCCGAGGACTGCGTGTTCCAGATCCGTACATCCAACCGCCTTCTTGATGCCTCTACGTGAGTGTCCCACAAGTCCATCCGAGGCAACTGTTTCTAAAGCAGGGAGCTTGAATTCCCCCGCTCCCCAGCCCATTTCTCCTCCAGTGTTTCTGTTCATAGGAAATGGAACCTCGGGCCACTCAAGTGTTCCGGCCAGAAAGTTGGGTCATCCTTGACACCTCATCATAAAAGCTCTCGCCAGAATCTACTTCCATGCCTTCCCCAACACCCCAGTTCAAGCCTGAGCGTATCCTCCCCAGATGATGGTAGTACCCTCCCCCAGGACTGCGTTACTCTGCTCTGCATCCTGCTCATCATCTTCCATATGGCAAACAAAGTGAGCTTATGAAAACTTTAATTAGATTGCAGCAGTCACTCCCTAATTCCTCCCAGCTTAGAGTCCTTCGGTGACCTCCACCGCACTCAGGAAAAACCCTGTATTACTCAAACTTTTGGCTTGATCTGGCCTTGCCACCTCTCTGACCTTACTTGGGTCTCTAGGCCCCTTGCTGATCTGTCCCAAGGACAGGGACCTTCCGACAGCATCCTTAACATGCTTGGGGGCTTTGTAGGTGCTGTTCCCTCTGTCTATGATGTTCTTCCTTCTATTCGTTTGGCAAGCACCTTCTCATTCTTGAAGTCTTAACTGGAATGTCACTTCCTCAGAGAAGCCTTTTCTCACCCTCGGGGCTTGACCAAGTTCTTTTGATATAATCTTGCACCTTATATGTTGTTCTTATGGGACTTACTGCAGTTTATAAAATTAGTCATAGGCTTAATTTTTAATTTAGTGTCTGCCCCCTATACTGTAAACGCCAGGAAGGTGGGGGTAGTGTGCTTATTTTTTTTTTTAAGATTTATTTATTTATTTGAAAGAGAGAGAGAGAGGGCACAGTGGAGAGGGCAGAAGGAGAGGGAGATCTCAAGCAGACTCCCCACTAAGTGTGGAGCCAGACACAGGGCTTGATCAAGATCTGAGCTGAAACCAAGAGTCAGAGAGGCCCAACCACTGAGCCACCCAAGGTGCCCTGACTGTGCTTTTTGATCATAACAAGCAGATAAGCCAACATCTGATACGTGGTATGTACTTGATAAATATATGCTGAGTGAATGAAGCCCTAAAGACAACATGAAAAAAGAATTTTAAAGTATTTTAAAATACTTTAAGATAATATAAAAGCAAATAATAGATTTGCCTGGAATCCTACTTCTCTAATTCTATGAAAGAGACAACGTACAACATGCGAAGAGAAAAGAGATTAGGACAGTTAGTCCTTAGAGACATAAATGGACATGAACAAGCTTTGCCATCTGCTCGGTACTTTCAACTTCAAAGAATAATTTATTTTGCCATGTTGAAACAATTTACATCTTTTCAAATGTTATCTATATCTATATCTATATCTCTACTCTTATACACAATGTATAATATGTGTGTATGTGTATACTTTTCTGAAATATATTGGATAAATATTAGTAGCCCCAAAGATAAAAAGATTGAGGTCAAGGGGGTTTAAATAATTTGCTCCCATAGTGATTAGTGATGAAATCAGGATATCTGGCTCCTAATACTGGGCTTCTAAAAACTGGTTAAAAATGAAAAAAACAGTGCAATATAAATGCTGAAAATACATAAAATGTATTATTAAAAAAAAGACTGTGATAAGAAAGCAAAGTGGTTATGGAGACGTGTGATTCCTAACCGTGTAATCCTGGGAGAAACCTGCAGTTAATATTTTTTCAAATTGATTTTACAATTTGAAAATCCAAATTGGCTCACCTACATTGCTGAATTTCATCATTAGTGCTTCACCTAATTTTTCCTAAGAGAAATCTCTGTATGCAGAAACCCTTAAACTTTGGTGGACCAATTTCAATTTTTAGAACGAATAAAGTAATTGCTTAAATGTATTGAATGCTTTTCATATGCCAGACACAGCTCCATGTAAGTAGGTGGATAATATTTTCAAATATTATCTGATGTGTTTTTGCCTTTTCTTGATTTCTTTCTTCCACATACTTTTCCCACCACTGAAAGCAGACACTGAGACAAATTGCTCTCAAAAAGGGAGGCCACAAAATAAGCCAGACAGAATAAAGTGGCTGGGCTTCTGGGTGGGTGAGAGGGACTTTATCTTTCTTTAATAAATCTCAGAGGTTGAGTCAATAGAAAAATTAAAATAGAACAGTAACATCCAGGTAATGACTATTAATTTTAGGCCTCACCCCTTGACATTTTTTCCATTAATCGTCCCAACAATACAGGGGGTGTATCCAATATGATGGAGGAAGAAGCTGATGTTTAGGTTACTGAAGTGACTTATCCAAGGTGACATGACAATAAATGGAAATGGATATTCCAATATTCAATCGGAATATATCTTTTCTGGATTTTATTTTATTTTATTTTATTTATTTTTTTCTTTCTTTTCTGGATTTTAGAGCCCTTACTCTTTTTTTTTTTCCCTTACTCTTAACCACAAAAGAATTATTCCTGATGTGGGATGTGTGCCAATGAGTACACAGATTCTTTGTCAAAGGGCTGTTTGATTAGACCATTGAAGAAAAAGATGCAAAATTATTATCGATCTTGATAGTCTTCTCCTTGGAACATCTGAATACAGATGACAAGCTGGTCATAATCGACACACTGGAAAATCTCAACTTTTGAACTTCCTCTTTTAAAACACAACTTGCGATAAATGAACCATATGCCTCAAATGTATAATATATGCTCCATGACACAAACCAGACAGCCGACTGCCCACAGCTCTAAAGCTAAAGGCAAGTTTTTCTATGTTTTTCTTTCTTTATCAATGCCTCAGTGAATACTTTCTAAGCTTACCTCCGCCCTACACCACCAAATTCGAGTGTCTAAGAGAGTGGGCAAATTGGAAATAATTGTTAAAATAATTTCCATTTTGGCCTACTTGATGGGAAAATAATTGTTAAAATAATTTCCATTTTGGCCTACTTGATGGGAAACCCTTGAAATGGTTTCAAATCTCTTCACCGCTATGTGTGAAATGGCTGTGGAATGAAACTGGCAGACACAGGGTGACATCTTGGAGAATAACAACAACAACAACAAAAATGTCAGGCAGGAAGACGTGGGGCCTCCTGAGAGTGGCGCAGATGCTGTCACTAGGTGTCATTTGTGTCCTTCCCTGTGTGTCAGCTTAGATGATTTCAATGGCAGAAGAAAATCTGTTCCTTAAAGCACACTCTTCAACTTCAGACTGCCCAAGTAGTTGAGACACAGAAATGAACGAAAAGGCATGGGGGGCTGCCTTGTGAAAATCTCTTGACAACTAATAATGGGATTAGGGAGTCTTAACCGCTGTACAGTTATCCCTAATTATAACCAAAGGTACATCAATCTAAATAAAAATGATAAGGTAGATAGAAGAATTCTCCCTCCCGCCAACTAGCGTTTTAATACAAATCTCTCCTCAGTATGATGCTTTGACAAAGTTTGGATTGGATAATTATCAAAAAGAGATAGAGCCGAGTGTTAAGAAAAACATATTTTTGTAGAAAGGAATGGTTTCAGTTTTAAGTGTTTGGTTTTGGGACGCCTGGGTGGCTCAGTGGTTGAGCATCTCCCTTTGGCTCAGGGTGTGATCCTGGAGTCCCAGGATCCAGTCCTGCATCAGGCTCCCTCCATGGGGCCTGCTTCTCCCTCTGTCTGTGTCTCTGCCTCTCTCTCTCTCTCTCTCTGTGTCTCTCATGAATAAATATATAAAATCTTAAAAAAAATAAGTGTTTGGTTTTATTTGGGAATCTCCTACTATCTTGATTGTACTCACTCCATTGCAAAAGTTGTGCATGGAATTTCTGCCAGACATTCAGTTATCAGGAAAAGTTTTGCTTCATCTTAAATTCCGGTATACATTTTCTTTATGGAAAAGATGGATCTCGGGGTGGATCAGGTTTCCATGTTTGCTTTCACTACTGGGAAGCTCAGCGTGCATTTGGTGGCCCAACTTTATCGACTATGTAGCCTCTTGGGACTCCAGTATATACCCAACAACTTCTTTTCATATTCTTTTTCTTCATTTTCATATTCTTTATTTTCTTTTGGCACATTTGTTAATAGCTTGGCTCTGTCATCTACTAGCTGTGGGATCTTGGGGGAGATGACTTAGCTTTTATGAACCTAAATTCCACATCTGCAAAATCAGGCTAATAATAGTACCTTGCGTGCAGTGGTGCTGGGTACACAATAAAATGTATGTTTTAAAAAGTTATTTTCTTTTCTTTTATGATTTTATTTCCTTGCATACAATACAGCACCTTAAAAGTCCTGTGCAATAAGATGTAGAATAAATTAAGAAAATACACACATAAAATTCTGCTTATGTGTTAGAAATAAGTAATCATTTGGTCTTGGAAAGTGAATTATTCTTTCCTTCTGAAAACTTGAAAAACTAAGTAGAAGAGAGACTCTTCAGTTCATGCATTAAATGTTAAAAAGAAATCAGTTGTCAATTCAGATGCGAAACTCAGAAAAGTTTTCCCCTTTTATAAAAAAAGGATAAAATAGCATTTTAAAACATTTGATGTGGTTATTAAGAAGAAGAAAGTAGAAAACAGTCATATTACCATTTTATTAAGTGCTCATTACAAGCTCTGCATTTACAGTAATACCTGATAGTAGATCACATTGTCCCTATTCATTGATGACAAAATTTCTTAACCAAATTCAGATGGGTAGCAAGTAGTAGAGCTGGCATTTGGACTTTGGTCTGTCTGGCTTCAAAGCTTGTTCTCGAACCAATATTTATCGCTGTCAGAGGAACTAACTAGAATCTTTTAAAGGCATATTGCTTAGTAATGCCATATAATGAAAAATAAGGACTGAAAAACTGTTCAGCTATTGTTGTCCTTTTGAGAAAGGAATTAGAAGGATGGTGAAGATCAGGACAACATCCTGACAATGGAAAGGGAAAATGTCCTTGGTGGTTTCAATGTTAATTATAATTTCATGTTTGGCAATTATGTATTTCATCTTTGACGATTCTCATCGATGGTTGATTTTGGTGCACGGCCATAGAAGAGAGAAAGAAAGCAATTTCCCTGTACCCATTTTTATTGAGCCACATTCATATACTCCAAAAGGGCACTTAAATTGTTTGAAAGGGGTCTAGATGCTGGCAAACACCACCATAAACAACTCGGACAGCTTAAAGTCCAAACCGCCAACGACATGATTCACAATGGAACCCATCTTCTCTAAGTGGAGTGCAGAGCCAAATGTTATTTATTACAACTAACTTACAACCGAACGAGATTCACTGCGTGGACACAGCTAGGGGACATTACTGCTGCCTAAATGTGAGTTGTTGGTGTTTAGGAAGAACGGCATGCCCTCCAAGCATGACAAATAAACAGGGCAGATTATTATTATTATTATTATTATTATTATTATTATTATTATTTTACCTTTGTGATTATGTATCTAAGCCCATGGCAGCACTGTTTGTAGTGTTGCCTACATTGGAAAAGGGGATTAATGGGTAGGAACCCATGTTTAGATAATTCAGGTAAACCCTCCCAGTTTCCAAGAAGTTTTCCTTCTTTTTAGTGATAGTTTCATTCATTGGGTACCTGCTCTTTGAAGATTGACTGCTGTTGTTTTATTTAATCTCTATAATAATCTCCAAATGTAGCTCTTATGAACCCCTTTTCAGAAGTCAGGGAACAGAGAGCCAGAGCTTTAAGTGATAGGGCCAAGATCCTGCAGAATGATACAACAGGGTGTGAACCCAGGTCTCTCTGTCACCCAAAGTATCATGCTGTTCATGATAATAACTAGTACCCTTTACCAACTCGATGGCTACCAGTAGTTACAAATCCTCACAAAGGATTTGGAAACTCTAAGTTATTTCCTATTACAAATGAAGAACCAGAGGATCAGGAGGTTAAGTTGTTCCCTCCACCCACACAGCTATTTCCTCGTGAAGCTGGAGTGAAATCAAGATTTGTATGGATCTCTCACCCAGACTCATCTAACTCTACCAATGTTTTTCCAAAGTATGTTATGGAATGCCTGAGTCCCTTGAGATGCTCTAAAAAAAAAAAGAGTAAAAAATTCATTTATTTATATTTTAAACAAAATCTCCACAGAAATGTCAATCTCCTTCCCACTTCACAATCTGTGAACCTGCTGTATGCCTTATCTAAAATGCCCCTCCATGACCCTGCCTGGATGATTCCTGCTCCACACTCGATCACTTACTCACTGGCTTAAGTTTCATGTTGTCAGAAAGACCTTTGCTTATTCCAGAATAAGCAAATTCTCTTACCCCAGAAAAAGAAAATCCAGATTTTTTTCTCTCCTATCTCCAATTTGCTATTAATAAAGTGAGTATTGGTTTAATGCTTGGCTCTTCCACTAGCCTTCAGGAGGGTGGGGATGGTGACTGTTTTGTTCAACACATCTCCGAAGCGCCCAGTGCCATGTCAGCCCAGTGCCTGGCCCATCATTGTCATTCAGTGAAGAAACATGAGTTTTTCTTCCTACTTTGCCCATGGCTCTACCCTTGTAGAGTCATGAAAATGGAAGCGAATGACCTCAGGGATCCTCCCTGTCCTCACCATTTTGCAGATGGTGACCTGGAGGCCTAGAGTTCACATCCATTGGATGATGAGAATAGTAACAAGAAATACCTGTTATTTATCAACCAAGCATGTTCATGACGTAGAGCCCATGTGTTTAACCAAATATGTCTAATCTTCAAGATGGATGAGGAAACAAGCTCAGAGGTGTTAAGTAGAGCTAGTATATTCAGAGCTATATTCAGAGCTAGTAAGTGGCATGGAATGATCTGTGCCTTGTGCCTCTGAGCACATTCTCCTCGTTGGCCCTGCTCCACATGGGAGTCACCGGGGAGCTTTAAAACACTCATACCTAGGCTCACTCTCAGAGGTTCTGCCTTAATTGGTCCAGGGCATGGCTTGGGCATTGGGATTTTTAAAAGCTCCCCAGGGGATTCTAATATGCTGCCAAGATTGAGAACTACTGCTCTAATGTATGATTGATTGATTGATTGATTGATTACTGCCATTTAATCAATTGCCCTTCTTGCAGGGAATCAGTAGAATATATGACTTGTGCAATTCTCTACTACAGCGTTCTTTGCTTCTATCTCTCTTTCTTTTGCTCTTCCCCTCCCCACCCCAAAACCTGCATTTTTATGTAAATTCCTTCACAACACCTACAAATATAAAAAACCCCCCACAATGTGCAACTGTTTATAAAGATAGAGGCCCTCATTTACAAGTTCCTGACAATATGGTCTAGTTACTTCTCAAATAAGAGTGACCAAGTAAATTTCCAGACACACAGAGAATTCACAGGAGACCTTCAAGAACCTGGGGTTCACTTGCCCGGCAGTAAAAACACCTGCTGTTATCAGATAATGAAGATTCACCTGCTGCTGGGCATGATGTGAGGCTGGTGGGGGAAAGAGAACCCTATCCCTGCCCTGCCAAACCAAGGTGGGTATTATCAGCAGTATCGTTCTACAAAGGGTCAACTGGCTCATGAAGCATTGGTCACCATGGTTAGTAAGAGGTGGATTCTGGATTTGGACATTCCTCTACCTACCCCTCCCCTGCCCCCAGTTATACCATCATCGCTAACCACACTCCTGGCGGCTTCCTCAGACTCTGCCCTGTGATCCTGTTTGTGCACTGAAAAAAACACTGAACAAGGTGCTCTTCCTCGAAGGAATTAAACTATTTCCTCTACCCCCAATTCAACTGTTGAGAAGCAATAATATTGATTTTAAATATCTCGCTTATAAAATTTGCTAGGAAACTTTTGGTCCTGTGAAGCATAGTTATAAATGAGGAGATAGGGTAGACCTCTCATCTTTTGTGTAGAACGTTAATGGAAAGCTTGTATGGAGGTTCCCATTGCTACGAACTGTTCCCTCTGAGGCTGGGGGCAGGAGCAGGGGCAGGGGCAGGGGCAGGGGCTGGATGGTGGTCATGAGAAGCAACCATTGAAGTTAAAGCAATAATGACATATGCTTTATTGACAACCAACATGGAAGCCAGTGTTATGGACTGAATTGTGTCCCCTCAAGATTCATATGTTGATGAACTAACTTCTGGTACCTCAGGATGTGACTAGATTTGTGGAAAAAGCCCTTAAGGAGGTGATTATATTAAGATGAAGCCATTAGAGAGGGTCCTAATCCAATATGACTGGTGTCCTTATAAGAAGAGGAGATTAGGACACATGAGAGACACTGGGGATTCGTGGGTAGAGAGGAAAGACAATGTGAAGAGACAGCAAGGAGGCAACCAACAGCAAGCCAAGGAAAGAAGCCAAAGAGAAAACCAGCCCTGCAGACACCTTGATCTTGCACGTCCAGTCACCAGAACTCTGGGGAAATAAATTTCTGTTGTTAGAGCTCCCAATCTGTGGTACCTTGCTATGGGAGCCTGAGCTGACTAATATAGCCAGAGAAGGAAGAACAAGTGTCTAAAGCTTGCTGCTGATCACACTGGCCTGGAGGCAGCCCATTCTTCACATTCTGGAAAGTGTATTCAAATTTATTCTCTTCCTTACCCTTCCCGCCTGTGGTGTGAGGTGGGAAGGGCAAGTGTCATTAAGTCCATTTAAGAAAGAAAGTAAATTGAGGCCTAGCACATTTCCACAAAATCATAAAGCAATTTGATGACCAATATGACACCACAGCTCTCTCTCAGAATTTAATTTTAAGTAGGATTACACTTAAAACCAACCTTGGTTTTGGGAAAGGAAATCCTCTGGTTGGTTAAATTCATTTATTACACTGTGAACAATGAGGAAGGGGGCTGGAAAAATGAGGGGCTGTTGGTGTGAAGGGCAGCATGACCACTCTGAGAAGGGACCAGAGAAGCCTCTCTAGAAGGTGATATTTGAGTAGGGCCACCCATGGTGTGAGGGGTGGGACACTGGAGGAGTACATGCCCAGGTGGAGCATCTGCAGATACAAATCCCCAAAGGTGGAACAGGGGACATAACAAAGCCCACACTGGTGGAGACGGCCCAGGCTAGCAAAACCAACCCACTAGCAACCAAGAGTAAAATCAGAGCTGCATCCCCGACTCTATGGCCCTTGGGTCAAGTCCCATCTGCGGCCTGTCTTTATATGGTCTACGAGCTAACAATGATTTTTACATTTTTAAAGGACTTTGAAATACATCAAAAGAAGGATAATATTTCATGACACATCAAAATGATATGAAATTCCAATTTTAGAGTCCATTGATAAAGTTTTATTGGCACACAGACACACACATTTGTTTACATATTATTTATGGCCTCCTTCATGCTACAAGGGCAGAGCTGAGCAGTTGTGACAGATTGTATTAGTTCGCGAAGTCTAGAATATTTACTATCTGTCCTATACAGGGTAAGTTTCCCATCATTTGTTCTTTTTGGAAATAACTCTTTTTGAATACCTGTGGATGTGACTTCCCTCTACTTAATAGTGGGTCACTTTTCTTCAAAGATCTATAGACAGGGACATCCATGAAATGCTGGCTTCTTGGATTAAACACTCCAGGAAGGGCCACATGGCAGGTTGCTAAAATATACTCCTTAATTGCATTAATATCTACTGAGAGATTTTCCCATGCTTGACTCTGGGCTAGGTGCTGGGTGTTCTACTTGGAATGTGATGATTTGGTCCTTGCCTTCTTGTAGTTTATGTTCTAGTTAAACAGGTCTTCAACAGAACTTTCTTCTGCTCTTAGCTGCCTCTATGCCATAGGCATGGTAGTTAGAGTCATCGCTTCAGAGCCAAGCCAATTAAAGGTATGCCATAGTCACATCAATGCCCTGTTAATTAGGCAGTGTTTCGGTAAGCAGCAATGGGAAAATAAGATGGTGAAACATGCATGAAGTCATTTCCATGCTATGAAGCAAACCTTCACCTGACAGCTATGCATCGAATTCAAGGGATCCAATGAAACTTGGATGGGAAAGAAAGTTACATCTTTCATTTCACAAACCTCTAACTGAAATCCAGCATTTCCTTCACATCTGTATGTAGACACCAAATCACAGTAGTAGTAGCCTTATCAAGATTTTCACCACCAAGGGCAGCCCGGGTGGCTCAGTGGGTTAGCACCGCCTTCAGCCCAGGGTGTGATTCAGGAGACCTGGGATCGAGTCCTATGTCAGGCTCCCTGCATGGAGCCTGCTTCTCCCTCTGCCTGTGTCTCTGCCTCTCTCTCTCTGTGTTTCTCATGAATAAATAAATAATCTTAAAAAAAAAAAAAGATTTTCACCACTAATATTTTCACCAAAACATTACAGGTACTTTTATGTCACATTACAGTTGTTGAAGATATCTTGCAGCGTCATATACACTTATCTTTACTTTGAAATCATAGTGATCATTAGCCTTAGTGCTGGTCCTGCTGTTTAATGTACATAAATTCATTTATTACACTGTGACACATTGGCTTCTTTAGTATTTGGTAACTGTACTTCCATGATTCTTAAAAAACTCTTAAGTATTTTTTTTTATGTCTTTAAAAGTATTAGTTTTAAGAAGGGCTCCTTGGGATTCCCCAGATGGACAAAGAAGTTCACAGCCTGAAACAATGAAAAATTCTCATAGCCTAAGGAAAACAAAGACTCCTTCAGTGAAGTGATTCTTAACCTAAGACGAGCATTATGGGAAGGTTGGTGATGTCTAGAATTTTGAGCAGCAATTGTTACTCAAGTTCTTCAAGTTTATGGCAAAGACAAGAGATGACATTATAAGTGAAATTTTGCTTTTTGGTGTATATGTGTGTATGCATTTGTAAATACTCATTTGTTTATTCATCTTGTCTGGAGAGAGGATCTGTAGTTCTCATCAGATTCTCAAGAAAGTTCTTAATCCAAATACAAGTTCAGAACCACTATGCTGGATGGGGACTTTTTCTGAACCAGGAGTGATTTAGGAACAGTCTTAAATACTCAATATGGCTACTATCTGGAGACTTTTATTTCTCTAAATACCCCTCCCCAACCCTGGTCTATTTTTATGCAAATGCAAAGCCTCAATTTCATCCAAAACCAAGGAAATTTCTTACAAGGATCTAAATAAATGGCCACGAAAGTGTTTGTATGAAAGACTCCCTCAATATCTGCTTTTATATGAGGAGGGGGCACCAGCGGCTTGCTAAGTAAATCTTCATTATCACATAAGTGACTTTCCCCCTGTGGTTTTAAATTAAGATACCCTGGACACTCTTCTTTCTTTCTTCTACTCCACATACACAGTCAGACAGCCAGGAATTTTGATTAGACCTCCTCTATTATTAGAACACGGGGGGAAAAATTCATGGCTGGTCAGAAGGACCCCAAGCTAGGAAAGAGAAAGGTAATCATTTAATTTGTTGTTGTTTCCATAAATCAGGGCCCAGTCATCAATTTCACCACATATTTGAGAGCACATGTTATTGACAATGTGTTCGTGGAGAAAAATGGAGTTTGTTGGCAAAGTTGTTCCATTTTCTAAAGATTAAATTGTTCATTGTACAGGCCGCCATCTGCCCTCCCTGGAAGAGATTTAGTTGCTGGCAGAGGCATTCAAAGTCTAGAAGACAAAGTTAAATTTCTTTTTTTTTTTATTGCTATGCATAACCAAAGGCAAGTTCATTCATTCATTCATCCATTCATTCCATATTTATCAAGTGTTTCCTATGTGATGTCAGATAGTTTCCAAAGAATGGTTACTTGTGGAAGGATCACATCCAGCCTTGGAGCTGATTGCTAATCCTGTGGTCTTCATTTATGCATGGGACCCCTGAAGAGGGTCAGCATTTCTGTCTCTTGACCCAACCTGTGTGCTACCAGGAATCTACCCGCAGACATGTGTTGAGTAAGACAAGTCTCTTCCCTTCAATAAGCTTCTAGTCTCTAGAGGGTTCATAAAGCAGACACAGCTAACAGTAACATATATCTTGAGAAAACCCAAAAAGAGGCAGAGCTCATTTTTGGATAGGAGCTTCTTGGAATCACTGAGTAGAAGAATCTGAAAGAACTCTGACATAAAATTTTCCATATATAATATTCTTTTATACACACACACCATCCTGTTGTAGAAGTAGGTGTTGATGCCCCCATATCATGGCGAAGATATTGAGTCTCAGAGATGATCGGCTTAAGTTCACATAGCTAAGATAGTTTGATGAAAGGTTCTCCTTCTCTTTCATTTTTATTTATTTTTATTTATTTTTATTTATTTATTCATAGAGACACAGAGAGAGAATGAGAGGCAGAGACACAGGCAGAGGGAGAAGCAGGCTCCATCCAGAGAGCCTATGTGGGACTGGATCCAGGGTCTCCAGGATCACGCCCTGGGCTGCAGGCGGCGCTAAACCGCTGCGCCACCAGGGCTGTCCCTCTCCTCTTTCAAATGTAGGTTTGGCCTCTGGGTCATATAAAAAAAGGGCTCAAAGTCCCTCAAACTCTTCACAGTTTAAGGTTTAAACCACTTACCTTGACCCATTGCATGAACTGCATCTGAAGCCACTCCTGTCCCATTCATTACTCATCTGAGGCTTTTATTCATTGACTTCCTTTTGTTCCTCACACTGGACAAGGCACTCTAGGTCATGGTCTTGACTATGATTTGGGTCTTTATTTTCAGACTGTGCTCTCTTGAGTAATCCTAAGTCTATCCATCTTCAGGTTTGACCTGCTTCTTAGACTTTCCTCAGCTAGGTTTTTCCAGACCCTACTAGCAAACCCATTCATTAACTCAATTAATTCACTCAATTAATTATTATGTCTCTACGGTGTGCTTACTATATACTAAGTGATGATCAAGAGTGAAACGATCCCTACTTTTATGGTCTAGGGAGGAAAATATTTTGGGGCAAACACAAATAATTAAGAAATTACAACAGAGGCAAACATTATGCAGAAAATCATGTGGATTCATGAGAAAATATAGGGGGTTCTAATCTAGTCTGCATGTGTGCTTGGGTATATCTTGGAGAAGAGAGAGGATGTCACAATAGGCTTCTATGAGGAGGGTCTTTTATGTTAGGATCTGAAGAATTAGTTGAAACAAAACCATCCAGATAAAGGATTAAAGAAAGAATTCTTGGGGCACCTGGGTGGCTCAGTCAGTTAAGCATATGTCTTTGGCTCAGGTCATGTTCCCAATGTCCTGGGACCAAGCCCTGCGTTGGGCTCTCTGCTCAGTGGGAAGTCTGCTGCTCCCTCTCCTTCTCCCTCTCCCTTCTGCTTATGATCTCTCTTTCATGCTCTCCGTCTCTTTCTCAAATAAATAAATAAAATCTTTTTTTTTAAAGATTTATTTTATTTATTCATGAAAGACACACGGAGAAAGAGGCAGAGACATAGGCAGAGGGAGAAGCGGGCTCCTTGCAAGGAGCCTGATGTGGGACTTGATCCTGGATCCTGGGATCATGCTCTGAGCCGAAGGCAGACGCTTAACCACTGAGCCACTCAGGTGCCCCAAATAAATAAAATCTTAGAAAGAAAGAAAGAAAGAAAGAAAGAAAGAAAGAAAGAAAGAAAGAAAGAAAAAGGGAAAGAAAGAAAGAAAGAAAGAAAGAAAGAAAGAAAGAAAGAAGGAAAGAAAGAAAGAGAATTCTTAGAGAAGACCCAAAATAGTTGGCCCTTAGACAGTAATGAATTTGACTTGTTCAAGGAACTGAAAGAAAGCCAGCGTGGTTGGGGCGCAGAGGCAAGATATCCCTAAGCACTCTAAGTCATTGAGGTTAGCACAGACATTTTCAGTAAAATAATTATTCTTTGGCCCAGCATATTGAATATCTAATAAGATCTGCTTTCCAAAACAAGTTTGGGATGTATGGTTTATAAAAACATGAATGCTTTATTCCCTATGGCACATTTGAATGTTTTAGTTGGTTGACTTTTAGATCTAGATGGTTATGAACCAGGAAATAAGAAGATTACATTCTGTCACTAAAGAGGAATCATCACAACTTTCACACTCTGTGTGTGCAGTGCAAAAACTTGAGACTGTCCTTTATCTAGAAGAGTTTTATAATGTTTTTCATGAATGACATAAACAATATGACGTATGGGTTTCAAATTTCAGTCAACTTTTTCCAGAAAGATTTTCCAATCTGTTTCCCAAGATGTGCACTTCAGGCTGGGAAAGTGAGATTTATGGTCTTTTTTTTTTTCTTTTCTTTCTTCTTTTATTTATTTATTTATTTTTCTTTTGGCTTCTGAGCCTGAAGAGTGGTGTTAAGGGTGGGAAGAAGAGAAGGACATTGTAGGGAGAGGATAAACTCTCAAAGCCACAACTTGGCACTTTTTGTTTTCTTTTCCTGGCAGCCTACATGAGTACTAGAGGGAAAAATGTGGTCTTCAGAGTTTCCTTTCCAGTAAAATTAGTAATAATCCCTTGCTAAATCATCAGAGATAATAGAATAAGGACAAACGGTTTTTGTATAAGTTCAAGAAAAATCAGAGACTATATATTGGCAACAAAAGCAATCCCTGTGATTTTTGAAGCCTCCATCGTCAAGGCAACCAAAATGCCTTACATGTATTCTTTTTCTTACCTTCACATATCTCTTGCAATGTAACAAAAAAACTCTTTAAGGAGAAAGGGATGTATTTTAAGGATAGTAAAATGAGGAGGTCAAAAGCACAAGCAAAATAATTGGTGGAGCAAATATATCCAGTATTGCTATGTCTCAGTTCCTTTCAACAAATGTTAAATGAGTCAGGCGTAGCCACAATTTAGGAAGAGGGTTAAGATATGGCTACTTGTTGATGTATTTGTTTCATCAGCAAGCACTTGAACATTTACTCGTGTCAGGCCCTGACTTCAATAAAAGGGTCTCAGCAAGTATATTAGGCAGATGGGGGTCTCTGCTCACAGGGAACAAATTTATAATCTGGTAAAGAAGGTTGAACACAAACCATGTAACAAAAAACAGATCAGTGTTGCCAAAGGGAAGTTAAGGCTGCTCTGGAGGCTTATAAGTGGTGTGATGAACATGCACAGAAGTAATAGCATCACAGAAAAGACCCTGGGACACTCTTAATGTAGGGGTGGAGGGGAGAGATGGGTGCCATGAGGCAGTAATCACATATAATTAATGAATCAGAGAACAAAAGAAGAAATGGGGGGAAGCTGAGATAGGCCTGGAAGAAGAGGAGAGGACTTTAACACAGGAAGATGGGGCAGGCAATCCTTCACATCGAGGGAACAGCCAGGTGTAAGGATGGAGGCTTGTTTGGGGAAGTGTTGGTAAGTTCATTTACCCAACACAGCGCTTAAGAGATGTGATATGATGCTACTTATTCCCCGCCTTTTTTTTGTCTATGTATTTCATGTATTTCTTTTTTCTTTTCTTTTCTTTTCTTTTCTTTTCTTTTCTTTTCTTTTCTTTTCTTTTCTTTTCTTTTCTTCTTTTCTTTCTTTCTTTCTTTCTTTCTTTCTTTCTTTCTTTCTTTCTTTCTTTCTTTCTTTCTTTCTTTCTTTCCTTTTTTTTTGTCATTGTGACATAAACTCAGTTAGGCCAGGGACATTGTCTACCTTCTTCAGGGCTATTACTGAACACTTCAGCAGTGTGTGACACATGGTGGGTGCCTCATGAACATTTGTTGAATGAGTAAATGGTAGTTACAGACAATTATATAATTATTGCATCCTTACTAGGTGCTAGACACCATGCTGAGAGCTATTACTTCTTATTTAACCCTTACAACAACCCTGTGTATGGGGAGGAGGGAGGACACTGAGGCTGAGAGAATCTTAGCAACTTGCCCAAAAGATCCCAGCCAGGATGTGAACCAAGAGCTCTCTGATTCTGGGGACCAGATGTCTAACTCCCATGCGATCCTGCCTTCCAGCATGACCCAGTGGTTCAGACTGGCTACCAATTAACATCAAAAAGGCAGTCTGGGGTGATCTGGGACAGACAACAGCAAAGTATTTGGGGAGGTGATGAGTCATCAGATATCTATAGAAGAGACTATTGTGATAAAGTCGGTTCCAGTTGTCCTCTCTATATACAGATGATGATTACACGCGCTGTGTTTTGTAAGGGTGTGCAGATTGCTCAAGAAGTTTTTAGAAGGATCCTCTTTTGAGGGTCTACTCGGCCACCTGCCAAAGACAGTGCTTATACAGTCACTAATCTTTCTAGCAATCTTGCGAGGTGATTGTCTTGGTTTTCCTTTTCCAGGTGAGGAAAATGTGGTCCAGAGAAACATTAAATTATATGTCCCAAATCACACAGGGTAATAGGAAATTGAATGGAATTTCTTTGTTTTGTGACACTTTGGCTAATGCCACAAAATTAAGATTATTGGAGCTGCACACTTTATATTTTCAAGGAAGCTGCCACATGCCACCTTAACCACATAATGAAATTAACATCACCAGTAATGACATATCAACATCGTGGAATCTCTGATATGATGCACCAAGAAAAGCACATCGTTCCTTTTTTTTGGTGTTCTTGCCCAGAGCACATAACTTCAATCTAATCATGACGAGATAATAGGCAAACCCAAACTGGGACACGTTCTACAAAACAACTGATCGGTTGTGGTCAGTGTTAATGTCAGAAAGGACAAGGGAAGATTGAGGGATTTTTCACAGATGGGAGGAGAAGGAGACACAACAACTAAATCCAATGTGAGAGCCTAGATTAGCAAAATTTAGGAGCCGCAAAAGGAAATTAGGGTAATAGTCAAGTAAGGTCTATAGTTTAGTGAATATTATTGAGCCAATGTTCTTTTCCTGGTTTTGGTAATTGCATTGCGGTTAGGTAAGATGTTAACATCACAGGAGGCCGGGTTAAGCTTCTCTCTACTATTTTTGCTACTTTAAGTCTAAAATAATTTCAAAATAAAAAGTAAAGAAAAATAGAAAGGGGGAGTAGAGAAATTGCTATTTTCACGAGATTTATTAAATGGTAGAACAGGTCATTGATCACCATTTTTCTTACCTGCCACTAACCCATCTAGGAAAAGACTAGAGGGATTCATTGAAAAGCTGTCGAGGGGACCACAGAAGCCAGGTGAGTGACTCTACAGGAAGCACTTGAAGGAGTAGGTTCTGGTGAGGAGGGGAGAGGAGCACCTAATTTCTTGTTGGGCAACGTTTATGCAGCAGACTCTCTGGTCTACACTCATGACTATTGAGAAGGAGCAAAAGACATTGGAGATAGGAGGCAGAGCAAAAGAGGGACAGGCAACTCCTTACACTCTCACACTTTTGGTAAGAAAAAAAGATGTGGAAATTGTCAGTAAGTCAAGAGCTCTCTTGCTGCTTGCTGGTACCCAGCCCTAGACGGAAAAGAGGCATTTAGTGGCAAGAACATGGAGAGTGAACCACGAGAGGGCAGGGGAAGTGTTTAGGGGAATCAGAAGTCATCTGGAATGGAGCACATCTCCTACATCAGGATTTGGGACTTGCACGGAACCCTACTAGAGAGTCAGACCCTAGATGCCAGCCCCACAGGGGGCCCTGGCTGACAAAAGATGCTTCATTAATATGAGGGGTTGTCCTCCTTCCCTCCCATCCCTCCTTTTAGGATTCAACACATCCAAGAAAAAAAGGGGCCCAGAGGAAGAAGGGTAGTAGAGGGGCGGGGGGTAGTAGAGAAAGAGTGGAAGAGCTGACCTTGGACTCCCTTGTACCAAGGCTGGGACAACCAGAGTGACCTGGCTCTGCTCCACATCTCTCTCATCCTCTAGGAGGCTAGTGTGGGCTGTTGTGAAAGCACTGGCATAGGTACAGAGTAAGCAAGTGCAATCATCGCGGAATCTTTTCAAACCATTGTTGGCATCATATCTGCTAACATCTGATCGGCAGAAGCAAGCCTTGCAGCTGAGCCTAGATTCAGGATGAGGGGGTATTACAAAGTGACATGGGTGAAGAGCATGGATAGGAAGGGTAAAGACTGGGGCCATTGGTGCCATCTACCACCCAGTTTTGGAGGTACGTGGAAGAGCTGGTTCTAAAGGCTGGGCTCTTTCTGTAGGCTCAGCTGGCTCATTTACCATTGGGCAAGTTTTAATTGATCAAGACAGGAGTTCCAAGTAGGATGGCATGACATGGGGATCATACAAGGTCCAAAATCATCAAAGTTGCCCTTTGGGTTTCTTCTCTTGTTGTGGGTTTCATTTCCCCACAGTGCATTAGTATCCTTGCTGCTCTGGCTGGGAGTTGAGATGATTCCTGGGATCATAGTTTTGAATGCTGGCCAATTCGCACAGTTCCCGGGTTGCTGGCCAGCCCTGGCACCAGCTACACTAGAGCTGTGGCATGAGGCATTGGACTTCACTGGACATCCTCTCCTTGGCCAATTTCCATCGCCAATGAGTAGAGTACTCAAAAAAGTCAGTTAAATTAGGCTTGGTAAAGGGACACTGCATCTTTGAGTAATGAGGTTGGGAAACAGGGAAAACATTTTCCACTAGCTCATGTCTCACTGTATGGCATTCCGATTTCATGACACTTCATAATAAATCATTGCTTATCACTCACATGGGAACGTAACATGGCTCCAGTTAAGATTCGTTAGTGATTGTCAAGAAGAAACATGAATTGCTGTATATCAGGGCTTCTTGATCATCTTCCTGGCCACTGTAGGCACTTTTTTATCGTTATATTTACTGTAACTGTTGTTTAAAGCATAAATAAGTGGAAGGAAAGAGCACCAAATATGAATAATGAAAATAAATTTATCTTATTTATGTGTTTATGCAAGCATTTGACAATTATTCCACACAGCAGTTTGCATCGAGAGTTGGTAGCTGCTGCATTCAGAGAAGTCCATTTCCCTGCGAGCTGCTCCCTCTCTTTTTTCCTCCTTTATTCTTTATGATGTGAAATGCCAGCATATTCATATTTGAGGTTAGCGGCCCCGGCATGTGTGTTATTCCAGCCCGAGACTGGCTTACTGAACCATGGCAGCCTTGGTGCTCACAACAGAGGCCCTACTGGCAGACACATTCGTTGCAGCTCTTCATTCTGATCCAAGGGAGCAAGGGATGGATGGGGATGAGAAAAAGGAAAGAGCCAGCAGTTGGGCTGAGGGCCAAGATGCAAAATAAAACCTTTAATTGCAAGATGATCCAGCTGGTTTGCTATTGGGATGAACAAAGACTTTGGTGAGCGAGTCCTGGCTGTTGAGCCAGACCACCCGGGGAGGTTTGCGATAGAAGCACCGAAGGTTATAGGGCTTGTGGACCCTTCAGAGTCGCCCAGATGCTTCCTCGGCTGGGGTGGCCACAGAGGAAAGTTTCAGTGGTTCTGGGTACTTAGGGAGGCTGCCAGTGTTCATTGTGGATGGACGGGAAACCACAAGCCGTCCCTGAAATGCTGACAGGGCTCCCTGATTAACTCCTGCCAAATCGACTTCCCCAGAGTGGCCTTGCAGTCATGTCAACCTCTCTCAACTGCTTCCTGGTGATTCCCGGTAGAACACTGCAAGGCTGACAGCAAGGGACTCACCCTGCCCTGATCCTGCTTGCTCCCACCATACCATGCACTAAACAGAGCCGCAGCTGCCAGTAGGGACGGCCATCAGCAGCTCTGTCACTGGTACCTGTAGAACTTTCTGGAAGAGTCAAGTTCCTGAGCCCTCTGTGGAGGGAAGACATTGCCTAGCAACCATTTCTGTTTCTTGAGACTGTCTGGAACATTCCAGATTGTTCTATAGAGAAACACAACTACTTCGGAGTTAGAAATAGGAAGGAAGGTTTTCTGGGGGCCTGGGGCTGTCGTAAGCCATGGCCTGCAGAGCCGTGGGCTTGACACTTGGAAGAGGAATTCTGTCTAAACATAGGGTGACCTACTGGTTTGTCTGGGGCTGTCCTGTACTGGGAAAGCCCTCCGTCCCAGGCAACCTAGGGTGTTGGTTGCCTTATTTCCACTCTAGACTAAAGGTTCCTGGGGATACTTTTCCTCGCTCTAGTCCTTCCCTCGGTCCTCACATCGCTGGTGTTTCTTTCCCAAATGGCTAGGAAAGCCAATGTGAAGGTCAAGTTTGCAGACTGCAAAGGCAGGCAAAACAGTGCTCACCATCTCTTAAATGGATGATGCCTTATGGTTCCTCCGTTCACTCCAGCACGTTCCCTGAGGGCCCCTGTGTGCCCTCCACAAGCTTCAGTGGGCATGAGCCACCACTGCTGGAGGAACTGCTACTTCTCAAGCTCATCAAATCATCAAGTACTTTCAAATCATTATCTCCGCTCCTCAGACCGACCCTATGGACTTTGCATTATCTGGCCCATTTTACAGATGCGACAAGTATGGCTCGGAAGGGGTTAAGGGACTTGTCCAAGTTCTCCCAGCCATTAAGTGACAGAGCTACTAGATCGATCACAGAGCCCTCTCCATGTAGTGTGTACATTCACACCCTTTGACTTGTTTTCAGCCTTGGAACGACGTCCGAGGGCCGGGGAGACAGATGAGAAACCGGAAGCTCAGAGAGGCTGCACAATTCAATCAAGGCCACCCAGCGCTAGTGAGAGGGATAATCCTGTTCTAAATCCACTTCCACCTGGAAGACCTCCAAATCTGTGCTCGTCCGTGGAGGAAAAAAAATGAAGACCGGCGTTTCTTAAATTTCTCTGCTCTTTGGGATTGTTAAAGACGCAGTCTGAACTGTGCTATTTCATATTTGAATGGTCTTAAAGTGTGTTGATTATATATTAAAATGGTACTTCCCATGTTTTCTAAATATTTAAAAGATCCCTCTTAAACATCATGACAGAAACATTAAGCTCACTTACCAGATTTATAACGGCTTTAAAAAAATTCATGGTGCTTCAAATAATTCATCACTACGTTTGGTTGGGGGAGACGAAAGGGTGGCCGCTTGCGTGCAGGAAAACACATTGGCAAGAAAATGTGGCAAACGCTTCCGGTAAAGGTGCCCATTTGGAATTAAACAGTGATGGATACCGAGGACCCCTTCTTGGTGCAAACCGCAATGTTTGCAAGTGGTTGTGTCTGGGGATGGGTTGGCCCACTCAGTGCTCTCTCCAACAACCCAGGACGGGCTATGGGAAAGGCCTCCCGCCCCTGCGCACACAACTGAACTTTTCTCTGAAGCGGGATGAGAAATTACTGTAAATTGGGTTTTACTTCCAAAATGGTTTAATAACCATCACACACGGAGCTCTGGTCCACACAATGCACAGCTTAATTTCATCGCCAAGCTCTCTGCCAGCTTAAAAACAGATATCGAAACAGGGGAATACATATTTGACAACGCTGTTAAGGCAACTTTGCTAACGATTTTTGAACAACCTCCAACCGAGGCCTAAATGCCGACAATATCCATAAACAACTCTATACTGCCCAATTAGGGAGACAGAGACACAGCGTCCTGTCAGGAGATTTGCATGGCTAAGAGTGGGAGATCAGAGAGCCGTGAGGGATGGCTCCGAGTGATGGGGGCGCGCAGACGGATGACTATCATTACGATATTACGGGGACTCACACCTTCCCAATTACTGGCAGGATTCATTAATTACCAGTGCATTTCCCTAATAGAATCCGCGCTCCGGCTTATCAGCGCCTTCCCTCTGTCTACCTAAACCCCCACTCAGCAGTCGGTCACCTATGAAAAATTAGACAGTGCGGCTTCGAGTGGCCTATTTAAAGGAAAAAGAAAAATGAACGTGGGAAGAGGAGGGAGAAAGTGCAGTCACGAAGAAGTCGAAAGTAACAGACACAGCATTCTCTCCACGCGGGGCTGTTTTGCCTTCTGAAACTGCCACGGAGGGAGGGTAGTGGCAGCTGCAGGGAGATTCGCTGTGCTGAGTGTGGGAACATCACCATCTCCTTCACACACACACACACACACACACACACACACACACGGTTAAGCTCATGCGTTCATTCCCAGCCTAAAGTCTTCTAATGACTTTCCGTTATAGATTAAACATAAAATCTAAACTCCTGCCCATGCCTCGAGCCTTAGCTTCTCTTCCTCCCTTCCAACTAAGCCCCACCTACTCCAGGCCTTCTTTCTGCTCCTCTAATACGTTAAATCCATATCTGCCTCAGGGCCTTTGCACTTGCGCAACGTCTTCCTCTAGAACATGGTTTGAGTGGGCCACATTCAGCTTGTAGCTTGCTTTTGTATAGCCCTTGAGCTGAAAACGTGTTCACATTTTAAAGGGTTAGAGGTGCCAAGAAGGAAAGAAAGAAAGAGAAAGAAAGAAAGAAAGAAAGAAAGAAAGAAAGAAAGAGAAAGAAAGAAAGAAAGAAAGAAAGAAAGAAAGAAAGAAAGAAAGAAAGAAAGAAAGAAAGAAAGAAAAAGGAAGATGGGAGAAGGGGAGGGGAGGAAGAGGAGGAGGAGAAGGGGGAGGAGGGGGATCAGGAGGAGACAGGAAGGAGGGCACAAGTTCTGCTGACACCTGGGTTAGGACAACATCCTCTCAGACCTTT
The DNA here is from genome assembly GCF_048164855.1 of Canis lupus baileyi. Taxonomy (NCBI): domain Eukaryota; kingdom Metazoa; phylum Chordata; class Mammalia; order Carnivora; family Canidae; genus Canis; species Canis lupus. Next base: position 41,368,959 of record NC_132863.1, on the reverse strand, counting down.
CCAGAATTGGCTCATTTTCTCCCCCCGCCCCATTCTCCACCCAGAGAAGTTTGCCCCGAACACTCGGTCTAGAGCAGCCACCTGTCACCTTCTTCCCTCCTTTGCCTCATTTCCATCGCAGCCCTCATCCCCAGGGGATGCTGATTCATTAGGTGCTTCGCCCTCGACTCCGGCTGCACTTTAGAGTCACCCAGTGAGCTGTTAAAAATGCCGATGCCCAGGCCCGACTCCCAGATTGGTGATTCCCATCAGTCGGGCCCGGGCCCCAGGCATTGCTCTCCGTGCATTTTCAAGGCTTCGCCCGTGATCTTATTAGCAGCCAAGCTGAGAACCCCAGGCCACGGCGGGTCTCTTGCCGCTGGGATGTTGGCCCGGCGACACGGAGCGTGCGTGTGTCTTGCCTGCTGCTGTGGCCCTGGCACTCCCAACAGTGCCCGAGACGGAGGAGCTGCTGGCTTTACGTTCGATGGATGAATTAAAGAATATTTATCATCTATACGTACAAAGAATTGAGGACGACAGCAATGTGACAGTGACGTAGGGTCTCCCAAGCGCAAGTTATGCATCAAAAATGGGTGACAATTCCAGGAACCCCGCGTGCGGTTGCAGGAGACTCAGCCCCCATTAAGGATAATGGAACGTGAGCCTCCCGGGCTGTCATCTTGTTACTATCAACAGCATTATCGGTTATCAACTGCTTTTACAATTATGCACAATGATTCTCCCGGCACAAAGATTCAGCAACCGCCGAACTCGCTTCCTCTTTTAAATTAAATATACTGAAAAGAGCAGAGATTTCAATCCTTCATCTGTTCACAGATGAAAAAACATTTCCAAATCGTCAGCGATCACATTCTTTTTTTTTTTTTTTTTTTTTTTTATTCTGAGGACGGCCAACTGTTCCCAGTGATTTCGATTACATTTCCTACCTATTATTTCATGTAATGGCATCCCTTAAATTTTAAATTAGCTTTGAAGAATAAAAATAATTGAATTCCTGCTGTTTTGTGTACATAGAGGGTGACAGGAGCTAATGTGATAATTTAAACTGTAAATGAGTCTTCACTTTGTGTTCATTAATTACAGCTAATTACTGAATTACAAACCTTCTTGGTTAGGCACTGTTATGTATTCATGTAGCATGTTGAATCTCCAGCTGGTATAAAACTGTTTTATAGACTTACAAGCTGACACACCAAGCTACCACTGAAACAATTCAGTTTGAAAACAAGGGGGGTGGGAACACGTAACTGCAAATGCTTCTTGGAATTAAAAGAACAGACACAGTGCCTCCAACTCATATCTTTGGGGATAGAGGATCTTGCACGTATAATTAGAACAATTCATGCCACAGGAAAGAAAAAGAGCGCTAGGCTGTTCTCCACTCTGGGTGAAAATCTATACTATAGCATGTAATTTGTGAGACTCAAGTGTTCTGCCCTTATCTCCTTGTTCCCTAGAAACTAAGCATCATAATTATTTATTAACTGATCCTGCTTTTAATAACAGAAGCATAAAGGATGCCAGAAATCCTGCCCATTTTTCATGACCAGAAATGGCTGGAAAGAAAAGATTCAAACAGACAGGTCAAGGACTAGGTCACAGCGAATTCTTTCTTATTAGGTTAAAAACAACATTTTTTTTTCTTATAGTGAGCAAGGCAGTTCGGATTATTAAACATTAGTGTCGTCTGCATAATTTCTGCCTCCAGATGGAAGGCTCTGTGATGTCTGGTTGGCCGAGATTTTCCTTAAAAGACTTAGTTGGAGAAACACTTGCATGGATGCGTGATCTCCGTGGCCCTTACGACCAGAAGGAGAAGCGCGCAAAGCCGGTCGGGCTGTGCGTTAACCTCCTGACTTTGTGTTTTTCATTCATTCATTTCCTAATTTCACCCAGTATTTATTTTATGAGGAACAGAATGGAAGGCTCTGTGAGGTCCCAAAAGATGAATCATTGGGGATTTTATACCTGCCGCAGGTAATTGTTCTGTCTGGGTAACAAGGCTGATTGGCCTTCGGGGAACCACTTCTCTGTTGTTTTCAGGTCAGGTGCTTGCGTGGGGCTCACCCCACTTCCAAGACACAGGGCCAGGCCCGATTCCAACCTGGCCAATCAACCCCCGTGTTCTCGTCTGGCCAGAGTGCTTGGTCCCGGGATGGGCACACGACCCAGGTGGGTCCAGTGAAAGATTCTCGCTGGAACTCCTTTCTTTGGAGAGGCTCAGCCTGGGCTGCTTCCTCAACCTGGGGTGCTTCCTGAGCCACCACGTGGTGGAGAACGTGCCTGGGGATTACGCTCCTGCAGAGGAAGCAAGGGCTGAGGGCCAGAGAAGGCCAGATTTCCAACGACGCCGTGTAAGCACGAGATCCAGCGTTGCCTGAAGCTGGTGACCTTGATCTTCAAGGGAGCCAGTAAATTGCTCTGTGCTTAAGCTGGGTTGAGTGGATTTTTTCTCACATGTAATCTATAGTCCTGACTCACACCTGCATGATGATAAACCAAGATACGGATTGATACATGTCACACCAGAAGACTCTGTAGGTGCCCAGAGGAGGGGAGGATCTTTCCTAGTTTGGGAAAACCAAGGCTACTGGGAGGCTTTCTAGAGGAGGTGGTGCATCGGCAAGGCTTTGAAGTAATGGAAGGCCCTATATGGGAGGAGGCAAGGGGAGCAAGAAGATGGGACTCCCAGGGAAGCCTGGGACCTGTAGCAGGATCCTACAGAGTTTCTGGGCCAAGAACACACGAGAAAGAGGGAAAACCCAGTTGGAATAAACCCTGAGGCCAGACTCTCGGGATCTTTGTTGAGGTTTGTTACACAGGGTGTCAAGTGTAGACACGGAGATAGACCCCAGGGTAGAGTGGGTCCCACCCAGGGCAGTCTCAGAAACCCTGGCTTCAGTTTTGTGAATTTTGCCTTCAGGATGACTTTGGGCAGGACTGGGATTAACTGGGTGGTTTGGTGGAGGGGAAGGAAAAGAAGGCACGTTACCGTCCACTGTTTACCACGGGTGGGGATTCCATAGGCTCAGTCTCCCGGAGACTGTCCCACAGTGAGGTTCTCACGCTCACACATCAGGGCTCTGCAAGGTGGCAGCCACGATCACTGAGTGGTTATGTTTTGCCAGACGGTATTATATACATCAGCAGCAACAAAAGCAACCACAGCAGAGCATAATCGAGTGTGTACTATGTTCCAGACTCCGCACTAAGCCTCATGATGAAAACAATACAGCACCGTCATTATTATTATTGAAAACAAAAATTAACAGAGAACTGACTACGTGCCAGGTATTGTGCCGAGTGCTTCCCCTGCATTATCTCAATACATTTTCACACTGGGCCTGGGATGTACAGAGTGTTATCACACCCATCTTACAGATGAGGAAACTGAGTCTCAGGGAAGTAAAGTGACTCACCCGAAGTCACACCATTGGCAAGCAGGGGAACTGGGCCTAGAACTTAGGAGAACCTGATGCTCAAGTCAATGTTCTTTGCCGCCATACTATTATTGTCTCTCCTTATTTTGATTTTTTCATATGAATCAGTTTTTGACCTTTGTTTGGAGTTCTTTCTGCACTATGAGCTCACCATTCTGGAAAAAAAGAAACAGATAAGAAGAGGGCCATTGCATCGGTGCTCCCCATCACACCCTCGTCTTCGTCTTAGTGAGCTCTTTATTGCTACCTTTGCTTTAGCCTCCCCCTTGGTCTCACTAGTCTGCATTTCCTGGCATCTTGTTCTAGAATCACACACGGTGCCTGGCACACGGCAAGTACTCGGAAAGTGTTGCTCCAACTGACCTCCACTCAGTTAAAATAGTTTCTTATCTAAATTTTTAAAGAGCCAGTATGGTTTCCAAACCAAACGGGAATTCCCTGAAGAAAGGTCTAGATTCCTGATTCAGAAAGTTTCCTGTCTTTCTCATGGTTTGGGATATCATATTTCCTGGGCTTCTGGGGTTTTGTTTCCTTTCTTTTATATTCACAGGCATTTAGAAATATGCGAAGAGAAAGCACACATTCTCTTTTTCCACTTGGGGGAATCTGGGGTTGCCCTTAGGTGGACCAGTTTGGACAAACACGCGCAGGAAGCAGAGGTGGCCCTGGTATATGCCCAAGCAGCTTGGTCTCCTGAGGCGGCTGCTCTCAGCTTGGCCAGAGCCCTGTGAACACCTGAAGCCCTTGGTGTGAGGCAGGTGGCCACAGGCTTGTGAGCGGACCTCGAGAAACCTCAGAAATGCCTAGAAACTCCAACTACGTCTACACGGAGCATAATGGTTTCTGTTCGCCTTGTGGCTGTCCAGACTTCCTCAGTGCTCTTCGTGTCTGGGTGTTGGTTGTAGCTGGGAGCTGGCACTGACCTTAATAACCACGTGCAAATCGAGTCAAATCTCTCCTAAGGGACAGCTCAAGGGTCTTGCTTGACTATGTCTGGCCTTCATGAAACCCACCATCCTTGTTCTTCTTCCAAACCCTGTTTCCAGGACCACCTCGCTTACCACTTGCTATCATTCTGTCTTGCAGAGCTGGGAAACTACTTATCGTGATGGTTCATCTTGATACGGCAACCCTTGCTGTATTGTTAACACCCAGAAGGTGAAGACAGTGGCTTTGGGGTTCCTCTGGCTTGGGTTCAAGCCAGGATTTGCTACTTCACTGAGGGAGCTACAAGGAGCCACTTTATCTTTTGCAAATTTTACTTCCTCTTCTGTAAAATGTGAATGATGATAACACCGTGGGGTCCTCGTGACTTTTACATGTGATAGTGTATCTGAAATACCTAGTGGTCATGGTCGGTCCTCAGATGGTCATATTTGTTGTGGCGGTGATAATGGTGATGATGATGGCATCTAATATTGTTTATATAGCCCCTTGCACCCGGAATGTTTTGGACCAACAATATTTACTTAGTCTGCATTTGGTGATTGATGAATGCTCATTTGGAATGAAACTGGATCCCCAACTCCCTGCTGGCTGCTGGGAAAGGAGGACCTGGGGGAGGAAGGGAGAGGAGGGGTGACAGCGCATCCTTGCCATGGGGATAGTCCTCAGGATAGACACGACTGTCGCCTACTCAATATCCATCCCCCTTCTTCCCTGCTGATAAAATCCTGGCTTTGTTTTCTGTGGCAATGTGCCCAACCAAATACTCATGTCACAGGATCTTGCAACTAGAGATGACAAAATTACATGGTCTGGCTGTGGAAGTTTAAGTGGAATTCTGCTGGGTTTCTGCAAAAGGTTTGGCCTTCTTGAGAAGAGGGGACAAAAGTGGCCAGGACACACAGTTATCTTACTCCTCTTCTTACCTTGCATAGGGCCACCACGTCTAGTGGCAGCAGCCATCTTGCTGTAGGGAGGTGACAATTGAGAGATTCACAGGGGACACCTTCTAACATCATTAAACCATTGGCCCAATGGGTCAGCAGTCTCCTCCTGGATGGCATGGTGGCCAGAGAAGAAAACCATGATTTATTTAAATTGCTGTGTGTAGTCTCTTATTTGCAGCCTAAAGCACTCCTGACTTATAACCAACCTGCTTTTCTTTGACTGGAAAGGGATCCCTGGAAGCCCAACTGAGAAAACAGATTCTCTAGTTTGGCATGAATAATATGCAGAAATAGCCATCAGCTTCCCCTAATAATGCAACAAGAGGACACAAAACCATGGGCAGAACAGCTAATAATAATAACAGCCATGGGTTAAATATTAATTCTGGGTCAGATGGAGCCTACTACTTGGCACATAGTAGGCATTAGGGGAAAATTCTAAACTATGGCATGAAAGCCTAAATGACAAATCCCACGCTCTATCCACAGCTCCATCAAATGGCTTATCCTCCTCCTCCTTCCACCAAACACTTGCCTCACATATTTCCTTATCTTTTTCTGAGTGGTTCACAAGGTTTTTGTAAATATCAAATGAGCTACTAGATGCAAAGAGCTGAAAACACTACCCATCACATAGCAGGTGCTCAATATACATTAGGGATTGTTATTATTGCTCTGTGCCAGGCACTGTGTGACGTGCTTTTCTTGTGTTATCTTCGCAAGATTAACACAAGGACAGACAGCTGAGTGATTTTTGCCAAATCCATTTCATGTTCTGGATGTTAGTTACCCCCATCTGTCAAACATGGACTTAAGGCTAAACCAATCTTCCCTAAACTTCTTGCTGTCATGCATAATCTTTTTGATTTCTGCCTGTATTCTATTTGTTTGAACTTGTATTCTCTCAATCACAAACACCTGTATTCTCTCTACTGTTTGTGTTGACCTAATATGTTTCTTTAATTTGAGTCACTTTTTTTTTTTCCCTGTTAGCCTTATCCGAGTAGTAATATCCATGCGATGATGGATATCTATCAGTGCTTCTCAACCGGGGGTGTTGTTGACTCCCCAGAGAACATTTGGAAATGTCTGGAGACGTTTTAGTTGTCCCTCTGGGGTAGTGATGGTGCTGACAGCTGCTAGGTAGAAGCCAGAAATATTGCTAAATATCCCACAATGGTCAGGACAGCCCCCACAACAAAGATCGATCCAACCTACAAAGTCCACGGTGCTGAAGTTGAGAAACCCTGAAACACACCAGTGAATATCCTTTTTTTTTTTTTAAGACTTTTTTTTTTTTTTATTTATGATAGTCACAGAGAGAGAGAGAGAGGCAGAGACATAGGCAGAGGGAGAAGCAGGCTCCGTGCACCGGGAGCCTGATGTGGGATTCGATCCCGGGTCTCCAGGATCGCGCCCTGGGCCAAAGGCAGGCGCCAAACTGCTGCGCCACCCAGGGATCCCTGAATATCCTTTAAAACAGATATATAATGGGGCACCTGAGTGGCTCAGTCAGGTAAGCATCTGACTCTTGATTTTAGCTCAAGTCCTAATTCAGGGTCGTGAGATGGAGCCTCATGTCAGGCTCCACACTGAGCACAGAGACTGCTTAAGATTCTTTCTCTCCTTCTCCCTCTGCCCTGCCCTACCCTACCCCTGCTCACTCTTTCTCTAAAAAAACCAAAAACTAAATAGAACCATCCAGAAAAAAAGAGCTCATCCAAGTATCATCCAAATCACTCCATGTCTGTTCAAGAGCAAGGTTACCAAATGTTGGGAATCCCCTCATAAGCCGATTTCTTGAAGTCCCTTCCTCCTCTAAAGCTCAGTGAAGTCACATTGGAGATAGCAGGTTAGTTCTCTTATTACTCAAGGCTAAGAAAGACATTTCTTCAGAAACAGAACATCCTCTTTGGGAAGAAAACAATTCTCATTTCCAAGCAGTTATAAATGTCACTGTGTTTACATGGGGAAACAGTCTGACTTTCTAGACACCATAAGCCAAAGGATTTTCCCGACCTTGACCTGTGAAGCATGTTATTCGCGCACACCATATTCCCATGAACAGAGCCGAGGTAACAGTTACAATTTCCCTCTGTCTCTGACATTCAAAAAAATTCCAGAGTTACGCCAATGAGTTCCTTGACCACCCTCAGCCTTCAACAATGATTGGGAATAAATTCATTTTCAATTGATTGCAATTGATCCAGAGTCTCAAGACGACATTTGTGATCTGCTTGTCCAGGGCATTCCTCAACTAGGAGTTTCCCGGCATGGAGCCACAGTCAAGGTGAGAGGTTGTAATGAAACAGATGAGCCAGAGAAGTGACTTAGAGTTGGTGCCATGTTGTCTACACTGAACTATAATAATAATACATGCTACCTTTCTGGCATGTTAGGGACACAGTTCAGACTTCATGCTCAGCACAGTCATGAGAGGCTATTCGAGAAGGACTTGTCCTCCCGTGAGCCAATGAGAAGACTGGGTTTGGAGAAGTCCCACAAAGGAAGTTCTAGAACTCCATTTCCTCAGTACCTGATTTGATGACTTTCCACGAGACTCCAGGTAACCTAACAGACACTCCTTTGTAAGATGCCCCCAGAGCCTTCCCATTCCTGGAACTGGTGCTTAGGGAATCATCTAGACCAAGTTACTTAAAGGCTGAGATAGTAGTTGGTATAGCTTGTACAAGGTCTTTCTCAGCAGAGTTCATACCCCCCCCCTTTTTTTTTAGTTCATACCCTTTTGATAATTTGAATAATTAAGGGATTTCTGGGAGGCCACATTATCTCAGACCCACACACCTTCTTTTGTGCACTGTCCCTCACAACCATCCCCTCCTTGAGGAGGTCCTTAGCATAGGTGAGTTTTGCTTAATTGGGCACCAATATTGGGTCAGGCATCTCGGCCTCCCGTCTCTCTTTTAATATGCCTGGAATACCTGGGAGTCAGGATGAAGCTGGTATTTGCTGGGGAAGACTGTGGAGAGGTAGAGACCCATTGGGAAGATTGTATCAAAGATGTTCTTGGGAGGTGCCCTCCCTACAGTTGGTAGAGCTCTTGGGTACTGAGGCTCAAAATAAATAGCGCTCGTTCAGACTTGACCATTTGTAGGCTCGATCTTGGAATGGGAAATCCGAATTTCACCTTCACCTCCATCCACCGTCGGCTTGTGGCCTTCTCTGAACTGTGCAAGAGGGGAAAGCTGGATGGAACCCCTCCTCTGGGTGCACCTGCTGGCACGAGCTAAAGGTGAACTTGCACGCTTTCTCGTACAGATTCTGGCGTTTCAGGACAGCGGGGTGGGTGGTGGGGGTGGGGATCTGGCCTGCGCCCCAGAAGGGTAGAGAAAGCTGAAATCACACCTCACGTCTCTCCACAAAGGTTTGATTCTCTTTATGAGTATGATCCGCCAATCCGTAATCAAGGGTTAATTTCACAGCTCACTGCTTCATCTAGCATAATATCCATTCAGACTAATTAAATCTGTCTAATAATGTGAGTGTCTTTGTCTTTGTTCTTCCTCTTCTTTGTTTTACACCCTTCACATCTCATCTCCAGAACCACACGCCATCACACTCTACTTGACAAGCAGAATCCATCCCTAAAATTAAAACATTCCTGACCTATCTGCAATGACAAGGCAGGCGAGCTTCACGGCGCTCCGGCCCATGAAGGGAGCTGACACATTTGTTTTTAATTTCAAAAGAGTAGAAAGTGAAGATCTGACCCCGTCAATCAAGCCCCGTGACAAGTTTAATCATTGGTGCCCCACAAAAATCACGGCTAAATAGGAATGCAAATACTGTATCACAGGGCTCTTATAAATGCTAATCAAGGAGAAGTAATCAACTGACAATTTCACTGATCTCTTTTCTGAAGAAGTCACCCAATGCTCTGTCTCTGGGCCACAAAGAGAAGAGAACAGGACAAAAGGGATGGATGAGGTCCCCCCAACCTTCCTTTTATTTTTTCCTTCCAGGACATTTCTTTTTAAAGAGAGAATTCGTTCTTTTGATCCATTGTTGAACTTTAAAGCAAAGAACTTACGCAGTTATATGTCAAGTGTACTTTATTATCAGTACCCAGGCTGGGCAGAAAACGCACCGAAACTTCCGCTAAAATAAAAATCATCATTTGTCTTTGTCATTAATCTGTTCTCAAATTCTCTTATATCTTAAAAGTGACTGACCTTCGCTGTGAGAGGGGAAGAAAAAAAAGTTTTATAAGTAGTCGAAAATCTGAAAATTATGATCACGGTGACTCAAAAAAAAATAGAAGAAGAAAAATCCCTTTAAAAGACTTAATCCAGGGTTGATGAAGAATTTATAATCATCAGGAAGTTCTGAGCTAAGCGTCTCTGCCCTCAGCATGGAGGCCTGACTATGCTTAGAAAGTCAGACATTGGAGAATATTTTTCATATATCCTTTTATACACGACCTGAGAGCTTTGTGTGTTACCAAGCTTAGAACCTGAGGGTTTTTTTCCCCCTTGTCTCTATTTTATTATTATTTTTTAACCAGAAGGTCCTAAAGAAATCCAATTATTGGTGACTTTGTACAGAAAACACTGATTTCATGGAGTCATAACAGGCAAAGAAAAAAGCCAGCACTAAGTTACTCCCAGCTTGTCCAACAATGTTTGTCTAGTCCTATAAAAACAACATTTCAGAAGTTCACGTATTGGCAAGATTAATTCCTGGAGTGCTAAGTACCCCAAGTTCCAAATGTCCCAGGTGATTAGCCTCAACCTAAGGACGGAAAAGTGGGAATTGATGGCTTTGGGGGGTCCTTTTGTCATATTTCATGTAAGAAGTGGATGGGCCAAATCTAGCCCGCTGTCTGCACTTCTATGGCCCAGGAGCAAAGAATAATATTTGCATTTTTAAAAGGTTGCACACACAAAAAAAGACTTCTTGATATAAAAATTACATGAAATTCAAATTTCAGCATCCACAAATGAAGTTTTATTGCAACCTGGCCACACCTGTTCTCTGACAGCTCTTCCATGGTTGTCTTTATGCTGCAGCAGCAGAGATGAGCAGGTGCAAAGGGGTTGTCCGACCTGCAAAATCTAACGTATTTACTCTCTGGTCCTTTAGAGAAAAAATTCCCTGACCCCTGCTTTATATCAACATGAAAAATTTGCTAGTTCTTGACTGTATCTCAATTTCCCCAGTCCTAGAAATTCTTTCCTCCCAACAACTTGATCGATGTATAACTGACAAAGAAAACTGTATATATCTCAAGTGCCCAAAGTGATGATTTGATATACATATACCTTGTGGAATGGTCACCTCCACAATTAGGTTAATTCACACATCTATCGTCTCACAGAGTTACCTTTTTTGTATGTAGGAGAATGCTTAGTATTGATTCTTTCAGCAGATTTTATGCACGCAGTACTATATTGTTAACTATGCACGCCGTGCTAGACATGAGCTACCCAGAACTAATTCTTCTATAACTGAAGGCTTGTACCCCTTTTCTAAAAAAAAGATTTATTTATTTGAGAGAGGGAAAGAGAGAGGTAGTGAGGGAGGGAGGGAGTAGAAGGAGAGAGAGAGAGAGAGAATCTCAAGCAGACTCCCCCCATTGAGTGTGGAGCTCTACATGGGGCTCAATCTCAGGACCCTGAGACCATGACCTAAGCTAAAACTAAGAGTCGGATGCTCAACCGACTGAGCCACCCAGGTGCCCCTGAAGGCTCATACCCTTTGACCAGCATCTTCCCATTTTCCCCATCCTGCCGTCCCTGGAAATCACTCTTCTACTCTCTTTCTATGAGTCCAACTTTAAAAAATTTTTCCACGTATAAATGAGATCATGCAGGATTTATCATTTTCTGGCATGGTTCACATAGCAGGTTCATCCACATGAAACTGTCTCAAATGGCAGGAATTCCTCCTTTCTCATGGCCGAATAATGTTCCACCCTAATGGACGTTATAAATAAATGAACACCAGTGAAGATGCTTCATGTTTTTCAGATGTCAATGTTTAGTTTACTGGGGGAAGGACAGGCTTCCTTCCAGAGAAATGAGGACCTGACCTGTATGTACTAGACCTTGGACCTTCTCTGGCTTTTGGCCACCGTTCTGCGACCCCAGTGTCTGAGGACAGGCAGTTCCTCCCCTTGTGGGGTCAATCGCAGAGTCTTAGGCGCTGCCAGCGGCTCCTCCCCCTGGTAACATTGCTTCAAATTAAGATCTAAGTCATTTTGGGATAATAATGGTACTCTATAAATAGAACATTGACAATAACAAAAAAGGGAACGCTATTCTACATTTCTATTCTGGTACATCGTCCCTGGGACTCAGTGTGGCGGAAGTGATAACGCATATGCTGCGAAATAAAGAGGTTGGTCAATTTGTTGCCTCAACAATACCACGGCAGGAAATCACAAGAGATAATATTTCTTTCTGCCAGACGTGCCCAGGTATTCAATGTATCTACGCACACATGCATCTACTTTTTCCCCTCCCATATTTAAGTAATAGTTATTCACATTATTCTCTGAATATTTTCTCATTTCATAGCTAAACTGATTTCCCTTGGGTTAGGGCAATGGTTCTCAATTGGGGTGACTTGCCCCTTCACACAGGAAGGAAGAGAGAGAGAGTCCTGGGGTACAAGGAGTGGACAGGGGCCATTTGACAATGACATTTTTGGTTGTCACGACTCTCAGAGGGTGCAAAGGTCTTGGTCTGTAACAGACAGAAGCCAGAGACACTGCCAAACACCCTACACATGCCCTGCAAGACAGCCCTTCAACAGAATTATTTGGCCTCAACTATCAATACTTTCAAGGTTTAGAAACCCTCAGTAAATGAGGCAAAGTAGTGCGAGGTTATCAACTTTGGAGCTAGAGAAATCTAGAATTAAAACAAAATTTCTTGGTTGGCTCAGTCGGTTAAGTATCTGCCTTCAGCTCAGGACATGATCCTGGGGGCCTGGATGGAGTCCTTCATTGGGCTCCCTGCTCCATGGGGGACCTGCTTCTCCCTCTCCCTCTGCCTGCTACTCCACCTGCTTGTGCTCTCTCTATCTCTGTCAAATAAATAAATGAATAAAATCTTAAAAAAAATTTTTTTTTAAGTTTCTCAAGCTTGGTACTATTGACATTAGGATTGGGTAATTACTTGTAGTGAGATGGTGGGGGAAGGTGCTGTCCCGTGCACTGTAGTGTATAGAAGCATCTCTGGCCTCTACCGACTAGACACCAACAGCATCACCACTCTCTGGCTGTGACAACCAAAAATGTCTCCAGATAATGCAAATGTCTTTTGCCGGCCCCAGGAGCCATGGTTGAGAACCACTGGTTTGGTGTATGAACTGGTTACTTGCTGGCTTCGTCTTTTTGGATGAGTTATGGACTCTCTTGAAGCATCAGTTGCCCAACTGCTCAAGGGGTACGGGGCGAACCAATGCTCCTTTCCATATTGCTGTGCGGATTAAATGTATGGAATGAGGTGATGTGTGCAGATTGTCAGGGCATCTCCAGAACACATTGATATTGGGGGATTTTCTCAAACAAAGCAAATGTTCTTCCACTAAAGAAAACACCAAATGAAGTAATGAATGTGGATTTTTTTTGTTTTGTTTTAATCGTCCCCACCTCCCATCTAGAGGTCTCCCAGGCAGCCTGCCCCCCGCCCCCCATCTGCTCCCACTTCAAGAATGCAGGATTGATTGAGGCCCCTCCTCTGGGCTAAGTGGCTACCCTTGCCCAGGGTATAGAGAAGGCTATCTTCATTTTCACAGGTAAGGAAGCCGGGATTCCGAAAAAGGTATAGAATTCATGCAAAGCACCTCAGCTTGATGGTGCTGGGGCTCATGTCCAAGCACACCAAAGTCCAAATACATACTTTTCACAAGGAGACAATCAAGGTGTTGGGTTTCTAATCTGGCTGTGTGCTTTCCTGTGTGATCTTAGATAAATCACTGCACCCTTCCAGGATTTTGTTTTCTCCTCTGTAAAATGGAGCATGCGCTGAGGGGTTCAACGGGCAATGTCCTCGCTAGGGGCTGGCCCAAGGCAGGAACTCCCATCACTACTACGGAGTGTACATGTCATCACTTGCATCTATGCTCGTAACACCTGTCACGCTGCCTCTGATGTCCTGATGGTAAACCGAATGAGATAATTTTTGGAATTTTCAGCAGTGATTAAAATAAATACATTTTACCAGTGAAACAATGCCGTCTTGTTCTCCCCTCCTCCCACCATTGCTTCCTAACCGTTGGACTCTAGATGGGCATGAGGAAAGCCCAGCCTTTGAAAATTAATCCTATGCAGCTGGTTAAGGAGGGATCTCACTGGCAAATGTGTGTATATCTCTGTGGAAGTCCATTCATTCTAACTCCAAGGCTGCTTGAGGCTGGGTCATATATAGGTGTGTGTGTGTGTGTGTGTGTGTGTGTGTGTGTGTGTTTGAAACAAGATCTGCAGGGGGCAGTTCTGAAGATTATCCCGTTCCCTTCCTTTTGAGAAGGTATTGAGACAGTACAGGTTGTGGAGCGTTTTCCCTTTTGTCTTCCCCCTTAGTAACCACCACCTCTTTCCTGTAGAGCCTCACGGATCTGGGAAGAGTCCTCTTTGTGCTCTCCCAGTACAGCGCTGAAATACCACAAGAGACCAGAGCCAGAGCTGGCCAGAGGTCTGTTCCATTCAGTTACCTGAAACCATCTGCTGCTAAGTTTGGGTCACTGAGTTCCGAGGGGGGCAACAGCATCCACACCCTTTGACCTTCCTTGGCCCATGTTCACCCGCTTTGTGATGTGACTTTTGCAGTGGGGACAGAGGCTCTTGTCCCTACCGTGTCTCTACCCAGACCCCAACTCACACTTAGTAAGGAGGAGCTCAACGAGTCTTTGTGCAGTGATTCCATGTGGGGCAGAGAATCAAAACATTGTGCACCATGGTAGAGAAAGGGCCCTTCATTTAAATCACAGTTTCCCCAAACTGGTTTCCATGGAAACCCAGCTCTGTGGGATGCCGGCAGGTGTTATGTGAAGAGACGGCTGTATCCTCAAGTATGTTGGGGTGAACCTGCATTGAGCAAGACTCTACCACAGGACTTGGCCTGGTTCCTTTCTCTCTTTCTTCTTTCTTTCTTTCTTTCTCTCTCTCTTTCTTTCTTCTTTCTTTCTTTCTTTCTTTCTTTCTTTCTTTCTTTCTTTCTTCTTTCTTTCTTTCTTTCTTTTTTCTTCTTCTTCTCTTTCTTTCTTTCTTTCTTCTTTCTTTCTTTCTTTCTTTTTTCTTTCTTTCTTCTTTCTTTTCTTTCTTTCCTTCTTCCTTCCTTCCTTCCTTCCTTCCTTCCTTCCTTCCTTCCTTCCTTCCTTCCTTCTCTCCTCTCCTCTCCTCTCCTCTCCTCTCCTCTCCTCTCCTCTCCTCTCCTCTCCTTCCCTTTCCTCTCCAAAACTGGGATCTGCAGCATGCAGTATTTGCAAATCTTATTAGGTTCCATAAGTTTTTTTCCAGTGAGCATCTGGTAGGATTGGTGTTCCAAGGAATACAATCTGCAAAACTTTTCTCTAACAGCTGATGTACATGCCTTGGAGCCCTTGAGGTCATTTCTACTTTCCTCAACCTGGAATTTCACTTCCCAGATATCTGCATAGCTCACTCTCTCACCTTGCCCGCCTCTCAGCAAGGACGTCTCCGACCCCGCTTCCTCTCTGCCAGCACAGACAGGGATTGTTTCTGTGTGGCCCTGAACATGTTGTATGTTTTACTTTCTGGATCTCTTTCCCCTCCAGAGTGTGGGCCCCACCAGCGTAGGGTCTACGGTCATCTTACGAGTTCCTCTACCCAGGAGTCTCTGGCACAGGTGGGCACTCAACAGGTAAATGCGAATTGAATAAATGAATGAGTAAATTCACGAATCCCTGCTTTATGCGTGGGCAGAGATCCAGAGGGGAGAAGTGAATGGATGGTCACTGCATGATTACATTGACCATCAGGCTAAGCAGCTATGTGAGGAAACCAGCAGCCTGGTGTCACTTGGGCCCTTGGACAGCATGCTTGCAACACGTGACAGGCATGCTCACTTAGCAGAGTAAGCCACTCCTGGTCCAGTGTGGCATCTGCAGCTCGCTCACACCATCTATATTTTTGGGAGTCAGGGCAGATTGGCCTTCATCCACGAATTCTTGGTCTCCCTGTGGTTAGAACCCCAACACAGTGACAACTGGTTTTTACTAATTGCCCACAACAAAGGGGGGCTGTGGTTAAGAACCCAGGATTTGGGATCTAATGAATCTGGCCTGGCTTTGCTCCTTGCAAAGTGGGCAAACTCACGCATGCTGTTCCACATCTCCTGGCCTCTTTTTTCTCCCCAGTGATTACCGACCCTCCAGGTAGGGCTGCTGTGAGGATTAGGTAGTTATGTAAAGGATGATCACAGTGCCTCGTGCACAGTAGAAACTCCATGCATCACGGGGAGGATGATGATGACCATTCGCACATTACGTTATTGCTCATCCCCACGGCAACCTTGCAAAGTAGACCTTCCATTTTGCAGAGGAAGAAACGAAGGTCCAAAGAGTTTAAGTGGCTTCCTTGGGGTGTGGCAGTTAGTAATGGCAGCCCAGATTTATGTTTATGTCTACAGGATCAGAACCTCACCCTCTTATCTACTGTATGTCTGGAGATTCACAGGTAGAACAAAACAGCCTGGCCCATAAAAGCTGACTAAATCCCTGAGACAATTGATTTTTCCCTTTTGCCTCCAAAATTAGCTACAACTTTTCGACAAGTCTGGTTTTTCTCAAGTTCTTTTATTCCCCCCTCACCTGTGGGACTAGGTTTGTCCCACAAGATGGCTCATCCTTTGGGAGAAAGAAGGGAGCTGACTGTAGAGAGCTGGGGAGAGAGAGGAGCACAACCTGGGACATTTTAATTCCAGCCTAAAGGGGTCAGGGACCTCACCCACTTGAAATTCCTCCTTGCCATCCTAATCTTGTTTACTCTCTTCCCTGTGCTGTCTTCCTGTTGGTGTCTTTGGGGACTGGGCTGGGTTGGGAGAGATGCAGAGGAGAAGACTTTGGGTTGGGGTTAATCTTCTTGAAAACCCAGAGCCCCTTCCTTTTGGCACCGACTATAGTCACTTAGGAAAATCCATGTGGGATTCTCAGCAGTGTGGGGCTAGTCATGAGGGCTGTTCCATGCAGCTGCTCAGAGAATCCCAAACTGTGGATTCTGTGGTGCATTCTACTGCATTCTGTAGCACAATCCATGCCCCAGGCTCTTCCCTCACATCAGAAGAAAGGGGACAGTGAGGAGCATGAAGAGAGAGCCCCCTAACCCCCAACGTCAGAGCACAGAGTGGGAACGGATGACGATCTCCAATCAGGCCTTTCCACCCCCTTCTCCCTCTGGGGGGCAGCTCCTGGGGTGTCCTTCTTCACCGTCTCCAGCGAGGTCCTTCTTCACCGTCCCAGCTAGGGGGCCACCCAGTCCCGCCTCCCCCAGCGCCCTCCACCTTGCTGAGTGCAATTGACACGTAACTCACTCCTCGGGCACCAAACACTCATCAGTGACTGATATTATCTTGTTTATTCACTTGCTTATTTGTGCCTGTCACTAACAGGTGGCTGCACGAGATCAGAAACCTGGTTTGTCCTGCTCCCTGTGTTACTGGCAGGACATGAGCAGCGCGGGGCAGAGGTGGCAGGGGCTCAGGAGCATTTGCAGGCCGAGTGGCTGATTGCATTATATACGTCCCAGCAATCCCTGTGGCGAGACTGTCACAGAAGGAGGGTTATTAGGGAGCATCAGTTCTGCATTTTATTTTTCAGTGGTGACAGAGTAAGGAAAAAAAGGGGTGGCTGCAGCATAAGAGACTTAGGTTAGACATCAGGAATTTCCTTCTGCCCTGAGTTGGGGCTTTAGAATATACTACAGAGGGAAGCTGTGTCAAACTCCCGTTAAGGATTTTTTTTTTTTAATGTGGGGAATATCCTCAGGGACATTTATGTGTGTAATGTCCCCAGGACTCAGTTCTTATGTACCCCCCCACCTCCCCCACCCAGGCCCTGCAGAGGCAGAGGGGAAGTGCTACTTCCATCTAGTGGGTGGAAGCCAGGGCTGCGGCTCAACACCCTCTGGCCTAGGACAGCCCTGCTCAGCCTGAGGGCATGACCAAGGTTTAGAGTACCTGCTGTGCTCTACACTCCAGATGGTTCTGCTTGCTGTTTTCAAGCCCCGCCCCACCCCACAACCCAGCTCCACTCAGGGATTCTCCAAAGTGCTGGCCCAGAGAATGAGTGTGACTTGGTTACAAAAAAAAAAATAAAAAAAAAATTCACAGTTGGGGATGCAGTTCAAGAGGGTGTGAGAGGCAAAAATGAATCAATGGATTATCTCTCTGGTAGCCCTGGTGGCTCAGCGGTTTGGCACCGTCTTCAGCTCGGGGTGTGATCCTGGAGTCCCAGGATCCAGTCCCACGTGGGGCTCCCTGCATGGAGCCTGCTTCTCCCTCTGCCTGTGTCTCTTCCTCTCTCTCTCTCTCTCTCTGTGTATCTCTCATGAATAAATAAATAAAATCTTTAAAAAAAATAGATTATTTCTCTACACGATGAAAGGAAGTCCTATTGTTACTATTAGTCACATGTTTACATTGATTGTGTGACCCACAAATATTTATGGGTCATCTTCTATATTCTCTGCGTGATGCTGGATCAGGGGCTGGCAAACTTTTCCTTAAAGCGTCAGGTAGTAAATATTTTGGAGTTCCTCAGGCCCTCGGATCTCTGTATGAAGCACTAAAGCGCTGCACAGTAATGGGCGGGTGTGGCTGTGTTCCAGGGAGCTTTGCTTACACACGAAGGTGGTGGGTGGGATTCGGCCCCAGGCTAGTATGGCAATCCCTGTTCTAGATGGTGATGCCACAGAGGTAAAAAGAGCAAAGGCCCAGGTCCCAAGGAGCTCACTGTCCAGGGGAAATCTATAAGCGAATGAAAGCTGACTGCAGGATGAAGAAATGAGGCCAGAGAGCAAGTTTTCTGGATATCCTGATGTCCAGAGCCTCTGGGATTGTTGATGAAGCATGTGTTCTTTCCATATTTGGACCTTGATGGCTCTACTTCCCACCACCGTCATCCTGATGACCACTGAGACCTCCAACAAATGTCCAAAGCATCACTGGGGTCACTGGTGGAGCCCCTGAGAGTCTTCACCTCCTCCTCTCCCTCTGATCCCTGCTGTAGCTCACAGCGACCGTGATGCACTCAGATGGCCTCCTGCTCCCACCCCTGCTCACCTGCCTTTCACGTGGGCATCATGGGGGCCCTTCTGCATTGCAAATCCAACTGTATGGGCCTTCTTTGTATCTCTTGCCCCCCCGGTAGCTGCTGGATTCCCCATGATGCACACGCACACATACACACACTCACACACTCAGCTTTTTTTTTTTTTTCAAAATGTCAGTATAACCAAAAAAGTGCAAACAATTGTCAGTTAAATATCACCTTTCTTCTCCTAATCCAGACTTTCCCTTACATCTCCTAATGCGGTGGTGACTGAGTATGTGTGTTTGTGTGTGTGCACATGTCCACACCCATACACAATGCACACACATATACATGCATACATATATGATATGCACACGCATGGACATCTAATGCATACATATATTGTTTTACTATTATGCATTTTCTTTTTATTATTTATATTATGGGGTTAAGATGTTATAGGATTCTGGGGGGAGTGTATGGGTGAGGTTACATAGGTATGTTACTAGTTAATAAAAGTGTGTTATTCAGGAGGCCTGTGTGGGTAGGAGTGCATAGGGCAGGGGCAAAGGTGAGAGCAAAGAGAGGAGCAGAACACGTGGAAACAGACAGCAGAGCCTTGGACCACAGGTCAGGGCACACCAGGAGGAGCGGTAGTGCCTGCTTCTCTAGAATCAACTATATTGATCATTTTATTGTTGCATATTTTAATTTTCTCTCCCACAGGCATTTCCCAAGCTGTGCATTGGACTAAAAAAATGAATCTTAGACAATCGCCAACCTGGCATTTCACTGATTTTTAATGTGTTTATTGTGTAAGTTATCAACAGAAGCCTTAAGGGCTTTTGGTAATGGGGTATGTTAAAGACAAAGGAAGAGGAGAGACAGGAAAGATATTTTCTTCTCTAGGTGTTGTCTTCTTCATTTGCATAAATGACAATAGTGAACATCTTGATTCGCTGCCACCTTTGTAAAGCTTGTAGTTGGAAATCAGCCACCATATATAATAATAACCTCTATTTATATATGACAGGCCCTGTCCTCAGCACTTTACAAACATTATCTCAATCAGTTCTCTAAAAACCCTTAAGAAGCCGCTCCTGTTGATCTGAAAAAATCTGAGGCACAGAGAGGTGACATTTCTTGTCTCGGGTCACCCAGCTGGGGAGTGGCAGGATCGGGGCTAACTACAGATCTGCCCCACCTGGGAGCCTGGGTGACTTCACCGGGAGCAGAAGCTTTATCAGCAAGACAGATCAAAAAGATCTAGTTGGAAATTCGAGTTCATGGTCCCTGGTTTTGTCTGTTATTAGCCACTGAGCTCAGCCTGGCCTTTTCTTTTAAACGAGATTTTTCCTGGGGAAAAGAAAATAGCATAAGAACTCGGTAAAAAAGTCCAAACTCCTCAAAGGTAGATCTCCAACCCCAGTGCTCATTTCTGGTGTTTCCAGAACTATTTTTACATAAATAAACAAAAATGCCTATATACGCGCACATAATTACTTTTTAGAAACAACTTTGTTGAGTATAATTTATATATTTTTAATACAAAGGTGAATACTATAGACCTAGATATTTCCGTTAAAGACTAAAACTTGGGACACCTGGGTGGCTCAGTGGTTGACTGTCTGCCTTTGGCTCAGGGGTGACCCCGGGGTCCTGGGATTGAGTCCCACACTGGGTTCCCCACGGGGAGCCTGCTTCTCCCTCTGCTTATGTCTCTGCCTCTTTCTGTCTCTCATGAATGAATAAATAAAATCTTCAAAAAAAAAAAAGACTAAATCTTATGATTGTTCTACATGGACACATGGGGATTTACTTCATTCTTTTTATTTATTTATTTTTAATTTTTAAAAAAGATTTTATTTGCTTATTTATTTATTTATTTGAGAGAGAAAGAGAGAGAGAGAGAGAGCTGTCTCAGGATCCTGAGATCATGACCTGGGCTGAAGCCAAGAGTCAGACGCTTAGTCCGCTGAGCCACCCAGGTGCTGCTCCTTCTTTCTTTTTAAAGGCTATATTGAATCTCCTGGTAAGGAAACTCTGAAAGTGCTTCTGCAATTCCAGTGGGTGGAAAATACCCATATATAAGTAGTACTTGGCCTATAATAATTAATTTAATTTCCTATGTGCCACATGAAATACTTTACTTATTTTGAAAAGATTTTATTTGTTTATTCATGAAAGACACACAGAGACAGGCAGAGGAGAAGCAGGCTCCCTGCGGGGACCCCAATGTGGGACTTGATCCCAGAACCCCAGGATCATGGCCTGAGCCGATGGCAGACACCCAACCACTGAGCCACCCAGGTGCCCCCGAAATAGGTACTTTAGTAGACCCGTTTCTCAGATGAGGGAACTGAGGCATAGAGAGGTGAAATGGCTTGCCCGAGGTTGCACATCTTGCAAGTGGTAGAGCTAAGATTCAAACCTAGTAGTCTGGCATCAGAGTCTAAGGCTTTTTTTTTTTTTAATTTTATAAATTTATATTTTATTGGTGTTCAATTTGCCAACATACAGAATAACACCCAGTGCTCATCCCATCAAGAGCCCCCCTCAGTGCCCTTCACCCAGTCACCCCAACCCCCCGCCCACCTCCCCTTCCACCACCCCTAGTTCGTTTCCCAGAGTTAGGAGTCTCTCATGTTCTGTCTCCCTGTCTGAATTTCCCACTCATTTTTTTCTCCTGAGTCTAAGGCTTTAACTGGTGCCCTATAGGTGCAGGCAATATTCCTATGGACATAACTTCATACACATGCTCAGATCCGTGTAAAAGGTATATTTCCAGCCACAAACTTTCAGTTTGAGGGGAATGAACACTTAAAATCCTGTAGCTGACAAAATTGTCAAACGGCTCTGTTAAGGGGTAAAACCATTTACACTCCCATCACTGGCGCCCGCTCCCTTCTCTGAAGGTGTTACTTCCTTTATTAATCCATGGGGGCTAAGTGGAGTGGACTTCTGTCTTAACCACGAGTGTGTCTCTCCTTTGGAGAGAACAAAAACCACCTGAATTCATCATGGGTGACTTTTAAGCGTCTTGATTTCATTGTCCTGTAGCAGAAAAAGCTCGTCCCATCAGCCACTCTCCTGTTTTGCCCCCGTGAAGGCACATTTGCTAGCTGCCTAGCAGCCCTACCCGCACACACACAATTGTTCATAAGGTGCTTAGCTCTGGCAAGACACCTGGACTTCTCATGATCACTGAGTCATGCTAATTAGCTGATGGCATAAGCAGATGGGGAAGGGAGCGGGTGTTCTGGAGTCGGGGAGGCTGCTGGCAAAGGGGCCCTGCCCTCTCTGTGTGCAGAGGACCAGTGGCTCAGTTGGGATGAACAGAACCCTTGGCATGGGGACGACCAGCTGAGTTCATCTCGTCCCTCCACCTGCCTCTAGGTGGCCCGGCTCACTGGTGCGATTAACATCTCTGGCTCTGGCTTTGCCTCAACAATCGGTAGAAGATAGGGAAGAAAAATACCTCCTCCATCTCAAGTGTTACTTGACAGCGGAGGCCAAACTGTTGATTGGAGAACTTTGGCCTGAGGATATGTTTCGTTGTTGTTATTGTTTTGTTTTGTTGAACTGCACGGGGGATTTGAGAAATCTGGAGTGGTTGTCAACAAGTTAAAGATCAGAAAATTTCACATAATGGCTTCTTCTGAAAAATAAAGTGGGGTGGGGGAAGGAGATCTGGCAACTGGCAACTCAGTCCAAATTTCTTTATGGAAGCGATTAGCCCTACCCCTTTTGGAGGGGGAAGTAGTTCACCACACTCCCCACCACTCCCTGTTGCCTCCCATGCTGGCTCTCTTAATTCATTTCTGTCTGGCTCCTAGAGGTGTGTGAATGACTTCAGAATACCTGCTCTAGGTTGTTGACATATAGCATTTATGTTCGTACGCATGCATGAACGCATGGCTACGTGGCTGCATGTGTTTTAGTAACATTTACTGAGCACATACTATATACCAGGCCTTGTGCTAAGTGTTGAGGACTTACATGGAGAACAAACCAATGTGGTGCCTAATGTGTGCTCACAAGGGGTGGGGCTGGGATTGAACCAAGGCCATCTTGACATGGGTCCACACCCTCCACCTTCACAGTGACTTCCCTGCAGGAGGGTCTACAGGGGCTCAAGAGGAGTAAACATGTCAGGAGATGGGGGAGCTGTACTTGGATAAAGTGCTGGTATCCTGCTCTGAGGTTGGGGGAGGAGACGGTGATACGGTGCCCTGTCCCCTCCTTTCAGCCTTCCCACTCCCGTCCACCATCCACTGCAGGATTTCCAGGGGCAGGTGCCGCACACTTTTATCCAAGGTCATCCTGTGGCCACAGGTGAGCACCAGCCCTTCGCAGCAGCTGCATGGATGGTGAATTACCACCTACAAACACACCTCATGGCCTCCACCTAGCCATGGCTGGTTTGCAAACACCCCAGCTCTCTCCTGCAAACACCCCAGCTCTCTCCTCCGGGAGTGGAGGCCTCTCTTCTACACTGGCTCCCAGGCTTCTCTGCTAGAGGAAGTGCCAATTGCCCACATGGCAGCTTGTATAAGGCGCCTTGTGTTGGCCGCCTTCCCTTCCCTGTCTCACTTTCTCATTGTCCTACTGGTGTCTCCCAGGGTCATGGATTCTTGTCCCCAGTGGTGGTTTCTGGGTGAACCCCAACTAAGAAAATCCCAGGTCTAGCTGGGGCAGCGTGGGGTGGTCCGGGGGATGTCCTGGTGGATGCTGGGAGATAGGGAGCCCTGGTACCTGGCCCCCACCCAGGGAGCCGAGACAGAGGGGGCTGAGATCTGGGGCCAGCCCAGAGCAGAGGGTTTCTAACTGCTCCCATGGCATTGCAGGAGGAAGCTGCTTTCTTGGGCCAGCTTGACCTCTGAGAGTTTATCCGGGGAGGGGCTGGGGGTGTCTGTGGGGGGCTCCGCACAGGAAGGAGTGAGCCGTGGGACGGTGCTGAGGCATGCTCAATGAAGTTGTCCCTTGGCCAGGGAACCCCAGCACTTGGGAGCAGAATAGAGAGTCGCCGTCCCAGGAGCTGTGGGCTGAATGTTTGTGACTCCTCCAAATTCTTCTGTTGGAATCCTGACCCTGATGTGACAATGTTGGGACGTGAGCCTTTGAATGGGACTCGTGTGTTTATGAAAGAGACTCCAGAGAGCTCCCTGCCCCCTCCGTCGGGTGAGGACACAGTGAGGAGGGGGCTGTCCGGGCCCAGGGTGGAACTCCCTTCAGAAGGTGACTGCGCTGGCACCTGATCTCGGGCTTCCAGCCTCCCGATCTGTGAGAGGTAAATTTTTGTTCTTTCTAACGCACCCAGTCTATGCTGTTCTGTTACCGCCGCCTGAACGGACCAGGACACCCAGAGAGAAAGAATTAGATTCTTTCCGGAGCTAGACGGAGGTCACCGTGGTAGGACAATGTCAATGTGCCTGATGGCGCAGAACTATGCACTTGGAAATGGTTAAACTGGTAAATTTTGGGTTATGTATATTTGACTTAAAAAAAAATATATAAAAGGGTCAGCTATAAACTGGCTTGGAGCACAGACCAGGAGCCACCCAGACAGGGAACCCCCTTTTTGGCTTAGCTCTTTCTCAACTGCCCACCACATCTAAAGACGTGGGCTCTCAGGGGTCACCGAAGCCACGCTCAGAGGCCCGGGGAGCCAGGAGGACACGCAGAGAGGAGCCCAGCCCCTCTCCCAGGGGGCTCTGACCCACAGCAGGAGAAAAAACTTGCAAAAGGAGAGAAAGGATGTGCTCACTTCAGAATCATATCCCCGAGTTGAGTCCTGAAGTGACCATGGGCCTGTCTACCCCAGGAATTAGTAGAAAAGTCTCGGGTTTGATGCAAGGGAGGTGCCCGTTTACTCCCTCTGAAAAGCTTTTGAATGGAGAAAGAAGTGAAGCGATGCTTTGATCCCTCTTGAGGCGATGTGCCTATTCAACAAAGGGCTACAGGTTTTAACATTTCTTCATGCTTATATTATGTGTGGGCTCTTGGTTAAACGCCCTTGCTCAGATGGGCTCGGTGAATCCCTCTGTGAGGTAGGTCCCATGATTAGTCACGTTCAAGGTACGGAGAGGTTGTGCAAGTACCCAACCCCGATCTCCACCTGACAGCTGAGACGCAGCCTTCTCTTGAGATCTAGACTCTTGAAGCTGCCTGTAGTGACCGCCTCTGTTTACATCCAGTTGGTGCCAAGTCTGGGCTGACCTGCATTTGGAACCCTGCTGGGACTCGGCATCACATTTGGAGGGTCAGGGGGGCGCCGAGGCCAAAGTTCTGGCTGTGGAGGAACTTTAGGCCAGAGGGCACCTCTATTTACTCATCTGTAAAATGGGGGCAGTATGTCTTATCTTATAGAAGGAGGTGCCCCCAAAAGTGCTAAACACAGTGCCTGGCATAACGAAAAGGACTCCATAAATGACAGTGGCAATAATATTTGGCTCAGAGCACTGGGAGCTAGGGAACGTTGAATTATGACTCATATTAACACGCTTTCCAAACCGTACTAATGATCAACAGCACACATTTTAAATTTTCACAAATCTAGCAGAGATGATACTGCCACCGTGAAGTGATAACAGTGCAGAATGCTCAGAGCTTCTTCTTTGGGTGTCCTGGACACCAGGCTCAGAACGTGATGCACTAAGTAAGTCGATTCCAATGATTCCTTTTTTTTTTTTTTTTTTAAAGATTTTATTTATTTATTCCTGAGAGACACACAGAGAGGCTGAGACACGGGCAGAGGGAGAAGCAGGCTCCCATGGGGAGCCCGATGTTGGACTCAATCCCAGGGATCACATCCTGAGCTGAAGGCCGATGCTCAACCACTGAGCCACCCGGGGGCCCCTGATTCCATTGATTCCAATGATGTACCTTCTCCTCCAGTAACTTCTTTATCCCATTGAGACCTTTCTCAAGATCCTAGATCTGAGTTGGTATAACGGAGAGATGGCTTGTTTTGTTCAAGCTTTCTCTTGCCTCGGAGGGAGGCTTCTAGGTGGAGTCTGCTCCAGGACGTGTCTGGAGAAGGGAAGTGGGGTAAACCCTCATGCTAGTGGTTTCCAGGCAGACTGAAAATAGGAAGAGTTGGTGGCCTCACTGGAGTGAGTGGGATCGGCCAGGTAGGCTTTCCGCTTCCCGGACTCCTCTTTATCCCGTGATGCACCCCATCTGTTGGGATGAATCGTAAAATTTGCAAAGGAGGAGTCAATTGATCTCTAGGCCCCTTCCAAATGGGCCACTCAAGGCTCTGCTTCCACCTTGGCAAGTCCCCAAGGCTGAGTGCCATTCACTGAGACACCAAAGGTTCTGTTTGCTCAGTTAGATAAAGGGCTTCCAGTCCCAACTCCGAAAGCAAAGTCTCCGTCTCATCTCCACGGAAGAATTCCTCAGAATTCCGAAGTAACAGGGTGTCACGTATCAATATTCCCTTTATCAAACAACCTACCGAAAACAAGGCCTACATTAATCTTTAAAAAATATTTAAACTGATTAGAAAGTTGGTTCTGTATTTGATTAAGTTCTGCAGAAATTGGGCTTGTGATGAATCATTGAACAAAGACACTTTTTTTTTTTCCTTGGTACAGCAATAAAGCCTCAAATGATTAATTAAGGGCACAATGCCAAAACAAGTGTCTTTGTTTAAAACGCAGTGGACAAGACAGCCTTGGGAAAGTTGATGTCTTAAGTAGACGCCACAACATGTTTTTAATTATGTTCAGGAAGACGAACAAGAATAGGAATCGCCAACTGTTTAGAAAGATAATTTTTTTTTGAAGAAAGATTAGAATTAAAAAAAACAAACAGAGCATTATTGATTTAACACAAATGCCATTTGTCGGGCCTTTTGTAATTTCCTTATTTGTGTCATCATTCTAGAGTTCACATCCCCCCTCGTGTGATAGCGTTTGGCATCCGTTCAGCTCTCAGCAATATGATACAGTAAACATGCAGTGACTGCTCATATTAAAATGTTTTATTTGTTGTAACTGTACAGATGATCAAGCGGTGCAAGTCCTAAATTATCCCAATCATTGCCCAGGCTAATCGGGAGAGAGGGAATCAGGGACCGTCTCCTCGAGCTGAGCAGGCAGGCCTAGGGTGCGGGGCGAAGCTGTCAGTTGGAAAAGAAACAACAGCAGAAAAGTTTACGCAACATCAGCTCTCCGTTGCGCCATCCCCAGAACAGCCCAGACGTTGGCGGCCACGCGATGCGCCAGGGAGAGATGCGATGGGAAGCCACTTAACTTGGAGTTGTATCAGGCAGTCAGGTTCCATTTGGATCAAAGGGTCCGATCTCCATATTCAAGGTAATGACAGGGTGAGCTTTAAACAAGGCCAGCTCTTAATTGTGAAACGCTGGCGACAGAAGACGAGCCTCACGCTTTGGCCCCTTTCCCCTAAACTGTCAGGAAACGGCCTGCGCTCATTTGAAATCGATGGAAATATTGCAGAGTGCGGCCTCGGCATTTCAAGAAGTCACTTAGATGTGTCACTCCAGGTACGGGCTGCTCCCTGGCATCCTTGTGGTCCATCCCTCTAGGTTTTGAGAAATGGTTAATTATTCATTTGGTTAGAAAGTAATGGCTTTATCTTATCAGAAGCATCAACACGATCAGAGAACGGCTTCAAAACCGCGCCACAGTTGCTCTGTCTTTTGAACGGTCCTCGGTTTCCTCCTTCCCCTAATGTGGTTTGAGTCCCTGCTCGAGCCCTGGGCTCTGGGACGAGTGCTGGAGACATCGGGGTGAACAAGCAGGCTCCCCCCCCCCCCCCCCCGAGAGCTCAGGCTCCAGACTTGGTCGACTGCAGGGAACTGCATTTCTGGGGGAGGACTAGCATTCTGGGCCCTGGCGACCTGGGGGCGGAGGGAGGGTCCAGGCCCAACTGGACGCAGGCTCTGCTCTCTCCCCAGGAGGATGCTGAGACCTTGCCACGCTGTGATCGACTCGGGAATCTCGAGAACCTGATGTTTGCCAGTGACCCCTTCAATCAGGGTGGCAAACTAGGGACCGTGGGCCACATTCATCCTGCCGCCTGCTTTTGGAAGGCCTGCAATCGAAGAATGGTTTTCATGTTTGTATTTATTTATTTATTTATTTATTTATTTATTTATTTATTTATTTATTTATTTTTAAGACTTTTAATTTATTTATTCATGAAAAACACAGAGAAGAGAGAGAGAAGCAGAGACACAGGCAGAGGGAGGAGCAGGCTCCATGCAGGGAGCCCGACGTGGGACTCGATCCCAGGACTCCAGGATCACGCCCTGGGCCAAAGGCAGGTGCTGAACTGCTGAGCCACCCGGGCTGTCCGGTTTTCACGTTTTTAAATGGCGGAGGGGGGAGAAAACCCTGAAAGAATAATAGTATTTGTGACGTGTCAGAATGTCATGGAATTCAAATCTCGGCATCCAGAAGTAAAGATGTTTTAAGCGTAGCTGCAACCAGTCCGTCTTGCACACGGTCTGTCTCGGGGCTGTGTAAGGATTCAGCTCTGCGCTGCAGGACAAAAGCAGCCACCGATGATCTGTAAACGTTTGGGTGGGGTTGTTTTCTAGCACCATATTTCCACTGGTTTTTCCACAGTTTGCCAACCCCTGACTGAAACCGAAGTCCTTAGAGGCACAGCAGGAATTCAGCTACTTCCTCCTCTGGCCCTGACTTGACGCAAGGAGAGAGAAAACATAGACCATGGACAGGAAGTAGGTGTGCAGAGATGGCTTCTGTCTCTGCTCATTTTCCAGAAGATTCTGGGCTTAACAAGAAGGAAAGTTGTAGGGGTGCACCAATCCACAACCCATTTGCGGGGTGACAATGGGGTTCAGCAAACTCCCACTCCTGCCCCCCTGGAGGACATGCTGAGTGTTTTGGGGAAAAGTGCTTTCTCCAGCCCTGTGGGATGGGTGTGATGAAGCCCCTTGAGGGCCAAATGGTCACTGGTGACTTTTTCAGTAAAGGTCTTTGTTTCACGGAACATGTTGGGGTGTTTGTGGGAGGAATCAGGAGTGACTAGAATCGCCTGCTTCATCCAGGGAAGCAGGCCTGGATGCCGGAGGGCCCAGAGGGATCAAGAATAAAGCTGAGTTGGGTCACAGGCAGAGGAGAAAGGACTGTCTGGGATTGTTTAGAGAAATACGTGAGAGACTTCATCAGGTGTTGCCCAGCGTCGTGCTGTCACCCCGCTTCTACATTTCCCTTGTGAAAATTTACCCATGTCTCTGTTCCTCATCAGTGCTTTGGTTTGGAGAGGATCCTCTTGAGGAAAACTGAAGCAGTGCCAAGTTCATCAAGTGAAAAAAGAGGTGACATGGTGGGACTAGAGAGATTTGGGAAGAGCTGACATTTTTTGATGCTACCTCACCTGGGTCCGAGCAGCTGTCACGCCCTCCAGGGGCATGTGGCTGTCCTGGGCACGTCATCTGAAGTAGTTGCCCTTCCCTCGTTCTCTATCCTTCCCATTGTCATGCCTTGTTTTAGTTTTCTTCAAGATGTCTAGTATCACCTGACATATTATATAATTTTTTGGTTTTGTGTTGGATGTTTCTCTTCCCTACTGAGGTCTGTGAGAGCAAGGGATGTTGTCTGTTTTGTTCACTTCTGCAGCCGCACGCCTTAGGACAACGCCTGGCACATAGTAAATAGAATACATTTGTTCAACAAATGCTGCAGAGGATGCAGGGGTTCCGACAAGCTGCCACAAGCCCTCGGAGTAGCACCTGCTCGCCCGCCTGCCAAACTGAGGGCTCTACCTTTACACTGTCACCTCCTTAACTCAAGCCAGTTGCTGTTGCTCACATAAAGGCACCAAGAGTGTCCTACATGTCTGCTTGCCTCTACTCCCACCCCCTCTGAATCTAGGCTCCACACCATAGACGATCCTTTTCATTTTTTTTTAAAAGATTTTATTTATTTATTCAAGAGAGACACAGAGACAGAGAGAGAGGTAGAGACAGAGGCAGAGGGAGAAGCAGGCTCCATGCAGGGAGCCTGACGTCCCCAGGATCAGGCCCTGGGCTGAAGGTGGCGCTAAACCGCTGAGCCACCTGGGCTGCCCCAGACGATCCTTTTCAATATGTAATTCGAATTATGTCACTTCCTGGCTTAAAACCCTCTCATCGCTTCCTGTCACTCTTAGGAAAAAACAAAAACAAAAAAAACTATACTACTTTTCATAGCCCACAGAGCTTCCTAAGTGGTTCCATCTTTCTACTGCCATCTTTGTATTCTTGCTCACTCTGTTCTAGCAACACCCACCTCCTCCACGTTTTTCCAAAGCATCACACTCACTTCCCATTAGGACCTTGACACTTGGTGGTTCTGTTCTCCTTGAGCCTCCCCTGATTGCCTCCTTCACATCACTCAGGCCCCAGCTCAAAGATCAGGCAACTCAGAGATGCCTTCACTGACCATCCTGTCTGGGGTAACCCAACTCAGCCCATCAATTTTTATCACATCACCTAGCTCTGTTATCTTTTCCTTCTGGCTCCTCATCACCAGCTGTAATTCTCTTATTTGTCTGTTGTTTATACTTTATTGTCTCTCCTCCTCTCTCAGGATGGGATGGATGTTGGCACCTTGGCAGCAGTGACCTTGATCATCTTATTTATCACCAAGGCCTATAATAGTACCTAGCATATGGTAGGTGCCCAATAAATATTTGCTGAATGCATGATTGGATTGATCTAGGCACGCGGAATTCCCTGACAACAAAGGGGTCGCTCTCCTGCCCATCATCCAGTGCCCAGTTCCTCAAATATTATATGTTATCTCCTGGTAATTCTACCCACATAATTCTTATGATCATCATAGAAGATCACATACCTGGGAATTCCTTGTATTTTCTTAGATATTACCTTGCAGTTATATGGAGATTCAAAAATTAAGTGTTATGTAGCTTTAAGTCTTAAATCTATTGTTTGGAAAGGTCTGGAAGATGAGACAGTGGTCAGAAAGTGACCTCCAGGTCCATAATCTTTATGGAATTATCATAGTTAAGTCTTTTATTTTATTAATGTTATTAATTTTTTAAAAAAGATTTTTGTTTATTTTAGAGAGAGCAGAAGGGGAGGGTCAGAGGGAGAGGGAGAGAATCTCAAGCAAACTCCATGCTGAGCGCAGAGCCCAACACAAGGCTTGACCCCACGACCCCGAGGTCAGGACCTGAGCTGAAACTGAGAGTCGGATACTCAATCAACTGAACCACCCAGGCGTCCCCATAGTTACGTCTTTTAAACAAAGGTGTATCCCTTTTTTGGTCCTGCCATAAACCCTGCACTTCTCCAAACAAATCAAACTCACTAGCTGTTTTGCAGGTGGAGTGATTGCAGACTCCAACCCTTGGCTGAGTTAACACGTAAAGGGAAGTCCTGGACTTGGGTAATTATAGGATATTTCCTTAATAAACCTTATCTGATCCTTTTCCTCTAATAATTGTATGTAATTATATTTACACGTGAGAACACTGCATATTAATGGAAAGTAGGGCCCTGAGGATTTAAAGAACTTAAGAAGCATTTGATTGGATACCACCAATCATTACGTGTTATCCAAAGCATAACAGGAGAAAGGAATTTGTTGAAAAGGAAACTGGATTGTAGGAGAAATCCAACACTTTCATTAATTGATAATATTTTTATTAGGTTGTTACTTTCAAGTGTCTTTTAGTACTTGCACTTGAATTTAAATGTCTGAAAAGGAATGGGTATTCAGGAAAAGAAAAGTAATTACACCCTGTAATTCTGATTTAATTACAAGGAAATAGATGTAACATGATGTGATAAAAGTTATGATGAGCTCTTTAAATGATATATGTCATTAACATGTTAATTGGCATGAAATCTGAACTCGGAGCCAAAGAAATCTTAGGTGAATATGAGGTCAACTCTATTACAGGCAGCCTTACAATGAAAATTCCATAAAAGCATTTTGAGTTTTATTCTGCAATGTACTTTTTCCCGTTTATATTCAATACGATGAAATTCCAAACCTGCTCTTTAAAAAAGAAAGATAAAAAAAAAAAAGGGCAAAAAAAAAAGGGCGTCCCTAAGATGTCGAGGTGGTTAACTTGAACTTGTAATTGAGTAGACATGAGGTCTGGACTACATGAAATGTGTATTTTTCTTTTTTTTTCTGAGCTCAAAGACCAGGTCATGTTCTAAAAATCCAGTTCTTTCAACATCTTAGCATAATGAGGAGATGAAATGCATAAAGATTTCGATGATGGCAAAGACTGCCATTTCCTCAAATGCTCATCCCCTGCCCTGTTTATTTTATTTAATTATAATTCTGGGGCTCATGGCTGTGGTTCGTAATCAAACGTGTAAAGGATGCATCTATTCAGCAGAAAGAAATAGCCAAAGTAGACTAGGGTTACTGCAGTCGGAGGGTGGGATGCCACGTGGGACCTCAGTCCTTCAGTTGGACACACGTAAGACTCAACGCCCAGATCTGGGGCCAGGGTGGCGGCCACTGATATGCTTCACTATTGAAAATCCTGACGTGTCATCTCACCCCACAGCTCTCAGCAATGGAAGCGTTTCTGTTGGAGGAGCCACACCGATGCTGCTCCGCCCCATAGACTCCCCACATACACACCCAGGCTGGTGCCGGTGCCAGCAGACACATTGTGAGCACCCAAGGGTACTGTGCACAGATGCTTCTCGGAGAGTCCCTCTCTGTTCCTCACCTCTTGGTGGACGTGTATCCTATTCAAATCCCCATTATTTAAAAAGAGAACGGATTCCAGAGCGTCTCTATCTGGTAGTTATCTAAACCTTATGAAAGAGAGACTCAGAGAACCGGCAGAGGGAAGGACCCTTACGTAAAGTAGATGTTAGGACTGGAGCCGATACTTTGCAGACTCGGACACAAAGGACAGGGTAGTGGATAGGAGACGAGGAATCGGATTCTAACTGCAGTTCCACGTGCCTACACATGATTCAGCCTTCCCATTCACTAAATTGGGGCAGAAAGGGTCTTCTGGATGCTTCCCTAATATCCCCAACTCACTCCTGCCCCAGGGCCTTTGGATGTGATCTCCCTCACCCCAGAATGTGTTCCTGCCACTTCTCTCACTTTGTTCCGGTCTCCTATCAGTTCAAATATCACCCTCTCTAGCATCCCTCTTTGATTTAACTCATCACCCCCTACCACATCTTTTACTCTCTAGTTCCTTCTTCGCTTTGATTTTTGTCATGGAAATGATCTCTATACTGTCTCAGATGTGTCTTTATTCATCACCTGTCTTGTTGCCTCTAGAATGTAGGCTCCCTGGGGACAGGCACCTGCTCTGTCTTGTTCATTGCTATAGTCCCAAACCAAGAGCAGTGTCAGGCACCCAGACATAAGCATGTGCGTATCACATGAACGATGCAGGGACATGTCCTGGGGCCTGATTCCCCAGCTGCACATCCTTGGGCTGGTTGCTTAATTTGTAGATGCCTCAGTAGCCACCTTGTTGGTAAAATGGTAATAAGAGTTTGAAGAATAAAATGATTGAACGCATGGAATCTTCTTAGCATGGTGCCTGGTACGTGTCAAGTGCTCAGTATGTGTTGGTTTAAAAATGAGAGATTTTCTTTAGAAAGTTGAGACAAAATTAGGCAGGGAACTGAATTTTTGAGTCTGTGTGAGGTGGGCGATGGAGGTCAGGAGAACCTCTTGCTGGGTTTTGCTCTGTGCATGAGTTCCCTGTCACTAAGGTATATAATACATCTGTGTATGGGGAGGGATTGGGATCAACTTCCTCAGTGTGTGTGTGCACTTGCTCCCTTCACTGAGCTCAGCTGAAAGTTTAATTAAGGTTAGGGAAGCAGATGAGGGAGGGGCCATATAGATCCTGATTAAGAAGGTGGGCCCAGGAATCAAACAGGTGTCTGCTTTGAAATCCCAGATCCCAGGGCACCTGGGTGGCTCAGTGGTTGAGCATCTGCTTTTAGCTCAGGTTGTGATCCTGGGGTCCTGGGATCGAGTCTCGCATCAGGGAGGTTCCCCGCAAGGAGCCTGCTTCTCCCTCTACCTGTGTCTCTCATGAATAAATAAATGAAAAAATATTTTTAAATAAATGAAATCCTAAAAAAAAAGAAAAAAAGAAAAAAAAAAGAAATCCCAGATTCCACTGCCTATTGACTTTGTGACTTGGAGCAAACGACTTCACCTTACGTGCCTCCATTTTTTTTCATCTGTGAAATGGGGCTGGAAAGCATATTTTTCCTCATAGGAAAATCCTCATATTTTCCTCCACAGTGAGTAAATGCAGTTAAACTGAATGCACTCAAGGCAGTAATGTAAGGAGCGTCCTGAGCGAGGGGCATGGCACAGAGGGAGTTTCAACACGCGCCATCCACGGGGACGGCAGGTTATGCTGTGTCTCCGTGTCCAGACAGCAGAAGGGGTTCAATGAACACTTGGTCTCAGGGGCTTAGTTATAATTAATTGAGCCTGAAAGGCCACAGACAGGAAGATGCCCTAAATCAATGATAAACGGGAAAAGAAAATACACGGCACCTGCATACAGTGGGTGCCGCACAGTGGGCGGCCAGCCCGTGCTCAGCACCCTACGGGGTCTTCTCGGCCACCCAGGGAGGCACACCACCCCTGCAGCTGGAATTGGGGTTTTTCAAAAGCAGTGATTTAAGAAACTCCACAGCCACCCACTGTTCGGCTGCCAACCAAAACACAAACTCACTCCCTGGGACCTTGGGACCGCCAAGCCAGGTTGACCAGACACTGGACTTCGTTGGCCTTTGGGAGCTGTGGCTCGGCAGGTGACTGGCGGTGTCGAGCCTTTGCCAGGTCTCCTGGGCACAGGTCCGGGTTGGAGCCAAGGCCCCTTCGTGCACCTGCAGAATGTGGGGGGTGGGGGTGGGGTGCAGGGCCGTGCTGACACAGCCCCTCGGGCCGGGACCCAGCAGCTTGCTTTGGGCTCGGAGGGTCTGTAACTCTAGCTTTCCATGAGGCTCCAGCCCATCAAACCCTCCTGCAAGTTTCTGATTCAGAAACCACCTTGCAGGAGAACTGCTTGTCTCTCTCCATCCCTTCCCCCCCCCCACCCCCCCACGCCCCGGGAGGAGCACCCCCACTCCTCACCTGCTATCACAAAGACAAGAAGGGCCATTCATAATTTAAGCTGGCCCTTTCTTTCCTACACGCCACCAACAAGAGCCGGATGCTGGAGGAAAAATTGAACTCTTTCTCCCAGGATACACTGAAGATCAAGCGGCATCTCATTAAGGCTCACTTCAAAGATTCGTCCTTTATTTCCATACAAACAAGTTTAAATTATCGTGCGTGAATCTGCTGTTAGCAGGGACTCTGTTCCATTATGCATGATTCCTTACTGCTCGTATCATGAATAATGGGCAGCGCTCCATTAGCGATTTCCAGTAATATGCTAAACTTAGGGAGTGGTCACCATATTGGGTTAAAGTTCTGTCGTTTGCATATTTATTTTATTTCTTACTCGAGCTACAAGGCTCTGGTTCATCAAAATAGGTGTTGCAATCCTGTTGTAATTAAGCACAGCCTAGCACCTGTTGTAGCTATGATTTCCTTATTATTATTGTTTAGAATTTATTGAGCATTTACTATGTGCAAAGGAGAGTGCAAAGGACATTATCCCTGCATGCATAATATTATTTAATCTTCACCAGAACCTCGTGAGATAGGTATGATTATTATTCTCATTTTTTCAGCGAATAAACTGATAATTAGGGGAGGATCTAAATTGCCCCTGGATAAAACTCATGATAACTGGTAGTGCTGATTCAAACCGATTTGTCTGAGTTCAGGTACTCCTAATTATAAAATATATATATATTTTAGAGTGCTATTATTTTCTGATAATAATAGCACTAGAGCTATTATTATCTATGTCTATGAGCTTTCCTAGACACACTATCATTTGGGGGATTTTTGATGCCCATTATACAGATGGTAAAACTGATGCCCAAGAGGATGCGTGATACCTGGGGCCAAGAGACCCTTGTTTTGCCTCCATTTGATCGTGGACAACTAGTCTTCCTGGAAATGATGATGTGGTTTGCACTATGGATTCTGTGAATTTTAGGGTTGGGGGCAGGGTTTTCTCACTGTTCTCTCTTTATCACTGTCTCTGGAGATTCCTTAGGAAGACACGTGCTGACTTTGGTTTACTGATGGTGTGACCTTGGGCCAGTTGCTTACCTTCCTCCGCCTCAGGTTGTTCATCTGTACAATGGGGATACGTACCTATCTCTTTTAGGGTCCTCGGCAGGCATAGACAAGGTGGGATAATCTGGGCAGTAGTTGGCATGTGGGAAGCCTTGTATACAGGTGAGCTAATATTTTTATATTTTTCCCTTCAAAATTCTTTTTGTGTTTTAACTTATATTTCTCTGATTAGCCCAAAGTCATCTGGCACGTTATGGGAACATTTCCCTTTTTAAAGCCCCCTCGACTCTTAGCATCTCACGGCCCGGCCAATGAAGTCATAATTCATTTCAGTGTTCCTTCCTGTCCCCTCAGCCCAGGACAGAGATTAGCCAATGGCACATCCACTTGGCTGTGGTCATGAATTAATGAATCATGTTAAGATGGTTTGAAGAAATCAGTTACAAGCACTGTCTCACAGCCCAATCTCAGATTATTGAAAAACAGTTTGGAAGGGAAGTTTGAATTGGCCACAGCTTTTATTTTTAACTTTTTGAGTTAGCTGATGTCAAATCCAGCCTCATTGTCAAGACAGGAAATGCTGGGGTCCTCTGGAAAATGTCTTCATAATTTCTGCATTATTTATTCAAGATATTTGGCTAGCTCAACTGGGAATGATTTTTCCATTTGGAGATGTGTCACAGAGTGCCCCAGACAGGAAATAAGCTTAAGAAGCTTGACTTGGGAGACCGATCTGGGCCCTTTGAACACACCCAATCCCTTCCCTGTACAGAATCTTTTCTCCTACTGGTGCTGCCATCTGGACGCGCTCTTCTTTTGCTCACTCATTACTGCTAATTCCATAGGTCCGGATCCTATCAATTCTTCAAGGTTCATCTAAAAGTCACATTTTTTTTTTTATTCCAGAAACTGCTTCTTCAAAACAGTACGTTTATATTTTGCTTTACACTTTTTGAAGTGCCTTTGCAGATATCATTGAATTAATCCAGTTGAGTGTTATCTGTCTGTATTGTTGGTAGCATTTCACCATCTATCTCCTGTGGCCAAGCTCTCCCTCCCTGTGGTGGTATTTGAAGCTTCTCCCCCTTCCCTGTATGCTAGAGAGAACTTTCTCCACCAGCATGGCTCTTAGGCCTTGCTCTTTCTATTAGGAAATGAGGGAGTGGAGTAGTCAAAGGAGCCAATGCTTCTTTTTTAAAATTGAATTCAGGTTTATTTAAATTCAATTAATTAAC
Organism: Canis lupus baileyi; assembly: GCF_048164855.1. Taxonomy (NCBI): domain Eukaryota; kingdom Metazoa; phylum Chordata; class Mammalia; order Carnivora; family Canidae; genus Canis; species Canis lupus. The sequence goes on along the minus strand of NC_132863.1, from coordinate 41,331,991 downwards.
ATATAGTGTATTATTAGTTTCAGAGGTAGAAATCTGTGATTCATCAGTTGCATATAACACCCAGTGCTCATCACATCATGTGCCCTCCTTCATGCTTATCACCCCATTACCTCATCCCCCCACCCTGCTCCCCTCCAGCAACCCTCAGTTTGTTTCCTGTAGTCAAGAGCCTCTTGGTTTGTCTCCCTCTCTGATTACATCTTATTTTATTTTTCCCTCCTTCCCCTATGATCCTCTGTTTTGTTGCTCAAAATCCACATGGGAGTAAAGAAACAGTCCCCAAAACCAAAAGACAACCTACAGAATGGGAGAAGATATTTGCTAATGCCTTATCAGATAAAGGACTAGTATCCAAAGTCTATGAAGATCTCACTAAACTCAACACCCAAAAAACAAAAAATCCAGTCAAGAAATGGGCAGAAGACATGAACAGACACTTCTCCAAGGAAGACATCCAAATGGCCAACAGACACATGAAAAAATACTCCACATCACTCGGCATCAGGGAAATCCAGATCAAAACCACAATGAGATCCCACCTCACACTGGTCAGAATGGCTACAGTGAACAAGTCAGGAAACGGTGGATGTTGGTGAGGAAGCGGAGAAACGGGATCTCTCGTACGCTGCTGGTGGAGCCAGTGTTGTCTTAATTCGTTTACACTCACAGAGCAGGTGAGTCACTTAGGGAAAGACAACAGGAGGTGGATGGGAAGTGGCAAGCAGCAACAGGGCCAGGGGAGGCTGGCTTGGAGGGGCCTTGGGAGCATTTTTGGAGAGAGCTGTTCGGGACCCCTGGTATTTCAGGAGGAATGGAGCTTTGGGGCAAGTGGATGGGTGAAAGGAATTGACAAGCAATTTTTAATGAACAGGTGCCCCACTCCTTTGGCATTTGGGGAGAGGCTGCAGCAAAGATTTATATTTTTCTACAATTATCCTTTATGACGGATGGGCACTTCTCCTGAGTATAACACACATGCCATAACTGGCCTGACCAATGAGCTGAGGTTTGTACTGGAATTTATGTAGGTGTCTCTCTATTCCTTCAACATGCACACACTCTAGGAAGCTTCCTGAAAGCAAACCTTTGGGGGTTACCTCTATTCCTCTTAGCCATGGGGTCTTGCTCCACATAGGTTTCTTCAGCAAAACAACAACAACAATAAATGCTCATTTGTCCATAATTTGGAGACAAATGCTTCCTGATGAGTCCAGGCTCCTGCTTGCATTGTGGATGGTCTGTCTGGTTGGCGTTCTCAGGCTACTCATCTGGAGTAGACCCAGAGTATACAGCGGACAGGGCACAGTGGGCTCAGGTGCAAATGTGTGTTTGCACGTTCAGGAATGCACCCTGGGCAAGTTATTTAATCTTTTTGTGCCTCAGTTTCCCATCGAAAAATTTTGTCTCCCCTGGATCATTAAAAGCAAGCGAGCAAGCAATATGGTTCACTCTATCATTCCATAAACTGGAATCATAGAATATAAGGGTCAGAAGAGAGGGGAGGAAATGAGCTGGTTCTGAGATGGCAAATAATTTCTGTTTGCTGTGGACTCTCATCGCTGGCAGCATCCACTTACAGTGGTTTTCTTCTGTTGGAGTCACTATGCTCTCCTGCCAGGGGACATTTGGCAATGCCTGGAGACATTTTTGGCTGTGACAACGGGGAAAGGGCAGGGTGTGCTATTGGCATCAAGAAGGTAGATGGCGATTCTAAAATCCTATCATGCATAGAGCCTTCTCCAACAGAGTTACCCACTCAAAATGTCAACAGAGACAATTTGTTCTGAAGGATGCAAAGTCCGTGTCTTCCCTGAAACTCATTGGGGAAGAATGCCATGATTGATTAGTGATGTCTGCCTCAGAAACAAGAGGTAGGAGCTAGGGAGCATGTGTGTTTGTCATTACTGTACAAAGCCAAAAACCTATTTTATAGAGGAGGAGATGAAAGTCCACGTAGCTTTTTATGGCACATGGCAAGCGAGTGGGAAAGCTCAGGCTGTAATCAATTGCTTTTTTTTTTTTAAGATTTTATTTATTTATTTGACAGAGAGAGAGAGGGAATATAAATAAGGAAGGGGCAGAGAGAGGGGGAGAAGCAGGCTCCCTGCTGAGCAAGGAAACGGATGCGGGGCTCTATCCCAGGACCCTGGGATCATGGTCCGAGCTGAAGGCAGATGCTTAACCATCTGAGCCACCAGGCATCTCTGCCTTTTTTTTTTTTTTAAGATTTTATTTTTAAGTAATCTCTATACCCAGTGTGGGGCTCAAACTTACAACTCTGAGATCAAAACTCACATGCTCTACCGACTGTGTCAGCCAGGCGCCCTAACAATTGATTGCTTTTTGACCCAAACTACATTCTTCAACAGAAACTGGCTCAGTCTAGCTCACTCGCACATCTCCAGCATCTAGAACAGTACCTGCACGTGGTAGACATTCAACAAATATTTGTTGAATTAATGCATCGAGTTTTTGGCAAGCACGGCTGCAATTTTACTAACTCCAAGCCTGTTTTCTTAATTTATATAAAACCTATTTTCAGTTTTAATAGTACATGTAAAAATAATAAAACTAATACCAATGTGAAAACACTTGAACAATTATCATTTTCTTTGAGAGGATTGCTTGCTTTCTGCCTCTTCTTACACCCAACATCACCTGGGAATGTCTGTTCATGGAATTCTGGGTTCTGTTCTGAGGCCTTTACCCAGAGAATACCTTCTATTGGCATTTACCTAAAGGAGGGGACATATTTCTTGCTGAATGAACATTAACCCTGAAAGACACAAGACAAGTTCTGGGGGAGGACCAGCTACTGGGAAGGATCCAGGATATTCAGTGACTCGATTTTGTGTTTTTCCTGCTGCCTTTCTGATTTACCTGTCACTCAATGTGTCAGTTTTACCTTTTGCAAATGAGATCAAACGACCCCTCACTACCATTCCCTATTTCGCTTGGATGAGTAAGAGATGCAAATTATGGAAGCAGCTGGAATCTTTTAAAAGATTTAATGTATTTTAAAAGATTTTGGATTTAAAATATTTATTGACTCACAGTAAGTTGCAAAAATAGTAGTTTCACCTACCCTCCCCCTGCAGAGTCCCCGAGTGGTGACATCAATCTTATATAGCTGGGGTACAATATCAAAGCCAGGATATCGACTTTGGTATCATATTGTTAACTAGACTATAGTTCTTGTTTTGATAATTTGTGTGTGTGTGTGTGTGTGTGTGTGTAGCTCTGTGCAGTTGGGTCCGTTGTAGATTTATGTAACCACCACTACAATCAAGGTGCAAAACTGCTTAGAACAAAGAATGATGATATTATCAACTACCATTTGTTGGGTACTTACTATGTTACAAGCACTCTGCCGGGCACTTTTCTCATATCGCATTAGTTAATCTTCACAACAATTTGGTAAGTCAGGTGCTATACGCATTTTGCAAAGAAGTAAACTGAGGCTCAGAGGGCTTAAGTAACCTTGCAAAGGGGACCTGTCTATACAGTGAAAGAGCAAAGCTAAATCGGTTGGATGCCAGCGCTCGTCCTTTTTAAATAACTTCACGCTGGGATTAATTTTAAGAAAAATCACTCCATTATCTCACCATTCAGAGATAAACCATACTTAACAATTGAGTATATTTCCTTTGAGTTATTTTCTATGAATATGGAGATGTAAGCTTAATTGGGATCAAACTGTATGCAGAACTTCTATCTCACTTTTTCTTGACTTAACATCACATCTTATACATCATTAAAATGCTTCAGAATAATTGCTTTAAAGTCTGTCCCGTATTCCATCGTTCCACGATGGAAGAAGGTTTCATTGATGCCCTGTTTTTGGCCAACAAAATTGCCAAATTTTCATTATTATAAGTATTGCTATAGTGAACATCTTTGTATAAGAACTCATACGTGAAGATCCAAAGATATTCTTAGGACTAGATTCTGAGATGTGAAATTATTGAGTCAAAACATAAGAATAGTTTTATGATTCTTAATAGTATTGCTTAAATATTCAGAAGACAATGTCTTTAAAATATGGTACTAGCTACTCTGAGTCAGGGGCTGGTGAATTATAGCCTCCTGGGAAAATCTGGCTCTGCTGCCTCGTTTGTCAATAAAGTTTTATTGGAACACCATGTAGTCGTTGGAAACAAATATGCTCATATGTTTGCATATTGTTTTCTGCTTTCGCACTATGTTGGAGTGGATTAATTGTGAAAGAAAGCTTATGGCTGGCAAACCGAAAATATTTACAACATAGCCCTTTAAGTTTGCTGACCTCTGCTCTAGAAGAAAGCTATGGATGAGAGATAGTAATGGTAGATGTTTGGTCGGGACAATTATACCAACATAGCCTCATGGTGTGGACGTCTGTCGGAGAAGAGGCTGTTATAAGGTACTCCAGAGCCTGTGGGTACAAGCTCTCTGATATCTTGCTCTCTTATGCCAGGGGAGAGGCACACAGTTGATGTTTAATAAGTGCCTTTTGTTTGCTGTTGTTGTAGTTGTGGCTGCTAAGCATGGGGTTGACAACAAATATGGTGACATCCGGTCCTCCCTTCTCCTGGCTGTTTGGCTCTTGGAATTGTCCTGGGTGGATAACTTCCTTTTCACACCACTGGTGCATATAGGAAAGCAGCTCTATTATTTAAATTCTCCAAGATCAAGGATGTAAAATGAAGGCTGCCCCTGGCCCCACAAGACATCCAAATAAATCTCACGGCTTCCAAATGTGACTGTGTCACCCTGGGATTAATACCAAGTAATCCAGTGCCAACATCAAGACAGTGAAAATAAGCATTTACTCTCCCGGAAAATCATTTTATACTGATTACAAGTTGTAGCCTGTCACTAGGATGTGAATTGAAAATGTGCACATTTGCAAGGTTAATATTTCTCTCTAAAGTCACTCTCTCCCCTGCCTCCCACCCCCCACCCCAGCCCAGCTCACAAGGAGATCCAAATAAATATTTGTCCTGAGACATCCTTATTCCAAGAGACAAAGTTTAAACCAGCTTTTCATTTACCTCCAAGACGGCAGAACAATATGAAAACAAGGAGCACTGGTCTAGTAGCTGATGGTCTAGGGCAGGCTCTTTCAACTTCAGCTCTAGGACATGTCAGGCCAGAGAATTCTTTGTCGTGGGGGTCCATACTGTGCAGTGTTGGCTATTAGTAGCATTTCTGATCTCTTCCCAACTCACCCTCATTTGAAAAGCACAGGTCTAGAGACCTTGAAACAGGGGATAGACAACCTAATAATGTCCAACCGGCAGAGCGTGGCCATCTTCCTACATTTCTAGCTTCATCTCTGTCACTACTTTACCTCCAGCCTTTTAACCCAGAGCATGCATGTTTTGTCACCTCCCGGCGTTTGCTTGTCCTGGCCATTCTGCCTGGAATGTTCTCTACTAATTCCTCCTTATGAAGAGTCACTTCCTTAATGAAGTCTTCCATGACTACCCCTCCTCCAGGCCTAATGTGGAGTTAGACACAATTTCCTCTGCGTTTTCATAGCCCTTTCGATAGGCAGTAGAGACATTATCATATAGGATTTGGGCTCTAAGTCACTGCTTCAAGCAAAAACTGCACAGAACAAAATCACCCTTGGAAAAAAAAAATCCCTTAAATCTCCCTTAAATACAATATGAATGGTTTTGTAGGGTCAACTCTTTGTTTTAGTCATTTTTATGCCTACTCATGTTTTAGATGTTTTGAGTTACCCTAAAGGAACAAATCTGAGGGAAGTCTATGGAGATGTCTGGGCCTTCAAATCATTACACCTTTAGAAAATGTCTGATAACAAATGGAGAAAAGGTCAAGCATTCTAGTCTGTTCTTGCTGGCCTGCAGGGTTTACTTCATTTTGTTTTAATATCGAACCTCTATCATCTTAATATCGGTGAATAATTTGCCATTGGAAGGCTTAAACCAGATAACATATGTCAAAACACCTAAGTATAGTAGCGGGCGCAGAGTCGGTGCACAGAGAGGCTTTCAGAATTTAAACAGAAATCTACAATGTTCTTTGAAAGTGACAGACAAGATCTTGGCCACACACTCCCTGTATTTCTCAACTGGCATATTCTCCGGTGACCACAACCATCTGGCTCTTGGCCATTGGCCTCGGAACCTACTGGGTACCCGTGCCATCACAGCGGGCTTGGGTATTATTTGTGTTTCCCATGGGACTATGAGTTACTTGAGGACAGGGGCTCCGACTCACTTGTTTTTGTGTCCTGAAAATCTGCCACAGAGCAAACGATCACTAATTTCCATGTCAAATGAAGGCATGAAAAATGTGAGTTTGAATGAACAATGTCTTCAACATATCTTACTCTCAATTAAAAACCTGTTCCCTATGGGATAGAAACATTGTAAGTGCTGTATCTTATGGGATCCGTGTATCCTATTATAAGCATATAACATACTTTTCCACCCGTAGGAGGTGCTCAGCAAATATTTGGCTATTTGTTGTGGAGTCTTTAAAATGTTTCAAATATACAGCAGAACTGCTCAACGGATTGGTACGATGAGAGTTTTCTCAGGTGGTTTGGCACTGATGGGTAAATCCGACCATACTCTTCATGATCTTTTAGCGTATCCTTAGCTTTTCATCACTGCGTTTGCAAAGTCTACCAGCATGAAGGCGAGGAGCAGTAATGAAGTTTTCAATTTAAAAGCGGAGCCTGAGAATCAGGTTGGTTTCTTCCCCAATGGAGAACCGAGAATAAGAGATGTCTGGACATCCCCCAACCCTGACTCGATTTACCCCTGCTGGCTTTTGCCTCGAGTGCAAAATACCCCTGGCCCTGGCATTTTCTATGACTGCTGTTCTGTCCTGCCTAACAGGTACCCGGATCTGTACTTGCAACAGAAACAGAAGCACAGAACCCATCTGAACGTGATCCCCCCACCAGGACCTGGAGGGCCAAGTGGGGCCAAGTGAGGCCAAGCGAGACCAGGAGCCAAGACCCTCCCTGTGTCGCTTCTTGTAGGATGACACTGCCCTTTAGACAACTGCCATCTTCATTTCGTGCAGTGGGCGCATGGGGTGCTCCTAACAGAACCTGAGACCCCTTGGGGCCGGAGATGATGGCAATTTGCATCGGGGCCTTGATGAAAATTCGAGCGAGAGCCACCGCTCCCCACTTCTAAGGCTCCTCTCCGTATGGGCGAGTGTGTGAAGTCAGAAGCCAAGGAGAAGGAAGTGACAGCCATCTTTCCAGACCTCTGAAATCCGGGTGACATCAGAAGGGGTTATTTAATTCTGAGGTGCACCAACAGGCTATTCACACAGAGGGAGGAAGAAAAGAATTTATATCCCTTTCATATATAAAAGGAAACAGATGTGATTTTCTTTACAAAAGAGCATTTCATTAAAAAAAAAAAAAAGAAGAAGAAGAAGAAGAAGAAGGCAAGGCGAGGCAGAGTTAACATAACCATTATTCTCCATCTCGGAAAAAGCAAATCCTGTTTGCCTGTCATTATAGAAGGTAGCAAAATCCTTTCATCCAGTGATTAGTTGTAAACATTCCGCAGCCTTCTGGGAGCAGGCCTCTGTTTCTCGTCTTACACTGAAGCCATTTTCTTAGACTAATGTTTTATACACACAGCTCAGATACAATGCAAACTCCCGGTACCCCAAAGGCAACGGGGCATTCGTTTATACTAAATCAGAAGTGTCACCCTTGGCAACCTGCAGCAGTGAAACATTTATTCAGTCTTGCATTCCTGGCACTTAGAATTATTTCTTTCATGCCTGATAGCCAAATTACAATATGGCAGGTTTCCCTGGAGCCATAGGATCATTAGTGCCAGCTCACAACATACTTTCAACTGATATGGCATTTCATGTACAGCTGCCAATCAAAAAATGGGATATGCAAATGAGGATGGGAGCCTTGGTGTACAATTCCTGTACCGTGAGCTCCTCACAGATTTCCTTAATGACTAGCAGTCATTCTGCTGAGTGGAAGAAGTGGAAAGAACACAGAAAAAAATTCCCCCAGGAAGCTGGTTGCAAGAGCCAGAAGTTTTTACATTTGATTTCCATATTTATTCTCTTTCTTCCCCCCTCTGTGTGTTTCTAAACAGCGGGCCTAAAAATACCCGAGCAAGGCTTGTTATATAAATACAGAGCCTTGTCACCGCAGTTGGGACGCTCAGGCCACCCTAAGGTGCGCGCGAGGGGTGGGTTCCATTGGAAGGCGGGATGGCAGGTGCAGCTGGTGCGGGGACTGGTGGGTGCTGGTGGGTGTGGAAGGCCAAGGCCGGGCTGACTGTGTGGCCCCGTCTTCACTGGGGGTGGGGCGAGCTGGGGGTGTCACCACTGTGTCTGAGATGATGCGTGGCCCTGTTTTCCCTGGGGGTGGGGGTGTCACCATGGTGCCCTAGAGGAGCTGCACCCCCACCCAAGCCTTCTGCCCCTGCTGCTCTGGCCCACTCTCCTGCTCTACTCCCTAGATTCTTGCTTCCAGAACATTCTGTTTGCAACCTTAGAAGTTCCAGGCTCCTTCTCACCTCAGGCAGACACTGGGCTTTGCTTCTCCTGGTTCTCACCCCTCGTACCCCACCGGGGGTGCCTGCGGAGGAGGTCAATCATCCGGATGGAATGAATGAGTGGAGCTCCCCGCAGACCAGTTACTGCCTAACTGAGTAGAACTACGCCTGGGGACCTGGATTAAAGCCCAAGGTCTACCACTAACCTTAAACCATCTCTGCGGGGGCAGGCGGGTAAGAAAAATATTGGGAACAGACCGTGAGAGAGCCTTGTCCTGCTCCACGAATGGAGACTAGTGTCCCCGTCCTCCCCATCACTGCCAGTCCTCAGCTCGTCCTTCACCACTTATGGCTGTAATCTGCTTTTCCCACACCGAGGAGGCCGGGGATGGACCCAAGCAGTATATCACTATCGTGCGCTGGCCTTTTTCTTCTTGTGGGGGTGAAGATATCTCCTGCACTGGTGCATGTGAGATACTTGGCTCTGAATTTTCCTCTATTCTTTATTTTTGAAAAGTTGAAATATCACCAGGCAGTAATATGATGTTCCAAAGTGATAAAAATCCCTTTTAAGAAAGGTTTATCACCTTTCTGCTTTTTGTTTCCATTTTATTCTTACTGTACGCGGGATACTTTTCCTGTGCAATTAGATCCAGATTGATTCCTTTATTCTTTAACTAGATCTAGATTTATTCCTTTATTCCAAGAGAAAATACAATGTCGTTTAACTGCAGTTTTAGATGTGTCCTCTGTTTATGCCTAAAAAAAAAAAAAAAAAAAAAAAAAAAAGCTGATTGGGAATGCTAAGAAGTGCAGGTACCACAGGGCCCATCCTGCTTCATCTTTTCTGCTCAAGGAGTATTTATTTGCACTTAGAACTGGGTCAAATAGCCATGGCCATCATTTTATAAAATTGAACCCAGGTCCAGAGAGGTCAAGGTCCTTGCTGAAGGGACACAGCTGGGAAGTGGTGAGGTTGGGACTGGTTGTCAGGACTGTAGTTGGCAAATCCAGCACATACTTAACCGATGTTACTATGGCAGGATTTCCAGAGTGTCACAAAAGTGAGGCCATAAATCAAGAAGATATGGAATATACGATGCCTCCCCTCCCCACCCCACCCCACGGCCAAAAAAGAAAATAGTTAAAAATGCTGTATTCTAATCCTAATTTGATTTAAATAAATATGTCTGTGCATGGCTGGAAGCGAATGGCTTTATTTATGAAATAGTTTGGGGACTGCCCTTTTGCCTACCTTCTTTCTGGGGTTTCCAGCTCCAGTCAAATCTCCCGCCTGCGATAATGAATGTCTTCCTTCCTCTCCCTTTTGTTCCTTCCTGCTATTTGTCTGTAAGCAAGACCAGCTCACAGCTCCCAACTGTGTGCTCCCCACATAAATTTCCCTGTATTTCTGGAAGAAATCCCTCCATCTCATAGCTCCTCAGGGAATCTGGTTGGCTCTCACACCTCCCCTTGACCAAGGTCATGGGGGGAGGGCCTTCCCAGGGGCACCGTTCTGACCGGTTCAGATTTCCAAAATAGCAAAAGGGCGAAATGCAGATTCTCAGGTGGAATTCCCATGTCATCCTCCAGAGTGTTCTGGGAACACTCCAAATTGCAAAAGTCCAGATCTGGCTTCTTTAGGAAGCTAAGCTTTTGGGTTACCTCCTGAAATTACATTAAGGGAACAGCTGATCATTTATCATGGTAAACTTCCAGGATCGAAATAACTAGTAAGCTCAAATAAACGGGGTATTTTAGGAGGAAATGGAAATAGTGCATGGTTTTTGTAACAGTCAAATAGTTGTAAAATAAAAGTCATAGATTTATCCACCTCTTAAGACTCCTAGGGTACACCCCAGGATTGGGGCTCTGTTGAAGCTGGTTGCAGACCATGAATAAAAATGATGTGTAGTCTTTTTGGCATAAAAAGCATTTTCATAGATAATCTCTCAAAAGCCCTGTACAGTTGGGGCTAGTATCCCATTGTACAGATAAAGAAACTGAGCCTGAGAGAGGAGTAGTCACTTGCCCAAGGTCATAGAACTAGGAGATGGAGAGTTGTCCTGCCTTGAGCCCAAGCTGGAGGACTTTGTCCTTCCCTTCATGGCACGTTGTCTCTTTGGTCCTTAGAGTTCTGGGTTTGGTGGACACATGTGTCATTACTATTAATCTTGTGTGACTCTATGGTCCGAGACTCTGTAGGCTTGAATGATATAAGCCAGACAGGAAATTGCAGGCTCCTGGGAGCCACAGAGTGCCTGAGAAAGGCCAGCAGGGCTCAAGAGGAGCAATGTAAATATCATTATCCTGAGCCTTCTATTTCTTGTCTCATCTGACTTGCCCTTACAGCTGCTCCGAGTTCCCGCAGCCCCCCTGCACTCACCCACACCTCGGCACCCTCTGTCGTGTTGGCTCATGTGGTGGGATAACATTGGGATGATTCGTTAATTTCTTTGGCTGTTCTCGATTTGGATGGGGGAGAGTCACAAAGACACCCAGGACCTGGGTCCAAACAATAGATTTGATAAAACACTTACTGAGCCAGGCTTTACCCTCATTCATACCTCACCCTAGCACCAGAGGTGGTAAGAAATGTCGGGATTTGGTGAAGGAAAGGAGTCTCAGGAGGATCTCTGAGGATGGGTTCTGGTGTTGGGGTTAGGTCTAGGTAGGGAATGAAAAAAGTTTGCCTAGGTAAACTAAAAGGAGACCCAGCTCCTGCAGCACTGGGAATGCCCTCAGCTCTCCATCCTCCAGCACGGTGGGAGCCAGCCCTGCCTTGGTTTTCATGGCCTCAGAGGAGTTTTTGGAAATAACCAACATCTCGCTTGTCTCCAAGTAAAGCCAACATTTCTCTTGTTCCCAAGAAGGGCACAGAGTTCAGCCGAGAAGAAATTGCTGGCTGACCTATGTCACTCTTAAGGTACTAGAGCATTGTTCCTTTGTGAGAATGGCTGTCCAATGGAAGCAGACAGCTCAGTGAACAATGGGGATAAAGAGAGTGTTGGAAAGTCTCGAAAATGATAGTTCTAAGCTCGGAAATCCAAGATCAATAGAGAGAATGTTGTGTGGTTCTGGAGTCTTTAAAGATTTGTAGTCTATGCTTCAAATAATCAAGGGCCTACCATATATGAATTCTCTCTGAAGAAGAATTCGGTGGCATCAGCATGCACTGTGGACCTACTACTTCATGCTTGGTATTTTATACAAATTGTCTGCATTCTCCGATGTAATCATCATTCAAAGGTGGGAACCATTCTTCATGTTCCATCTTCATATTAGATAAGAACCATCTTCATATTACATCTTCATAACCATCTTCATATTACAGATGATACAATCGAGACTTAGTGGATACACAAGTCACAGAGAAGTCACACTGCTACTAAACATTGGATCCTGAATTGGAACCACTAACTTGAGATTCCACATAGGGTGTGCTTGAACTATAACCTGAATTCCTAGTTCTAGTTATATAATAATTATATAATCACATAATAATATAATAGTAGTCATTATCCTTAAAAAGTAGAGATATACACAACTGCCACTCCCTTGAACCATCACATAAATAATCCCTCTGAGATATAAGACTTTGCCTACTCGTTCACTTAAATGCTGGCAATGAAGATTATTTTTCAAGGTCTCATAATCAAACTGATCAATTAGATAATTCACCTGGATAATCTAAGCTTGGAAAGTGAATTTTGCATCCCTGCTCTGTATCCCCCATTACTATTTTTGTCTTCATTGGGTTCTATTACACAAAGGCTGCAGACTCCTTCCTTTGCATTGTGTATTAGAAAGGGCCCCAGCTCTGCTGTACAATAGCACTCACAACCCTTGGTCATTTGGGAAACAACCTTCATTGTATGAGTGCTAGACCTGTATTCAGTCATTTCCTAAATAGATTTTTCAGAAAAATTAACACACCTTTAAAAAACAACTGAACCTCATTCTAAGCAACAATTCATAATATTAGGGATGTGTTAGGTGTATTTTTGTTTCGTTACGATTACTAAATTCCAGCTCTCCCCATATTAGCTAAAATCATCTCTTTTGCAGATGGTAGGATGAGATTCACATATCTGGAAACACTGGACAAATTTACCATAGTTTTTGATAAACCTTTCATAACACGCACACACACACACACAGCCTTTATCAGCCTTCAAGTTGGGTTTCCCTTGAAGTCGGTGACATTGATGTTGAAATGACCCGAATTACTTTCACTGGGTAAACAGACACAGATTATGCTTTCTATTCTGGGAACTGGTTTCTCAAAACTAGTTTTCGGCAGGCCAAACTGTGTGCTATCTCATCCCTTTCCAAGTCCCTTTTCTTGGTTGGCTTCATTTATGGCACTTCAGCGATTTTTCTGCTTTGGCTTATGATCTTGCATGAGGCAAGATCTGTGGCAAGGTCTGTGGCAAGATCATAAAGCCTCTGGAAGGAAGAGGATTTTAATCACAGATGTCTCTGATAATTATTAACCAGCAAGCTCCTTGGAAGAAAGCCATTTTTTTTTTCCCCATAGACTCTTGGGGTTGTTTTGACTTTTCCCCCATAGTGTCAAAGGTGTCCCTTAGAAACTTTCCCATTTGATTTAATTGCTATTTAATTCCTAAAACATTGCTTCAATTAGACATCCTGATTTATGGCACGATTGGGCTTCTCTTGGCAAAGACATCCCAAGGGACTGTCCACTTCTAATTGACTGATTTTAAACAAGCTCATCCCTTCTGCTCTCCGAACTTCTGACTGTGGTCAGGAGCATCTGAAATACTATATCCTTGAGTTCGTGTCAGATTGCTTTCCATGACTCAAAATTTACCTAATAATTTGAAAGACAACTTAATTAATTTAATCTCCCGTTCTATGTTTACTGAAGGCCTTTTATGTAGCAAACAGAGTGTCAGGTGAGAGATTAAAAAAACAAAACAAATAAACAAAATCACATGGTGGCTGTCTTCATTGAGGGGTTGGTCCAGTGTTGGAATCCCCATGGTGGGAGGGGAAACACTGGATTCAGTGTTTCCCAAGAAAGAATCATTTGTTTCCTCTGTTCACAATTTTCCGCCTATTCCTGGTCATCTCTAGTATTGTTTTTCTTTACTAATTTTATTTAACCAGCTCACTTTTTAAAAATGTAAATACCTTCTTAGCTTATCCTTAGCAGCATCTGTGAAGTAATAGGTTCCATGTGGCAGTTCTCTTTTTGAAATATATATTAAAATAAATTTTATAATCAACAACTGGACAGTTCAAATAAAAAGTATTCATGAATCATACCACCTTAAGTCTTCTCACTTATTATCAGGGGTGTACGTTTTACTTTCTGGAAAACACTGATTTAATTTTCAAACGTGCTAATTGAACCCCTGTCAGGAATGAAGGACTCTCCGGGGGTTTAACTTGGTTATGAATGTTCCAGCTATACTGAAATAGGGGAAAGTCTGTTGGGACTTAAAGGTGCAAATTCTGTACGAATTTGAGGAGACTTTTTTCCTGCCCCCCTGCTCAAACTGTGGGAGATTTGGGGTGAAATTTACCTTGGCTACTATTTCATTTTTGTTCTTTGCATTAAGTCCTATTGTGTGGGGATTTTAAAAAAAGATTAATTTACTTATTTTAGAGAGAGAGAGCATGTGCATATGAGTTGGGGGAAGGGCAGAGGGAGAGAGAGAGTCTCAAGTAGACTCCTCACTAAGCACGGAAATAATGAGGGGTTCCATCTCCAGACCCTGAGATCATGACCTGAGCCTCAAATCAAGAGTTAGATGATTATGGACATTGTTGCTATAAACATCGGGGTACAGGTGTCCCAGCGTTTCATTGCATCTGTATCTTTGGGATAAATCCCCAACAGTGCAATTGCTGGGTCGTAGGGCAGGTCTATTTTTAACTCTTTGAGGAAACTCCACACAGTTTTCCAGAGTGGCTGCACCATGAATGGATAAAGAAGATGTGGTTTATGTATACAATGGAATATTACTCAGCCATTAGAAATGACAAATACCCACCATTTGCTTCAATGTGGATGGAACTGGAGAGTATTATGCTGAGTGAAATAAGTCAATCAGAGAAGGACAAACATTATATGGTCTCATTCATTTGGGGAATATAAATAATAGTGAAAGGGAATAGAAGGGAAGGGAGAAGAAATGGGTAGGAAATATCAGAAAGGGAGACAGAACATAAAGACTCCTATCTCTGGGAAACGAACTAGGGGTGGTGGAAGGGGAGGAGGGTGGGGGGTGGGGGTGAATGGGTGACGGGCACTGAGGGGGGCACTTGACGGGATGAGCATTGGGTGTTATTCTGTATGTTGGCAAATTGAACACCAATAAAAAATAAATTTACTATAAAAAATAAAAACCACTCTATCAATAAAAAACAAACAAAAAAGAGTTAGATGCTTATGCCACTGAATCATTCAGGTCCTATTATTTTTATCATTGAAATAGAATCACCTAGTAGAAGCTGGATTTTCCCTCATTTTAGGATATTTTTGTCCTCACAGTTCCCCCAGCACACTTGGAGAATATTTATAATTGAGGCAGTCATGTAATCCAGAAATGGGTAATGGCTCATGGCCAGGAGTTTGTTTTAACAAATAAAGTTTTATTGGAATGCAAATACTCCACCCCGTTATGTATTGTCTTTGGCTGTAATGACAGAGTTGAGTAGTTGGGACAGAGTCTATAGGGTTGCAGAGCCTAAGACATATATCTACCTAGCCCTTTGCTGGCCTCTGATAATCGATGGATTTTGGACAAGTGAGGGAGAGGCAACGAATGGTCTTGCTTCCAAGTTTTTGAGAGAGCTCTTATTTGCTTGGGAACTTATAGAGAGTCATGGGAGGATGTAGGCCTTCCCAACGTGCCAAGAGTCCACAAGAAGAAAATAAAATTACTGTATGAGGCGCCTAAGGCAGATAAAGATAAATATCTTTGAGCTGAGGTGAAGGTTACCTTCAGAGATTTGCTCATTCTCTATCTCATCACATGGGATGTCTTGTTGATGTGAAAAGAACAAGGGTAATGCTCTTAAAAGGAACTATAAAGTGTTGCCCTCTGAGAAGGCCTTGACTCACACAAGCCTTGATCAAATGTATACTTTTGAGTTATAGTTGTGATGCCTCCTCATCTGTTTCCACAAAGCCAAGCATATCCTATTGCCAATAGAGTCCACCATGATTCTGAGAGGCAGACTGACCCAGAGCATCTCTGGAAGAATAAAGATAGTCACAAGTTCTCTGCTATCCCTTCCATTATAAGGAGAACCACTTCCAATCTTTTTTAATCTGTCCTGGGTCTATGACTCACTTTGACCAGTAGAATGAAACAGAACTGACTTCTAAGCTTGGGCATGAGAACTTGCAACTTCTTTGGGTCTCTTAGAATCCTGGCTCTGGGGAAGTCAGTGCTGTGTGAGAAGTCTGACCACCTCTGTCTGGTGAGCAAGCTAAGTAGTGATATGGGAAAGCTGGAAAGAGAGAGAGAGAGAGAGAGAAATACCCAGCTAGCACCCAGCTACTCCAATCACCCCACATGTGAGTTGCCACATGTGAGTGGAGAAATCCCTCTTGGGTATTCAACCCAGTAAAGCCTTCAGGTCACTGTAGCCCCTGTTGCTACCCCACTGCAGCTGCATGAGGCCACCCAAGTGAGAACCACCAGGTGAGTCGGGTCAACTTCCAGAACTGTGAGAGATAACAATGAAATAATTTTTTAAGCCACTAAGTTTCAGGGAGTTTTGTTATGTCACGATAGACAACTAGAAGAGCATACCCTTGTCATCCTGAGGTTCTGAGGAGTCAGAAAAGATGGCAGGATCCCCTAATAGGGGCTAGTTATTCTAAACCACTGTGTCTGCTCATCCATCCAGCCCTATTTAAGACCACTCTTCTTATTGCTTCTACCAGGATGACCCACCCATTTCAGTTTGTCAGAGCTTTGCCAGTCTTAGCACTGAAAATCCCACATCCTGGGACACCCTGCAATGCATAGAAAACCAGGACAATTGGTTCCCTAACACATTTTGCACTAGTATTTCTTTCTCTTCTTCAAACATCAGGTTCCTTCAAACCTGGGAGCCTTAGTACATGTTGGTGTCTCTTCCTCATTTGGCTAACTTCTCCCCAAACTTCATTTTCTCAGGGCAGCTTTCTCCTCCTGCCAAAGCTAGGTGATGCGGGTGATGTAGACTCTTGGTAATATACACTAGTACAACATTTTGAACTTCTTGAGGACACTAAACCCAATTGCCCATTATTTATGTATTTATTGGATGAACTTCTTCCTTGCTAGATGGTGACATTCAAGCCTATGAGGATCGTGTCTGTTCTTTTTGCTGTTATCATATCAATATTTGGTGTAGGTGGCACTCCATAAATAGAAGGATAAATAAACAAATAAGGGCAAGTTGGCAAAGCTATATGGCAGCCAGAATCACCTTTTTTTGTCTCCGATTGAGGGAGAAGGTATAACGGTTCAGAACTTTTCAGACCTTGTTGCCAATGAGATAACTCGATCCCGATCCCATGGCTGGGGCCGAAAACACGATTTCTGTGAAGTACAAGAGCATTTCCCAAAAGTACCAACATGGGCAAATGGTGATCTACATGGGTTCGCATCCAATCTGATGGTCTTGTTGCCCCTGGAAGGGAAAACCTGCCGGTCTCCTGAGATGGGGAAACCAGCAGATTTGTTGCTCCACTGTGTGGCTTCTAGCAATTGCTTGCCTCTGTGCTCCATCTTACTTCCCTTCCTTGGTAGGTTAAAAAGAGACAGAAATGCTGTGATGACTAATGGGAGGTCATGGAAAGATTTATTGGACAATTATCAATGTTTTTCCTCACTCAACTTTCCTTTAGTAAGTCATTATTTCATTTGGGGAATAAGTACCACTCATATCACCCCTCAGATTCTGTCATTTATTCTCCTGGCTTTATGCTAGTTTGTCGCCTTGATTTGTGGAAGTATATAGAGTGTGGATCAGAAGAACTTGCCACTAACTGAATTTGAATTTTATTCTCTTGTCACTTTCAGGCATGCGGATAAGAGTTGATATAATTCTGTGTTTTCAAACTGCACTCATATGTGGGCCACCCTCATAATTTTTGCCATGTTCTAGAAACTATATAGTTATGATTCTCTGTCTTTTTTTTTTCAAAGATTTTCTTTATTTATTCATGAGACACACGCACAGAGAGGCAGAGACACAGGCAGAGGGAGAAGCAGGCTCCATGCAGGGAGCCCGACGTGGGACTCGATCCCAGGACCCCAGGATCACACCCTGAACCAAAGGCAGACACTCAACCACTGAGTCACCCAGGTGCCCCTATTATTATTCTCTTAATACTTAAAAAATTTACTCTTTTTAAAAAAATGAGTCTCACTCCTAAATCATCCTCCATGTGATTATAAGTTTGATGGGCTGGTGTGTGTGTGCGTGTGTGCGCATGCACAAATGTGTGCATGTGCACACGAGTAATATAATTCTCAGTGAAATAAATGCCTGAAAATTAGAGTTTAAAAACATGCCCATCAAAGCCATAAATTCATGAATTATGACTTGGGATGAAACTGTGTTGCAAAGTAGGTTTTTTTCAACTTAAAATAATCCTGCTGATGTATGTGGTGAATATGTCACACTTTGGGAACAAGTGATATAATCCAAGAGATCTGTTCCTTTTAATAGGAAGCCAAATTGGAATTGCTACTGTAAAGGTAACTGGTGGCCTAGAAGGAATCCTACCCAGGTTCTACTTGAGCCCCACCCAGCTCCTGGTTCCAGTAGCCTGGTAACTCTGACTTTATAAAAACCTCACTCACCGAATCTTAGACATAGCCTTGACCTATCGCTTTGGTAGATTGCACCATCGACCATCCACAAATGATTGCACCATCCACAAATCCTATTGGCTCAAGCTTAATTAATATATGTCCTAAATCCCCCTAATTCTCATGACTTCCACCCTGCTTTCATCAGCACCATCTCTTTGAGTTGACCACCTAACTGGTTTCCCCATTTCCACTAAAATGGAAACATAAAAAGAAGAAAGCCATTCTTAGTCAGTTATTATGTATCGGATGCAAATACACTCTCATTAGGGAAATAAGAAGAAATGTAATTTAAATATTTAAAACACTTGGAACACAAATGATGGAATAAAAAAGACTAAGATGATTGGCTGGCCTCATAATAACATCTCAGGTCAAAATCAGAGAGCTTCTTTTAAAATTCCGCTGAACATATTTTCTTCATAATTTGTCATCCCTCTTGGACATAGCATCCAGGGCGATTTTAAATTGATATGATATAAGAATAAATACCAAACCAGTCACAGAAGTCAGCAAATGTTCAAAATTATAGAAAACCATAGAAATGGGCTCTAATTGCATCATTATCTAATCTCCTTACTTTTGAATACCATTGCTAAGAATGGACTCACTCATCTTATGTCATTTTCTTTTCTTGTGAACTTTTCCATTTTCTCACAAGAACAAGACATCCATATTTTAGGGTTTGCTGTACTTTGTCGTGCAAAGCAGTAAAAAGACTCATCAGAAATGTGACGGGAAGGAAATTCGTCAAGAATTGCAGTTGGAAGAGGCCATAAAGGAATATGACTGGCAAAGGCGTGGAGCACTTTTCTTAAAGTTCTCTATTCACTAGGACAAAGAAACTGAAAACAGAGTTTGGTTTTCCTCCCCTGAATGTGAGACATCATGGTTCTGGTAGGTAGTTTTTCAGGGGGTTCTGCTGGAGCTTCAAGTTTAGAAGTGAGGAAGTACCAAGTGACAAAATTTTAGAGGAAATAAAGCCTTCCCTTCCAACCTTGAAACTACTTTACCACTAATGTCTTTTCAAGTTGGTTCTGGAAATTGGTGTGGGTGTTGGGAAGTGGTTGCGTGCTTTGGCAGGAAGTAGCTGGGTGGACGGATCAGCAATGACTCTCAAAGATAAGATCATCACAGAGTCAGGTAGATGGGAGGGATCCTACTGGCAACAGAATCTGTACTGGTTTGAATAGACTTGCCCTTAAATTCATGACTGTGAGATTAGGGTGGGTGCTAATTATGTCCTGAATCCCACTATTTCTCATGACTTCATCCCTGCTTTACATCATCACCATCTCTCTTTGGGCTGACCACATTGTCCTCTTAACTGGTTTCCACATTTCCACTGAACTGAGAGTCAAGAAGAAGCCAGTGGCTGGTGTCCTTATAAGAAGAGAAGAGGACAGAGAGACACATAAAATAAAAGGAGGCCTAAGCTGAGTGATATAGTCACAAGCAAGGAACACTGAGGATTGTCAGGAGGCACCAGAAAGTTAGGGAGAGGCAAGGAAGGATCTTTCCCTAGAGTCTTCTAAGGTTGTATGTTCCTGCTGAGACCTTGGTCTCAGACTTCTGGCCTCTAGGACTGTGAGAGAATAAATTCTGTTGTCTTATACCACCCCCTGTGTGATAGTTCATATGGCAGCTCCAGGAAACCATCCAACACTGTTCTGAAGGAAGAGCATGCCTGACTTGGCCCAGGTCTGAGGCCTAGGACAAGCCACTTGGAAACTTGTACCATCTCTCTTCCATTTATCATTTTCTTCCTAATGAGATGGACATCGTCAATCTTACAGAGCAGGTTCTAATCACTTCATGGCTTCCAGATTTCTAGGGCAGAACCTTTACCCTACAGGATTCATAATAAAAGCCATTTAATTGTAGAGTGTTGAATCAAATCCACTAAAAGATATGACCAAGTTCTAACTGGTGGTTCCTGTGAATATGATCTTAGTTGGGAATAGGGTCTTGGCAGATATAATCAATCAGAGATGAGGTCACCCTAGATTAGGAGGGACCCTAAATCCTACAGCAGGCCTTTTTGAGAAGAAGAGAAGACACAGACGTATAGAGTAGGCCAGGCAAAGAAGAGGCAGAGGTTGGAGTGATGTAGCGGCAAGCCAAGGAACGCCAAGGAATGGTGGAAACTGGAAGAGGTAAAGAAGGATCCTCCCCTAGAGCCTTTGGAGGGAGCATGGGCCTATCAACACTTTGATTTCAAACTTCTGGCCTCCAAAACTTGGGAAAGAATGAATTTCTGCTGTTTTAAGCCACCCAGTGTGTGGTAATTTGTTATGGCAGCCCTAGGAAACAAACATATCACTCTGTAGCTGAACCCAGCCCACCCATGTGTTTTGTGGGCTACACAGTGTCGTTTTGACTGTTTACAAACAGGGAGCCACAATTTCTGCTTTTTTCTTGAAAAGTTCAAGGAGGTGACCGTAACCTCAGGATTTCTTTCCTGTGTGGTGACCATGTTGCTGACTAGAGCTCTCCTTTTATTAAGAGCCACATGGCCCAGCTCTGGGGGTCCTGTCCCTCCTTGTGGCCAGGTCTGCTCGACTTATTGACTCTACCCTACCTGTGTACTCTCTTTGTCCTGTGCGCCTTCATGGATTCAGGCTCCTTTTAAACCGCTCTCCTCATTTTAGAGGCTAGAAAAGTGAAACCCAGAAATAGAATTTCCCTGAGTGACGTCACCCAGTGTGTCTGCGACAGAGGATGGCTGAGGTGCCCACACTTCCTACTGCACCGTACCGCTTCCGCCTACAGAATGCCACAAGATGTTTCCTAGAGCAGACATCCCAGACTCCTAGATTTCACAGACCAGCTTCAACAAATTTCAAGGAATTGACAAAGAGTTTCCAACACTTTAATTTGCCAAGAAAGAATGTTTAAAAAAAAAAAAGAACACTGCCATTACCATCTTTTCATTAAAAAAAGGTGATTCTATCACCAACGAAGCAGGAAACACACAAGCTCAGAGTAAAAATAAAAATTGTGTTGGCTCAGACAGGCTTTCATGATGTTCTCGCCAGCCTCGCCTCTTTCCTTCTGTTCCCTCCACACTCACCTGCCCTGCACACTGGCCTCCTTGCCCCTCTTCCAATACGTGAGGCCATTCCTGCCCCAGGGACTTTGCATTTCCAGCTTGCTTTCTCCAGAACACCTTTCCCAGATTTCTCCGAGCCTTGTTTCCTTAGTTCACTCACGTGCCTACTAAAATGTCATCTTTTCAGCCTGGACTCTCCTCACTCATCTCAGTGCTCCTACACATGCTTTTCTGTGGCACTTGTCACTACCTGCATAGTCCAAATTTATTGATTATTTCTCCATGTTATAGCAAGAACAAAGAGCCAGGATTCCATCCTCATCAGTACTTAGAACAGTGCCTAGCACATAGAAGATATCTAGTAAATTTTATTGAATTGGATCAAGTAATAAAGTACAGTACACCATACAGGACAAATTCCACTTATTGACAGACCCCAACATCATTTTTATGTCCTCTCATTTTGCTCATTCGAGGTGAAAATGTTATCCTACATATATTTTTAAAGGTTTTATTTATTTATTCATGAGAGACACAAAGAGAGGCAGACATAGGCAGAGGGAGAAGCAGTCTCCCTGCAAGGAGCTTGATGTGGGACTCGATCCCAGGACCCCGGGATCACGACCTGAGCCAAAGGCAGACGCTCAACCACTGAGCCACCCAGGTGTCCCTGTTATCCTATATTATTATCAGTTTGTGGATTGACTGTTATATAACATGGTGGTGATCAAAAGTACCATGGAGCCTAAACCCCTGTAGGTCTTTTGGTTTGGTTTAGCAGTAATCATTTTGTGTAAAGATCTTGTAGCTTTTTGACAACTCAACCTCCTCTAAGACAACCCCCACCTCCGACTAAAAACACACACATTAAAAAAATAATAAGCAGACAAATCATTGGATGTCAATCCTCCTGGGGCCTTCGACAAGCTGTTGCAATGTCCCATCATCCCGCGCAGGAGTGAAACAAGTGCACGAATCTAGATAGTGAAACTGGTGCCATGCATGTATAAACAAGTGTGCAGAAACTACTGTATAGTATCAATGTTTACTGTTCTCTGATATCTGAAGGTCACGAAACTATAAAAACAAATCTGTCTTTGCTTTTCACTTCTAGTCATTTGTTAGTCAAGAAGAAGAAGAAGAACACTGAGGGGGGCACTTGATGGGATGAACAATGGGTGTAATGCTATATTTTGGCAAGTTGAACTCCAGTAAAAAAATATACAAGAAGAAGAAGAAGAAGAAGAAGAAGAAGAAAAAGAAGAAGAAGAAGAAGAAGAAGAAGAAGAAGAAGAAGAAGAAGAAGAAGAAGAAAACAGAAGGGGGGGAGGAAGAAGGGGAGGAGGATGAGGAGGAAGAGGAAGAGGAGGAGGGAGTTGAGAAGGGGAGGAGGAGAATGAGGAAGGGGGGATGGGGAAGAAGGAGGGTGAGGATGAGGAGAGGGAAGAAGGGAAATGTGGTTCTGCAACTTTAAGCAAGGCTAACCATCTTAGGATCATCATGTGAAGTAAGTGTACAGTAAAGCCAGTCTAATATGGATTAAGTAGAAGAAAGTTCCTGCAAAATTCGGAATTGTTTGGTATTTGGAAAGCGAGGCGCAGTGGAGTCCTCATGAAGGGCATAGCCTATGGAGTCAGATCCAGGTTGGATCCTGGTGTCTACACTTAAAGCTATAAATCCTGATCAAGACGTGTGGCCCAGGCCTTCCCTTCATTTGTGCAGGTGGGCTGACCAGAGTGACACCTCACGGAATCATTGCCAGGATCGAATGAGACGATACATTCAAATTGCCTGGCACAGCGTAAGAACCAAATATGAGTATATATGGTTATTATTATTTGAAAGGACATGTGGTTCTGCTACTTTTCAAGAATGTGCAATAACATAAGCACAAAGGGGGAAAATATGGAACACAGGATGGTCTACCTGCCTGACCCTAGTAATAACCCCACTGGCCACACCTCAGATGAAATGGGTCCTTCTTATCTGTCGGGCCCTTGGCGTAGCTTCTCTCACTGAAGACCTACAACTGTCTGTGAAGGAAAGCCTATTGCTACCTGCATTTGGGAGGAGAAAACGGGTTGGCAGAGGCTGAGTCATTTTCCACAAAGGTAGCATGAGGCGGAGCTGGCATGAGATCCCCAGCAGTTGGAATTCAGCACCGAAATATTTATTATCACTCTTGGAATCAACCTATGTGTTTGCATGCAAAAAAAAGGCAAAAAAAGTATTTTCAAGGACTTAGTTCTTAAATAGGCTAAAAATGCTTCCCACTACCTATTTTCATGACAGATAGGCAGACACGCGGACAGAAAGACAGCAACGTATCTCAGCTCTACAGAAAGGCTCTCAGTGAAAGTGTGGGCGGTGTGCCCGGTTGGCCAGGCTCCCGGCTCTCCCGAAGGAGTCCAAGAGTCCCTGCCTGCGTGGTGGACGGGCAGCCGTCGCCCCTGTGACTGACAACAGAGCAGTAACGCTCTGGGACAGGGGACCAACAACCCCTTCTCCAGAAGAGGGGGGTACAGGCGTTCAGGGTGTTTTACTGCAGGGATGTGGCAGTGCTATTCCTCCTTCCATCCCTGTGCTCCAGCATGTTTAAATGCTGAGCCCTCCTTTGCCTTTGGGGAACTGAATTATGGTTGGTTCTGGCTTTGGGCCTAAGGAATCGAGATTTGGAAGCAGGGAAGAGTGAAAGAGCAGCAGAAGAAAGGTGGTGTGTGTGTGTGTGTGTGTGTGTGTGTGTGTGTAGGAAACAGGGAACTCTGTTTTGGCAAGAAAAAAAAAAAGGATCTTCATATCATTCAACCAAAAAGGGATTTGAGTTGATGAAGAAGAAAATGAGTTCCAAAAGCGGGGGGGGGGGGGGGGGGGGCGGGGGGGGGGAGTTCCCAGAGACCTGAGCTGGAGGGACTTTTCTAGAAGAGAAGCCAATCCAGGCGTGGGTGCCCTTAGGCAGGTAGCTTTGGCTAAGGACAGGAGGGAAGCACATTGGCCGAAAACCTAGGGGCCATGTGGCATGGAGACACTGCCAGCAGGCCACCGCGTGTTCACACCGTGCACCATTGCTTGTCACCTGCGGTGGGCAATCACACCTTCACTCTGTCGGAACCCAGCATCTAGTCGGTCACTTCCTGGCCAGGGCCGCACACACGTGTGCCTTAAGACGTCGCTCAGTTTCCACTTGACGTATTCTAGGTAGAAATCCCCACTAGCAAAGCCTCAGACATCATGAGCCCCCCCCAAAAGGGGGTGGGGTGGAGAGCTAGTGAGGTGGCAGTGTGGGAACCCTGGTGTGTGTATTTTAGGAGTGCATGTTGAACGAGCCAGCTAGAGACCCTCCAACCTGGGAGAGCCATCAACAACATCCCTGCCACATGGGCACACGACATGCCAGGAACCTATGGTTGAGAGCCAGATGGGCACTTAGGAGAATGTTTTAGGACCGGAAAACAGGCCAATCATTTTTGCTCAACCATCACTCTTCATGACAAAAGCTCCCTTGATTCTCAGGCCTTGGCTTCTTCAGGAGCCAGAGAAATCCATAAACACTCAAGGACAAAGATTCTCTTGACTAGTGAAGAGTTAGGACATCTTTAGTAATGGGCAAACGAATTATCCCCCTGTTTCAAGGATGGTTTCTGCAAACTTGCATTGTTGCTCTTGGCCGCTCTGCCTCTTGGCACGCGGGGCCAGCATCCTGGAGAGCGCCCGTTAGCACCTCTGTGCTTTACAAGGAGCATCTCTCTCCTAAACCCCGAGCCGTTCCAGCCCACGGCAGGATGACGGAGGACTTGGCCACTGCTGTCAAAGTGGAGTCATTAGAAGTAATCAGGCCTCTGCCCAAATAGCGGCTTGGATGAAAGAGGGTCGTAAAACTCCCGCTGGAAGTTCCGCTAGAGTTGGCAATCGCACCCTCTAAATGTTGGCTGGGCTCTGCCAAGGCAGGAGCTCCTGTGAGCCAACCTGGCTTTCCTATCTGGGGCGTTCCCCCTGGGATCTCTAGCAACATGCCATCCTGAAGTGTTTGAAGAAAGAAAGAACTCACATCCTCCCCAGTCAATTACTGGCTGTGCAAGGAGATGCTTCTAGAACTCTGGGTTTGTTGAGAGGAAGCGAAGGCGAGTGGGGCCGGATCACGCTCCCCTGTGATTTGGTTTCCCCTCTGCATCCCCCTCTCCCTTTCCATCCTTCTGGGGAGGACCGATGGCCGTGGGGAGAACAGGGCAGGTGTAAAAGGCAGCCCCCCGCCCCCGCCCTGTCTAACTTCCCGACTTTTGTTTAAAACACACTACGGAGAAAGTTTGAACACCTGAAGGATGCCAAAAACTTTGTGCTGCTTGCTGGCAGCCCTTGAGGGGGATGACAAAGCTCTAGGTTTCCCTTGGAAAATCTGAAGACCTGGCAGCTTTGGGCTTTGGCATCTGACATCGCAACATTCGCTGCAGCTGAGTTGGGAGCACCTTCTGCGGGGTGGACCCTCCTAGCGAGGAGCTGAACCCTGGGTGCCTGGCTGCTGCCATTTCTCACTCTCGAGCTAGGTCCTGGCTGACCCTCCCCTCTAGGCCTCCTTCTTTTCTGCATTATATTTTTTTCCTATAGTCTGATTATCATTTCACACAGTCCATATGACATGTATTTGCTTCCGAGCAGCCTCTCCCAACTTGACAAGAGAAATGATTCTGTCTGCTTTGCTCACTGCTCAGTGCCTGGCATATTATAGATGCTCAATAAATATTCACTTAATGGAAGGGTAAATGTTCTATGACCCCATGTTTCTATTAAAAGTGGGAAAAAGAAGATGATTCTATCTGTATAACTTTTCTTGCACCTGGACAGCTTTGCTCATTCGAGTTACCTGCTTTATTTCTATGGGACTGGCACAGCAGCCTCTGGAGGTCAGAAGCTAGGCAATAGGGCTGGATTCCTCAATGCTGAAGAAGTGTCTCTTTCTCAGGATTGGCTCAGAATGAGGAGAGAGTCTCCGTCCTGGAGGAGACATATGCGGAGGGATAGTTAACATCCCACAGATACACTCCTTGGCATTGTACACTACTCGAAAGTTTGACAAAGCCTGGAGCAGGGGCTCCAGTGTTAGCACACTCATCATCCTCTTTCCGAATGAACACTTTGGAAAGTTGGGTTTCTCCAGAAGTTTATCCTGAGACAAACACATGAGATGAAGTATTGTATATAGGAGATGATTCTAGAAGCGCTGTTGGGTGAATGGTATCATGAAACAGAGAAGGACGAAAAGCCAATTCAGGATGCGTGATCAAGCAAGTTACAACATGGCAGCTGTGGCCCACCCAACTGGGGGCTTCAGGGGGACATGCAGAACACGCCTCAGACTTATCTCACCTGAGGGGTGCATTATCCATCATCTCGCCATGTGCCATTGGTCAAGGGCCACTTCAAGGTCAGGGGAAATGCCCTGGCACCGAGGATGGCAGGTGATGGCAGAGGACTTCTTTCTATGTGCGGGGATGAGTGCTCTGGGATTGGGTGGGGCATTGACAGAGTGTATACACTCCCTAAAATTCTCTATCTCTGATCATAACTTTTTAAAGGACAAAGATGCGGAAAATATTTATAATAGGCTATGTGTGTCTACATTTAAATACTTGAGCTTGCCACACCTGAACACATGATAAAGTGGTGAGATGCTTGTCCTTATACGCAGAAACACTGAACTCGACAGCCACAAATATAGGTCAAGACCTGTGTGTTGTATCAAAGACTTGAATGCCATTCATGGTATTGACTTTACAACATGATTTTCTGATTGCAGAACAAGTCTTGTTATAGTTAGAACAAAGTACAGCCCCCTCTCAATTTATATGGCATTTACATTCTTATAAAATTCAGTGTGTGTTAAAACCGTGTAAGGATACTTTGAGTACATATGTCCAATAGATTTAGGGTCTGGGCTCAGAGTTATATGCTAGTGCTTTATCTATAGTGATGTCTAGTGGACATCAAAAGTTGAGATCTCCAGACAATTCTCTGCCTTGTGGGATTGTCTCTTGCACTGCAGAACATTTGCCACCTCTAGATTCTGACCACTAAGTGCCAGTATCACCTTTCAATCTTTGTGGCAACCATATCCCCAAAAGAATTTTCTGGAAAGCTCACTAGGAGCCATATCATTCCCATTTACAAACTACTGATTTAAAGAAAGAGTGGATGGGAACCTCCCAGAATGACTGAGCCATCATTTCCTATTAATTGAGATGAATGAGAATTTGAAATAAAAACCAAGCTGAGTTAAAGGAAGGAGAGTTTGTTTTGCGGGTACCTCTGACTTTTGTGGCTAGATTCACATTCACTGTGAAAGCAGAGAGGAATGCTGGAGAAGCCTCAGCCTATGACCCACAGTGTTGTAATTTTTTTTTTTCCTGAAGGAACTATCATTTATCAGCAGCGCAATACCTGCCTATTATGTTGCAGGCTTAGGGAAGATGCTAAAAAATATCATTTCTCTTGAAGAACAGCATCTTGCAAAAGTGTCATTCTTTCTTGACCCAGCATCTAAATTCAAAGATCCTGGGCAAATGATAGAGGAGTTTGCTCATCATTGGGGTGTGTGCACCAGTGCAGAAGAATCTGACAGGCTTTTGGGTGTGTTCTCTATTTACTAACCCTCAGCAGTGACAGTATGGGAAGGGCCAGTGAGCACAGCCTTGCCAGGCAAATCCTGGGGAGGTGGGGGTGGGCAGGGAGGTGCAGAGCCAGTATGGAGAATCTCTAGTGCATGTGGATTCCCTGTGCTTCGTTGGTTCAAGAGCAAAGCCTGAACTAGCGCTCTAGGGTAAGACAAAGAAGAGGCTTGAGAGAGCCTTGTTGTGCAAAAGACCGTATTAGCTAAAGTGGAAGGGAGATTGGCTATTGGCATTGATCTGGACACACACAAGTTTTTAATATAAGTTTTATCATGGTACAATAGTTAGGAGGGCTGGCTTTGGAGTCAGACTTGCTGAGGTTTGACACCTCAGGTCCATCATTTATAAGCTCTGGGTCTTGAATAAGATACTTAATCCCCAGCACCTCAGTTTCTCCATCTGAGAAATGAGGATAATGTTAAATATTGGACTTTGTAGGGATTAAGTAAGGTCATCTGCGTCAGAGCTTAACATAGTGCCTAGCACATTGTTAGAGTAGGCAAATGTTGGTATAATCATTAAAATCAGGGACGCCTGGGTGGCTCAGTGGATGAGTGTCTGCCTTCAGCTCAGGGCATGATCCTGGGATCCAGGACCGAGTCCCACATCAGGCTCCTAGCAGGAAGCCTGCTTCTCCCTCTGCCTGTGTCTCTGCCTCTCTCTCTCTCTCTCTCTCTCTCTCTCTCTGTGTCTTTCATGAGAAAATAAATAAAATCTTTAAAAATAAATAAATAAAATCAGGACAAAACCCACAACTTTTTGGGACAACGGAATATCACTTGTTTGGCATGCTAGAAAGAAAACAAATTGTACTTACTACAAGCTTGGTGAATTCAGGACAATAGCTTTTCTACTTCTAGAACTCTAGTTGCCAGCACTATGCTTGATGCAGAATAAAAGCTCAAGAAATGTTTATGGACTTAAGTTGATGAAGGTAGAAAATTTGGGGCAGAAAGCACATAGTAGGCTGACCAAATAGCTATATCCCACCAATTCTAGCTTAGGAAAATTAAATCTTAGGACATAAAAGGAGGTGATATGTGTAACAAGCAGTGTATAAGGTTAGGGATATAATGAGGTACCATCTTACACTAAATGGTTTTGCTATTATTATATTGTGTTTACAACACATTATATATATTTATACTATATTTATGAAATATATCCTTTCTCCCCTCACTTGGAAATCTTGGTTTTTCACTAAGATGCTTCCATGTTACAGAGAAACTCAGCAAGGGCTTTGAGGTGAGCATTGATGCTCACCCCCTGAACTTAGAGTCCACTGAAGTTGCACCCATTTCCTGGTACCAAAGTCAACATAGGAGTTGAGTGGCTGCCATATTTATGAATCTTTTCCATAGTCTCAGAACCTGAGACTATTTATTTATTTATTTATTTATTTATCTATTATCTATCTATTTATTTTTAATTTTTATTACATGTTTTTTTAATTGGAGTTCAATTTGCCAACATATAGCGTAACACCCAGTGCTCATCCCATCAAGTGCCCCCCTAAATGCCCATCACCCAGTCACCTCCACCCCCCGCCCACCTCCCTTTCCACCACCCCTTGCTCGTTTCCCAGAGTTAGGAGTCTCTCATGTTCTGCTGAGACTCTTTATATGGATGTCTTAAAGATAAGTTTTCCCCTATAATGTGTGTTGAGAAACTTGCCAATGAGTTGATAGGGCTGACCCAGGCTTGAGTCCTGGCTTTGCTGCCCACCAGAAGTGTGACCTTGGACTGACCACTTAACCATTACTAGCATGGCACCGTTGTCATGTGACACGGTTTTTATCTCCCTTTCTGACTTTATCCCTGGTGCCTCCCCCACCTCTCACGTTTCAGTTCCATCCCCAAGCTTTTTCTTTCTGTCTCTCAAATACATCAGGCACATGGCTCGGAACCGCTGTTTGCTGGCTTCCCTGCTCAGACCTTCACTCCATAGGGCAAAGAAAGATTATCAATAATCTCATGCTAGCATGGTTCTGTCGTTTTTACCAAAATAGTGTTGGTGTGAAGCCACTGCTGCTCGATGGTGCTTTATGAAAGCACTTTAATTTTCAGAGATTTTGGACTTCAGAATT
This sequence comes from Canis lupus baileyi, assembly GCF_048164855.1. Lineage (NCBI taxonomy): Eukaryota > Metazoa > Chordata > Mammalia > Carnivora > Canidae > Canis > Canis lupus. The sequence goes on along the minus strand of NC_132863.1, from coordinate 41,301,835 downwards.
ATGGCCAAGAGATTGTGGTCCTGTACTATTTCCCCCATTCTACAGAGAGGAAAATGAGGCCCAGAGAGGTTATAACTGGACTAATCACACAGCGAGAAAGATCTAGGTGTGACCCTCATTTGCCTGACTCCAGCCACTGTGGGGTGCTTCTTTGTGAATGAAGATCTCTGATCTTGAGCTTCTTTATCTACCAAGCGGGATTGTGACTCCTACTTCCTGAAATAGTTGAGAAGATCAAATGAGAGAATACGTACAAAATACCTGGTACCAAAGGCCCTCAATAAATAAAATAGTACCTCTGGATATTGGCTAAGACAGCAACCAGCAGGAAAATAATAGAAAGGGAATATTTTTAGCCAGAAAAAAAAGCATGCCATGGTGGAAAGATTACTTAGTGTAGCTCTTAAACATATGTTCTCAATAGATATTTGGTTTTTGGCTTTTAAAATAAAACACAACATTCAAAGCCATCATCTCATAAGGAAAGGAAGGAGGATTTTGTTGCCTGGATTATCTGCCAGCTGAGTGAAGTTTTATTTTTGCTTCATCAAGTGGCAAAGGACCATTAAAAATAATGGATGAATGGTTTCTATAGTTTATTTCTCCAAGTAAGTCTAATTTACCATTTTATTTTACGCACAAATTGGTGGATTTTCCCATGAAAGAGTTGGGAATGAAAAAAAAAAAAAAAGGATAGAACTTTTTTCCTACCAGGTTTCAGTTGCAAGAGTTTTTTTTTTTTCCAATTTACCAGGTCCAGTGGCTGCATGGAAACAATTCATGGCAGGTTTGCCTTCTTTCCTTTTTCTTTCTTTCTTTCTTTCTTTCTTTCTTTCTTTCTTTCTTTCTTTCTTTCTTTCTTTCTTTCTTTCTTTCTTCTTTCTTCCTTCCTTCCTTCCTTCCTTCCTTCCTTCCTTCCTTCCTTCCTTCCTTCTTCTTTCCTTCTTTCTTTCTTTCTTTCTTTCTTTCTTTCTTTCTTTCTTTCTTTCTTTCTTTCTTTCTTTCTTTCTTCTTTCTTTCCTTCTTTCTCTCCCTCTCTCTCCCTCCCTTCCTCCCTCCTCCTGCCCCTCTTCTTTCTCTCCTTCTCTTTCTTTCTTGCATAAGGAGAAGAGAAAACTGTCTGGCAAATTAAAAGGATATTAAGTGGCAAACGAGAAACACTTGCTTTTGTCTCAAGAAATAGTCTGTGTGCCTCGGGTACATTCTTGCCCTTAGAAGAGACAGGACTTTGTGTTGGTAAATGTGAAAATGGAATTAAACCAACTACCTCTGATTCTTTCCAGGAATGATTTTCCACTTTGGAAACTCCATCCTGGATTTAGAGTAGAATTAATATTTTGTTTTCATAGAAATATCTTCTTCTGTGTTGTCTCTGTATTCTGTGCTGGCGGCCTATATCCTAATATCTTCCATTTGTATGCAATTGCTCACTCTGAGAATAAACAGAGTCGGGAGGTCCCCATGTGGGGTCGCCCTGGGAGAGCCCCGGGAGACACAGGGAACGCTTGTCTCATTGCTCAGAGAGCCAGGGACCTCATGGTTCGCACAGCTAGGCTAGGCGTGTGGAGACATTAGCGCCTCGCCAGGAGAGAACAAGAAACCATCTCACTATAAATCCAGATGCCTATTTTTACTCCTATTATTCTTAAAGTGGATAATTCTCTTTTCATGGGTATGTAATTGTTTTCTGAGCGCAAACAATGTCCAGGAAATTTTGCACCAGGAGATAAAAATTTCATCATTTGTGTTCAGCAGCTTGGAAATTAATTGGGGGTTGTTTTAAATGGAATTGAGAACCTACCTTTGAAATTTAGTTTTCTTCTAGTTATAAATAAGCCCAGGCTCTAAAATGATAGTAATAAGTAATTATTGAATAAATTAATTAGAAGATTAAATAGCAATTAACATTATTTATTCTAGAATACACATATTCATATTTATTATTATGAATATATTCTGGGTACAGAATATTTTATGATGTAATAATGATTATTGAAAAGTACCCTTATAACCCAAGCTGGTCTCTGAAACAAAGAAATTGAATTCATGCAACCTGGTGAAAAACATTAAACTGAATGCATTCGTATAAATCAGAAGTATTGCCTTTGTTTTTTGTTTTTTTTTTGGGGGGGGAGCGATTTAAAAAACTCTGTTGGTAGAGGTAAATACACGATTTTAGGTATCCTTCAGAAATGAAAACAAACCAAAGAAAATCTTTGGCTTATAATCTTTCTTTTCTACTTATTTTTATTTATTATTATTAATAATAGTAATAACACTTAATAATAATTATTATTATTTCCATTTTCTGGAAAGAATGTTGCCACTAATGCTAAGACTATTGATAAATACAGGATAACAGGAAGCTGAAAAAGATAAAAGGTTACTCCATCATCTAACTATTCCTCAATATCAGAATGGGTGGTCACAAGTAAATCAATGAGCTGTATCCCTTTTGGATTCATGGATCCCTTTGAGTATCTGATGGAAGCTGGGAGTTCTCTCTCCCAAAATGAACATGCATGAGAAATTTCATGTTTAACTTTAAGGGTGTGGCCTTCCTCCCTTGCCAGCCTGTTCATGACCTTCAGTGGGTTAATGACTCCTTCTGTACTAAAAACTCTAGAAGGGAGAAGTGCTGGTGACATCATTTGTGGGGTCCTGTACAAACTGAAAACCAGAGGCCTCTAGTTCAAAAATCACTAAGCATTTCAAGATGGTGATGACAGAGCACTAACCAAGTGTGGGATCCTTCTAAGCTGGGGGCCATGTGTAGCTGCACAGGATGTATGTCTACCCGTACTTTCAAGTGTAGCGTACTGGTTAAGATTTCAGGCTCTGGTGTGGGATATACTAAACTCAAATCATAGCTCTCCATGAGATTTCTTGAGCAAGTTACTTTTGATACCTACCTCAGGGCTATTGTGAAGGATAAATAAATTATTAATGGGAAATCCCTAGAATAGTAACGACTCGGTATTGGTTGTTGTTACTCTTCTTAAAGAAAAATGTTGTCAACTATAAATCACAGCATGTCACTCCCTTGGTTCAAATCTCTCAATGGCCCATAGCAATTAGAACACCCTCCACAGCAGGCTTGAGCATCCTACATAAGCTTACTGCTGCCTGCCTCCCCGACTTCTCTCAAAACTTCTGCTTTTGCTCAACACACTCAAGCCATCCTTCTCTTCCACCAGTTCGTTACACATGCCAAGTCCTCTTTCATCTCAGGGTCTTTGCACAGACTCTCCCTGCCTGCCATGTTCACCCCAACCTCAGCCAATCTCTCTTTGCACATATCCCCAGGTCAGCTTCAACGTTACCTCCTCAGAAAGGCCTCTCTTCTTTGTGTCCACCTTTTCTTCTTTTTGTTTTTACTTTACTGAGATATGATTTATATACCATAAAAGTTTCATACCATAAAATTCATGCAGAGCTGGGAGACAGGGCTTCATCCGTATCTGAATCTTCATCAGCAACTTACTAATACCCCCAAGTACCACAGGATGCTTGCTATGCAGTACAGCTTTGGGGCAGATCTTTGAGGCTCTCTTCCAACCTGATTCACAAACCACAAGCCCCTCTGTTACTGACATTCTCACACCATCATCTTCTGTGGATGGTAAGATGATGATTTCTATTTTTTTCTCTTTTTTTGATTTCCTTTGTTTTCTATTTCTTCCTAAAGAAACGTACATTACTTTGATTTTTTTTCTAAGTAATACAAATCAGTTATTGAGAAGAAGGAACTTGTGGGAGATCTTTTCATGGTGGTAAGTGGAGAAATTAGGCAACCATATAAGCAGAGGGGGTGGCAACAGGAAAAGATCATTTGCTGGACATGGTATAGACTGTCACCCACAGGGGACAATTTTCACCAAAAAGATTTGCAGCTCCCCCAATTATCCTTCTATTATCTTTGAAGTTGATGCCTGAAATCTCCACCCTATTTCTTAGAGTGAAGGCTTCAAGGGTCTCTAATGGAATCCATAAGGAAAGCTAAGTGATCATTAGTCATTATCAGCTTGGTGTAAATTAATTTGTAAGACTATTTCCACTTACTTTGTGCGGTCTTATAAGAACAGGACCCAGGCTAGCTAGTTTTTGCTGAAAAAGGCATGGTGATAAAGGTTTGGACTTCTGGAAACACACAGGGTTAGTCAGCTATGCAGTAAATCCAGGGGGTAAATATTGAGCTCAGGTGAGGAGCGAGAATGAAATGCAGAGGAGTAAAGAACTGGCCCCGGCCACACTCTCAATGTAATACAAAGCTTGATACTTGGATTATGCTTTTCTGTGTTGTTTCATGTGGGTGGACTCATTGTTTTAGAATCAGAATCCAGATTGCAAGAGTCAGTGAATGATAACTTTACAGGAGAACATTAAAAAAAAAAATAATCATTACCTTTTGTTGTGCACCTAGTATGTGTCGGGCACGACACTAAGTATTTTGCATATTTTATTTCTCTTAATGCCTCAGATACATTTATGAGGTTGCATAGAGCAAAGGATGATTAGGAAAGTTTCCTAAAATCATAAGACCAATAGTGGAGAATTTGAACTCAAATCTGTCTGATCCCAATTTTCTTCCCGTTTCTTTCTCTAAGGCCAATAGGGATATATTTTTCTTAAGGTCTCCTTTTGTGTCCAGCTAGAGAAAATGCTTTACTTTTAAAAGGATCCCCAGGTGGGATCAGACCCATCTGAGACAGATCATTTCTATAGCCTAAGGTCTACTAAATTGAGGTATTAACTACATCTGTAAAATCCCTTTACTGCAGTACCTAGATTAGTGTTTGATTGAACAAATGTGAGATGGGGATCGTGGGGAGACCCTCTTCAGAATTTTACCTACCACATAGAGTCTTTCAAACTGTTGGATTGATGATAATTGAATTAATTTTTATATGACCTAAAATGATACTTCTTTTGACAGATAATCAATTAATACTTGTAAACACTAAGATTAATACACTGGCGTTAAGTATCATTAGGATCCTATCTGCAAAAAAAAAAAAAATCTCTTCATTTCCTTCATTTTATTTCTCCATCATATACTCTTTGGGTTATAATACTATGTTGTTTCGTCACATAGTTTTTGAAGTTTGCAATTTGTTTGGAGTTCAAAGGAAATGTCACTTCCCACCCCCCCAATTTTTAATAATGCAAAATATTCTCTAACTGATTTCTGGATAAAAACACAGTTGACAGGGAAAAAAATCTTTTCACTCAATAAGGGAAAACAGTGAATTAATGAGTATTTAGTTTAATTTTTTAAAAAAACTGAGTATTGGCAGATCAGAAGTTGACAAAAATTATTCTGGTCCAATTTGTGGATCAAATGCAAATAGCCCCTTCTTTGCTTCTTTCTAATGGATTGCAATTGAAATGTTACATTTTCATTTTAGACTGACAGAAAAAAAACACCCAGCAATATTCTGAGGCCAAAAATTATGGCTGGAACCTCTAAGTAAGTCATTTTATAACAGCTTTGTTCCCTGGATGCTGGCTTATCAAAAATGCCCAGGATCTTATTGAAGTGAACTATTCTAATGAAAAAGATGTGGTGAACAGACATGGCTCTAAGCAGCAATGGTTTTCCAGTCTCGCTTCTGGTTTCATGTGGGAAAAACTTGAAGCTGCAGGGTGACCACAGAGTATGATAATATTCAGAGGAATCCAGGATTTTCCAGGTGGAATATTGGCAGAATCGGCAAAATATGTTTCATCTTTGTGAAAAACAGTTATAGTTTCCAAGCACTGGAAAAGCGCTCAATATCAATCACTCGCTCATTTAGACGACAAGTGTTTTTTTTCATTGCCAGGCGTGCCAGGCACTGTCCTAGGCACTGCAGAATCAGCAGGGAATGGAACACAATCAAAATTCCTGACTTGATGGAGGCTGTATAAGGAGGGGTTTGGCCAGGGGCCTTAGGGGAATGTGCTGTCTTATATGTATCAAGCAGGATGCACCGTCATGATCAAACTTGCAGCCAGATTGATATGCTCCAACGGGACATGTACGTGGGGTTTGCATCCTTGAATGGTTGCAAGCCTGACATTGACGGCCAAACATAATAATATCCTCACAAAGCCACAGAGGCAGAGCATTTCAAGAGACGGCACCATGCTGGAGATCCCATCCCATCCTAGATTTCAGTTGCTTCCTCCGAATCGATTTTCTTCCCTCAAAACGGTACAGCGGAGCTGCACCGAGTGGTGGGAGGGCAGTGACCTCCTCTGCTGAGAATCACTTCTTCCCTAAAATGAAACCGATTATGGTAGGCTGAATAATGGCCCCTAGCATGTTCACGTCCCAAATCCCCAGAGCCTGGGAAAACCTTCCTGTACATGGTAAAAGAGACTGCAGATGGGATAAATCAAGGATCCGGAGATGGGAGAGATGAGTGTGGGTGATCCAGGCGGGGCCAGTGCAATCACAGGGGTTCTTAGGAGAGGACAGCAGGAGGGCCAGGGCCATTGATAGGAGAGATGAGGGCAGAGAAAGTTGGAAGGTTGGAGAAATTCGAGGATGGGGCTGTGAGCCAGGAAATGCAGGGCAGCCCCTAGCAGCTAAAAAGACAAGGAAACATTCTCCCCTGGAGCCTGCAGCAGGAAGCAGCCTTGCTGACGCCTTGATTTTATCCCAGACAGGTGGATTGGGACTTGAGACCTCCAGGACTGCATGAGGATGTGTCTGTGTTGTTTTAAGCCACTAAGTTTGTGGTTATTGTGACAACGGCCGCGGAAATGGATGCATCGCCGAAGTTGCCCTAAAACTGTATGTCTGGTTACTTAATAATAATGATTTCCAAGAAGAGGCAGCATAGCCACTTTCAGACTTCAGCTGGGAAAGCCACACTGGCATTAGGAAGGCTCACGCAGGGACGCCTGGGGGGCTCAAGGGCGTGATCCTGGGGTCCTAGGATCGAGTCCCACATTGGGTTCCCCGTGGGGAGCCTGCTTCTCCCTCTGCCTGTGTCTCTCATGAATAAATAAATAAATAAAAATCTTAAAAAAAAAAAAAAGAAGAAGGCGTAGGCACATTTCTTATAAGAAGAGTTGCTCATACCTAAGAGATGAGCCCTGCTATGTGTCAGGCACCGTCCTTCGTGACTGGCAGATCATCATCTGCCATCAGGAACTAATTTAGTCCCCCAAAGAACTCTTTAAGGTAAGACTATTATTATGCCATTTTGCCAGTGAGAAAACCATCCAGTGTCCCAGCCCACGGTGAGGGGGGACCTCTAGCCGAAGGGCCGTGACCCCTGAGTCCCCCATCCACTGTACCTGCTACACCTACACGCACTGGCCCGTCCGGCTCGGCAGAGGGATCAAGTCTTTGAGCAAAGCCAGAAGTCACTTAGAATAAAGGATAGTGAAGCAGGCCAGGTCATTTTGCTGAGTTAAACGGCTTTTGATCTATGATGAAGTGTAATTATAATGATTATAATCTCGTTATCTTGCTATCCTTGTGGGGCTCATCAGGCAGCTCCTGAAGAAATTTTGCAAAAACCTTTGCAGTCGAGGCAACCATGTTGGGGGAAAAAATAATGTTACATCCTCCTCGGGGACTGCTCCGAAGAAAACATCTATTTACCACCGACACCTGCAGGACATCCTCTTCTAAGAGAAGCACTAGGGAAAATGAGGTGGAGTCTTTACAGGAGACAGAAACCCCAGACCAGGGCTTTTAGGATCCTGTCTTGGCAATCTGCTAACGGGCCCCCCTGTGGGACCTAGCCCCTCTAGATCCGGAATGGGACAGAGAGGTATCCTGGTTCTCGCCTTCAGATCCCCTGCAGCAGAGGGGAGGTACGCTAGGGGGGAGCGCACAGAGGCTCCCCCCAGAGCAAGGTGTGCCTCTCCTGCAAGTCTGACCCACGTCCTGGCAATGTTCCTCCGTTGTAACAAAAACAGATGCTTTCCTGCGGCCCAGTGCCTTCTGGTGGAAGCCAAGGACCAAATTCTCCTCGAGATCCCAGGCGGGGAGTGGCCTTCCCCCGCCAGGCCAGGCCAGGCCCTTTGTCACCAGGAGGATTCTGAGCTTCCTTCCACCAGCCCTAGAGGAGTTTTCCATGCAAAGCTTCACAACCACAATAAGATATTTACTGTCTCTATCGGGGAGATCAAACCCACACCCGGATGTCACATTTCTCAAATTCCATCAGTAGATCAGACAAGCCGTCTCTGGAAAGAGGACATTCCAGCCGGCAAGTTCAGAGCGCGCTGGCTTCCAGGGCCCTTCCCTTCCTATTTCCTGTCATGCACCTCGAGCCTTTGTTGTCTCTGCAATGCTGATAAATCAATCCATCAAAAAATTTCCTCAGTGAAACTCAATCAAGAAAGGTCATGTCAGCGGGAGAGGAACAGATTAAATTAGCATCAAATTAGACATGGAAAGTGAGTTCTGTCAAAATCATCGCAGCGCTCAGCACAATTAGAATATGTTAATTATGCATTTCATTAAGGTGGATGTGAGATGAAATGTCACTGGGGTAGGCATCCGAAAAAGGGAAGATTGCCAGGCACAACTTTCTCTAGACAATGTGTGACACCTTCATTAACATCAAGAATCACAAGTCTGCCTTGACTTTTTCTGTAAAGGATTAAACCATTAACTGTTTGCTGGCTCCTCTCATTTGTGCGGGGGTCCCTGTCCTGGTGCGGGGGGGGGGGGGCCCCTCCTGAGTGACTGGCTTGCTCTGCCACCACCATGGCCCCAGGGGCTGCTGGGAGTGCCCGGTGGGCAAGGGAGAGGGTGGCGGGTTTTAATGAACTCCCTGGAAGCTTCGCGGGGATCACGCCACTGCCTTAGGGGTGGCAGGGTGCTGAGAAATGAGGGGTGAGGATTACAGGGGGAGGGGAGGAGGGGCGGGGGGGTGGAGGCTCTTGGCTTCATTCTTGGGGATGAAAGATATAATCAACGTAATGGGGGGCGGGCAGGGGGAGCAGATTTACAAACTTACACCCGGCGAACTCTAATTTGGTGAATTATTTTGCGGATCGCTCTGAGTCATGGTAACCAGGAGGCTTTCTCCTGGAGTGAAGTGGTTCTTGGCGAGGCAGCTTCATAAAGTACTTGCTCGATGCTTACGGCGGTAGGAGTTTTCGTGTGTGCTGCCTCCTTCTGTGAGTTCTCCTAACAGACCCTTCCTGAATGTTCCTTTGCTGGGGGAAGGATGGGGCCTGTCCTCTGCATGGGTCACCTCCCTGACGTTTGTCCCCTCTGCCTCCTTTTCCAGGGGTCCGGAGGCAATGGCCCATCTGTGGGGACTCCCAATTGCCTCCCCGGGGGGTGTTCTCTCACCCCTCTCTTGTGCTGGCCCCCACCTTCCACCTGCCCACCCCGCTCCCGACCCCGTAACACCCACAAACACGCTCATCCACACTGGGCCTCGTTGCTCCTCAGCCTCTTCCTCGAGTCTCCAGGGAAACCTGGCTTCTTCCAGGAGGTCGCCCCTGACTCCTGGCCTCGGATCTCCAGTAGATGCCTTCTGCTCTGCTGGGACCCTGGCCTTGCTTGGATTCACCAGCATCCCCTTCTGTGGATTGCACGACAGTAACTGGAACACACACACACACACACACACACACAGGGCACCGCGATCCCCGTGGAATTGTCCATCCACCCGCTAGGTGGTAAGTTCTCTCTCTGGATGCGTATGTTTTGAATCTGTCTTGGTAGGTAGAGTGTGTTCATCAAATCCAGTTTTTAGGGAAAAAAAAATGAATGCTCAGGTTATGGAATTTTACCATGATCTACATTCTGGCTTTTACGGGTAGGAGAGAAAGCGAAGGTTATAGACTTTATCTCCAGCCTTTCTCAACAGGGTTGCTTTTTGTCATCTTAAATTAATACACACCCATCAATATATACCCATTTCGAACATAGCCAGTTGGAATTAATTTTCTCTAATGCTCAGTGTTAAACACAGTGGCTGACACACATCCCTGCTGCCATTTTTTTTCCCTCACTCATCCACCAAGGAAGTTATTCTGTGAATTTGCCTGATTTTTCTTTTTCTCCCTCTCTTCCTCCTCGCCATCCCTCCTCCTCTTCTTTGCTCTCTTTCTCTCACTCTCTAGGATAAAACCATTGATCAGCCCCTGGTTTCTGACCACACTCCTAAGACAACCACTTTTAGATCCAAATTCTTTTGGGGATTTGCACAGCGGAAAATAACCTTACTCTCAACTATAACGGCCAAACAGACAGAATGATCCACTAAGTGACAGGAGGCTGTTTTCTCGTCTAGGTAATGTGAGAATAACCTTCTTCATCGCATGCGTTAATTAGGAGAATATAGGCAAGACGCAAAGAGCGGGATCCAGCACGTAATAAATCCCCTAAATGACAGTGATGATGAGTAGGAAGACGATGAGGATAAGAACCATGAACTGGTACCTGTGCAGCAGTTGGAAGCTCAGGAGCCAGCCCAGAGTCCTATTCTGAAAACATTGCATCAGCATAAATATCTCAATTTACAGGGAGAAAAGACAGAATTGGCTACCATGGCCCATTTTAAATTTTACGTGAGAACAAGGAAACACGCCGGGGATCGGGACCCTCTGGCAGGAAACACTCCGGAGCTGTGGGGTTCTGGAGCGAAACTTTGCCCTGTGCCAAAGGCCCAGAGGAATTCCAAGGGAACCGACAAGGGAAATTGCAGAGTCTTGCTGGAGCCCGGGATGGGCTATTCATGCCCCGCTCTCCAAGCTGTCTGGTTTTCTGAGCTTCATTTAATTTTTAGGATCACCTGGGGCCCAGCCTGTTAGAAAGGGGAGGACAGTGGAAATTACTCATGAGCTGGCTCTGATTTGATGAAGCCAACTGCTTCACCTCGTGGCAAGAGCAAGTGGAAGGGGAGGAGGGGGAGCGCTCGCCCGCCTGGGTACAAAGCCTCCTCCCAGCCTGCCGTGCCTTCTAGCTTCCTTGTCAGCACTGCCATTGATATTAAAATCAAGGGGTTGGCACAAAGCTCGTGGTAGCATTGGCATAATTCCAGGCTGGCTCTAATGAGCCTCACCTGGGCTAATTACATTTTTTACAAACCCCCGCCGGAGAGGTTGGGGTTGCCAGTTGGTCGTTTGCAATGATAGTGACTGGGATTTCTCAGCTCTGAGATCTCATTCTATCTGCTGGCAGTCGGAGCTCCAGGGGGCCAGAAAGTGGCCCAAGGGGCTCCGGCTACTTCCCCGGGTGGCCACATGGCAGCTACCGTATTGGTTCCAGAAAGCAAAGTAGGCGGTACAGTCGGCGGAGGTGGTCCTCAGCCTGGCTACTCCAAGGCCGGGCTCACCTGCTGTCCCGTTATACATATGGGCCCTCAGGCCTCACCCCAGACCCATGGAATCAGACTCTGCACTTCTAACGGGATCCTTAGGTACAGTCAAGGGTGAAAAAACCCCCAGTATAGACTTTCCACAAGGGGAGAGAAATACATTTCTCAAAACGGTGCAATTGTCAATAGGGAGAAAGTATTTCCTATAAGTATAGAGCATAAAATGTGCAGAGGCCTTGTGCGGGGGGGGGCGGCATCCTACCATTTGTCATTTGTTGAGTTGCGCCAGGGATTTCACTTCTTTGAACCTCAGTTTCCTTGTCTGTAAAATGGGCATAATTTTAGTCTCTCCGACATAGGTGATGGTGAGGATTAAATACTATAATGATATTTGTGGGCTTCGTAGCAGGGTAGTTGGGCCATAGCAAGCACTAGAGATATTACTTGTCATTGTTGTTGGTGTTACTAGGAAATCGTTGGTCCCCAGTGGAAACTCACATTCTCATTCAGTCCTTTACTGGCCATCACATTGGGCCTTAGCTTCAGTGGCTCTCTCTGTAAAATAGAACAGTAGTAATTTTTGTGAGAGCATTAAAAGAGATACTACAGGCCCCCTGGCTGGTGCTCCTTGAAATTGTCAAAGTCACCAAACAGAGAAAATGTTTGAGAAGCTGTCACAGCCGAGAGCAACCAAAGGAGACAGCGTGCTGTGTCCCGGATGGGAACCTGGGGTAGGTGAAGGGCATCAGGGAAAAATAAAGGAAAGGTGAACCAGGTATGGATTCTAGTTAATAAGAAGGTATCATATTGGCTCATTAGTTATAACCAATGTGCCACACCCATGTAAGATGTGAAGAAGAGGGGAAACTGGGTGCAAGGCATGTGGGAACTCACTGTGTTAGTTTCTCCATACTTTTTCTGTAAATTATTTAAACTTTTCTAAAAAGTAGTGTGTGTACACTCATTTGTGAAGAGGGTGACACACCAGCAGTTCCTCCTCAGCGTATCCTGTGATTGTGCTTATTCTTTGGCTGATGCCCTGTGCCCAGGTCCATCCTGGGGCCCTGTCTGAGCTGAAGGTCCTCCTGCCCCTTCTGTCCTCAGTGTCACTCAAAGCAGCCCATTCCTGGATGAAGAGTCTTCCTGTAAACAGACATGTCTTGTCTTCAGCTGTGAACAGTTACCTCTAGGCTGGTTGATATTCATTTTTACCTTCTCAGTGTAAAATAAAAGTCTAAAAATACTTTTTTTTTGAAAAAAAAAGTAGTGTGTGTATATATATACACACAAATATATGTATATTTTATATATATAAGATTTATTTAAGATGTATATATGTATGTAAGATTTTTATAAGATGTAAAAAAGATTTATTTTAAAATTTATTTGGGGGAGGGTATGCAGAGAGAGAGTCTCAAGTAGTCTCTGTGTTGAGCACAAAGCCTGATACGGGGCTTAACTTCACGACCCTGAGATCATGACTTGAGCCGAAACCAAGAGTCAGACACTTAACTGACTGAGCCTCCCAGGTGCCCCAAAAAGTACAGTATATTTAAAAATGGCTAAGAGATAAGCATGAAAAGCCTCAGCCTAGGTGACCAGCTTGTCCCCATGCACCAGGGCCAATCCCAGCGCTGGGGCTGAGCATCCCCGAAGCCCCTCAGGCTCAGGCTGACCCGGATGGCTGGTCACCCTTCCCGAAGCTCGGAGCCTGGCACAGCACAGGAGCCCAGTCTGTGCTCCCCACATGTCTGGTCCCTGGTGGTCAGCTCAGCCTGCTGCAAAGGTGGGTGATTGGAGGTGAGTGAAGGCGAGCTGAGTAGCTCTGCCTTCATATCTACTTTTTCAGAGAAGAACAAAGCAGGGCAGGGAATTCACTGACTGACCTGACGAATATTACTGAGCATCTATCTGCTATGGTCAGAGACTGTGCTCTGCCCTGGGGACAGAGGCCCTGGGGACACACAGATGCAGAAGGCCTTGGTCTGAGGCCTGCAGTCTCATAGCAGACCTACAGCTTGCACAACAATAATAGCAAGAATTCAAACAAGTCCAGCAACAAACAAGCCTGCAGAGTAGCTGGAGATACCCTTGGCTTTTTCTGACCAGGAAATGAAGGTTCAGAGGGGTCAGACAGCTTGCCCGAGAGGATGCAGAGCCGGGACCTACCCCTGCATCTCTCCATCTCCTAAGCGCTGTGGCTTTCCAGTTACCCCATAGCCACTAAATTGACATTTAGTTCAGGTGGAGAACATATGAGAAAGTTGCATTTCTTCCACACTGCAATCTGTGGACTGGTGAGTGTTTTGTTATGTTTAGTTTTTACCCATTGCAGGTATAGCCTGACTCTTTTGGTGACTAGGTCGAGCTTAGTTCTTATTTCTGTCTTCTGTTCTTGTAGCCGGTGACTCAGAGGGGAAGAATCTGGAATCCACTCCCATTAGCCCATGCACTGGCCAGCGTGATCCCACTTTGCTACAACAGCTTCATCGGTGGCTCTGATTACTGGCAGCGCTCGCCTGGCTCCTGCCCATGGTTGCAGTGTGCTGACGTAGCCCTGACCTCAAGTGGCCCTGGTGAAAACCTGCGAGTCAAGGCCTGCAGGGAATCTGGGGCAGGACTCTCACCGTCAGCACAGCTGGGATGCGGGGCTGGGTGGCCCTTTGTTGGGGGGTGGGAGGGCTGTTCTGTTCACTGTACGACCCCAGGCAGCAGCCCCGGCCTCTACCCCCTGCCTAGCACCCCCTCCATCGTGACCACCAAAAATGCCTCGGGGCATTGCCAGCTGTTGCCTCGAGGGCAAATTCACCCGTGGTGATTTCAAATCCACCATGCTCAATTACGACAGAGTGACCCAGGATAAACGATTTAACCATAAAATGCCCGAATCACTTCTTTTGGAAAAGGAGATAGTAATTGCTTTTACTGTTCATTCTTGTGTTTTGGATCCAGTGGGTTCTCATAGGAGGACATCCCTGTGATGGCCAAGGGCCTCCCAGAGGTTTCTGTGCTTTGCCCCAGCCCCGTGTTCTAGATGAGGAACGTTGAGGCTTGGTGGGGTTAAGAGACTTCCTCCAACCCAGGCTCATAGCTCTTTTTTAGAAGAAAATCCTTCAGTTGGTTGTGGGAAGAACTATGAAAACATTCTCTCCACTGGGGAAATGATGAATGCAGTAAGAACATTTCCCTGGTTGCGGAATGCTGACCCCCCGGCCAGACACCCTATGAAGAGCTTCTCAGGATCACATTTGCCTTCATGGCCATGCTGTGATGCAGATACACAGCATCTCTGCTTTCCAGGTGAGGACGTGGAGGCTCAGAGAAAGACGTTTACTAAAGGTTTACCTAAAGCTCCATGAGCAGTGGGGCCGTGAGCCTGTGATTTAGCCAAATCAGGCCTAGAGGGGCCTTATCTACTGGAGGAGTCATGTGCTACTTCCCCATGCTTGCTTCAGCATTAGCACTTGTCCTATTACTTATTTAATATTTTTTCTTTAAGTGGATTTACTTTTTGGCTTAAATATTTTAAAAAGCATTTTATGGTGCTCCTCTAAATTGAAAAGCCGCTTCCGGCAGCCACGCGTGGAAAGGGAATGAGTAGTTCGTGTTAGGAGTCAATGTTATTTATCTTTGGTAAATGATGAACAAGAATCGAATCTGGGCAGCACGTGGTTGTTCGGCCTCTTATACTCATTAAATGTCCAATAAATAGGTTGTGGAACCTCCTGTGGGTTGGCTCATTCAACATCCAGTCCCAGCCAATTTCCCTCTATCGGAGGATAGAGGATGAAAAACAAAATGCTTCACCTCCTGTCTTTTTTTGCAGCTGGGGGTGATCATGGGCCAGTGAGATGTATGGGGGATGGAGTCCGTCCTTGATTAAAAAGGCAAAACCTTGCTGGAAGATTTTCCTTCATCCACTCCCTCTTTGTGATGATTGGTTTTATATGTCGACTTGGCTAGGCTCTGGTTACCTACTTATTCAAACATTCGATCGAGGTGTTGCAGTGGGGGTGTTTTGCAGAAGTGATGGAATTCCATAATCAGTCGATTTTTAGTAAAGGAGATTATCCTCGGTACTGTGGGTGGGCCTCATCCAATCAGTTGGAGACCTTAAGAGCAGCTTGGGTTCCTGGGTTCCCGTCTGAGAGTTTCCAGCCTACTGGCTTGCCCTACAAATTTCAGACTTGACCGGCCAGACTCACAATTGCATAAGCCAATTCCTTAAAGGAAGCAAGTAAGTGGAATAAATGTATATTGTTGTTTCTCTAGCAAAATCCTTACTGATACACTCTTCTTCTGCTCTGTTACAGAGGGGACACGAGGTATGAAGATACATCTGCCATCTTGCTGCCATATGAGTGACAAACATGCAAGCTAGGTAGATTGATGTTAAGCCTGATGGAGCAGAAACTTTGGGAAGCAAGGGTCGCTTCACTGCGCTTACCCACCAGCCTGGACAGTCGACCTCCAGGCATCTTAATATATCTGAAACCAGAATCTTCTGATAGGGATGCTTGGATGGCTCCGCGGTTGGGCATCTGCCTTTGGCTCAGGGTGTGACCCCGGAATCCGGGATCAAGTCCCACATCGGGTTCCCCACAGGGAGCCTGCTTCTCCCTCTGCCTATGTCTCTGCCTCTCTTTCTCTCTGTGTCTCATGAATAAATAAATAAAATCTTTAAAAAAAAGAATCTTCTGATAAATGCTATCTTGCAACTAATTGACAGGGTTGTTTTTGTACTCCCCCCGCAACCCGCTTGGAGGTCCTTAAATAATGACACATCTTACTATGAGTGGTATCCTTGGTTTAATAAACTACGGGAAATACAAACCAAGTATTGACTTGATTTAAGCTATCACATATTTTGGAGGGGCCAATATGCGTGCACTTGATCTCCCTGGGCTTGAAGCTATGAAATAACCAACCCTGGAAGGGAATTGGGAAAATCCACATCTAGCAGCTGTACATGCAAACGTCTCTGCTCCCGACACCTCATCTTTTCTCCTACAGTCAGCCGCCACCTAACCAAGTGGTCACAGGCTCAACCTTTGATTCCTTGGTGAAGGTTTCTTTGCAAACAAACAGAATCCTCCATCTACCTGCATTTTACCTGATGAGAAAGAAAAGCTTTTCCCAAATCCTGTCCCTTCTCACCCCACCAAATCCACTTTTCTAGCTTAATGCAGGTTGAAATGAGGTTTTTTTTTTTTAAGTGATGAAAATATTATAGGAATTAAAAACCAAACCCATTAATATCCTGATTAGACTCCCCATGTTAATTGCAGATTCTTTCAGGCGACAGAACAGGTCACTGTCTGGGCTTAATGTGATAGCGGTGTTTAATAAGGCTGCCCGTAGGAGCAGCAGTTTGCAGCAAAAACTTCTGCTGCCTGGCAGATGAGGCTGGGAAGTGATTTTTCCTTTCTCACGCTTATGAGAAGGAACAGCAGGTACTGAGTGTTGCCTCTGGGGAAGGGGAGCCAGATTGCAAAAAGGGAACCGGGGCGCCTGGTTATTTCTTTCCTTTTTCAACATTCTTCCAGGAGACCTCAGTACACATTTTCCCTTTTCTTCCCTCTCCTGCATGTCCAAGAGGATGGTTCAGAGGAATCTCCCAGGCAAACCAACAAACTAACAACAATGGCAGGCAATTTTGGTAATGGAAGCAGTTTCTGGGACCCCCATTGCTGAAATGCCTTCCTCTTCCATCAATGGGTCCTGGGATCGAGTCCCACATCAGGAGAGCCTGCTTCTCCCTCTGCCTGTGTCTCTGCCTCTCTCTCTCTCTCTCTGTATCTCTCATGAATAAACCAAAATCTAATTCCAGCTTCTCCCACAGTTTTTAAAAAAAAAATAACTTTATTACTCTTCCCTACCGACTGCATTCATACATTTCCTAAAGATCTGCATGAGACCTATCTGACCTTACACGCATTAACCCAGCCTCACTCAACGCAAATATTAGTGCATCCAGAATCTGCGTGGACACTTAGTAATTCTATCCAAAGGAAAATGTGTTCTAATGCAGTAACAATTCATAAAAAGCCAGCGGAGGTGTTTCTCCCTCTGTCACACAATTTGCCAGAAACCCTGGCATCTTTTCCTCTTCGCTGTTGAGCCTGAGAACTCCATGCCTTGCAAAGTGTTTTATATTGAGGCCAGGCACATTGTGGGAAGAGATTGGGAAGGAGCCCTACATACTTCAGACGAATCCCAGACAGATGTCAGATAAACATATTTGAATAAACCAAATGTCACTTTCCTCTTTAATCGCTGGCTTCAGAGGAGCTGAGACTTTCTGGACCTTATCAATGTGCTGTCATCTTTGATTCTCCAGTCATATTTCAGGCACACTTTTTTTTTTTTAAGTGTCAAGATGATAGGGGTGCAGGAGGGAGAAAGTAGAAAGGATTATAAGTTTAGGTGAAAATAAAACATGTAAGCCCTACCAGAAGTCTTGGTCGACGTGATCTGAGAGTGCCTACTGATGCTGATTTTTCATCCTGGCTAATAGATCAGATTGGACTCCTGGGGATTTCTCATGATACACTAATGACGTTTACGTTTCTTCTTCTTCTTCTTTTTTTTTATTGTCATATTAAGTCACTCTTAACTTTAAAGGCATCGTATTTCATGTCATTTTTATATTTAAAAAGTGTGTGTATCACCACCAATGATTGCAGGGAAACTGGTAAAATGGGAATCCACTTTGGTTTTGATACCGTCCTAGCGTCAGGCAAGATGCTAACGGGGGAAGCTGGATGAAAGGTGCACAGAACTTCTCTTTACAAATGTTTTTATAACTTCCTGTGGGTTTATGATCATTTTGAACTAAAAAGTAAAAAAAAAAAATTTGTGTGCATGAGATTACATATAAACACAACCACGTAGAGACAAAAAGTGTAGATCATGGGTTGGCAAACTTATTCTGTAAAGGGCCAGATAGTAAGTAATAAATATTTTAAGCTTTGCAGGCCATGTAGTCTTTGTTCTGCTCTGCCACTGAATCATAAAATTAGCCAAAGATAATATGTAAACAAATGGGCATGGGAGTGTCCAATGAAACTTTATTTTAAAAACACCAGAAGCAGGGGACGCCTGGGTAGTTCAGCGGTTGAGCATCTGCCTTCGGCCCAGGGCCTGATCCTGGAGTCCCAGAATCGAGTCCCACAGTGGGCTCCCTGCATGGGGCCTGCTTCTCCCTCTGCCTGTGTCTCTGCCTCTCTCTCTCTCTCTGTGACTCTCATGAATGTATAAATACATCTTTAACAAAAATTAAAATTAAAAAAAAAAAAACATGGGAAGCAGGCTGAATTTAGCCTAGGGCCTCTGTTTGTCAACCCCTGACCTAGACTTTGTGTACCAAACATTGCTGTCTACTGAGATGTTAGTAATACACGTTCACATCTTTCTTCCTCCCCACCCCACCTCCCTTGTGGTCTACCTGAATGCTTTAATTTCCCTTTAGCGGGTATTTGTTATTTATATTATTAAAAAAGATTCTTGCTGGTTTCGAGAATTTCTTGAAAAGATATGGAGGACTACCTTGGATATCTTATGGAACTTGGCACCATTTTCTCTTTTCTCCACACCATCATTAGTCCATATAGTTAGTTGAGATGAGGAATCTGTGTTTATGACTAAATGCCCCGTGTGGGATTATCTGGCCATCACTCCAGGGTGGTTATGCTCAGCTGGGCCAGCAAACGCCAGAGCCATGACACTGAGGTTGATATGGGTGACCGGAGGGAGAGAGGAAGCAGGGCTTTCCGGGGCTGAACTTGGTCCTAAGTGGCTTTCATTTGCTAGATCACAGACACATGGGCCTCGGGTCTGCATGCAACCACCACCCCCAGACTTCCTGCTTGTAGGAAGCCAAGGAGAAGACAGGCTTTTTTATTCTTTTACTTTTTTGCTTTAAGTTGATTTTGCAATTAACAGGGTACAATCGAGGCACTTCCTGAAATTTTGACTTGGGGACAAAGAATTGAAATTTATCACGCTGGATCGCTGCCTTAAGCCCGACTCTAGACAAAACAGTCTCAACAGACAGTTGTCTCTCCGGTTTTTAAAGTTCAACAGGAAAGGAGACAGAAGTTGAAATTCTTTGGCAAATGCATTCCAGTGAGGAGAAACATTCCTGTTTTATATTAAGCTTAAAACCTTTCTGATGGCAATATTCAGACCTTGAATTTATGGCGGAACCTGATTTTCTAGTAGAAATGATTCTTGGCTAAAGTCCTGAAGCTTAACATTTTGTGGAAATGATCAATAATAGTGTCTTTAATTGCTAATTCAACTAACTATTCATACCCTGCCACTGGTAGGTATAAAATTTCTAGGGTACATATCAAGCAGACGAGGGGGTGATGGCTTTGAGGTATGGAATTTGCTTTATTCATATTCCACCTCCCGCCACAAAAAGATTTAAGGCGACATAAAATGGAAATAAATAATAAAGCTAATTAAAGGAGGAGAAAGCAAATACCTTCATGATAAAAATTAAAATAGTTCCTGTGATTAACCATCCAAGCCTGATATGAGCTTCCTGGCAACCAATGCAAAAAAAAAAAAAAAAAAAAAAAAAAAAAAAAAAAAAAAAAAAGAAAGAAAGAAAGAAAGAAAAGAGAAGAAAAAGAAAAAGAAAAAGGACAATACAACATTCAATCTTTTTATGATCAAGATAGAAAGATGCCAATTCCTCACTAGAGTAGAAAGGAAATGCCTCACCACAGATTCTACATGAACAGTATTGATTATCGATGGCTTGTCAATAACAAATCATTTATCAGTTGGAGCAGAGGTGTCAGGGAAAGTGCACCGTGTTTGACATACTCCTGTGCACATCCCTCGTCTCGTCAACAGAGTAAAAAAGTTCAAGTTACCGTGTCTCCAGTTCGGAAGCTGCTAAGAAATAAGTAGTCTCTGTCGCAAATGATAAGTCTGTAAAGCTCAGATCCCAACTACTGGTAAGCAGAGTTGGAGCACCTGTTCATGTGAATTTTTTAATAAGATGTAGCACAGAGAAAGCGTGCAGCTAGGTTTACGCTAGTCCTGGAGGTTGACCTAGAGGAACATACAGTCTCTCGTACTTGTCATGATGCAAGAGCAGGTTTGGACTCTGGGTGAGCAGCACTGTCTTGTTTACCTTCCCTTGCTCTGTCACCAGCACACACCCCCTCCCTCTTCTTTAAAACCCTCCAATGGCTTTTTTTTTTTCTTGCATCCTTTTTTAACATGGGCCTTGGGTCCCTGAACCATCTTGGTTCCTTCCTGTCCCTTTGAATTCACTTCCTCCTATTTGTTGTCAAGTCCACAAGGCCTTTCTGTCCCTCACAGGCACAGTTCATTCTTCCTTGGAGGCTTGGCTTGGTGGTTCTTTGCATGGCTGCCCGCTCCTCACGCACTGGTTTCACTTTGGTCAGGACTTCATTGATCATCCTGGGTGCACTGGTTACACCGTCAACCTGGTCAGAAGCGCCTCGGCCTGTGTGGGTGCCTTCAAAGCCTGTTTGTTTTCTCTCTCTGTGCTAAGTTACAAGCTAGTCCTGCTGCGAGCAGGAGCCTTCTCTCATTGTTCACTGCCTTAGGACAGTCCTTGGCACATAACAAGCACTTAGTCAATATTTATTTTATCAAAGAATGAACCACCAGGCAACCACAGAGCTAATATCGCATCTCTTGCAGACAACCCTTGACATTGCGTTGGGAGGATCTTCCTGACCTCATTGGAGCTGTAGGATTTGGGCCAATGCATTTGTTTCTAATGGATAATAGAGTTAATGGCTATGCATCAGGAATTGCTCAGGAACCTGAGAACACACAGCCAGTGGCCAGATGTTGGCCCTCCTTTGACTGAAGGAGTAACGTGTTAACTCTGTGTTCTGGTTTGATATGTTCTCCCCAACAGACTAAACAAATGCATGTGGTGGAGTGTTCTCAGCTCCCAGGGGCTGTGGACCAGGTGTGATCTGAGAGCAAGGGCTCACTCTCATCCGTGTCCTGAGCATCCCCCCACTGCACATACAATGTGTGTGGCTTCAGGCTTCCATGACCTTCTTGGTTTCCAATGTTTTCCAGGACATGAACTTATCCACCACAGGAGCTGATTTTCATCCGGGAAATCTGATCATAATAATCGTAGACCTGTTGACTCTTGCCAGCTTGCAAGGGCATGGGACATAGGATCTTCCCAGATTCTCAAATTTGTGAACCCAGGCTTGCTAGGATATGGGCTCCTGGGATTCTCCCAATTTTTATTTTCTTTGTGAGTCACATGTTTTCTGTAAATACTTTTATACAGCAAAGTTTTTCAACCCTCACACATCATGTGATCTCCACAAACTTCATGGCACTTCTCCATAATGGAACAGAGTATTAATATCACTTAGTAGTATGGCCTACATTATGATGAGCGAGGGAGGGCAAAGTCACATTGAGAATGGATGCTGGGGGGCTGACCAGGGGCACTTACTGGGTTATTGACTTGCTCTTTCTCATTAGCATTGCAACACAAATCAAATTTATGCCACAGCAAAAATATAAGTTACCGCATCTCTATCATGTGGGCTGCTGAGAAATAAATGGTCAAATTCACAGATTCAGCCACAAATGCTGAGATTCTAACTAGCTACAAACTGGATTTTGCTTTTTATGTGTGCTTATTCCACGGAACTGTGAGCTCATTCAGGATAGAAGTCCTGTCTTAGTCTTTATTATTATTATTTTTTTAGATTTATTTACTTATTTTAGAGAGAAGGTGGGAAGGGGCAGAGAGAGAGAGAGAGAAACTCAAGTAAACTCCGTGCTGAGCATGGAGCCCGGCATGGGGCTCAATCTCCTAACCCTAAGATCATGACCTGAGCTGAAACCAAGATTGAACACTTAACTGATTGCCACCCAGGCACCCAGTCTTTCTTTCTTTCCCTAGTACTGAACACAAAGAAGGCAATTGCTCCATATTGGGTGACTTGAATGGATGGAATCTCCCAGTACTATCTGAAATTCCACCATTAGCGATGCGTTCCTTCATGTTACCGCTGTCTTTCCTTCCTTGCTCATTCCCAAAGAAGCGAGTTGACAATGAGGAGGCACGTGAGTAGGACACATGTGGACACTTCATCCAAGACACCATGGCTGCCATTTCTAGGACTGGCAAGTCCTTCTTGGTTCTTTTTTTCTATTTCCAAGGATACCCAAAAAAAGTCACACAGTTGGAAACAAACAACGAACAAAACAGTCTACTCACCCCTCCCATGGAGCTCATTTGCCTGAGTTAGATGTTGGGTGGCCCTTTGGGAGAGCTTCCAGAAGGCAGACCTCATGGCGGGCCTATAGATGTGGATGCTCCAGGCCCTGACTGTGGTCCTCTACCTGGCTGCCATGGCCCTCCTGAGTGGGCCTGATGTTCCCTCCACTGGAGGGCAGTGGTGCCCACGCACAGGAGCCAGTTGCCCTCCCTGGGCCTGCTTCAAAGTCTGGAAGAGCTTCCCCTTCATGGCCCCCCTACTTAGCCCTGCGTCCTTACCTTTCTCTTTACTGATGACTTTTTCCCTTAGATCTAGACTCAGGGAGAGTCATTAAAACCCTCAAGTTATAACAAACTCTGACCTGTAAGATGTAAGGAGGCTGATGAAAGTGCACAGAACTTGCTCTAAGACAATGAACGAACTGCTGGAGATCTCAACTTGAGGACATGATAATAGGCATAAGTGTTAAAAAATTCTAAAGAAAACAGGGAAAAATAAAACACTTCAGGTGGAAAAACACGGATCTTCACCTTGCAGTCCTTGTGTTCATAACTCGGTTTAACCAAGACCAACACTGCTTCTGGATTAGTCAGTGCCCCCTGGCAAATCTTTCTCCCAATAATTAGGCCTCAGAAACAGCCAGATTCATGCATTTTGCTGTGGTTGGAGCCACATTGACTCTGGCACTCCATTTACTAATTTGGTCATTTTTTGGTTCACGAATTCAACCAGCCATCAGCGGTTGAGCACAAAGCTGGCTGCCTGACACAGGGCTGAGCCCTGGCTTCCCAGTCCCCGCTCCCAGGTGCTCTCAATGGAGCAGAATGGTAAATAAAATGCCTTTGTTTATTTATTCATGACAGACACAGAGAGAGAGAGAGAGAGGCAGAGACACAGGCAGAGGGAGAAGCAGGCTCCACAGAGAACCTGACGTGGGACTCGATCCTGGGTCTCCAGAATCACACCCTGGGCTGCAGGCGGTGCTAAACTGCTGCGCCACCGAGGCTGTCCAATAAAATGCCTTTGATGCAGTGAAATCAACACTACAGTGGAGGGACGAACAGGGGACAAAGTACCAGCTTTTCTCTGGAAGGTCAGCAAAGCCTTCACAGAGGATGTGACACCTGATTGCAGACTCAGATGGTGAAAAGGAGTCTGACTCTCTCCCTCCCCGTGACCCAGAGCTGCGGCCCCAGGACTAGTGCTGGGCCAGTGAGCACGAGGTGACAGGGGAGGGTGGGTGCTGCCTGTCGTCTGATGTGGTCAGGAGGCACGAGAAGCTCCCTTGATCTCACATCCCCGTGCTCTGGGACACAGCTCCCACCCCCAGAACCTGTTTCTGTGTGTGTGAAAGCATCTCTTAATAAGGTCTGAGTCAAAAGGCAAGTGTTTCACGTGGAGGGGTGACGAGAGCAGTGTTAGGGATGGTTGTAGAAGGCTCAAGGGAGGAACTGGGAAGCGTCTCCTGGGCATGCTTGTGTACAGGTGAGTAAGCAGAGCTCATGGTCAAGAGGTCAGGTCCAGGCTGAGAGTCAGAGCCCAGGCTACACCCCCTGCCCTCTGTACCTGCCACGCAGGATTTAGCTAAGTCAATGGGATTTAAAGGATCTGATCAGGAAGATGTGATAACACATCTTCAGGAGATAAATGCGGTGGCTTTGATAGGAAGGTAGGACTCCTACACCTGCAATTGTCATCCCCCATTTATCTACATCCAATCAAGCCTTTAACCTTCAACCATGCCCATTCATTTTGGTTACTTTTTACTCATTAAACAGGTATTTCTGGGGGTACTTTCTAAAGCTCTAATATGGTGGAATCGAGGGACTCAGGCTAAGATGGCACGCCAATATCACTTTGTGAACCAAGGAAGACCATTTTGTAAGAATCACTGAAGAACCGTATCGTGACAGAGATTCGGACACTCGGGAGTGTCCCAACCCAAGAGGGGCCTTAAGGTGTCAAGAACACATCTGGAATCACAGTCCTGACATTATAGAGCTAGAAAGAATATTCCATCCAAGGGCTTCTCTGCAGATCAAGCCTTGGGGGTAACCCAGTCGGTGACCGACTTGTCCTGGTTTGCCTAGGACATCCCTGGTTTTCAACTGGAAGCCTGGCATCTTGGAAATCCTCCTTTGTCCTGGGCCATCTGGGGAGGTGGTCATCTGCTCTGTGGGCAAATCTGCTGAGGCTTGGGCCTCTACTCTCACAACCCCTAAGATACTTGTTTCCATAGTCACCAAACACCCAGGCTTCAGTGAGACAAGCAAGTGTTTCATTTCTGTGGGTGGCTCCTGATTTCCTAGGCTAGTGGCTGTTAACCCTGTTGCCAAGAAAATTGCTTTATATTGGATTCTGGGCCTGAGAAGAGCTGGGCCCAGAAACACGGGCTTGGAATCTTATATTTGCTGCGTGGCCCTCTCCAGTGGCAGCACAGAAACAGAAGATAAGGAGGGAGGGAACGTTGATGCCTCTTTCACAGGCTCAAGGTGAGGCAGGAGGGTAGCAAAGGACAGCCAGTGACCCCCCCCCGCCCCCCCGCAGAGGTGCAGCTAGAGGGAGAGACCTGAAGAGCTGGGTTCAAGTATTTTACTTATAAAATAAAACCACTGTCATCTAGTTTGCAACACCAGACATTCTTTCTTTTTTTTTCTCCCCAGACATTATTTCTAATCTCCTGTAGAATTGACAAGGTAGGATAAAAAAATCTGATTTACAGATAAGCAAACAGTTCCAGAGAGGTTATCTTTCTGCCCAAAGTTATTCAATTATGAATGAGGGCTCTGGTTCCACAGACCCAAAGTCCAAGCTCTTTCCATGACATCCTGCTCCATCCTTTTACCACCTGCATTTGGCTTAAGGCATGTTGGTTAGTGACAACAAGGGGCTATATTTAACCCTCTTATCTACCTGCACTCTCAGAGGGTGAGCTTTGGAAACTGTGAGCACAAATCCCAACTTGGGGCTCGTCTACTAGATCCAGTTCCCAGGACCACATGTGAAAACCAGGCTTTCTCTTTTTTCCCATGAGCATAAGATCAAGTGTTGCTGAAACACATTCTCCCAAGGCATCAACTCCTGGATGTGAGAAGTTCCAAGCCCACTAGCTGAGGCATGGGCAGGCCAGCTTCCTCGGTCCCTAGATGATCCCCTTGCTCAGTTTGTCACCTGCTGGCTCCTTTGGCTTTGACATTTGCTGGAGTTTTTGCAAAGAATCACACACATGGATGCCAGCGTTCTTGAGCTCACACAGAATCACTAATGCAGGAGCTCCTAGATTTGGGGATATAATGGACAGACCAGTGAAATTTCCAGGAAAAAAAGAAAGAAAGAAAATTATGTAAGTGACCAGATTTTTAATTTGCTGTGCATGGACACATAGAACAAGAAAGGAGTTACTATGACCATCGTGTAATAAAAAGAGGAGACATTTAAATTTTCCCAAAGAAGGAGCAAATCTTTCTACCAAAGACCTATTGGGGGCAGCCCGGGTGGCTCAGTGGTTTAGCACCGCCTTCAGCCCAGGGCGTGATCCTGGAGACCTGGGATGGAGTCCCACGTCAGGTTCCCTGCATGGAGCCTGCTTCTCCCTCTGCCTGTGTCTCTGGCTCTCTCTCTCTCTCTATCTCTCATGAATAAATAAATAAAATCTTAAAAAAAAAAGACCTGTTGCCCATAGAGTGGTTGCTCCACAAATACCATTGAATGTATATTGTTGGGTGAATTTTAGATTAAAAAGAGCCCTTAAAATAAACTTAACTTTGTAGAAACTTCACTTATATTGAGACTCCAATTTCTGATTTTTCTAGAAAAAAAATCAATCTGGACCAGAATCAACCTAACAACTGCTTCTTGAAGAGCTACATCTGGAACAACATCTTTATCACTCACTCCCATTAGGCACAGAGTCCAGAGAGGGGCATTAACCTGCTAAAAGACACACAGATCGTTATAAATAGGTCTCTTGACCCATGGGTCCCTGAACACCTCTTACTTCAATCTTTCCTACAATGGAATAAAATACTAGGGAAGAGGTATATTTTATGTGATGCTTGAATACGACATTTCTTTTACTTTTTCTGTCGAGGTCGAAGGTGACCTCTGCGTGATTGAAGGCAAACACCTCTCTAACACTTGTAACCTCCCCTTTCTGCAAACACAGAGCAGGACTTAGGCTCAGAGCCTTTGATCAGCAACATGTCTGTCAAGAACTTTGATGCCGCAGTTTTGTGGCTGTTACATTTTCATTGTCATGGTGGATTCCCTATTTATGACAAGCAAAGCTGATTTTCCCTTTATGGTGGAGGGTTTGCAGAGTGTTCATTTGATTTAGGTAAAAATGGTGAGTCAATGCAAAGAAGAAACCTGATGTAAACAGTGGCAGGTCACTCTGGGGGCCTGGGGTGAGTGGAAGGAGGGACAGTCAGGAGGGTTCCCACTCAAGGTGAGGCCGATGGCCCAGAGCAGGTGGCTGAGCTTTCTCTTGAAGAAGGGAAAGCAGATGCACAAGGTAAACCCCATCCAGTCTGTCAAGGTTCCTGGGGAATGAGAAACATTTTGTACCCAGGCCCTAGTGTATTGTCATTTTCTGTAAGTCTCCTGACAGTGACATTCTTGAGTACAGTCACCGGTCTTCCTAACAGCAACGACAGCCCTGGTTAGAGTGCTTGCTCTATTCCAGGGTCCGGGTGAGCACACTGTGTCCATTCTTTTTTCAACATTTTGTCCTGTGGTTCAGATGCAGAAAGAGGCTCAAGAGGTCAAACAGCTTAAATGCATGAATCTCAAATAGGAAGGTGACAGAGTCTGCATGAGGTGTGACCAGCCTGCCGGTCTGGTTTGTTTCCTGCCATGCTTGACTCCCTCATGAAACTGCAGCCACTCACTCACCCGCCTCCTCCTCAGGGCCGTGGCCCTTGTGTTCCTTCTCCCTGGAGTGCCCCATGTCCTTGCTCTGAGGGCCTTCCTAGATCACACTAGCACTTATAGCTGTCCCCTGTCCCAACCTTGGCCACTCTCTACCTCATGACAGCACACAGTGGCAGGTGACAGCAGACTCTGGAGCCAGGTGCCTGTGCCCCAGATCCCTGCCCGAACTCTTGCTAAAACTCTGTCACTCAATTTCCTTACCTGTAAAATGGAAGTATAATTATAACTTATCTTACAGGGTTCTTGTGAGTTCTATTTGTTGTTTTTTTTTTTTAGATTTTATTTATTTATTTTATTTATTTATTCATAAGAGACACACTGAGAGAAGCAGAGACATAGGCAGAGGAAGAAGCAGACTCCCTGCAGGGAGCCTGATGCGGGACTCGATTCCAGGACCCTGGGATCACGACCTGAGCCAAAGGCAGATGTTCAACCACTGAGCCACCCAGGTGCCTCTAGATGTTGTATGTAACGGTGTTACATAAAGTGCCTAAAGCAGTGCCCAGCACTGCATAATAAGCACTCAAGAAACAATAATATTTATTTATTGTCTTTCTATTGGAATATAACTTCTACAAGGGTAGCACTTTATTTGGTCTTCGGTTACTATATCCGGTACTCAGTGCATATTAGGTGAATGAACTGAGTGAGTGAGTGAATGATGTTCTGAGCCTACGTTCTCACCAACTGCACCAAGCTGCCCCTCCTGGGCTGCGCCTCCTCCTTATGTCCCTGCGCCAAGCCTGGTGACCAGCCCTGGTGGGGCTCATTAAAGGTGGAGTAGAATTGAAGCCTGAAGCCCTTCCTTCCTCTTCCCCCTGGGAAGCCACACAGCATCCCTGCCCAGGATGCCAGCCCTGTCTACCCTCCTTTCACCCTGCAGATCCTGTGTGGCTTGTGTGCTGGGCTCTCTCCTCCCACCCTGGGCGACTTTAGGACACATGACTACCACTCCTTGGGTCCTCTTCAGAGCATCGCACAGGAAAAACTACTGCTCTAACTGCCAGGCCCTGAGCAATGCCATAAACGGCTGCAGAAGGAAGCTTGGATGCATTCTGAACAACCCTGGCAGTGTTTACTAGTTGAATTCTAGAAGGTTTCTGTGCATGTATGGAGACACTTAGTTCTATTGATCTGTTCAGTGCCAATTTCTAGAAAGGCCTTGGGGAGAAAGATCCATCCTCTGTTTCCTTCTGCCAGAAGAATCATTCCGTCCTTCCCCATCTCCCCAACTCTTATGCATCTTTCAAGGCCCAGGGCAAATCTCAGCTCTTTTCTGGAGCCTGGCTGACTTAGGTATTCTTCTATGATTTCAACTTATTTTTCTGTTCCTAGCATTATTCACCTAGTCATCAGTTTGACAAACACTGGCTGAGCCCCTACTACGTGCCCAGGCCCTGTGCTCTCAGACTTAGGACATGGGACCCTCTGTGGCCAAGAAGCCTGGAGATGGATGTCTCTCTGCCCGTAGACTTCCCGAGGGCAGAGCCACGTCCCCAACATTCGGCAGAGGGGCTGTCTCAGAGTAGCTGGCTGACCTTGCAGAACAGAAGGTTGATTAGCCAAATAAGGGAGTGATGCATAAATATTTTGCTCTGGAACAGGGCTGCGGGATGTGCAAACAGAGGGCTCTTGACCGGCAATGTCTTTTTTTCCCTTTGAATGATGAAGGTGCTGCTCTCTGTAAGAAAACTAACATTGCTCATCAGGCCTTGTAATACGATTCACTCCGACACATTCCTTGTAAAATCTCTGCGTGCTGCAGAAATTTGTATTCTCGCTTGCCCTGAAACGTGGCGCTGGACTCAAGGCCTGCATGCTGATGTCAAGGGGTGTGTGTGCGTGGGGGGTGGGTACTGCAAAAGTACTTTTTCCCTCTGCTGACTGGCATTTGTGCATTTTCGAACTTGCTTTCAGGGTGGGGGAGGGGAAGCAGGCAAGGAGCTGTGTCTTCTGTTGGATAAATCTTTATTTTAAGTGGTTCACAGCCTTTCCACTGCAGCCCACATGGGCTGCTTCTGTGGTTGGCAGAGATCAATGCAGTCAATATTTTTGACTGCAGAGCTTTCTATGACTTACACATATTTAAAAGGATAAAACACAATCAACAATTCTCTGTGTGAACCTGACCATTCTAATCCTTATCTTTGATTCTTTGGGATCCAGCAAACAGGCTAAGTCTCCAACATATCTTGCCCAAGACCTGGGAATTCAGACTGGCTGGAACCTGTAGAAACCACGGCCTGGGCTAGAGGGGTTTGTTTCACTCCGGGAAATTGGACTGGAAAACTAGACACTGCCGCATTTTGGGAATACTGGTGGCCTTTTCCTTGGACCATTGCCTTTTGCTAAACACCACAGTGCTTTCTTTCACTGTTATTAACCAAATAATGAGCTACCGCTCTCAGGGGGATTCGCCTCTTGAAAGGCACTACTTGAAGCCAGCATTAAGCCAAAACACTGGAGCTTTAATGGTGGGATTGCAGGCGGCTCATTGAAACAGGGCGTTGTTTAAAAAGATAAAAGAAACGATTAATTGTGATGACTTTCACCTGGAGCGATTTCTCCTTGAATCTAACATTAAGAAAGGGATAATATGAAGCCAAAGAGCAGAGATCAGCAAACTTTTTCTGTTAAGGGAAGAGAGTAAATAGTTTGGGCTTTGGGAGCCATCTGGGCTCTTTTGCCACTACTGATGTCTGTAATTAGAGCACAGAAGCAGCCACAGATAATATGTAAACAAATGGGTGTGGCTGGATTCCAATAAAACTTCATTGAGGGATATGGAAATTTGAATTTCAATTTTTAGGTGTCATGAAATAGGGTTCTTTTGTTTGGATTCCTTTAGTTTTTTGCAACCGTTTACAAATGTAAAATTATTCTTAACTCATGGGTCCTACGAGAAAAGGTGGCAAGCAGGATTCAGCCTGTAGGCCATAGCGTGCTGATCCCCCGGGATAGAGAATCATGATTAAGAGCAGACCTTGGGGTCAAGCAGAAATGGGTTTAAGTCCTGACTTGGCCATCTTTTGAGAAATGATGCTTGGCAAGATGCTTAACCTCTGTGAGCTTCAGTTTTCCCATCTATGAAGTGGGGCTAATATTAGCATCTACTTCATGGTTACTTTGAGGATCAATGGAAATAATGCCCATAAAGTACACAGTGTCATGCCTGGGACATAGTAAAGAACTCGATAAGCTCATGTGTCCAATAAATATTTATGGAACAATAATTATGGGACGGGTGGTGTATTTATAATGGTCCTTTGTCTCATTGAACTTAAAATCTATGAGGCTGACAAAGACTGTCAGCTATTGTTATTATTAGTAATGTTTAGGCTTTTTGTGAAAGAAAAGAGGAAATTATAAATCATCCAATAATATAATATGTTATTGCTATGTATTTTTTTTTGTTTTCAAAAACAATTAAAACTCCCATGACCTCCCAGTACATCAGGTTCTTTTATGACCATTTGCAGACACTAAAATGAAAGGTAAAACACATTTCCCTCCTCTTATACCAGTGGCCTCTGGGCCAATAGCATCAATATAATTTGGGAACGTGTTAGAAATTCTAATTCTCCAAACATCATCCCAGACCTATTGAATCAGAGACCCTGGGGGTGCCCCCATTGCTCCCTTTCCTCCCTGTTTTGTGTTTTAACAAGCCACTAAGTGATCCTGACTCACCTGGACTCAAGTTTGAGAGTTACTCATTGGTTTAGCTAGACTGTAAACTCACCAACTTGTTCAAAGTCACAGACCTAGGAAGTGACAGAGTCAGAATTGGAACAAAGATCTCTACAGCACTTTAAATACCAGATTATCCTGGGTTCAAGGACAGGGTCATGCATTAGTGATAAAAGAATCAGCCAGGACTGTGTGTGTATATGTATGTGCATGTGTGTGTATGTGTGTGTGTAAGGGACACCTGCCCCACTGTCCTTCCTCATTGTTTGTTCAGCCTCCAGTGTGTTTAACTCCTCTCCCAGTACTTCCTGTCTCCTCAGAGCTGGGGTGGGAGGACGGGGGGGGGGGGGAGTAAGGGGGGGGCTGGGGGGCCATCAGGAATCATCTGGCCCTGCAGGGAGAAGTGTTTGATCATTGATATGTTGGGGTCACTAGTGCCTGGTGATAATGAGAAGCAGAAGACCTTTGCTTGGGTGTTGTTACTCTTATGCAGACAATACACTTCTTTATTGCCTGCCCCCAGGGAGGAACCTCTCCCACCACCTGCATTGGTCGGCTGCTCTATATTAACCTCTGCGTTTTCATGTTTCTCTTCTATAACATGGGCATTGTAAAACCTCATGGATAATTTTCACATTTGGTTGTGTCTGGCTGCCCACCCTACCCATGCCCACAGGTCATGTGTGGTGGCCGCTGCTGGTTGTTCTCCAAAATCCATTCTTCTTTTTTCCTTTAGAATTAGGACCCATGGAGTTTTAGCCAAGAACATGGCCACCTAGCTAAAGACTACATTACCCAGTCTTCCTGGTAGCTAACTATAGCCATGTGACTAAGTCTGGCCAATAGGATGTGATCAAAAGTGGGTGACACCCTTAGAAGGAATGAGCATGCTTTCGCTTTATTTCAATCCCTCTTTCCTGCAGAGGAGATGCAGATGTGATGGGAAGAGCTGAGCAGCCAAGTTAGATCATGGAACGAGAGCCACGTGTTGAGGGTGGCAGAGCCCTAACATCTAAGGAGCTGGGGACCAATACAATGTGAATCCACCATATTGGTCTTGGGATGGCTTATATTTGTACAGTTGAGGTAAGAGAGAATTAGACTAACTTTGTTATTTTAGGGACTTAAAAAAAATAGCAACCAAAATCAGTTTCTTAACTGATGTGTCACTTTCTTAGATAAGGGTTGATTGGTGCCTCCTCTCCTGTTCTCCTACCCTATCCCAGAACCCCAATAGAATGAACCTACTTCTGTCAGGCCCTGCGCTGGAGTCACTGATGAATTATTCAAATGGCAGGGCAAATGTACTTAGGTGACTGGCAAAGCAAGGACACGGAAAGGTATACATGAGTAAAAAAAAAAAAAAAAATCAAAATGAGTACAGTTCAGGTTTCCAACCTAACCAAAATTACATCATCAAAATACTTAGACTTTATTTTCAGCATATGTCTTTTTCTTGTTGTTTTTTAAACATAAGATATGATTTTGAAATGCATTTGGGTGGAAGGAAGGGCATAGAAACATTTTCAGTCATTAGGATCTGCTAAAGATCTTAATCTAATCTGACTGACATGCCTTCCAAATGATTTCATCCCAGCTGTGACTGAGTCTCAGGGCAGCCTTCCTTCCTCCTGCCCCCGCTCCCTATGACAGAGGCTTGGGGGTCCTGCAGGGCTCTGTCTTTTCCTCTCAATCCGTTCATCTTTATTGTATACCTATTGTTATTCATGTTTCTACTCCCAGCCTGTGACATGGTGCCTGGTGCTTAGAAGATGTTATTGATACCCTTAAACCCTCAAGGATTAGCTGGACAGGGGTGGGGGGTTGGGGGAGGATGGGGGGTAGATTTCATATAGATGCCTCCTTGTGGGTGGGAGGAGGTTGGAAAGAAGAGTGGCCATTATCCTTTCTCGTCCTCATTCCAAGGCTCAAAGAGTTTGAATATTATGCTTGAGGTTGACAGCTCTTAACTGACTATTGTAGTTTCAATATCACATGCATGTCTTCACCCTGGCTCTTATCATTCCAGCCACATTGGACTCCTCTCATTTCCTTGAACCCGCCACATCCCATTCTCTTCCAAAGAGCCTTTGTATGTGCTGTTCCTTCTGCCCGAAGGCCCTCCTCCTCAACTCCTTCTTCCATAGTTCTTTCTCCTAGCGGATACCCATCCATCTCCAGAGTTCAGCTTAAATATCACTTCCTCTGGGAGGCCTCTGCTAACTTTTCCTACTAAGGTAGGTCCTTTTGATATAACACCTGCCCTTTTATTTTTCCTTTGCAGCATACACTGCAGTTGTAATTGATTAATTATTTCTTTATTATCCATTTTCCATACTAGAATGTCCACTCCACGGGCGCAGGGCAATGCCTGCCTTATTTGTTGCCTGCATTAGCCTGGCACATAGAATACGCTGAACAAATCTGCATAAATAAATGAATGAATGAACATCAGGAAAGACAAAAGGAATTCACAAAACCCGAGTAGACAAAGTAACCTGTTCTCTCTTTGATAAAAAAGCAAATAGAATATCACAGTTGGGTCATTAGATTTGTTGGGTGAACACTTTCACAGAATTTTGATAACCGCAAAGGCAAGGGGCAGCTAGCTATACAGGAAGTTCAGGAGGAGGTTATGCTTCCTTTCACAAAATTTGACTTTGGTTCATCAAATCCTGAATCAAAACTCAGAAACTTTGCTGTCTGTATACAAGAGAAAAGTACAGATTTGGAATCCAATTCAAGAGAAGTATCCAATGAGAAGTGTGGATTTGCTTTTCATTCCTTTCCCACAGGCAAATTGCTATTTACCAAACCTATACTACTAAAGGAAATGATTAGGTACGTCAAAACTAATTGATACTTTGACCTTGAAGGAAAACCTTTAGGCTTCTAATGAATACTATGAAGATGTAGTCAAGTGTGCAGTAGTTTCCAAACACGGTTGTCATTAATTCATTCCCTTCCTGTACATGCATAGATTCTCCCCAGCAAGAGGTAGAGTCTGTTTCCTTTGAATCTCCTTGAATTGTGACTTGTTTGACCAGGAGTGATGTTGTGCTAATTCCTGGGCTACCTTTTCAAAGGCTTAGCAACTTTTGCTTTCTTCTGTAGAGGCCAGTCATCATGCTGTAAAAAAGCTAGGACTACATTACGAATGATGAGACCATATGGGAGGAGGGAAACCAGGTAGAGGGGCATCAAGGCATCAGCTGAGTGAGTGAGGACTACTTTGAACTCTGAGTCCAGTCCAGTTGGTCAGTGCAGTCAAGGGAGCTCCCCCAGTATAAAACCCATTGAGCCTAAGTGCCTAGCGTACCCTTTCCTGAAATCCTGAGCCACAGAATTTTGAGAAATAACAAACCATTGTTGCTTTGAGCTGCTAAATTTTCTGTGGATTTGTTACATGGCAAGAGATAAGTGAAACAACATGGTATCCCAAGTATCGAGGGCTCCCTTCTCAGACAGCCTCAACCATATGGAATACACTGGAGAGCTGATATATAAGATAATATACAGCCCACGTACTCTGCTTCCAGCAGGGATGTGGAAGTCCTTGCTCAGGACCTGTACTGTCTATGTTTATGCACAATGTTAACATGTTTGTTTCTCTCATATCAGCGGCAAAAACTATACACTTATCCACATTGGAATAGGTTTTGTGGCTTTTGGGGACAATTTTTGCTTGATCCTCTCACTTTTTGATAGTGGAACCGAGACCAAAAGAAGTTTTTAACATTGTTCAGGTTGACATTGTAAAAGAATGTTTTGAAAACCAGAAAATAATCCTGGATTTCTGCTCATCCAAGGAAGACACTCTTTTCACTTTACCTTCCTATTCTATCGAAGAGACACATTTAAATGTGCAAGGAACAAAAGGACTTTTAGGTGTGATGAGAACTCTACAGGCTATATGTTTTTTAAAGATTTTATTTATTTGAGTGAGTGAGAGAGAGAGAGAGAGAGAATGAGTAGGGGGGAGGGCAGAGGGAGAAGCAGACTCCCTGTGGAGCAGAGGGCCTAACAAGGGACTAGATCCCAGGACGCCAGAATCATGGCCTGAGCCAAAGGCAGACGCCTAACCAACTGTGCCACCCAGGCACCCGAGAACTCTACTGGTTGAGATGGAAAACTGGTTGGCACAAACTCAAAAGCATGACAAACCCCAGTTCCCACTTAGGCTGTAGGGACCCAGAGGCATTCCTTTATTTGAGCCCAGAGCAGCCCAATACTCTATATTCATGACTGTGACCCAGAGTCAGAAAGCTAAGTTTAGATTATGTTTCTCGTATTTTTCTTACGGAGGTAGGGAAGTGTGTAATGCGCTCTCACGAATATTCCTATGCAGAATGGTTAAAATAAATATATGACTTGATGTGCAAAGGGATAAGCTTCAGTTACGTGGAAAACTCACTTACATGGAATAGTCCGCGTCGGACAAATGAGGCATTGCTGCATTTGCAAAGCATTCGGCGAGTATTCCAAGTCTTGGCCAGGCTGAAGGCTTCTACTAAATGAAAAATGAGCTTTACTTGTGTCTAAATCTAGCTTAAGTGCACTCTCTAGAACCTTCCTGGGAGTTTTTTAGACAGGTGTCTCTTTTCAAACAGCATAATATTTGGACATTACATTTTAAATATGTGCAGATAAAAATGATATTCCAAATCTGTATTTCACTTATAACCAGATGGGATAATAGGAGTGAGAGTTACTGAGAGACAGTCCTTCATGGAAAAGTAACGGAAACAAAACCTAACCTCTTTCTAACCCTGCCTGGAGGTTTGTGGCTACAGCTTCTAGAGTGAACGTCCTATTATCCAAAATCTGAAATGATTCAATGTGGTCAGAAAAACATAAAATCTACCATCTTGTTTCTACGCAGGGCAACAATAGTTTCCTTTTTCAAAACCTGGGTATTGGGGGGAAAATATAAGCAGATTTTGCCACCGGCAGCCCCGTAAGAAAATGGGGCAATCGGTCCATTGGCAGCATCCAGCTGCAGACCTGTTAGGTTACATCTGCACGGTGTTTGCAGAAGTATCCAAATCTGAATTCTTTTACAGAGATAGAGTGATTGCTCGCTATTTCATCCTGCTTCATTTTCCTCTCTCGTGTCTCCTGCCTGTTCTTTTCTTTTACATATGGACCTGGCTTCTGTGGATTTGAATTTTGACCTCAGACTTAGAACCCTAATTCTTTTTAGGGCAGGAGGATAAAAAGAAAAGAAAAGAAAAGGAATGAAAAGAAAAGAAAAGAAAAGAAAAAAGGAAAGAACAAAAAACCCTCAAAAAATTAAAACAAAAACAAAAACATTAACTTTGGCACCTTTGCTCCATGAAAATGAGCCCAATGCCCATGAGGGTGGGAATTGTTGGGGGCCGACCAGAGGACATGCCAGCCTGAACAAGCAGGACACCTGTGGCCAGGTTCTCTACAATTCTTCAAAAGACTGTGTATGTGTGTGTATCTGGGGATCTGAACAGCCCAGGCATATATCCAAAGTCTGCAAACTTTCATTGAATGACTGCTATTTCCCCGGCCTAGTGAACATTTTTTTTCATGTATATTATCTCATTTAACCCTCACCAACAAACAAATCTGTTAGGACATTATAAAGTTTCTGAAGTTTACTTCTAAAGCAGAATGGAATGATCTTTGGAGGCCAGAGGACTGCTTTACTATTCTTCATCCATTTTCTCTGTACTGTTAACAATTTCCATGAAGTTGGGATGGTTTGAATGCCCAGATTCTGAGTACAGACTTCCCTTTAACCTGGCTCAATAATTTTTAAACTTCAAGTTGCATAAGAATTACAGTTCAGGGTCATGCACAATACAGTAATACATGAAAACAAGTGTGCTGTACTTTATCGACGGCTTAAGGGATTTTTTAATGTGGGTAATTTCCCTCTTACAAGCTGCCTTTGGCTTTCTGCACTGTGCCGTGAGTCTCACTTTCAGCTCGTGGCAAGGTATATCTTGCTTTTCAGTGTTTCAAATGATGGTCTCCACAGAATGTTCCCCTGGACAGGTATCTCTGTAACAGCATACTCATTTGCAGCAAAAATAAAATTTGCATATCATGAGAGACTCTTGAGCTGGTCCTCATGATCTCTGCCTCCTGGTGTCCATACCCATATGTGCTTCCCTTCTTGTGAGAGTCAGCAGGACCCGTGACTTGCTTTTAATGGCAAAGGTGATGGGGTGTCACTGCCATGATGCATAGCATTGTGGCTTCCATCTAGCCAGAGGCTCTCTCCCTTGTTGGCTTTGATGAAATAAATGGTCAGTTTGGGGAATCCCACAGGACAAGGAATTGTGGGTGGCTTCTGAAAGCTGAGTGTGGCCACCAGTCAGCAGCTAGCAAAGAACTAAAAGCCCTATGTCCTGGAGCTGTGGGGAAATGAATCCTGCCAACACCCAAGGGAGCATGGAAGTGGCACCTTCCTCAGTTGAGCCTTTGATGAGACTGCAGCCCTAGTCAACACCTAGATTATTATTATTTTTTAAGATTTTTAAAAATTTATTTATTCATGAGAACACAGAGAGAGGGAGAGAGAGAGAGAGAGAGAGGCAGAGACACAGGCAGAGGGAGAAGCAGGCTCCATGCAGGGAGCCCGATGTGGAACTCGATCCCGGGACCCCAGGATCAGGCCCTGGGCTGAAGGCAGTGCTAGGCCGCTGAGCCACCTGGCTGCCCCAACACCTAGATTATAATCTTGTGACTCAGCTAGCCTGTGCCTAGACTCCTGATGCATAGAAACTATAAAATAACACAAATATATCATCTTCAATCACCAAATACACACATTAATCAAAATTTGGTGACACATCTCAGACTATTTAAGGGCTTCACGTGGAGAACCTCTGATCTAGTTCAATAGTGACAAGGAAACTGAGGCACATGGAAGTGAGTGCATCCACCCTGGGTCACGTGGCTCTAATTTTGCCCCTTCCACAGATCATATGATCCTGTAACTCTGTTTCCTTATCTATAAAAGGAAAAGTTGGGCTAGCTGACTTGCAAGGGTAATTTAGTCTTTATGCGTGTCTTCTGTCTCCTGAGCCCTTGGCTTGTTTCAAAACATGTTCTTTAAAACACTTGTTTTAAAAGATTCTAGATGGAGGAAATAATCCTGTGGTCAAATTCAGTTGGGGGATGCCGAGTTAAACAACATTTCTTAACAGGTTTCTTCACTCCGGGACCTCTCAGAGCTATTAATTTGCTTTTGTCTGCTGGGAATGTCCAATAATGAGATGGAGCCAATAGCATTTTCCAAACTTATTTGATCTTGAACTCTCCCACTTTTGTCCCCTGAGTTTGGGGACTGGTGCTTCATAGAACACACTAAAGGAAATGATCAAAACTCTCCTCCAGACGCAAAGAAGAACCCAGTGGAAGAGAGTTCATATTCTTTCGATTCTCAAACGACTTGGGATGACGGGAAGTTTGGTGCCCTGAGATCCAACCGTGGCTGATCCTGCCTTGCAGAGGCCAGACAGACACCGTCAAGGGACAAGCGATAATAATATGGCGATGTCGCTCCCCTGGTAGCGTGCCGATATGAGAGGGGTATGAAATACGCCAGAAATACACATCAAGCTAGTTGCCCCGGAAAATAAAATGTTTTCTTCTTATTTGTAATCCACCTTCTCATGAACTGAAAGCTGTCTCTTTAACCTTTTTCTAATGTGCAATGATTTCTCCCTCTCTCCTTCCCCCCTCCTCCTTCCTCTCTGCCTCTTCCTTCCCCCCTCCTTCCTTCTTCCTCCCTCTGTCCTCATTCCTTCTTCCTTCCTTGCTTCCTTCCTTCTTTCTTTCCCCCTTCCTTTCTTTTTCTTTCCCCTTCCCCTTTCCTTCTCTTTCTTTCCTATTCCATCCCTTCTTCTCCTTCCTCTTTGCTAAATGCTTTCTTTTATTTGTTTTCAATTAAGAGCTTTGCATGCCTTGTTCTGGGAAGGGAGTGGGGGTGAGAGGGCAGGTGGAAGAATTAATATCCTCAGATTCTCACATCTGGAGTCCAGAACCCACAGCACACTTGAAACACTTCTGGAAGTAGCCTAACAGCAACAGGACGCTCATTCTTTGAATATATACCAGGCTTTGAGGCCTCAGCTCAGAGCAATCATTTCCCGCAACTCCTGAGCTGCCCGGAGAATTTATGAAAAACCAGTCATCTGTCTTTTGCTCTATTAGCCATTCTGTGGGATGTTCTGAATGTTCTGCTCCGTCTCACCCATTGGTGAGCAAGCCTTGGTCTTCCCTTCATAGAGAGAACTGTCAAGGCCATCAGTCTTTTGCCCCGACTTCTCGTTGTTGAAACCATACCATCTCCTACCACCGCCTCCCAATGCGAGGCTTCAGGAATGATCTAATAATACATCTCAAGCTCAAATCCCTGAAGCCCTCCCAGCCCCGATTTTTAACTGTGCCCACCAGCGCTCTTGAGTTTACCCATAGCCACATGGCCTTGCTCTGATAATGGGTTGTTTTATAAGAGTATAAGAGGAATGTCGAACACCAACTTGACAAAATAGAGGAGACTAAAACAGACGTTATGAATAAAATATGTGGGCAGGAAAATATATAAATGATCTGGGGATGCTGACACAATAAAGTCTTTTTAACTGCCCTCCAGGCAAAATACATATTTTTCAAACTCGTAAGTTCTATACATTAAAAAAAAAAAAAAGAAAAAGAAAAAAGAAAAGATCTCCCCGGGTGACCCAGGGCAGCTAGACGTGCATTCGACATGGATCATTCCTAAGTGTCGCTGGCCTTTTGCTAGTACGACATCAATTTCCCTGAGTCCTCGGCTTATTTTCTGGCTGCACGTGTACGCACACACACATCACCGCCGAGACGCCCTGCTTTTCCCCATTTAGCAGTTGACATCAGCTTTCAACACCACAGAATTACACTGCGAGTCACTGGTGTCACCTATGCACAGACGGAGCGTGAACCCTGCGAGAGAACAAGACCCGAAATCAACATTTTCCTGAACTCGCCCTTCTTAGGTCAAAGAAAAAAAAGGCAAAAACCGAAAAGGGGCCCGAATGCTGTTTTCCCCGAGAACCTCAAGTAGCCTTCTAAATGGAGATCAAACACGACTCCCAGCTCCATGTGTCTATTTATTCTCTGGTTTTCATCTGATAAATATTTACGAGGGGTCAGGCCCTTTGCTGGGCTCGTGGCGGGTGCAGCCTCTGGCTCCAGGGCGCCCAGCAGGCCGTGGGGAGGCAGACGAGTGGCCACAGAACTCGAGTGGCCCCGCGTTGGATTTAGGACGCACGATCCAGGACCGTTTTCTTGTCCCTGCCTCCATCCCTGTCCACCCAGGGAGGAAGAGCTTTGGGAACGTGGATCATCTCTGGCCACAAAGGGTCCTCAACCAGTAGCACTGGATCCGGATTGCACATTAGAATCCCCTGTGCACGGGCATCTGGGTAGCTCTGGGCTTGAGCTTCTCTGCCTTTGGCTCAGGTTGTGATCCTGGGGTCCCGGGATCGAGTCCTTCATCGGGTTCCCCGCGGGGAGCCTGCTTCTCCCTCTGCCTCTGTCTCTGCCTCCCTCTCTATGTCTCTCATGAATAAATACATAAAATCTTTAAAAAATAATCTCCTGTGCAGGTCTAAAAATGAGATCTATACACATAAGAAAGTCTCCCGGGAGCTGCAAATGGTCCATATTTTGATGTGCGGGGTGGTTACATGGGTGTGAATGTATGTAAAATCCCCTGAACTTTATGCTTACTATGTATGCACTCTCCTGTAGATAAGATAAACTCAATTTTCTTTCTTTCCTTTTGTTTTTTTTGTTTTTTTTTTTTTTTTAAAGTGAAACATGCCGACGACATCCAGGCCTGCTCTTAGCGGTTCCGCTTCAAACCGTCCCGGCTTCAGGATGTTGCAAAAGCTCCCCAGGTGACACTAATGTGCAACCAGGGCTGAGAAACCGTCTGTAGGTGATTAAGTCCTCTTGGCCCGAGGAAGGGGCTGAGGGGAGCCCGCAGCCCTTTGCGGTCCAGGGTCAGCACAGAGCGGCTCTTGCTCCCTGGTGGTGGGCCCCTGCAAGACCCCCAGGTGTGTCCATGGGGGCCGGGGGCTTTTCTTGGGGCTCTGTGGCCCAGAAAGGGGACGATCAGCTCTTTGGAGGTTGGGACTGGAAGGAGGAGCACCAAGAAGAAGAGGCAGGGGAGGGAAGGTGGTAAGAGTTGTGGGTTCCACATGAGGCGCACTTGACCCTGGGAAACAACCCAAGGGTTGCAGAAGGTAGAGGAGGGGGTATGGGGTAACTGGGTGATGGGCATGGAGGACATGATGCAATGAGCACTGGGAGTTATACTGTATGTTGGCAAATTGAATTTAAAAAAAAAAAAAAACTGATGGGCTCAAGAAGAGGGTTAGCCATCAGGCTGCAGCCTGGGGAGGCAGGGGCTTGGCAGCAGACAGCACCGGCCTGGATTCTAGAAACGCCAAGTGGCTTGGCTAGGTCACCTCCAGTCCCACTTTGCTCATGGCCCAGTAGGCGCCACCGGGACTTCTCTGCTTTAGCCCTGAATGTCCTGTGTCCTGGGAAACCCCAGAGTCCCAGACCAACTGAATCTGTTGCTCACTCCATCTGAGTTGAGGGTTTTAATTACTACTTCTTGGGGTTGTCGTGAGGACAAACCTTTGTTATGTAAAATGCTCAGCCCGGTGCTTGGCAAAGCATCAGTATCCAAAAAATGACAGCGATTATCACCAGGAGGTTTGGCATAAGGGAGACTTTTTTTGTTCTAGGGACTGGAGGGGGCCCATGCAGTACCTGGCACACAGTAGGCACACAATAAATATTAATAAAATGAACGCTTATCTGAGCCACAGATTTCATTACCCAAATTAGAAAGCTTCTCCCTTCTTAATTACGAGGGCATGCTTTCAAACTGTTTAATGACATCTTGTTTTGTAGCCTGCTTAATA
Organism: Canis lupus baileyi; assembly: GCF_048164855.1. Lineage (NCBI taxonomy): Eukaryota > Metazoa > Chordata > Mammalia > Carnivora > Canidae > Canis > Canis lupus. The sequence goes on along the minus strand of NC_132863.1, from coordinate 41,259,715 downwards.
AATCTTTGCTGCCAAAGGCAAGTTCCCTGTGTCGGCAAATCATCTAAATATTTAACTGATTTTTTTTTCCTCCCCAAGGTTTCTTGCAGACTCTTGGCATCGTGTAGCTGATAGGCAGAGAGAGTCAATAGCAAGAAATCAGGCATCTCAAATCTATAAATCTTGGGTCTTTCTCTGGTGTGGCTGATGCTCTTGGATTCCTGGTTGCTTCCTCGCCACAGGGGCTGGAAGAGCAAAATACTCACTGTCTCAGCCTTACTTTCATCTGTGGCTGAGCACCCATTTCTGGCAAATAAGATGCTAATGGAATTCTTCCAAGGGAGGAGGGTGGTCCAAGGAAGGGTTTGCTTTTTGGGCAAGAGGAGCAGATGAGCTGGGTGGTGTCTTTCCCAGTCTTCCTGCCTTGCACACAGTTAGTTGTGATGCTCACAGAGCCAGGGTGGCTCTCTGATTGTGATACGAAGCACGAGGGGAAGGCCATGAGAACCACAGGCACCGTGACGTGGTATGGCCTCAGGACCTCTGGAGTGGCTGCCTTGTTAGGTGAGAAACAGCAGCTCCTCTTGTTTAAGACTCGTGAGGACAGGATCCTCTGTTACTTGCAGCCAAACTCATTTCTAGAGGGTACACATGTGATGCCCAGTAGAAGCCCGAGATTAAGTCATGTTCAAGGTGAGATCTTTGAGGCATCCCCTTGGGGTCCACCTAAAGCCAGAGCTGAGAGTATGGGAGCAGGAGGCAGAGGGGGAACTGGTGGTTGCCTGAAATTTGGGAAGGAGTATTGCTCATGTGTCTGGTCCATCTCTTGTGTCTGGGATAGTTCGGAGTGCCTCAGGACAGGCACTCCTCTACCCAGCAGGCCGAATGACCATGGCATGGGGGAAAGAAGGCAAGAAACAAACCTTAGTTATTTAAAACTGGAGCAGACTGTGACCTTTTGGGGAGAGCAGAGCTTTATTCACACAGTTCCAGCCACTCCCTTTGTCTTGGCCCAGACCAAGGGAGGCAGAAACAAATTAGGTCCAGGAGGTGTTACCAGCATCGAGAAAGTTCATTAACATCTTTGCTGTGTAAAGTCAGTTGAAGACTGACTTTAGTCTTGGGGCAAAGAATGTTACAGGTCTGCATCATTAACAGAGAAGTTCTGTTCTGTTTTGTTTTGCTTTTCCACAGGGCAGTGGCCTGGTGAGGAATAGAAAAAAGTAGCATGGTCGGCTAGAGGGATTTTTTTCATTTATACTCTAATATTATGTGTCGCAAGTAGGATGGTGATGATACGGCACAGTTACCTGCATTGTACTTATAGGGAACTCTCAAACTAAATATTGCATTATTTGCTCTAATCTCTTCCATGCTTTTTTTTTTTTTAGATTTTATTTATTTATTCATGAGAGACACACAGAGAGAGGCAGAGACAGAGGCAGAGGGAGAAGCAGGCTCCATGAAGGGAGCCCGATGTGGGACTCAATTTCAGGACCCCAGGATCACGACCTGAGCCAAAGGCAGATACTTAATCGCTGAGCCACCCAGGCACCCCATCACCTCCACCCTTGATTAAAAAACTCTAAGACCGTGTTGTTTGATTGTAATATGTAGCGGTACAGGGTGGTCAATAATGAAGGAGAAAGGGCTGTGCCTGCCTTAGGTCAACACTAGGGAAGTGACTGGGGAGTCATCACAGAGAAGTGAAAAGCAATTCGGTAATAACAAAATTAACAGTGGCAGACGTGTACTCAGCACTTGCTACAGAGCCAACCTTGTTCGAAAGGCTAGAAAGTTTAACTTACTTAATCCCCACCACAACCCTATACAGTAGGACCTAACTCCCCCATTTCACAGATGGGGTAAACTAAGAAAGCACGGAGGTTACTCATCTTTTCCAAGGTTTCTCAGTAGTTAGTTCTAGACAGTCTGATCCCAGCATCCAGCTCATCGTTACGACATCATATTGCCTCCCCATTGTAGCCGGAAGTGACAAGGAGAAATAGTTTCTGAGAAACTTGAAGAAATGTTCAGAGGGCTCTGGATTTCCAGACGGTGTGGGCGTGTGAGCGTTTCTCGACTGACTGAAAAAAAATGTCAATCGAACCACCACGTTCGGTAATAGCTGCCTGAGATGCAACTGCAGCTTTATGGAAAAATGCAGTTGGCCTTACCAGTTGTTGAAACCATCTTCTACTTTTGCTGTTAAAGATGAAGATATAAAACAGCTTCCAATTTTGCCTAAAATCAAATGAAGCCTTTTTCAAATTAAAAGATGAGTTTTTAGGGAAATATTTGTCTACTGAAAAACTGCTTCTCTAATTAAGCAATTAAGTCTCAACAAGACAGACCTCATCATTGCTTAAAGGTCATTTAAAATGCAAAGAGGATGCAGAACTCAGCTGGGGCGGTAAATCAGCCCATCTCCGTGGGCGTCTAAAGTTCTGCGTTGTCTTCAACTGCACATGCAGTGTTTATGTATTTAAGTATTTGGGCTGTTGCCTCTGTGTGCCGAAAGACTAAGAAAACTTGGCTGTGTTTTTCGGCTCATCAACATTATTATTTTATAAGGTACATGGAGCTGGAGGGGGGGATGGCCTACAGCGGGTGGAACCCGAAGCATTCTTCTTTGCACACCAGCCCCCAGTTGCATGGAAATTTGCTACGACTTCACTACCGCCACCTCGGTGTGGAGGGTGTGGTTTCCAATAATTACATTGCTGCTATTTTGAGTAATGAGATGGGGTTCCTGCACAGCAAGAGGTAGATTTTACTGGGTTCATTTAAATTTTATGGAAATGAGTATTTATTAGTTGACATCCAACTGAAGCCCATCTCGAAGGTTTGCCTTTCTTAATCCATGGCTCACTGAGACGAAAGGATGGCGTACATAAAGGATTAATCCCCTTACCTTTTCTTGCTAATATGGCACTGTCTCCACTTAACTGCCAGGAGGGCTGACATTTTCCTGTGGCCTAATCCTAAGGAGGTGAAGAGGACTCATAAAACACCAGTAACATCCCACCCAGCACCCACGCTCCTGGGAAGACAATTACTTAGCAGTTTAGGCAGCAACGATGATTTATTTTCAAGGACTGTGTGTGCCACAGGGTGATAGGATAAGACTGACCGACTTCCCTCTAAATTTTTTGCATGCGTCAAAGAATAATAATTAGTCATTAAAGAGGCTCCATGAGACCCGAGTTTTTAAAAGACCAAAGTGGGTGTTGGAATGATCTAGATTATCGTAGAGAATTTTGCAAGGCTCTCCTTTCCTCCCGGCAATCCCCGCTTGATCTCCCCAACGCTTTGCCATCATCAGGCAAAGCCCAAGTGCGGGGGGCTTCTCCATGTGCTTTCCGCCGTCCTCCTGACCCTTGATAATGTTGACAAATTGAAGACATGGCTGAAATGTGGCACTGTCATCCCTCACTTGCATCACACAGAATGGCAGGTAAACAGGAAAATCTGGGCTGGCCCAGAGAATGAGCCAACACACATAAATTACAAATAAAAAAATTAACAGACACCAATCTGCTCCCCAATACCATTTGCCAGCAAGAAATCTCTATGGTAACTGAACCCCCCCCCCGCCCCCGCCCAGCCTCCCTGGATAGTCAACTAGTGGATTTCCTCCCTTTCCCTTTTGAAGGAAAAGTTCTCAAAACTGATTTAAATATTATGATAATCTCATCGCCGAGCAATGAATGAGAGATGTAGTCGCGTTGGCTGCGGCGCCTTTTAAAACATATACTTTTCCTTCCCTCAAATGGCACTGCCACACAGGTGAACTTTCTCCTAATAGAAGGTCCCTTCTTTATAAAAATCTGGATGTGGGGAGTTGAAAGTGGTACTGTGCTTTTTGGGATGACTGGATGAAAGTTGCCAAGCAACTAAGGAATGATGTTAAGGGAAGGAGCACCCTCTGAACAGAATATCGCTTTTTGCAAACACTCATTTGTTGTTCGTGAGGTGGCACAGGGTCTCTCATCTCACTGTCTTGTCTCTGTAGCACCTGGTTGAAGTGTTCTACGTGGATCAAGCCTTTGCTTTGCTTGCAGGATGGGCAGATACTAACATTTATTGAAAAATTTCTCCTGCATCCTGAGAATATTGTTACTGACTTTTTTTTTGTTTTAAGATTTTAGTTTAAAATGATCTTGCCACCCAACGTGGGGCTCACTCACAATCCTGAGATCAAGAGTCACATGCTCCACCGACCGCACCGGCCACACCCCACCTCACCCCTGCCCTTGTATTGAATTTTTCATATCCCTGGCAAACCAGTAGGGTAGGTATTTTGTAATCTTCATTTGACAGTTGAGGAAAATAAGACTCAGAGAGGGTAAGTGGCCTGCTGAAGGTCATACAGTCCTTGAGAAAGAATTTGAGCTCAGTCTCCTTGATTTTGAAGTGCATAGTCTATCTGCTATGTGACATTGTTTCTAATATTTCTTTCTTTTTCTCTTTTGGAAATCACTGTCAATAGTCCTCCTACCCTTAGGGTGGTGCCATTCACAAAAACAAGTCCACTATACCTTCCCCTGGGATGAAATGAGGACAAATGACCAATCTTGACCCTTTCTCTCCTTCTTGCCTACTCTGCAAATCCCCAGAGATCCAGCCGAAGCTCTATAGCTTCAGCAGTTAGACTCTCAGGAACGAACTTGAAATTAGAATGCTTTCCCGGTTAATGACATTGACTGATGTGTTGAGCCGATCTGAGGCTAATTATATTCATTCACTGACCAAAATCATACCGACACAGGCAGATACCACTCATTTTAAAAGAAAAAATTGGGAGGGGGGGTGCAGATAACTCATTATATCTTATATGGGAGACATCAAAAACATTAAGTTTCAGATGAAAAAGAGAGAGAGAAGAAAAAGAGAAAGAAAACATGAAACACTTCAAATCTTTTGTCAAGAAAATCTCTTCCAGGTGAGCATCAAAAGTTGCCTTTCTCAAGAAGTTTGAGCAACTGCCATTAGGATGAGAAAATGAAAAGGAACTCGAACAGAACAAGATGTCCTGAGTGATTTTATGATATTTCTGACCTTAAAAGGCATACATTGGGATGTAAGTGCTTTAGTGATTTTGTGGATTCTGAATTGGTACTGACTTGAAGGCCTCTTGAATACATCCTGAGGTTTGACATTTGCTATGCTTTTTTCCCCCACTCTCTCTCTCTCCTAAAGATCATTATGAAACAATGCCACAGAATCTTCCAAAATGTGAAAGTCTGTGGGAAGTTACTAAAACAGGTAGTGAGGGTTCGCTGGGGGCTGCACTTAACGAAAATCTGAAAATTGCTGGCTTTGTTGTTGGGAGAAATACACACTTGATTCGCAAGTGTCTTTGGCACGTCTTTGTGTGATGGCTGGGTTACAGCCATACTCCCCTGGCAGGGAATTAGATGAACAGCACGGAGGAAGTAAAGAAGATACACCCTAGAGAGGAAAACATGCTTGAGTTTCATTTGTCAAATTCTATTTTATTTTACTTTTTAAGGTTTTTAAGTTTTCGAGGATAAAAATAGGCAATCATGTTGGGCAATGAGTCGTCCTCTGGTGAGCTCTGTGGATCGTTGAGAAGCCGGTGTTCCCTAGCATCTGGAGATTATGGTGCAAAATGAATTGTCCAAGTAAGAACTCTCAAATTGTAGTCACCTAATTAAATTCTTTAATGCTTACCAGCAAATAAGGACACGCGACCAAAATTCAAACTTCAGTGTGGGGAGCTTGCTTGCTGAGCTGTGCCAAAGGCCAATGCCGGCTTCTCTGTAAGGGCTCTGTACCTAGGGTGAAACTGGACTGACTCAGGATATAGCACCTGGGAGAATCAAGAAGCAAAATTGGCACTGGGGTGGGGTTGAGAATAATTGATTCGACTCCAAATTAAAACATACCAAAGAGATGATGTCAGCAGCAAAATGACGAAAGAAATGGAGTAGTCATGCATGAGGCAAAAAATAAAAATAGCACACATTTTTCAAGGAGCAAAATAAAGAAGAAAGCCATTCACCTCTTCTACAATAAAATTTTTTTTTATAAAGGAAATCAGATCCATGATATCTATGCAGAATATATTTTTATGTGGGACCTATGTACCGTACTTCTGTAGGGCTGAATGCATTATGTGGAAAGCCAATGAGTCATTAGAATTTAAGGGGACTAGGAGTTCAAGGTATTTGGTGTAAAGTCTTGGGAGGAAGGATTTGTGTTATCTGATTATCTGCCTCTACTTTTACTTGATCTTGTTATTGTGACTATTTCAATTGGTGTTCAAACACTCCAGTTCTGTCATAAAATAGAGGATGATGGGTCTCTTTAATGGAACAGATGGGGTACAGGTAGCTGTCCAGCATCTTTTCAATTGGGGGGTGCCCAGGAATAAGAAATGCGCAGGCTCCAATTGCTCTGCCCATCCCGGATGACGTCACCACTGACTGGTGGGATTGGGCAGTTCACGGGCCTTGGGAGACTGTTAGAGTCTGTTCATAAGCCAAAAAGTGACTTCCACAAACCCTTTTGGGATGCACAGTTTCTCGTCTTGACAGAGGCACATCATACACTTCTCAAGAATGAGACAAAAATAAGCTCTGGGCAGTTATCAGGGGTGTTGCAAATAGTTTGTAAGCAATCCTTTTAAGGGATGAAAACCTGCAATTTATTTACTTGGCTTTAAGAAAAGAAAGACTGGGATTCTGACCAGTACTATATCACTGTTGTTCTCACTCAGTTACATCTGGACACATGCTTTCAGAGGGTTAGTCAGGCACTGTGCCCCCCGGGCTCACACCTTTTGGATGACTTTCTGGTTTCCTCTGTCTGGGCAGCCTGTGCTCAGGAACCTGCCCAGCTCTCAACCCCACCCTCCTCACCCCAACTCTTGCCCCATTTTCTGTTTCTCAAACAAGCCAAGTCCTTTCTTATATCAGAGACATGCCTTTTTGCCTTTGCCTGGCACATTCCTTTCCCAGATCTCTGAAGCCAGTGCTTTCTAGTTATTTATGTCTCAGCAAGAGGCTCACATCTTCAGTGGCAAGAGGCTAGAGAAACAGAGCCAGAGCCTCATTCACCTAAGAGGTCCCTTTATGGCTACGTGATTTCTCCTACTCGCTTGTCTAGAGAGAAGAGAACAAGAACTAGGCTTAACGTTTTGTAGAATTTCATTGCCGGTCCTCTCATATATGTAAGAGGCTATTAAATTCTACAGTAGATGATCCAGGGTTGATGGATGTTTAAATAGGTCACATGATAATTACAGACAATATTTAGTGTTTTCAGTGTGTCAGGCACAGATATGATGATAACATTTACTTTACACAATAGCCTTAGGAAGAAGATCCTGTTTCGGTCTCCCTTTGATAGACGAGTAAACAGGGGCTTGGACAAGTTACGTCTTGCTTAAGGTGGCACAGTTAATAAGTAAGAGGACCTAGATTCAAACTCAGTTATCGAAACTGCTAGTTCTTGGCAATGACTTGCCCAAGTAATACCGTAGTCAATAGATTAGAAATCGTATCGAGACTCTTTGGCTTTTTTCACTGAATTCTTTTGCCCTAAGGTTTCTGAATTTGGAGTTTTATCATTCACAGTGAACTTATTTCCTGGCATCATTCCTCTTGCTATTTCTTGAAGTACACTAATTCTGTTGTCCTGGGAGGAGATTATAAGAACACGAAACCTCTTTAGATAAAGCGATAGACACTGCCAGTATCGCTAAATGATTGGGGGTCAGGGTGTTATAAGGGGGGGATGCTAATGTCATGAGCCTTCTCCTTGGAGTGGGCTGCGGCAAATGGATTGGAAATCTGAGACCTCGGGTTTACTTTGAGCAAATAATTTCCTCTTTGTGCTTTATTTTTCTCATCTCTGTAATAAGCAGACTCTGAAGCCCATTTTGCGGTGGAGGTCCTCGGCCCTGCAGAAATTCTCAAACTTGGTGTCATCTCATTTAGTTTGCTTAAAGAGGAAAAAAAAAATCCAAAGCTTGCATGAGAAACTTGAGTGACAATGCAAAACTTGCAATTGCCTTCAACAGGGAAAAGATAAGGGTTGTTTTTCTGTGTTTGTATCACTTCAACCTTAACCTTGGGCCGGGGATATAAAGGAGTTTCTAGGAAGATGGCTTTAACCTCAGACCAAGGAGGAACAGAACAAACTTGAGTTATGATAAAAGGCATTGATATCTCAGAGCCTGTGTTTTCAGAAACAGGGAGTGTGGGAGGGAAGGGCTGGAGACCAGCTATCCCTGGAAGTGCTAGCTCAGCTGGCCCCACTCTTTACACAGCTCCTTCCCCACCATGCAGTGGAGGAAGGAGAACCATGCCGTGCTTACTTTGAAGGAGTTTAATTCTTAAATACTGGAAACTGCAGGCACATGGCATGTTGGGTGACCATGCTATAGGAGAGATTGCAGCCTTTTAATCATAAAACTTTATGGCAACTAACCTACATGATCACACCACTCCTCTAACACACACTGACGTCTGATCTTTTCCTTGAGCCAGGAGGTGGGCTGCTCAGCCCGAGGAAGCCTAGAGCAAATTCCACATTCCCCAGTGAGACAGCAGTCTTTGGACTTCAGAGGAGACGTGAACCCAGACCTCGATCTGAAGAACTTAGGAAGAAAGCAGACTATTAAAAAAAAAAAATTGGAGAAGGGACATCTGGATAATGAGAACTGGCTTAAGAGAAGACACAGTCCTCAAGAATAATATCCCTCAGACTGCTTGGAGTTTGTTGCAGTCATCACAGACCTGGGTGGTATCGAATCCTGCAACCCCATCTTAACCAGACTGTGGGGTGCACATCATTGGGTACGTTTGAGGAGCTTTAGGAAAGACATCAATTCAGCAATACAAACCAGAACTACAGGGTGAAAGGTGGCTCTGGTTTAGATTTTCTTCTAACTCCTTCCCAAGATGAAAGTCTCAGTTCAAGTGTCAAGTTCAAGGACTTAACCCTTCACTTTCTAACCTTTATCATGGCAAAGACAGAGCTCAGCTAGAGCTCAACTTTAAGACTTAGGCAGGCATCAGGGTCTGGGCAGATGTGAAAACATTGTTTAGTTGTCTTTCTGTCTATCTACCTATCTATTTTTTTGTGATTAGGTCCCCTTTTTGGTAAGTGGTACTGGTTTTCATCTAGGCTAGTGATTAATTAAATTTCCTCTTTATTTTATTTTTTAAGATTTTATCTATTCATGAGAGACACACAGAGAGAGAGAGAGAGGCAGAGACAGAGGCAGAGGGAGAAGCAGACTCCCTGTGGGGAGCCCGATTCAGGACTCGATGCCAGGACCCTGGGATTATGACCTGAGCCAAAGGCAGATGCTCAACCACTGAGACACTCCGGCAGCCTAAATTTTCTCTTTAATAAAAGGGTATACAGATATGGCAAAAAAGTATGACTTTCACTTGAGTGAAATTGGGGAAACATTGCTTTATGATTATAATAGCTAAAACTCTTTTTAAAAAGATTTTATTTATTTATTTATTTATTTATTTATTTATTTATTTATCAGAGAGAGCACATGAGGAAAGGGGAGGAGAGGAAGTAGAGGAACAAGCACATTCTGTACTGAGCATGAAACCCAACTCGAGGCTAGATCTGAGGACCCTAGACCCAGGCTAGACCCTGAGATCATGACCTGAGCCAGAACCAAGAGTCAGATGCTTAATCAACTGAGCCACCCAGGCACCTCTCTTTTTTTAGTGTTAGCCAGGACATATTCTAAATCCTTTATATATGTATTAATTCACTGAAGTTTCTTTTTTTTAAGATTTTATTAATTCATGAGACACACACACACACAGAGAGAAGCAGAGACACAGGCAGAGGGAGAAGCAGGCTCCATGCAGGGACCCCAATGCAGGACTTGATCCTGGGTCTCCAGGATCATGCCCTGGGCTGAAGGCAGGTGCCCAACCACTGAGCCACCCAGGAGTCCCAGTTCACTGAACTTTCTTGACTACAGTTTGATATAGATCTTCTTATTATTCACATTTATTATAAGAAAAACTGAGATGCAGAAAGTTTAAGTAAGTTTACACTTAAATTTACAAAATTCACATTCAGCAGGCTATAGGGTCAAGATTTGAACTGGAGGATTTTGAACTGCAGAACACATGCTCATAACTACTGTGCTATCCTATAATCCAGAAGTCTGGCTATGCCTGTGAATGGAAATGATCTGTGACCATTAGTGTTAGTCTATGAGTTTGGGTTGGCAAAGCATTAATCAAGCATTTCTAGTTGCAAATGGAGGAATGGGGACAAAACTCAAACCCAGCGACAGAGCAGAAGCGTGCTGAATGGAAAATGCCAAGATTCTAGTCTACATATTGCATTCTCTAAGATCACAGAGGGCTGAGCAAAGAGTCTAGCAAATTCTAAGAGAATGCCCCACTGGAGCTTCAAGGAACAGAGATCACTGGCCTCTTTATGCAACTGATGTGGTATTGTTGAAGGCAGGCTTGCTACTGCCTTCACCTTTAAGACATGATGGAAATCCTGCTTTTCAAAGGAAAAATTGAGAAATAAGGACTAAAAACAGGGATAATTGAAGATTCCCCACAATGAGGATTGAGGGCTAAAGGATGAAAAGAACTTAAACCCAATGACTCTCAGAACCTCTTGATGGACTGCAATGTTTCACTGAGCTGGTGAGTTTCCAGACCTCTTTCAATTCAACAGCCGCTAAATGAGAATTAGTACCAGGAACGGAGGAGGAAAAGAAAAACGGAGTGAGAAAAAGAACTAAAAATTATGGCTCAGGGGTATAATTTTTGCCTCGCAAAAGATCCTTCTCTGGGTTTTGATTTGATTTTAGTAAAATTACTCCCTTTTTTATAAGCTTGTAACCTTCCAAAGCAGTTGTTGTAGATTATTTCACTTCATCTTTACAATAATGTAAAAAAGAGGCAGGGAAAGTATTTTCTTATGCTTTTTAAGATAACGAAATCGAGGCAGAAGGCATTAGGGATCTATGAATCTAACAGAATCCCAGCTAGTAATAGTGCCATTGAGTGAAAGCCTACCACAGTGCTAGACAGTGCCAACTACTTTACCACATTATTCATTAATCCTTTAGAGAAATTTTGAGGTAGATACTTGCCTTTTGCCCAGTCTCTGGAGGCTAGAGAGATTGAGAGCCTGGCCAGCACGCTTAGCCTCAGCATGTTCCAGCTCATGAGAACTCATGAGAGCCGACTGTGCCCAGCTCTTCCCACAGGGAGACAACTTACATCACAGAACTCGGTAAACACTGCACATCAAGGCTTGTTTCCCTTGGGAAGCCGGTCATGAAACCATTTGCCAGCGTACAACTGGGCACATACCTGGTAACTGGCAGAGTAGGATCCAGAACCAGGCAGTCTGGTTCCAGACTTTTCCCTTCCCGCCTCACAGTAGTGCCCATTCACTGTGAACAGCCTCCAAGACGGATCAGCCTCCTGGCTTCCAGCAAGGGGGAAGGAGTTCAAGTTTCTCCTGGAATTCCTATACATGAATTTATATAGAAAAAGGTCTAGAAATGCCACAGGGATGAAAAATATTCATCTAGTTAGCACTAACTGTGAACTTTGTGCTAGATGGATGTGCATTTCAAGTCCATGCTCTTATTTTCGGGGCTGATTCTCATATCATGAAAACCATTTACCTACCTGATTAAAGTCTCGTTGACTGTGAGTGGCCCAAATGATAAGAATGAGTCCTGAACTAAAGGTGTCCCTAATTCCATGTCTGTGAGGGGACAAATAGGGAGGATGTGATGCCAGATGCATGTGGCTTTGATTCTAGCTCTGCTGCTACGTAGCTATGTGACCTTGGCCAAATCACTTCAGCTCCCTAAAACTCAGTCTCAATATGAACATGACGATAGGGTGTTTGAGGAGATTGAGTGAGCTCTTTCCACAGAACCTAACATAATGTACACCCTCAATAAGTTGTCAGCTCCTCTTCTGGGTAGTGTAGCTACTAGTAGTCTACATGCAGCGTGGGAAGGCAAATTCTAGCCAGAAAGTGGCTTATGTTTATTTATTGGCCAAGGGATGGAACTCAGATGGCCATCGGCAAGAGCTCATGAGAGGCTAGACAGGCCACCCTGACTGCTTTGCTACTGGAGGCAGAAATGCTCCAAATTAATAGATAAAAATTCCCTCCTTGGCAGGGCAAAGGTTTAAAGTACAAACTGCTCCAGATTTAAATCTCTGTCATCTACAAGTATAGACCTACCAGCCCACCGTGTTCCAGTTCGATCATCTGTAACATGTGGGCCGTAATCATGCTCACCTCCCAGCCTAATGCACCAAAAGCCTCAGTAATTAGTACTTATTACTATTAGGGATTGCAGTAAATGAGATGTTTTCTATTACAGGCCAGACACTCAATGTCTACTGGTCAAAGGTATCCTCTCCCATGGACAAGTTTGGTTGTGCCCTGATGAAAATTCCAAATCTGCTCTTTTTTTTTTTTGCCTTAAAAAAATGTCATCTAACCCTATTTCTGTGACATGTTTTTCTGTTCAGAAATTAAGAACGTAGTCTGTGCCACAATGTTGACACTCCAATACTTTGATCGGAAGGACGGTATTCTTCAAGGCAGAAATCATGAACTTGCCTCCCAGCCTCTCTCACAACTAATATTGTAGGCACAGGACCCGGGGTCTGCCCATCAGATGCACCAGTGGAAGGCTCTGAATCAGAAGGTATATTGTTAGGAAGCTGACTCATGATATCCTGTATTCTGTGTAGAAATCACCTGTGCTTCAGAAGCAGGTGGTTTCAGAGCTTCTAGCGGGAAGGTCAACTGTCCTGCTCAGGCAGCATGGGATAGGCGTCTATGTGCATTGCTGGTGCAAGCATGGCTCTGCTGGCACAGTCTTGGCTGTAAACTGGGCATGGGTCCTGGCTGTGTGGCCTTCAGATCTGATTCTCTGAACTGCTGGGTGATTTCATGAACCATGTAAAGCATTTAATATATATATATGTATATTTTTTACTGATAGCTGGTGTAGTTTCATGATGTATCCCAACTGAACCCCCTAATTTTGCTTATAGCATTTCTGACTTGTATGTTTAGAGGTCAACTTCCCACCATGGATAGGTGACCTTCCCTTCAATTCCCAAGTTCTTGGGAAAGGGGCATGGCAATGTAGCATTCCCTCATCTCCTCACCCCCACCCCTACCAAGCATCTACCACATAGGCAAGGGTTGGCAATCTTTTTTTTTTTTTTTTTTTTGGCAATCTTTTTCTATAAAGGGACAGGTAGTAAATATTTTAGGCTTTGTGGGCTATACAGTCTCTGTCACATCCACTCAATGTTGTTCTTATAACAGGAAAGCAGCCATATGTTAATAGATAGTATGGCTGTGTTCTGATTAAACTTATTTACCAAAACAAGTGATGGGCTGGGTTTGCTGACCCCCTGACAAAAGGTAGCACTTTACAGATTACAATATTACAATGAGCAACATAGACTCTTTTGAGAGTGGACATGACCACAGCTCTCCTCTTGACTTCGACACTGGCACCTGTGTCACCTCGGACATACACATTCGCCTCTCTGTACCTGTCTTTCTGCCTCTACCAATGATAAAATCGACAAGGCTGTTTCCTCCCTCACAGGTTGCTGAGGAGACCGAAGGAGGTAACAGATTTCAGAGTGCTATGAATATGTTAAAAGCACTTTAAAATAATGGAGTATATTTTGTGCCAACACCATACTGTTTTGATTACTACAGCTTTGTAGCATGACTTGAAGCCTGAAATTGTGATACCTCCAGCTTTGCCTTTTTCAGGATTGCTTTGGCTAGTCAGGGTCCTTTGTGGTTCCAAATATATTTTAGGATTGTTGGTTTTCTGTTCTATGGAAAACGCTGTTGGTATTTTGATAGGGGTGGCATTACATCTGTAGATTGCTTTAGATATAATCTGGATATGGTTAAAATGAAAAACACAAGAAACAAAAAGCTTTGGTGAAGATGTGGAGAAAAAAGGAACCCTCATGCACAGTTGGCCCGGTGCAGTCCCTGTGTAAAAATGAGTGGTTTCTCAAAAAATTAAATAGAATTACCCTATGATCCAGTTATCACACTATGAAGTATTTACTCAAAGAATTAAAAAAATGCTAATTAAAAAATACATGAACTCCTATGCTTATTGCAACATTATTTACAATAGCCAGATTATGGAAGCAGCCAAGGAGTCCATCGATAGATGACTGGATAAAGAAGAGATGCTGTATGTATACCATGGAATGTTACGCAGCCATGAAAATGAATGAAATCTTGCCATTTGCAATGACGTGGATAAGTCTAGAGGGTAAGGGAAATGAATCCATCAGAGAAAGACAAATACTGTACGATTTTGCTCACATGTGGAATTTAAGAAACAAAGCAAGTGGAAAAAGGGAAAAAAAAGAGGCAAACCAAAAAACACTCTTGACTGTAGAAAACAAACTGGTGGTGGCCAGAGGGGAGGGAGAGGGGAAGATGGGTCAAGCAGGTGATGGGAATGAAGAGCATGCTTCTCATAATGAGTGCTGAGGAATATATAGAATTGTTGAATCAGGGGATCCCTGGGTGGCTCAGTGGTTGAGTGCCTGCCTTTGGCCCAGGGCGGGATCCTGGAGTCCCATGTTGGGCTCCCTGCATGGAGCCTGCTTCTCCCTCTGCCTGTGTCTCTGCCTCTCTCTCTCTCTCTCTCTCTCTGTGTGTGTCTCTCATGAATAAATAAAATCTTTAAAAAAAAAGAATTGTTGAATCACTATATTATATGTGTGAAACTAGTTAACACTGTATGTTAACTATACCGGGTTTAAAATTTTTAAAAAGAATGGCTATAAAAATTATAGAGTACATTATTATAATTATATTTTTATTCCCCAATAAGCAATGAATGCCATGAGAAGAGGGTCTGTGTCTTTTAATTCTGACCCTCTATTTTCTAGCACATTACATTTCATGGTCAACATAAATGCTTGCTAAATAAATACATAGTTTAGCTCTTGGTTCGGAGGACTTTTAAGCTTAGTGATAAATGTAAGCTAATGTTTGAGTAATCACCAATCCACGCAAATGAACAATAAGTGTTAGGGTAAACCTGTAAAATTGTGGTCACATCTTAAAAGCTTATAGAAGCTAAACAAAAAAATATAAAGTAATGCCGTGGGTTGGTTTACAAAGTGGCAGGAACTAAGGTAAAATGAAGAGAGCACATCTTGTCTGAAGCGAATGATGTTTTTCATTCCAACTAATTCCATGTGGAAATGTGGGACCACCTTTGGCAATTTTTCCAGTTTTCTTTTTTTTCTTTTTAAGATTTATTTATTTATTTATTTATTTATTTATTTATTTATTTAGTGCAGGGGGGATGAGACAGAGAGGAAGGGAGAGGGAGAGAGAGAATCCTCAAGCAGACTCCCCACTGAGTGCAGAGATCATGACCTGAGCCAAAATTACGAGTCGTATACTTGACTGACTAAGCCATCCAGGTGCCCCAATTTTTCCAGTTTTTCAAGAGAAGCTGAAAATCTGGATTTTTAAGTAAATTGCTCTCAATTTTATACAGTGGCAATTAATCCTCAAGATTAAAAAATAATCAGTCTCAGGTCACCTATGACTCCTCGTGTAATTTCTAGAAGACACAATCGAAAGTAATAATCCTGGAATAGCAATGTAGAAAATTCTTAGATTTCATCGTCTTTTGAGTCCCTGATTGTAATTGATGGTCTTTCTTACTCACTGCAACATTTTTGATCATATCAATTTTCAATGATTCTTTGATCATGGAATTATTGCTCTTAGGACTTCTCTAGTCATTATGTTTATCGACACTGACTGTCCCAACTCCCCAGATTTCCACATGGCTTCCTCCTCCAATATATTCAGGTCTCAGTTCAGATGCCCTGTCCTCATGCAAGCCCTCCCTAAACATCCTGTCTAAACTAGCCTTCCTCCCCACTGCCCTTCCTCTTTTTTGGTAATACTTATCAGCGTCTGACATATATTTTTTATGATCTGTCTTCCCCCATCTGGAGTGTCACCTTCCTGAAAACAGAGATGTGTCTCTGTTTCATTCAATGCTGAATTCCCAGAACCTGCCACAGTGTCTGGCAATAGTAGGCACCTAATCGATATGTCAAACGGGTAAATGAGTGATCCTTTTGATCACTGTTGCCAAGACATCAAGACTATTTATTATCCAAGATTTTGGAAAAAAAAATATGGATATGAGAAAGCAGGTTTCTAGTAACAGGAATCTTAGTAAGTCTAAAACATCTTCGCTGGTCACTTGCTTTTGACATTGGGAAAAATCTACAAACCTAAAGCCAGCTTTTTATATCATGTTTACACCATGTTTATGATGGCTTCCTATGGCCGGTCTCCTGGGAATGGTGGGAGGGAGTTTTATGATGACCACACAAAAGCGAGCTTGAAGATAAAAGGTTTTAGGCTGCTCTAACAAATGAACGGAGAAGATCTGAAAGGTTCTTTGTAGAATACAAAATTTTCCATTTTGGAAGACTCTTGGAGGAACAAAGATGGCGGAAAGTCATGAAAAGTTTTAAGGGTTCATTCAGTTTGAGTAATTGAAGTAGAATAAGAAAAATACTGACTTTAAAAAAATGACTTCTACTATCTGCTACTGCGGATTTTATTTGTTGTCGAGGTGACATTAGCACATAGAAATAATTTTAGGAGAGTAGGGAAACTGAAAATCTGCCACCACCCTGGCAGTGACTCTTTAATATTTCCCAAGCCCCCTGCCACTTTCCATGCAAGTTTACTAACCTTATAGTCAATTAAGTAACATCTTCTCTTCTGGGAGAGTCAACAGATGAGCAACAGCTGCTCACTCTGTGAGGGGCACCGGGCTCAGTTTCATTTTTCTGAATCCATGGCAGCTCTGAGGACACACACACACCATACTTTGCACTTGTCTCCCTATCCCCCCTTAATCTCCAACATGTGAACCACAATTCTTAGGAAGTAAGTCAGCACACATATCAATGCCTACCCATCATGAGCCAGACCCTGGCTCGTGTTCTGATGAACGCCAAGTCTGTACTGGAGGAGGTCAAGTGCCAAATAATTTCTCAATATATATATAAACTCTTGCGGTAATTATACCCATTTTGGTCTCTGACAAAGTTGAGTATATTGAGTATGCTAAAGAGTTGCTTATTAATGATGTACAGAAGTAATTTTTCTTACTACTGATGGGCCAAGTGCCCCTCTTATGGGCGCCTCTACAGCCCCCATCATTGCACTCATGCCCAGGCAATGAAACTGTGCATTCGCTTCTTCCCCTGGTCCCCCATGTCATGCTTCCCTCAATCAAGGGGAGGTGTATGGTCTTACTGGTATCCTCTGTGTCCAGCCTAGCGTCTGGCACCTGATTTTCAGTTCAGAAGTGTTACATATCTGAGTGAACTTGTGGAAGGCAAGATGTCCCCAGGGCTTGGATCTGAGAGGACCTAGCTCTCTCCAGCCTACAAACAAAGAAAATTTTAAAAAGTGACATTCCCCACTCAAGAAACAAGTGGGTTTTCTCCATATCCTGAGTAGGGAAATGCCCTGCAAGGTGATCTACAACAGAGGATGGTGAGAGTCTTGAGAACTCTCCCTTATCCTGAACTCCATCTCTTTTATGATTTCACGCTGTGCTCTCCACGTTTGCAGTCCTGACGTCTCCAACTGTAAAAGTACGTGCTTGCCTCACAAAATCTCGTGACAGCATTTTCTTTTAATTAGCACATTCATAACAGCAACAATAATTCCAATCATTAATAAGCTGCTCACCCCACTTAGGAACAAACCAAATGGCAAGAAGTCAATGTTAATTTTAAAACACATGTAAACAAGAATCCAGGAAGGCCAAACACAATAACCTTCTGGCATTATTAATGGCAAAGAACGCTTTCTGCTGAGCTCGAGAAGTAAATGGTACACGGATTGTGCCCCATACTCCTCCACTTATGCTTCGTGTGATGGAAATCAATTAATTATCATGTGGTGGTTTTTTAAAAAATATGTATGTTTTCCCCCAAATACCATATGCTTCATGAGCGTGGAGATCATGTCCATGTGGCTTCCTGGGCCCATGGTGTTCTCTGCACATAGTAGGTGTCCAATGCATCCGTGTTGAATGAATGAATGAATGAATGAATTCTCAACAGTGTGCTAGCAGATCTCTGGTGAAAGGACAGAACCCTGACATTTCAGAGTATCACTTCGCAACGAAAGTTGGGCACCAGCACCATTCTCGAATATTAAACTGACCCAGTGTTTGGGCCACGAAGGTCCAAGCGTCCACTCAAGAATTTCTGAATTTTATTTTCATTCTGATCAAAAAATGAATCCAGTTATACCTTGGATCCTCAGGATAAACAGACTTCTCACTGAATATTGCTACACAGAATCAATGTCTACCGTTGTGTTTATCCTTGTGATTGAGTGGGTGCCCAGCCATCAGGGAAAAAGGACATCGCCTGGCTTTTCAATAGAGCGTTTCTCACGTTCTGGGGGCTGGCACATTTTCTCAGTTCCCAAGTTTGGGAAACAGTTGTAGCTCCGTCTTCCCCGCTCAGCACTGTGACACCCATACGTCTGGGCAATGCCTGGGGCCACCATCTGTCTCCCTCGCCTATGACTCCACTGAGCGGCGTCAGGCTCTAGAGCCAGGGCCGCATTTCAGCGCGGGCCCTCGTGACGGACCCGGGATGTCTGCGATCATTTCCTCTGCTGCCTTTCATATCACTGAACTGAAACGATCAGACCTGTCAAGAGCGAGGGCCCCAGATGAAAGGCCAGTGCATTAAGACAGAGCATAATTGCCAGCTTCTGAGTTTCTGACATTAATCGTTTTACTGAAAGAAGACAGTGGAGCTCCTCTCTCTCTCCCTCTCTCTCTCTCTCTCCATCTCTCTCTCTGTCTTCCTCTGTCCATCTCTCTTGTATTGCCAACACACAGGAATTATGGAGGGGTGGGGGCTAGAGATTAAAAAAACCCCCACCTCCAGCAAGGTTCGCTAATTAAAAGTAATATGCTTCCCCCCTGGCCCCTTCCTTTTTTTTTTTTTTTTTTTTTGGCAATTTGATAGCACAAAACACTTCCTTGGGGGCCACAGGGGGAAACAAACTGAGACAGATAAAAAATGTTTTGTGTTCATCCAAGCACAACTATGTTAATGCGTATTATCCCATTAATGCGCATCAACATCGGGAATCGGCTCACCAATGCAAGCAAGAAGCATACACTTATCATCATTTGATAACATGTTTAATGACAGATTGACGGGAGATTTGCAAATGTGAACTGGCATCAGTGTTGCTAACTTCAGCTTCTGCCGCCGCCTCTGCTATGCCAGCATATTTATGTGCATAATTTGATTTCTCAGCCACACTGTTAGTACATTTTTAATATTAACTATGCGCGAACAGACAGCCGAACTTAAGTTGCACTGGTGGTTGGAGTTCATTAGATTGAAAAAGACGGGCATGCATAACTAAGGTGGAGGTGGCCGTCCAACATCCGAGAAGCGCCTCCGAACACACGCTCCGTCCTCCACGTGCCCGAGCTACACATCGCACGTTGTTGCAAGTGGCAGAGCTGTTGGGAATGAAGGAAAGAGGGGAAGCAGAGGGAGGGAGCCCCCCCACCCTGGGCCCCCCCGGCCACACCCGCATTGGCTTTCCCTGCTCCACCTCGGGTCCCTCCAAACCCATCACGACCCCACACTGGGGCCCGTTGCTTCGGATGGAGCAGGAGGGCCCTAGTTGCCTCTGGTTCCCCATGCACCAGGCCCCGACCCCCAGGAAAGCCTCCTTGCAGTGGGAGCAGGGCACGTCAGAGCTGTTCTGGGGAGGCGTCCCCATCTGTGATTGCCTCTTGTTCCCATCACGTAACACGCGGCGGGGCCCACCCCACGGATTTCCCTTGCTACCTTTCCATCTCTTCATCTGTCAAATGGGCATGAGAACATCGCCCCCTCCACGGGGGTGCGAGCTTAAGGAAGCTGCAGAAAAGGAGGGCTGAGCCCAGCATTTGGCACGCAGCAAGCTCGCCGCCTATGTTCATGCTTATTATTTTATTTCTGCTTTTTGGGGGAGTCATTAAAAAAATTCTCTAAGGCTGCTCCCCAGACACTAGGATCATATAAATCTGGGGTTTCAAATCCAGCTCCACGAAGTAAAGGCTATGTGGTGACGGTTAAGTCACTTAACTTCTGTGGACTTTGGGTATCCCATTGGGAAAACGGGGTGATCCCAGGGACACGCCTGGCATCCTGGCAGGAAGGATAGTATGAGACGGTGTGTAAAAGGGTCTAAAAGGCCTTGGATCCAGCACACACTCAGTTGGTCTTAGCCTTTATTTTCTTCGGGAATCAGGACAGTGCCTAAGTTCTGGCAGTGCCAGGAGGGTCAATAAAAAATACATTCAGGGACACCTGGGCGGCTCAGTGGTTGAGCATCGGCCTTCGGCTCAGGTTGTGATCCTGGGATCAAGTCCCACATCGGGCTCCTTGCAGGGAGCCTGCTTCTCCCTCTGCCTGTGTCTCTGCCTCTTTCTGTTTCTCAAGAATAAATAGAATCTTAAAAAAAAATACACTCAAATTTTGGTCCTGATGCTTCCTAACTGTATGATAACCTTTGTAGCACTCAGTTTTTTTTCCTCCTACAAAATGGGGACCCATCATGGAACCTACTTCTGTGAATTTGGGGAGGATGAAAGGAGAGAACACTGGCAATGTGCTCATTCCACGTTAACTCATGGTTACTAAAGCCCGTGTCTTCGGGGCTTCAGTGCTGCCTGGTGCATAAGAAGTGCTCAATAAACGTGTGTTGATTGAACAAGTGAGAGAGATCACTATGGCTACAGGCAAGGCTGAGGTCAGTCCTGGGAAAGATCTGTCCAGGGAACAGGGCAAAAGGCCTCCGGGAGTCTGTAGCTGAGCTCAGTGGGTAACCAAAACAGCACAAGAAAACAAAGAGTAGGCTTTTGAATGCCACCAGAGACACCGATGAACAGCCTTCCCTATTGGTGCCAACCAATGAAGGAGAGGCAACTGGCACTGGTGGAGCACCTACTACGTGCATCGTGCTAGGAGCTTCCTTATCTTTTCTTTTCACTTAACCTTCCTCACAGACTTTTAGTGGGGTATTATTATCCCCATTTTACAGATAAGGAAACTGAGGTTTGAGTGTGTGCCGAGTCTGGAGGGCAGAACAGGGGCTCCAGGAATGCTCACTCCACATTTGCGGACTGGACCTCAGAAAGGTTGGCCACCTGCTGAGAGGGACGCAACTTGCAAGTGCCAGTGTTTGGACCCGAGTGCACTTCTGGAACCGAGCCACACACACGTTCTAGCTGTGCCTTTCAGGTGTGAGACTAGAAGGCATGAAAGCAAAATGGTTAACCGGCCACTGCGTGTGCGCTGCTCCTATATGAACATCTATATGAAGGTGGCATTCCTGTGTCGTGGCATGTGATTCGTGTCATTCGCCGGCAGACGCGAGGAGGCCTTGCAGGGACTCACCCTCACTCTCCGATGCAGTGGGAATGTGGTTGCAGGGAAGCCCATCCAAAGAGAGCCCTGTAGTGATGCTTTGGGTCCCTTCTCCTCGTACCTCCCTCCTGCCTCCTGCCTGTTTGCCCTTCCAACACACGCAGGTGCAACTGTCTTCCGTGGGTGGCCCGTGGCTACTGGAGCTGCTGTGCCTACGGACCCTTCCAGCTGATGCCCCGCCTGGGATGGCTCCTCACCAGTGATGGAGCGAGGTCAGAGTACCAGAGCCCAAGCCCTGCCTCCAGAAGAGTCAAACTCGGAGGCATAGCTAACCCCCTGGGGGTCCCCGGGGGACTGAGGGGGAGGCTGGAGCTTTCCCTGAAATCACACCCAGGCCTAGCTTTCTGCCCTCCTCTTATTGGTTTCCTCTGGAAGCACATTCCTAAGAAATGACTCATCCAGGAATCTTCATACCAGGGTCTGCTTCTGGTCCCTGCGCCCACGGTGCCATCCTATGAGACCAGGCGCTGGCAGGCTGCAGCCCCTGCACCAAATCCAGCTCTCCACCTGTAATTGTAACTAAAATTGTATTGGCCCTCGGTTGCCCCTACTCATTTATGTATCATCAGTGACCATTTTTGTGGTGGAATGTCAGAGTCCGGTAGTTGAGATATATACTACACGTTCCACAAACCCTCAGGTGTTCACTCTCTGGTCCCGTGATAAAACAGATTTGCAGAGCCCTATGCTACCGAATGCTTTGAACACACCGAGCTCTTTCCCGCCTTAGGAACCTTGCGTGCACTATTCTTTCTGTCTGGTGTTCTCCTTCCTTGACTTGGTGGATGATCAATTGGGTCTCACTTTTTAGGTCTCCGCAAAAATGTCACTTCCTCAGAAAGGCCTTGCCTGCCCACCCATCTAAAGTTTAGCCTTCATCTTCTGTCTGGTTGCCCTGTATTCTCAGCACTCATGGCACTGAAATGACTGCCTTTGTTTACAGGCTGTGGTTCTCTCAATGTTACCAACTCGCGTGTAAGCTCCACGAGGGGTAGCAAGATGTAAGCTCCATCTTGCCCATTCCTGGATCCTTGTGCCTGTATGTAAACCGACTCAAAAATATCTGTTTCCTGACTGATGAGAAAGATTGTAAAACCCTTCAGATGGCTGTGTTCGCACCAGCTAGGGCTAGAAGTCAGGTGCTGCTTTATGACGGCAGCACCTGGGTAATCTGATCCTCATTTTGAATCTGTACTCCCAAAGCAATGGGAACATATTTCACACTCCAGCTGCATTAGTGCCTAGACATTTATTGCCTCTGGTATTAATTTGCTTGTTTTGCCACATTATGTAATGGGAGGTCACTTTATGTTATAAGCTATAATTTTTGAATTTTATGATATAAATTGACCTGCTTCAGGAACCTGGCTATAAAGAGACTGGCTGTCAAGGGGTCAAGGAAAAGTTATGCTGTGTTAATGGTTTTAATTAATGCATTAATTTCACAAGGTTTTTTTTTTTTTTTTTGTGTGTGTGTGTGTGTGTGTATGTGGGGGCTTAATATGTGTAGGGTCCTTCTGAGATGTTCAAGGAGCTTCCTGGTGAGCCCATTCACACACATATATATCTGTGATTCCGCCCGCACACGAAAGCCAGAACCATCTTTAGACATGCCAATTGCATCATGCCATTCCCCTATTTAAATCCTCCCAATGAACTTAGAATAATCTAAACTCATCACCATGGGCTGGCCACTTGAGTCTGTGCTAAATATTCAAACTTCTCTCTGAGCTCAGAGTTCTGGCAACACTGACCTTCTCTGAGTTTCCCTCAACGCTCCCAGCTCTCACTTGCCTCAGGGCCTTTGCACTTGCTGTCCCCATCTCAAATCCCCTTTTCTCTCATTTCAGGACTGGTTCCTCAGTCCTTCATATTTCAGATGTCACGCCTCAAAGAGGTCTTCTTGGAGCACCCAAAGTAAATGAACACTACTGCTACCTTCATGGGATCTGAAATGAGCTTGTTTATGAGGTTGTTTTCTTGTTTCTTGTCTTTCTCCTTGTATAAGATCTTCAATGGGGAGGAACATATCAGTCTGTTGGCTGCTATATCCGTGGAGCCTAGCATGGTGCCGAGACATAAGGAAATGCACAAGTAAATAATGTACTATCAGGTAGCTGTAAATCTAATAAAGGAAATAAAACAGGGTGATGGGAAAGAGACATTTGAGAGGGCTGAAAGGCTCTAGATCAGGGCTTGGCAAACTATGGCCTGTGGGCCAAATCTAGCCCATCGCCTGTTGCTATGGGGCCCACAGACTGGTCCTCACATTTTTAAATGGTTGAAAGAGTCAAATGAAGAATGCTTCTTTATGATACATGAAAACTATATGAAATTTGAGTGTCAGAGTCTCTCAATAAAGTTTTATTAGAATATAGCCACACCCCTTTATTTACACATCTCCTATTACTCTTCTGTGCTGCCATGACAAATTGAGTCGTTGTGACAGGGACTAGGTGGCCCTGACCCAGAAAATATTTACTATCTCGCACTTTACAGAAATGTTTGTTGACTCCTGATTTAGATAGATTTTTCAGGGAAGAGCCCTTGAAGAAGATACTGTTTAAGTTGATATTTAAATAATGGGAATAGTTGATATAAAGATCAGAAAGACCCTATTTGAAGTCCCTCAGGTAGAAAAAACACTCATGAAATGGCATCTCTTCTCATTATGCTGTGAGCTTCGAATTAGGAATTTTAATCTGGCAGTCATGGGCTGGGCAAACTGGCACAGGGTAGTAAGTAGAGTCCTGGCAAGAGATAGGATGCGCTTCAATGATCCTAATCTGTGGGGGGATGTGTGGGGGGATGCTGTAGAAACAGAGGTGGAGCAGGTGAAATGGTGGAAGTATTATGGAGGTCTAGTAAAAAAAATTAGTAATGAAAGGAACAGCAGTGGGAAAGATGAGAGAAAGAGAAGCATCCATCAATCCCGAGCTGAGGTACCAGGGGACTAACGGGACCACTCTCTGTCATTCGGAATCAGAAAAATTAGTAGGTGTCAGGAGAGTGAGCGGATGGCCTAGGTCAAGCTTGAAAAAGATGAGTGGAATTCAGGATCATCCTCGCCCCCACCCAAAATCTCCACTGATATCACAACTCCTCTGGGCATACCAATCTCAGCCCAAGTTGTAACACGCTGAGCTCACCCAGTGCTTCCAGGAGTGTGCAGCTGACCCAGGCTGAAGAGACAGGCATCCTGTTTTCCCAGCCTAAGGCATTGCATCAAGAGTACTGTGACCCTACAGACCAAATCAGCTCAGTCTCCATAGGTGGCACTCCTGGTGAACAGACACGCTACTGAAACCCCTAAGCTGGCGGGATATAACCCTGGTGCTGATCCAGGCAATCTTGCTTTTCCTCTGAAAATGAAGACAAAATAGGGGGGAAATCTGAGTTGAATGATGGGGAAAGACCAAGTTCCAATGACATACGTCCTTTGAACTCAGGATTCATCTGTTCATGAAACCAACTCTATCCTTGGATGAACTGGCAAATTCTCTGGCTCACTAAATTAAGTTTGATTTGGTTTGGAGTCACTTATAAATAACAGATTGTGATAAACACAATTTCGAGTTAGCATGCTGAACAGTTTTAACTATTGCTTCCAAAATAATTTTGCGTCCCATCTTCTCAGAGTTACGGAAGATATTAAGCTAAGTCAAGAAGAGGACCTATCCCCTTGCCTGACAATCAAGGCTCTTGAGATGGGAAACTTCTGATACAACGGAGTTGTAGAATCAACTGAGTTGGTATTGTGTATCCCTTTATTAAGTGATCT
This sequence comes from Canis lupus baileyi, assembly GCF_048164855.1. NCBI lineage: Eukaryota > Metazoa > Chordata > Mammalia > Carnivora > Canidae > Canis > Canis lupus. The sequence goes on along the minus strand of NC_132863.1, from coordinate 41,234,371 downwards.
CAGCAGAGTCCTAGAAAATTCTGGATCTCCTCCTCCTTTCCTGGATTTCATTTCTCTCCTCTGGTTGCTTCTGTAGGTCCGTGTCTACTCTCTGTTTGCCCCCTCTAAGGGACAATCTAGATGGTCTCATCTTCTTGATCTGACTTGATTTTCTACACTAACCTAGGACCTTCCTTATAGTTCATGCTGCTTCTTCACACAGGACAGAGTGTCAAATAGGCTCAAAGACTGAATTAAAGCTAATAAAGCAAACTTTTTTTTTTTTAGAGCACTCACAACATGTCAGGTACTGTGCTTAAAGAAGTGGGTCTCAAAAATGCGGTCCTTGGACCAGCCTCCTGTTATCATCTGGGAATTTGTTAGAAATTCAAATCATCGGGCCCCACCCAAGATCTACTGAATCTGACACTCTGGAGAATGGGTTCAGTCATTTGGGTTTTAAGAAGTCTTCCAGATGATTCTCAAGTTTGAAAACCATTGTCTTAGGGTTTTGTACCAGGATTGTCTCCTGCAATCCTGTCTATCAAGCCCAGAGTCCCCATTTTATAGATAAAGGAACTGCCACTTGGAGAGATTAAGCACATGCTCTTACTGCTAGGGAGCAGTGGCATGCGGATTCATTCAAAGCCACAAACCTCTCCAGTGCTCTCCAGCCAGGGTGGACATAGCACTTAGCACCTGTGTTCTCAAATCCCATGCCTGGCTCACATTCCAGTTGTCTGGCAGAGATGCTACCTGAGATTCACATGTCCTACTGCTGTTTTGCGCTTTCCTAGGGAACCTTAGGACCATTTCTCAACCTCCAAGAAACTTTCCACTTAGACCAAAAAAATGGCTCCATGAAAAAGAAAAGGCAGCCATAGAACAGAATCCCAGCCTCATTTTTTAAAAAAAGACTTTATTTTATTTATTTGAGAGAGAGGGACAGTGAGCATGTGTGGGGTGAAGGCAGAGGGAGAAGCAGACTCCCCGCCAAGCAGGGAGCCAGATGTGGGCCTTGGTCCCGATACTCCCAGGATCACGACCTGAGTCGAAGGCACACACTTAACAAACTGAGCCACCCAGGTGCCCTAGAATCCCAGTTTTAGACACACCTCAAATCAGGTCCACTGGGGTCCTGAAGATTGGCTCAGTGCACCAAGGAATTTGTGATCATCAGCTTGCAACCTTGTCTCTTGAAAATCCCCTTTCTGAGTCCCCTTTCTCATACACTGTATTTCTCCCCAGCTAAAACCGTGTGGTTACAGATGCCACTTGGCTCACAGTGATTTATAAGCAATCGCTAATGTTCGGTTATAATTCCCCATTTCAGATGTGAAAATGGCTCATCATATTCACCACAAGGGCCTCTCTACAATGATATATAATTTAAAAATTAACACGAGGACAGAGGAGGCTTTGCATTTTTGAACTAGGAACTTAGAGATTCAGAGGTTACAACTTGATAAGGTGAGCTCAAGGAATTAGATGAGTCATTAAAGCAAATGCCTCTGTTCCGTGTTTCCATGACTTCAGAGCTTTTCTAGCATCTTCCAGTTCACTTGCACTTGTCAAAGTGCAAGCCCACAAATGGTATATTTATATTAGGGTATTTTTCCCCATTGTTACGAACAGTCTCTAATTCCTGACATAGACCTTTTCGATATAAACCATGCTGTCGGAAAGCAAGCAAAGCAGAAAAAAATCAATGCTTGATCTCCAGCAGGGCCAAACAGACCTGAACAGCACAACCAGAAAGAGCTTATGGAGATTCTCTGGAAGAACCCATCGCTGGCTTTGGGTGGAGATGGACCCAGAAAACTTTGGAAGGTCAGATATGCAGCACACTTCTCTCCAGAGAAGCAGATGGTGACAGTGACAGTCACAGCGGAAAAAAGAAGGCAGGGACAGAGCAAGTGAGCTGGTGCAAGAGGGGGAGATAGCATAGTGATTTTGCACGTGTAACGCACGAGATACTTTGGTGCTTGTATTGGTTCAACCATTCACAGCCCTGTGACCAAGCCATTCTCCAGTCTGCTCCAGCATCACGTGGTGGCAATTATGGATTGCAAATTTATTGACATTTGACATCCACATCAGCCTTTCTCTGATCAACAGAACTCTCTACCTACAAACTGAATAATTACAGAAGATTTCAGCATCATGGGGATGCCAAAAAGGTCATTAAATCATTTTGAAAAAAAAAAAAAAAACCAATGTGTTCCTCCATTTCATCTTGCCAGTAAATCTTCCGTTGGAGTCGGGACCACCTAGGGTTGATGCTTGGGCGGGGGGGGGGGGTGGTTTGCTGAATTACAGAATGGAGAGAGGAATTAAATTAGGATTGAAAAATAGGAAGGCAAGCACTGCAGAGGCCTCTTGTTTTGTACCTCATAATTTCTGGGGAAGTAGAAAGATCGTGGCTTACTTTGATCAAGAAATGGATTCTCCTTGGGAACTAGGCAGTAATGGCTCACTTAGGAGTTGGGAGTGATTTGGGAAGAACGGTTGTATCTAGAAGCCCACCCAGGGCCCCACGACATGAAGCCAAATTTTTCCTAATGTTCTACATGTCTTCTCGGTTTGATACCTCTTCTTCTTTCTAGGCAAGTATGGTTGTGAGTGGCCTGGAAGCCCCTAAAGCCCTTTCTTCTGCTCCATGCTCCCTGCCTACACTGCCTCCAGATCACCACTGCCTTTCCCTTCACCTCCTCACTGGCCTCCTGCTTTTGCCCTTGACTGCTCTCATCTATTCTACGCTCAGTAACCACAATGGTCTCCTGAAGGACAAAGTAGATCGTGTCCTTGCCCTTTTAAACCCCTTCAACAGCTTCTCATTGAGTGTAGGGGGGAAAAGTCTAAAGTTCTTGAGATGGTCTACAAAGCCCTGACCTACTTCATGGCCTCACCCCACCCCAACCACGCCCCTACCCCTCCAGCTCAGCCCTCAACACTGGCCTTTCCCTGAATCAGATGTGCCAACCCTTCTGTTGTCCCACCTGGGAGGTCCTGTCCCTGATTTGTCACATGACCAGCTCCTTCTCAACCTCCTTACTCTCCTTCCCTGACCTCCCTCCCCTTCCCCGTTTAAAGTGGGTGGCCCTGTCACAGTCCCTCACGTTGCACTCTTCCCTTGGCAGCTCCATATTCTACTTTTGTTTATGTGCTCCCAAATGTGAGCTGTCAGTGCTATGATCAACGTGCTTCCTCTGATTAGAATGTAAGATCTGCTTCTCCTTCCTTCTAGGTACCATGTGGCCCAGCCCTTAGGACGAAACCTGGCTTGTGGCCACTTCTCCAAGAGCATGAATTAAAGGACAACTGAACGAAGAAGTCTCTGATCCTCCTGGTGCAGAGAATGCAGAACAGCTTGGCTCATTCACCTGAAGCCATCTCCTGACTCTGCTCCCCTGGGTGAGCGTACTTCAAAAAAAGCCAGTTCTTAGCCCTCGTGGCGATGTCAGTCCTCTGGGCAAATCATTTGATGGTGGACTGGGACTGTTTCTCACTTTCTCATACTTTTCTGGACTGCACAGAGCCTGGCGATTCCTTCCTTTGGGGCTTCTCTTATGTGCTATGCTCTGTGCTAAAGGGTTCCATCTGCTTTATCTATTCGATCTGCCTCACTGATGAGTGACACAGGCCTTACTGCCATTTCGCACGTGGGGAATGTCAGAGGAAGTGATGATCACCTCCTAGATACTCTCCCTTCCCTCCCTCCCTCCGTCCCTTTCAATATCTGTAGAGTCTGTACGTGGGGAGCTCATCAGATGCAGCCCCTGGCCTCCTGGACCTCAGGGGTGGAAGCTGTGTTCACACCCAGTCCAGTGCCCCACCACCTCAAAGCCCTACAAGGTCAACCTCATGGAAATGATGTTTGAGTATTTCAGTAAAGCAAACCTGCATTGAACATCTGTCTCTGTGAGGCTCAAAAGATAAATTTATATGCTCGAGTTGGAGCTATCCTATGTATATCCACTAGCTTCTTGGCCTGATCAGCATCCCCTCTATGCCATCTTCTCCCCTAAACAGCTCCAGTCACACTGAACAACATGCATTTTCTAGAAGGAACCCCGCCCTCACTCTACCTCACTTAAAAGACTTTCCTCTCGTCATTCCTTTTGCCATGAGATTCTCCCCCTTTTCCACCTGTTAGCTCACTTCAGACACAGCCTAGGTCTCTGCTTATTTGGCTAGATGTCCTCGAGCCCTCTCAGCTCCCCATAGCTCAGTACTTCTCTGGCGAGAGCACTGAGCTCAGGTGAAGCCTTGGATTCCTTCTTCTGTGACCGACTGTCAGCGTTCTGAGGACAGACTCAGCCTCTGTGTTGCTCCCGCTGCAGTCCTTGCACAGGCCATAGGCCCTGACATGACGTTTTCACATTTGTCTTTCCCAAAGAGACATTCCCAAGACGCAAAATATGACTTCGTTGCAACACATGATACTTGTGGCTGTAGCTATTATAATGACAATTGTCAGACATGTTAACTCACCCTTGATGCTAGGACTGCTGTATTTTAACAATTATAAGAGTAACTCTCTTTAACTGATGATTTCTACATGCCCTGTATCAGGAAGACACTTGGTGGGTTTTCTTTAATTTTATCCTTATAATGCTACATTCAGCCAGGCTTCCTGTGGCCACTTGACAGAAGAGGCAGCTGAGGGTCACAAAGGTTACATGGCCTGCTCTAAGCCTCTCAGCTAGGACGTGGAGATGTGGCCCTCTGGGCCCAGGCCTGAGGGGCTCCAGAGCCTATGGACCTCCCTCTGAGTTTTTAGCTCCCTGATGCTTCCCTTGTGGGATTTCTAGGCATCAGGAAGTCCCGTCTCCTGTGACAGGCCCACCCTCCACTTCCAGCGTCCTCTCGCTTTCCATTCTCTTACATTTCTGGGATGATGAGGTCCTGATTGGTCCTTTGACTTCTAAGCCAGAGCAAATGCTACCCAATAGGGACCCATCTCCATGGTTACTGCACACCAGAGCATCCATAGGAAGGCAGCATAGGGGCAAGTGGGGGCTACAGCAAATATGGGGAGAGGAGGGAGTCATAAACAATTAAACATGACAAATTTCTCTGGTGAACAAAAATAGAATTATTTGACTGTGAAATCGAGTAATGTAGCATTGAAAATAACATAACCTGAAACATTATTTTTTTTTTCTCCATAGATGAAAAAAGTACCAGATAAAACCAGGCACGGTGAAAGTGCCAATTCGCTGGAGGGCCCGAGAGGGAGAAAGTTGTCTGTGTCAAAGATTTGGGCTTTCAGATGATTGAAACTTTTTTTTTTATTTGCCCCCTCAATTTCTCTCCCCTGCCAATAACTTGGGGACAGGGTTCACATCTCACATTTGGTACAGCACCCAATAGAATTTAACTCCCTAAATACCAGAAAGGTTCTGGGAAAAGTTTTGGTCAAAATTCTGCACTTGATCTTAGCCAGAAGGCCCAGAAGCAATCGGCCAAAATTCTGGCTTGAGGTAAATCATGCATTTGCCCACACTTGAATTTCCTGCTCCACCATGGGCTAGCTCTGTGATCTTGAGGATCACCTCACCTGTCTGAGGGCTGATTTCTTCACCTGTAAGCTGAGTATCATAATAATTCTTTCTTTGTAGAGTTTTGGGTTAGGATTGATGGAGGTTATATGTGAGATGCCCTAGTACAAGAGCTGGAACACCGTAAAGGCGCCGTAATGTTAACCGTAAATGTTAATCCTCTGTCAGTATTGATCACGGCGAGGACAGTAGTGGTAGCTGACGCTGCCAAGCACTGTTTTCTTACCACATCTAATCAACATCATCACCATCATTATCTGCATTGAAACTCCAATGCAGACCTTCCTAAGCATGGCAAGGCCACTGGTGATTTTGGACTGTAGCAAATAGAATTTTTCAAGGTAGCTGGTGGCAGGGAGAAAAAGTAGAAGTCGGAGGGAAAGAAATGCAGGTAAATGCTCTATTCCATCCTTTCTTGGGGCACCCAAACACCACCAGATACTTCCATGCCCCCCGTCCCCCCGCCCATGGCCCAGAGCTGATTTAATTAAATCTGTACTCATAGTCTCTCCTTATTTCTTCAAATAAAATGGCACAATCCATCTCACATCTTGATTTAAGCCTTCAGCAAACAGAAGGGGATTTTTTTGAGGCAAGTGATCAAGGTGGGGAATAAAGAGGAGAGGAAAGTTCATTGAGTACTCGCTCAGGTCCAGGGCTGTGCTCTGCCCTTACTCTCTTTTAGCTAATCCTCAACACAAACCGAAGAAGAAGAAAGGAACTCCATTTACTGTTGCCACCCAGCCTCTGCCAGTCTTGCTCATCAACCTGAACATGTTTTTTTTTTTAAGTTTTCACAGCATCCCTAGAAGATGACCCCAAAGAGAATGTCCTCCATGCCTAAAATATACAATATGCCTCCTGCAAGTGAAAAAAAAAAAAAAAAAAAAAAGACCAAAGGCATAAAGACCATTCCAGGCAAAACAACCACCAGCACTTTCCACGTGGCCCTGGCTTCCTGGGCTTTGGGGGGGACGTGGTCTCGACAGCAGCACAAAGTTCTCAAAAGCCCCCAAAGGTGACGGGTGCCTTCAGCTCCTGGCATCCCTCCTTCCTGCCAGGTGAGCCTCATGTAACATTTACACTGGATTTAATGGGAGAACATGACACGCACTGATTTTCAACAAACTCCTTTTCCTTCAGAGGAAGAGTCGGGAAAGCAAGCAGCTGCACGCCACATCCTCTGCTATTTTGGTCCCCCGAACGTGATCTCCGTGGCCTACATATCATTTAACAAACTGCCCTGCGATTCTTGTAGGGCGTGGCGTCCAGACTGATTTAAAATCCCTGCATTGCTAAAACTGCATTGTTCTTCATCAAGTTGAGTCATTTTTATGTGAAGTGTCAAGCTCTCTAACAAATAATTCCTGCCAGACAAATCAAGTTCCTCGTCTTAGAGCCGTGGCTAAATAGTTTATAGCTTTAATCTGCTCACCGAGGTGTGCAGTCTATGACAGTAATTATAAATGCAAGGAGAAATTATAGCTGAATGCTTTAACTGCATTAGGAGCCGTTTGATGAACAATCATGAGTGCCTGCTCGGTTCCAACAATAGAGGGCAAGTTAGTGTCAGTGCATTAGAGAGATTTCAGTTCTGCATGGCTTTTCCTCCCATTTACCACAGAATGTCACTTGTCTCCTATAAAGTAGAAAAAAAAGCACCGTGGAAAGCTTTAAACTTGATAGTTAAAAAAAAAAAAAAAAAGACAAAGAGAGAAATGCAAGGGAAACTGTTTATCATTATGATTTCTTTCTTTTTTTTTTTTTTTTTCGCCTGTTTTGTTTGGCGTCTGGTTCGGTTTCAAATTAGTTCGTTGAAGGTAGCTGCTTGTTTACTTACTAGGTGCCTTAAAAAAAAAAAAAAATCCCTCCCCAAGCCGTTTCCGTGAAATCTTTATAGAGGAAGACTTCCTTAAATGAAGGGGCAAGTTCAGAGTGGGCCCAGGCCGAAGCTCTAGCCGTCCTAGGTGTCCCCCCCACCCCGTGAGGTCCTGCTCTCCATCTGTATCTACCTAAGCTAATGACACAATTCAGCTCTTTATTTTCCCCTCCTCACTTTCGCGGAAAGACGTTTTTAATTTAGCTGAAGAATTACACAAATGTATTTTAAAGACATAAATCCATATAAAAAATATGAGCTAATTAAAACATTGCACTCCCTGTCGCTCATGGATTTTCAATTTAGCGAAAGAAAAAAGAATTGCATCTGGTTAAATGAAAAGATGATACTGATGGCAGATTGGAGTAAATGAAAAATAATGTTACTCTATATTAAAGCACCAAATTATACACGTCAGGGTTGAGATTTCGAAGGTCCCGATGAGGGGGACAGTGCAAGGGAGAGGGGGACCGGCGATGCGCGAGGGAGGCAAGCCAGATCGCTTGCATAAAATGGAAGCATTAAAACAGATGACACATTTGTTTCTTGCTGTGTTGGAGATACGCTAGTCTCATAGCTGACCCTGTTTCTGAATTCTCATTTTGCTTCCCCCGAGTGAGAGTCAGGATGAGGATCAAAAAAAGAAAAATAGGGTACGTGTATATTTTCCCTGGAATGCGGGTCATCCCTTGGTTAGACACCGAATGGTGCAGGTGGACTTGCCTGGCCGGGCGAGGCCGTTGCAGCCGGGGGAGCGAGGATGCCTCCCTTCACCCTGTGGGCCGCTCCCGGGCTCCCGACTTTCAATATTTGCTTTGCAGCTGGAGCCTCGGAGAAGCTCAGGGGAGAGGCTTGCCGGGCTCTGGCTCTTGTGCCACTGGTACAGCCTTTTTCTGGGCTGTTCGGTGTCCACGTGGCCAGGGGTCGCACCTAAAAACCATCAGGCAAGGCGGCAGGGATGGGGATGCCAAGAGGCAGAAGTAGGCAAGGAGCGTGGAGCGGTCCCGGGCTTGAGTCCACCTGCCCACTGCCCTTGTGCTGGTGGACAAGTCACGAAACCCTCCGGCTCGTGGCAAAATCAGAATGTCATGGATCGCCGCCACGCCTGGCTCGCCGAAGAAGCCACTCAGTGGGAGTGTTGCTGTCATTTGCTATCGTTATGATCAAATAGCAAGTGGAGGCCTCCATGGGGGCACCTGGGGAGAAGCCACACGTCTACGCACTTGAGGTGATCAAATAGCAAGCTGAGGGTTCCATGGGGCACCTGGGGAGAAGCCACACGTCTACACACTTGAGGTGATCTAATAGCAAGTGGGGGCTTCCATGGGGGCACCTGGGGAGAAGCCACACGTCTACGCACTTGAGGTGAGGCTGAAGAACACGGGCCTCCCATAGAGGCTGTGGAGCACTGACTTTTCCTGTGAACCTCCTAGTTGCCAGGCTCTCTGGAAAGGAATTGCACAGGCTGATTTAATTCTCACAAATTTTCTATGAGGGGACAACTGTGCTCCCATATTATAGACCCAGAAGCGGGCCATGTCTTGGGGAGAGTGGATGAGTTAGGATTTGCACCCAAGCCGGAGAGCCTGGGCAGCCAGAGGAAGCTCTAACATCGCGTGCTCCCCAAAGCCATCATGCCCCCTCCTGGGCCTCCTCCTGGGAGTCAGGCAGATGTCCCTCCTGTGTGCTCCAGTGAGCATTTACCCCAGAGCTGCCCATCTGCATGTCTACGGCGAGCCTAAAAGGCAGGCTCTGGTTCTGGTCACTGGTTTATTCCCTGGGATTAGCGCGGCGCGTGGCCTGGAGTGATAGCCTTCTGGATAGGTGATAATGAATGAGCGAGGTTATGAGATCGCAGGAATTCATGCAGAATCTCTCTGCCTCCTTTTCCTCCCCTGTTACACGGTTGAATCAACCCCTACCTTATAGGGCTGCTTGTGAGACTAAAGTGGAATAATGTTTGGAAAGCGCTTGCCGGAGGGCCAGCACACTTGGCTATTATCATCAGCACGTCTGCTGGTTCCCCATTACGTAGCCATTGCTGAGCAGAGGCTGGTGCACAGTAGAAGCCGAACCGATGTTTGTTGTAAGATGAAGGAAATGCAGGGAGGGGACACAGGAAGGAGGGAGGACGGATTGAGGGAGCTAGGGAGGAATATTTATTTAGTGGATGAATGAAAGGGTGATGCCTCGTATAGACATTAATTAATCCAGCCCATTTTGCTTTTTCCAGAATGTCCTATAATCCATGCTGTTAGGGTTGCCAGATTTAGCAAATAAAAATACAGACTGCCCAGTAAAATCTGAATCTCAGATAAACAATGCACACTTAAAAAAATTTTTTTTTGAGTAAAAATATGGCCCCTGCAATATTTGGGACACGCTTATTCTAAAAACTTATTTGTTGCTTATCTGAAATTCAAATTTAACTGGGCATCCCGTATTTTATTTGGCAAGTTTACGCGCTGTTCACCCTGAACATGTGTTTTTATCAAATCACCCACAACAAAGGCGGCAGCTTATTGGACTAGAATTCATTCTTGCCCCCAATTTCAAGGCTAGGTGTGCTGCAAAACTTGTACACTGTATTACACGATAATGACTATAATTTCAAGTCCTTATGCATTTTAGACTCATTGATTTGCTCTTTGTTTAATTTCTATTATTTGAGAGCATGTGGTTTTTAAAGATATATACAAATACTTACTGAAATTGTTTTAGATTACTCATGTCCTAAAATAGGGATGCACATTTAATATTGCCTAATTAATTTTTAATGAAACGTTGCCTTTAATATTTGGCAGAGCCTTCTGCAGGATTTAAGACCTATCTAAGAAAGGAAAGAAAATTCAGGCCAAAATTTGTGTCTCACAGAGAACACAGATACGATAGAGCTCCCAAATTTTCCATAAAATCTTGACCGTGCTTTCTAAGACATCATGTCATTTTGTACAGTTTGTGCTATCACGCATACCAACTAAAATTAGAGTTCCGGATAACAGGGATCTCGTTTTGTGATCATTGAAAAACATATATTTGCATAACTCTAAGCAGTGGGCAAGGTACTGGATGGATGTTGTTCTAAGAGAGGATCTCGAGGATGAAGGATTTCTTCCCTAGGTGGCCAGAGGGTCAGAGAGCCACTTCTGTGCAAATGTGGGAGCTATTCAGGCAGATTATAATATCATTAGTATTAATAAACACACCATGCACCCGCACCGGTTTTTTTGTGTGTGTGTACACACAACACACGTATACTCCTATGGTTTAGGATGAGGCTTAAATACTCAAACTTGTTTCTCTGTAATCCTATCTCAAGAGCACAGCATCACGGTGTTTACATACGAATGGAGCTTTGGTTTCATATAATAACTCTGTGATGTGGTGCTTCAAAGGTCCAAATCAGAAATATTTATTTTATACAAATGCAGAGGGATGAGAAGAGCTATCCAATCTAGGTATTTAAACAGATTTGTTAAGTGCCTTTGTGTCGGGTTTTCCAAATGATCAGTTTATCTTTGCTTCCTTAGAACAGACATGTACGTTTCAGATTTTGACTATGGCTTTCTTTTTCTCCCACCTTTCTATTTACGTATCGCAATGTTTTGGCAGTGATATTATTATTTTTTTTTCAAAGAATGATTACAAACCTAACAGGTGGAAAATTGGTCTTTATTGTAGCACAAATAAACATTACCTATTTGTCCTCTTCACCATGGTTTGGACCTACCACTATGGGATTGGAAACATCTCTCTTCTCCCTGGGTATTCTGTATATATCCACCTTTTTTTTTTTTTTTTTTTTTCCAAGGACCAGCAAAGTATAATAGCAAGTTACATAAGATATAAAATGTTATATAGCAAATAAATAGAATGTTGCCAAGCCCCAAGCCCACTTATAGATTCAGTAGATGAATTTTGGCTTTTCTTTCAATAGTATGAGCTGAACAAATCATGCTTGGAAAGCAAGAGATGAATCTGCTAGTAACACATTTTAATTATCATGATAAAAACATGCAAACAAAATAACAGTCTTCATTCGGGCCCACGGAGCCATTAGAGTTATAGGATGGGATCCCCCTCCATCGGAAGCTCTTAGATCTTCTCAGTGAGGGGACAGTCCCAGATTTTCACCCTCGATTTCATCTTGACCATCCTCACACTTGGCAAATCTCCCCACCTGATGTGGGGTGAGCCCAAAGCCATACCACGTAAGTACCCCTCCTCCACCTGGAGCTCTGCTCCTGCTCATACCTTTGTGGCTTGATCTAAAAATCTCCTATCTAAAAAACAAATGCTCTGACACTAGGGGGTGGTGAGGGCTTTTAGGTGATTACTGACTGTCCATAATCTTACTGTGAAGTAACCAAAAGAACTAATCTGTCACCTAGCATGACATAAACTGGACTGGCAAGTGCGGAAGCTTTAGGTCAGGTCAGGTCCCTGTCTGGGGTTGGGTGGGGGGTGGGGGGAAGGCCCAGGTAGAGGACAGCTTGAGTGTGTGTGGAGGTCCCTAGCATGTAGGGGGGTATCATGCTGAAGAGCAGAGAGAAGGAAGCAGACAAAATACCAAAAAAAAAAAAAAAAAAAAAAAAAAAAGGAGATGAAAGGATTACATGAAGACCCAGCCCAGATTCGAAAGCGGCCGGTGTGGCAAGTCTGCCAAAATTATTTGACCTTGGTCTCTGTCCTCTTTCCTGAAGGTGACATAGAGAGTCTGGGCACCAGTGACTATACAAGGCACAGAACTTCTATGATACAAGATGCAAACGATCTTGAAGCTGTGGGACCGACCCCAAGTGCATCGGCAATGGGTGTTCAGAAAGTCGTTCGTTTTCTTTAGGAAAAGCAAACTGTCAAGGGCATGCAGCGCATCTATCTTTGTTAAAAGCGGCCGCCGATACTGGTGTATCCTAAAGAAAACCAGAGGACGAGGAGAGAAGAAAATCGGCTTCCTCTCTTTTCACCCCAATGATCTGCAGAGTGTATTTTGCTGCCGTCTGACTACAGGGCAGACACTCTTTGCTAGCAAACCTAATGGAGGTAAGAAACCAAGGGGTGGGAGGGGAGGGTATAGCGATTGCCGAAAGGAAGCTGCCAAAAGCATTAATTACAAGTAATAGTAATAAAGTTCACGAGCCGATTAAGAAATCTCTGCATAGTGGCTGCCCCCAGGAACTCTACAGTGTTCGTTCTGTTGCTCACCCTCCACTCACTTTCTAAGTCATTAGCATCGCTGCGGGAAGGTGAGGGGGTGAAACGGGACAGTGACGTTAGTCCGTACGTATTAATTAAAATGAGGTGTAGCCTTGGCTGGACCTTCAGAGTTGGGCCTTGGGGTCACTAAGGAGATCACGTATCCTGAAGCAGTAATCTGTGAACTCCATCTCTCTGAACCCATTTCATTCTATTCGCCAACTCTAACCTGGAGACATCGAGGTGGGTAGGACTTATCGTGTTCTAGTCTTTCATACAGATAAGTCCTATTCCAGCAGGCTACTGTCCTCTTGGTACTGGGAGACAGGGGCTGCCTCTACACAGACCCATCTCCCATCAAGAAGCTCCTCACAAGGCTACGGTCCCATCACCTGGGAGTAAAACCCATACCTGCAGAGCTATTCTTCATCCACGTCTGTTACAAACTGTGAATGGTGTTCGGGTGACTTGCTGTGCGTTTTGCTTAGGTGGAGTTTTACTGCATGTTTGCTCACAAATGTCCGACAGCACAACTTACACTTGAATTTAGAGTCTGTGTCCTCTTCGCCAGCTATTGTTTCCGGAGACCTCTGAGCCGACGACACCCGGGAGATCTCTTGTTCCACTTTGCTTTGCTGCTCCACCGCCAGGCGCGTCATGTCCTTCATTTGGAAACCTAGGTGCGACTCTAAGTGACTGATGTAGGTAGAAGGGGTTCTAAACTGGGAGGCACAGTCACTGCAATAAAAGATAGGGTGTCCCTTGTCCATGTTTTTCAGAAATTTTGTCCCGCCCGTTTTCCTAAGTTGGTACTTGACGTTTGCCAGCCAGTGGCTGATCGTGGTCATTGAGAGCCCCGTGAACTTGGAGATCTGCATTCGCTCCTGAGGGCCCAGGTCGGACAGCAGGTACTTGCCCTCGGATGTCTGGAAGAGGCTCGAGGCGAACTGCGCCTGCAAGATCAGGAGGTGCTGAGGGTTCCAGTTGGACTGCCTGCCTTTCCTCTTATGCAAGGTGGAGACCTCGCTGGAGACATCCTCGAAGCGCCTCACATCCATTTCCAGCTTCACGGGGGCGGCCCGCGAGGACGCGGCGGGCTTCGGGGTGGTGGCTTTGGGCAGGACCTTGACCATATCGGCGATGTCCGACAGAGCGTGCTTCTGAGGTGGGGACGTACAGGATTGTGCTTGCGCAGACTCGGCCTTCTTGCTCTTGGACTTGGTCAGGTCGATGGGCTGATCGTTGCTCTCGAACAGGTAGCGCCTGGACACGCTGGCGGGCCGCGTCGGGGCGGGACTCAAGCCCGGCTTGTCCAGGACGCTGAGATTCGACTTGTGGAACATGGACATTGTGCTTGAGCTTGGGCTGGAGCAGGAGGGGGAGCGCAGGGGTTCCGTGGCCTTGCCCAGGTGATTGTTCAGGACGGACTGCAGGGCGCTGAGCGGGTTGATGCACGGCAGGGCGGGCGCCCGCGTGGGGAGGGTGCACCCGTTGCTGAGAGTGGGCGCGGGCTCCAGGGGCGGTCGTTTCTCGGGCTCGCCGCCCTCCTCCACCAGCCGGGCCTCCTCCTTCAGGAGACGAGGCTCGGCCTTCTTGGTTTCCGAAGGGGCTTCGCTTTTGGAGAAAGCATCCCCCTCACTGTGGCTGAAAGGCGAGGCCTCTTCCTGGGGGCTCTCCTTCCCGCACTCCTTCACGGCTTCCTCTTTGTCGTCGGGCTCCTTCTTCACTTGGGTGTACGGGGCCGGGTTGGTGGGCATGGACACCAGCGGCATGACTTTCCACTTTGGGGCAATTGGCCTCAGCTTGTTGGTGAGGTTGGGCCGAACCTGCAGGACCTGGGATCCCAGGGGCAGAGCCGGCTTGGCGCCCTCCGACAGCTGGTAGGCCGCGTGGATGCTGGGGTACGCGCTCCAGCTGGGGGCCCCATTCTGGGCTTTGTTGATGGCTGTGGTGACGGTGTTTTCCAATGACTTCAAGATGTCCCCTCCGCCCTTGGAGCCGTCCTCCAAATCCTCCTCCCTTAGGTACTGATATTTTATGGTGGGGTCTAAAGGCTTTTGCAGAGGATCATCATACTCCTCCCTTTTCATGACTCTCTCGTCCTTGTCCATCTCCTCTGGTTTGTCCTTCTTACTTTCTTTCTTCGGCTCAGTCGTGGACGCCGCACCGTCAGAGGCTGAGTTACCTGATGGCTTGGGGGCCAGCGAATCACTGTTCGGGGTGTCTGACAGTGACTGCATTTTCTCCACGGCCAAGGGGTCCAGCACCAGCTGCTTCCCTTTCTTGGAGGCCGAGCTGGTGACCTTGAGGAAGTGCCCGGTGACCATCATGTGGGTGGTGAGCTGCTGCAGGGTGTCGTGCGAGCTGCCGCACTCCATGCACTTGAGGATCTGGGACTTGCAGGCCTCAAACTGCCAGGTGTAGCTGGCGCCGTTCTGGTAGCCATAGCGGTTGTTGGACGACAGCTGCAGGCCACCGGTCTTCGGAGAAGAAAACGAGTCTGCAAAGGAGCCTGTGGTCGAATCGGGGGAACACGGGCGATTGACATCAAAGACGCGTTTCTTGGCCGGGGTGACCATTTTCGACGAAATGGTTGGTACTGGCTCCTTCAAAGGCACTTTTTGGTAATGTTTTGTTTTTATCATGTGGACGCTCAGATCTTGGAGGGAATCGAAGGAGTCGCCACAAAACATGCACTTGAGAACCTTCTGAGCGTCCTCCTTGTCCATATCCTGGAAAGCCCTCTTCCGGGGCTTCGAGTAGCTCGTGGGTCGCAGCTTGTCCTTCTTGCGGTTGTCATCTTGATAGTGGCCCGTCTCATTCATGTGCACGGTCAGCTCGACCAAGGTGTCGTAGGCGGCGCTGCACTGGCGGCAGCGGAACCTGCTGGCCCCGGTGAACACGGTCCCGCACATCTTGCTGCTCTGTCGGTACAGCTGCACCGAGCTGAACAGGCTGGGCTTCCCCACCGACCTGGAAGGCAAGTTCTGCTGGAGGCTTTTGGACAGTGCGTCCTGGTGCCAGTCGAAATCCGTCTTGCTGCTGCCATTGCGGGGGTCACAGTTGCGCCTCTCGCTGCTGGACAGCTTGAAGCCCAGGCCCAGGCCCGACCAGTAGGAATCGGACAGGATGTTGGCGTAGACGGCGGTCATTTTATCCATGCAGTTGTGGCTTTCGCCGGGCAGCTTGGGGTGCGCGCTGGCCTTCTTGTCCGAGACATCCCGCCCGCAGATGCTCTTGACGTCCGACACCTGATCGCTGGCATCGCTCAGCAGAGACTCGTTCTCCACGTCCTGGTTGGACAGGTGGCTCCCGGGAGAGTTCTGGTAGCTGAAGCAGCCCTTCTGCTCCGGACCCGTCTCTAGCTCCTCGTCTGTCCCCGGGTCATTGCTGCCCTGAAGCTGAGCTACTGAACCACTGTCCTCCTCCTCCTCCTCCTCTTCTTTTATTTCCTCGTCTTCCTTCAGCTGTTCCTCCTGGGCGTAGCCTGCGAGAGAGAAGAAGAAGAAGAGATGAAATAAGGTGACAAGGGGACGCCTTCCGTCCTAGTTTCCCCACTTGGACCTAAGTGCTCCCAGGACCGAGCGGAAGAGCAATTGAATCCACGCTTTTATGACCTGCAAGCCATGGACACGGGAAAAAGCCAAATGGTGTGTTGGGTGCTATCTCGCGCCTTTTTCTTTTTAATTGACAGGAGTCACAAATCATTATAAATGCCTAGAATCCCAAGTTAATATGTTATTTTCATGTCGAAGGCGTACCTCTCTACTGCTCCGATAGTGGGGCAGTTGCTAAATTTGTAGGTAGGACTTTCAGGAAAGCTGGATGGCAATTCAAATCCTACAAAGACAGAGCTCTACAGAGAAGGATGTTGGCTCATAGGAAAACTAGACTTGACCCTTGGCATCTCGGTGGTAAGGTTTCCCAAGACACTTGGATATACTGGCATACGATTATCTTAATAAATCATTTTTGAGTGCTCACAGGTAAATTAGATGCACAGCCATTATATTTTTGATAGCCAGTGTCTTTTTTGTTATAACATTTTTATTTGTAGAGAGTCGCACAGCAGGAAGAGAGATTATGGAGTATTGAATAAAATCTTCCATTGATAGCTGAAAAATTATGTAAGCTCGGCAAACATAATGATTTTAAAATAATAGCAAATGGTGTTGGAATGGGAGATTTGGGGAATATCCTATTATTCTCAAACAGGTTTATGAAGACCTTTTCAGACAAGGCTGAAAATGCCCTCTCGATCTTGTGCCTGTAATTTCAAATGCTTTGTGATTTGTGGGTACCCGTCATGAGATGCCAATTATACGTTTGATTTGTAGATGCAAAGTGCTATTGGGGATGCATGCCTTCCCTTCTCTGAGAGGATTTAGGGCCAGTAATTGCATAGGGAAAATGAAGGCATGAGAGAGCGGGTGCAAAGGGAATTAATGGGCAAATATCCATCAACAGAGATGGGGAAAGTGACTATTTATGCCCATGTGTTCATTTCCTTCACCTGGCCTTTTCAGAGCCACGTGGATAAAATGTAACTAAAGTACCAAATCAAGGGAGATTCAGCCTTGGATTTGCAAGGCTTGCATGATCTCCGTGCAATGTTTTCTTTCCTTGTGAGCCTCTCTCTCCCTTCTTGGTGCAGGTGGGCCCTTGGGAGAAACCCTAAGGTGTGGGATCATATTTCCACTCACCAGCAAGAAAACTTGGAAAAGAGAGATCATGCCCAGAGGTTTGTCCTGTGAGACAGGCAGAGGGAGTTAGAAGAAAAGGGGGTTTTGCTGGGAATACGGCAGCTCTAGCTAGGAACTCCAAAGGCTCTTGGTTAAGAGGAGGCTCTAAGGTTAAGAAATTTGCCCATGGCCACAGAGCTAGTGTTGTGGAGTGACATGCCTCCGGTCTGTTTGATGAGAGCACCCATGTCCTAATCACTCCACTCCACTCTCTATGGCCAACCTAATGAATAAGAAAACTTTGCAGAGGCCCAAAAGTTAAAGGTTCATTGAAATGTCATTAAAGGGGGGCCTAGGTGGCTCAGTTGGTTAACCAATTGCCTTTGGCTCAGGTCAAGATCCCATGTTGACCTCCCTGCTCCTCAAGGAGTCTTCTCTCTCTCTCTCTGCTGCTCCCCCTGCTTGTGCTCTCTTTCTCTCGGTCTCTCTCAAGTAAATAAATAAAATCTTTTAAAAAAAGAAGTTACTAAATAGATAATCACTTCAGAGGGGAGAATTATGGGAATGCTGGAGAAGAAGAGCCCACGATTTGAAAGGCATGATACAGAGCGCCTGGGTGGCTCAGTTAGTTAAGCATTGACTCTTGATTTTGGTTCGGGTCATGTTCTCAGGACATGAGATCAAGCCCCATGTCAGGCTCCGCACTCATCAGGGAGCCTGCTTGAGGTTCTCTCTCTTTCCTCTTTCCCTCCACCCCTTCCCCCATGCTCTCTCTCAAATAAATATGTTTTTTTAAAGGCATGATACCATAAAACAAGATGAAATGTAAAACCAGTTTAGCCACTGGCTTGGTGGTTGTGCTCATTATTGTATTGTTACTGGTGTTGTGTTTTTGCTTTCCTAGTACACTGACAAGTGGATTTTTCATTAAACTGGTGTTGCTGGTCCCCAGTTCCATAGATTGATTAGAAGAAACAGAAGCTACTCAATCTAGTTGAACAACCATTAGTCAGTGGTCACTCCATGCAAGAAAAACCCAGTTTAAAATCACTGGATGACTAAACTAGACCACCCCCCTCATCCTCGTTGCATTTTCTTTTTCCCGGACTAATTTGTATGTTTGCAAATTAGTATTTGGTATGTTCGTCATATCATTAAGCTCAAGGAAAAAGCCTGTTATAAAATTAATAAATGAGTTGTTACAGAGCCAAGCAAAAAACCTCCAAAGAGTCAGGCAGATTTTTATCAATCAAACAGGGTCACTTTTGGGAATTAGAAGGGCTTTCTTGCTCAAAAACTGGGACAACACTCATTAGCCAAGGCTGTTCCAGGCCAACCAAGACATACAGGTACCATTTCTACAAGCAATATGATCACAGCGTCACAGCAACACATGCATACACACATAACTACACACGAACAGCCGGTGGAAAAAAATCTAGGAGGGAAAAGAGGTCTTCTGTTGCCACCATGGATTAAGAGTGTGGCCTGGTTTTAGTCAGGTCAGTACTTGCAGTGCCTAGCACAGGGCCTGACATTTGGTTGGAGGCAATTCATGTTATTGTGTGTGTGCGTGAGTGTGTATGGATAAAATATACATGTGTGTGTGTTCCCCTGTGTGTGCACCCCTCCCCTCAATCTGCGCAGCCAATACAGTCATTTTCACACAAGGAAAAAAGAGGTGTTTTTGTTGGTTTTTTTTTTCCCTGCTGACATTTGGAAGCTGAGCTTTCCAGACCAGCTCAGCTTCACAATCTACTTTGTCCTTCTAAATGGATTCCCCAGAAGAAAAGTCAGAGACAGCAAACGCCTCCCCCACAATACAGATAAAATTTTCTGCTTAATTAGGCATTGACATGTTTACTATAACCTTTACAGAAGAGTAACTCGTGCTGAGAGACCCTTTTTGTCTGTTTTCTTCTGCAGAACAGACTAAATCTCATGCACCCGATAAGGTAACGCATTGAAAAGCTTCATAAAAAAAAGTGCCAAAGCATCCGTCAAAGTGAGTGTATTTTAACGATGGCTGAGGGTTCCAAGGAGTTTTTAAAACCACATTTTAATATTATACATTTAAAACCGTTCACTTGACTTAAGTGATTTTGTTTGCCACCGGCAGCTGACACGAGAGGAAAGACAGCCAGAATATGGGTGATCTGGGTGCGTAATGAGTTATCTGTCTCTCTCTCTCTATCGATGATTTGTTTAATAAGACTGCATCATGTGCAAATCTTGGTAAAGTGGATGAGTGGCAAGTTTATTCTTATGAATACTTATTTAACAAAAGAAAATGATCACAATTATGCCACGGCACAATAGAAAGAACGGTTCTCTGTAGAACCTCCTTGTGGATCTCAGGTTGAAGATCAAACTCCGTGGTGGCAAACGTCTCCCTTTCCAACCTAAATTTCTAATCCCGGCCCTTGCTGCTGCCCGACACTGGCCACAGGGAGCTTGCGCATCCCCAGGACAGCGAATTCCTAAGCAGAGCCTCTCAGCGCTGTTCTAAGTGACTGACTCCAGGGACCGTTTCTCTTCCACTCCAGGGCCACCGCTCTGACTGTGCCTTATTGTTCACTAGGGTGAGTGAGTGGGCTTCCTGCTTCTAGTTCCTCCAGGTGGTTTTTCTCAGAACTGCTAGAAGATCCTTTGTCAAAAGAATAAGATATTGGGTGGGGGCATTGTTCTGTTCTGACTCCTGCAGCATCCTTATGCTGCACTAAAAGTGAAGTCCAAACCCTCAGCCTGGTCTGCAGAGCTTGCAGGACCTGGCCTCTACCTCCCTGCCCCATCACTCCATCCCCCTCACCCTGCTCTCCCTGCCGGAGGCATGAGGCTCTCCCCCTCACTCGCTCCTTGCTGCACCTGCCCATCCCTTCCGTGACTTGGTTCTTTGCAGATGCGGATCTCTCTGCTCTGAAAATTCTTCCTCTGGACCTTCACGTGGTGGTTCCTTTTCATTCTTCAGGTCCCGGCTCACAGGGCTCCTTCTCAAGAAGCCTGTCCTGACCAGTCTCCCCTTCTCTTTGTAACTCCAGATCACACCTACCTACTTATTGAGATCCCTGTAGCACCGGCCATACTCTGAAATCATCTTGTTCCCCGCCCCCCATTGATGGTCTCCTCCCACTAAAGGTAAAGATGGAATGTTTGCACCCCATGGAGATGGAGACCTTGCTTCTCGCAGCACGCAGATCGCACCCTGGCACAGAACGGTGTCCACAAATTATCTGAGCGGACGAATGAATCGATCATAGGATGCAAAGGGATTATTCCAGTTGCAAACCTCCACTTCTTGATGGTGCAACCGGCACCTGGGATGAGTGAAGCTCCCTCCCCTAACCTTCCATATAGATCAGGTGTGAATTACAACCAGCCTGACCGGCTCCCCTCAATGATAAAGCCAGAACATCCCCATAAATCATCTTTGCAGACCAACCAGCCACCAACGATCTTGTTGCCAGAAATCCCTGAGCTGTGAATTTAAACTTTTAAGTATGAAGATTGAAAATAAGCATCAAGACTGCAAAGCATCAGAAAATGCACTCTTAATGTGAGCAGACTCTGATTCAAAAAAGACTCACACATGGGAACTTTGAAAGTAGGGACTAATTTTGTCATGAATTTGGTAGATTAGCTGTTCCAGGATACAGGTTCCACAAATATTAGGGTGGTCTTCTCCTGAATTCTTGCTTTCACAAAGGAGAAATGTCACTGGAAAAATATATTTTATATGCTGTGAACTTTTTACCCTATTAGTGTCTGGCTAAAATTCAGAAACAAACCCTTAAATTTTAGAAATTCCCTCTTATATCAAAGGTTAAAATAAAAAACAAAGGAGGAACAATTTAAAAAAAAATCCCCACCTCAATTGTTCCAAAAATGTCTATTCAGAATGATTTAAATGAAATTGTGCAAAATAATTCATGGGTTGCATGATGTTAGATAACAGATTTTTTGCCAGGCATACATTTTTGTAGTTGCCTTGAAAATCCACAATAGAGTGTTTACCGTAAAAACACTGACAGTTTTTAAAGTGGCAGTAGAGGTGGAACAGTTATAACCCGAGAAGAATATAAAATTCAAGAAGGCTGATTTTCAAAAAACTAAACCAGAACTCAACCAAGACCTCATTTAAAAACATATCCAGTGGTGACAGGATCATTTTCACCAATCTACCCCACTAAATGACAGTTTAAAATCACACGAAGATTCCACAGTGTGCAGGGCAGACGTAAATGAAGGGATCGCAAGAATTTCTCGCCGTGTACCCAGTAGGTACGCTAAATGATGACACAGAGGAAGGCCTCCCTGTCACGAATCTCTAGTGTTTTGGTGACTGTGGTCTAGAAATCTGTTAATATGTATATTATTATTGGCACTAATTGGCACTCTTGTTGGCAGGCTGAGTAGAGAGATAAGAGGATTTAGTTCAAGGAGACTGAGCTACTTCCAGTGGTGGCCAGGCCCGGCGCCGAGGGGGTCCGAAGCTCTCTGCTTCAGCAAGTGGTGGGCTAGAGGGCCGTGGGATCCCTGACACCGCTCAGGAGCACAGACTTGCCTTTCTGAGAAGCTGGGTAGCACCAGCCCAGGCTCAGTCTCCCTGCGGCCGGGGGGGAAATCATCTTAGTTCATGCACCTTCCGAGGCAGGACAATTTTCAACAGGAAAAGTAAAATTCACAGCATACAGATTCTTCTCCCTGCCACGCTACACACGACTCATTCCCATAAGGGTGACTTGTACACACAGGTCAAGAGAGACGAAGGGCTTGTTCCCTCCATCTGAAGATCAGAACCAAACAAAGAGAAATCCCTGTTTCAAGAATGTTGGAGAGGGACTTGGTGCAGCGCTGGGGGCGGGGGGGGGGGCTTCTTCTGAACCCATAGTGCACTTAGTGATGGACCTAGAGCTTTCTGAAGGTCATCAAGAACAACACATCTCTTTGATTACTTCCTGTAGACCATTCGACTAATGGGAACACTTTGCTTGTACAATGGGATGCATAGCAGATGGGGTCTGTATGAGGAAAAAAAAAAAAAAGTCCACTTAGTTAACACACTCTTGCTGTGGGCACTTTCCTGAGTCCCCGACAGAGCACATCGGCCCATAAAGCTGTTTCCTAATCGTGCTCTGTGTCTTGCTCCACATCTTGATCATAAGGAAAAAAAAAAAAAGGACACGACGAGTTTACATCGGGGGAAGTGGATACTCAGTCATCGCTTTGTGGTTCATCTGTTTATTCATTTAATCAAGAAATATTTATTCTGCAGCTACCACAGGCAAGATATTTTGGTCAAGTTTTGCTGGAATGCCCATCACAGTGGTTCTCCAAAGGCCAAGGAGAAGAGAGGGAGGAGTTACGGAGAGAAGTCAGACGCTGCGAGGTTGGGGAGAACCAGGTCATGGAAAGGTCACACATGGCTGGAGGTGAGCAATAACTTAAGTGGGCAGAATTGGCCACAGATGGAAGAAAAAGAATCCTCAGTTGAGAAGGTGGGTGGTGCTGGCACTGGTCTAGACAGATGCAGAGGAGCTGCGGGCAGTGGAATGTTTATATCACAGAGAAAAGGTGCAGGACGAGCCATGGGGGGGCGGGTCTTAGGGCTGCCAGATATTTTGTTTGGCCAAACCATGTAGATGAAACCAAGTATGTCTGGGACAGATCTGTTTGCAACCTCCGAACCCAGGGAGCTAGGAGAGGCAAAGACTGTGAGGATCTGGAATGTTCTACAGGTGCTTTTGCATATGCCAGCTCTTTGACCTTGATTCCTTATCAAGTGGATCAGGGGTGACAACCCCAAGCCCGCCTGCCTCATCGGGCTCTGTGGGGACACAGGGGAAACTGGAAGAGAAAATGTACAGTAAGGCCTCGCGACTCACAGGCTGGTCCTTGGAACCACAGCAGCATCACCTGGGAACCTGTTACAAATGCAGACTCTCAAGCCCAGCCCAGGCCTCTGGAGGAGGAAGCAGTTCACAAGATCCCTAAGGGGATTCCTACCTGCAAACAAGTTTGAGAAGCCCTGCCGTGAACTGCAAAACTGTTAATTAGTAGCAAGGTATTTAGCAATCTGCTTCTCTCTGGCTGGATTCATACGGGTATGTGGGTACCAGCTTTGCCGAAGGAGAATGTATCTTTGAGAGGGCCAGGCCCTTTCCTCTCCAAGGACCAGAAGATGAAATCCTGGGGCTTAGACCACTGCCCCCAGTTTATGCTGGGAAGCCCTGAGCAAGAGGAAAACAAAAGTCACTGATTCCAGGACTGAGCAGCTAATGAAGAAATAGGATGGCCCATGGGCTGTGGCACCAGCAGGTCTCTGTTCAAATCTGCCACTTACTGCTTCATGTGATCTTGGGAAAGTTGCTAAAACTTTCCCAAAATGAGGAGGCTCAGCTTCCTCATCTATAAAATGGGAATGAGTACAGTGTCTACTTCATAGGAGAGATAGGAGGGTCAAATCCGATGAAGTGTATAAAACGCCAAGGTACAGGACAACCTCCCAACTTCCTGGGCCTGTTCTAGGCATTTTATAAACATCGCACACCCTGACCTCCCACCTGAACCCACAGGCGGCCGACATCAATTGACTTTGGCATCTTTTTATCCCTAAATCCTATCCCAAGCCAACAGCTTTTGGATGATATTTGCATTAGATATGAACCAGCTCTGTATTTGTCATGCATAAGAGCTTCCTCCAGTTTGGGGTTTGTTACTTGACATTAAATCATTCTTATAAGGAGCCAGTGGTATGTGTGCTAGGAACTTCCGTAGAAGCAATGTGCAAACATCGAATAGCAAGTTATTAGGTCATTACCCATAATGATCATGTCTGCAGTCTTCAAGAAATAAAGCAACCCACCATCTGAGGGGAAAGGTCTTTGTTGGAGGTCTTGGGCTTTGCATGGAGAGAAATGACAAATGCTCAAAGCAGAAGGTCTAGAAAAATGCTCTGTATTTTACTACCTACAATATCAGTCCAGTGTATAGTATTATTGGGAAGTATCCTGGTGACGATTTTAAAAAGCAGAAGGAGAAAATATTCATGGAGGAGGGCTGGAAGGGGGCCGGTTCATCAGCTTTCTGGTAGTTTCAGGTTAGAAGTCATTATCCTTATATTATCTTCATGCCAACAGAGCCATAAATCAGAAGCAGGGGATAAAATGAAGTGAAACGAAACAGAGACAAAGAAACTACACAATAGGAGTGAGGCTCTCCTATCAAATGTAGATCTTTAGGCTTTGACCTTTCAAGTGGTAGCAACCATTTTCAGCAAAACGTGGATTCTGATTCTCTATACATTTTCCTCTCCTAGGGAGATAGAAACACACCACATATATAGTTCTTTCCAAGACTGGAAAGTTTGGAGGGATTTCCCCCTCCAAGAAAAGGGACAGTGAATTACTGTCCAGAATGACCTTCAGAAAGCATATGCAGCTGAGGCACCATCTGTATTTTTTCAGACATATATTTCCATTTTACTTGAAATAACATCAGCACAGCCATCCCACAGAGTGAGAAGGTGATTTTATTCCCCTCTTGCCTGGCCTGATGTCAAACATCTTTCTCTCTCTCTCTCTCTCTCTCTCTCTCTCTTTTGGCCAATGCTGCTTTTTTCTCTGAAATATTTCGTGCAGATAATGGATAATGACCACTTCTCATTGCCTTTTCTCAAAGACGTCTAACTGCATTAGCCAAGAACGGAGAAATTTTAACTTGCTTCTTTTGCTAAGTTCATGGCTGTGACCACTTCCCATTAAGAAGAAAGAAGAAAGAAAGAAAGAAAGAAAGAAAGAAAGAAAGAAAGAAAGAAAGAAAGAAAGAGAAGCTCACTGTTCCCTCAGAGAAGCTAAATTGGCTCTGTCAAAAAGCGAACTGGCCTTTGCTTTCCTGGTGAAGTCTATGCTGTCTCTAGAATCACAGAAGCTTGAGGTGGAAAGGTCTTTCGTACCTTGTGGGCAATTTGGCTTTAGCCAGGGAAGGACTTTCTTGTCCTGGTGTTCTTCAACTCTTCAATTAATGGATTAAACATTGGACCTTCCAACTCTTCTTCATGTTGGATTCCCCACCATGACTGTTATGACCAGTCTGGTTACGAGCACCACCATTCCTCGCCATCCTTTCCCCTAGGAGTTGAGCCAGGTTTCCACCATGATACTATTGGATCAGATCTCAGGACTGGGGAAAGCTTTTAGTTCAAGCTTTCCTGCTGTGCTTTCCTCATTTTATTAACACTTTAGTCAAGTAACCTCTCAACATATACTTGAAAGTCTTCAGTAATGGAGAACTCCCAGCTTTGAGGCAGCTCATCCTCTATTAAAAAATACTAAGAGCCAACATCTATTGAGAGCAAAGGTACAAGCAAGAGCCAGTGGGCTAATTTTTTATATGTGTTACGTTATTTGATCCCCACAACACTGTATGTCTTTCCAATCCCGTCTTAACAGATGATGACATTGAATTGCAGAGAATGTTAATTACATCTCCAGAGTCACGTAGCTGAATTGGGACTTCTGTCGAGCTCTACAATCTATGCTGCGTTCTTCTTTTTCCCCTCACTCTCTGTATCTAATTTGTCAGCCAGAGATGTCAATTCTATTTCCAAAATAAATCTGAACGCTACATGCTGTTATCCACCCCCATACCACTGCTTGGTCCAGGCTGCCATCAGTTCTTCTCTGGTAGATGTCATGGCCTCCTCAGTGGGTGGCCGGTCTTCCTTTCCTACAGTCCATCAACCTGCGTGGCAGTGACTGGGGACCTGCTAACTGGAGGCCCAGCTACCTCTGCATAACCCCTCTCAATAGCTCCCTAATGCACCCTGCAGGCTCTGACCCATCCTCTTTCCATTTCACAGCTCCTCCCAGCTGTGTCCCCTTGCTGATGTCTGAATTCTCCAACCTATCCCCAAACTCACCAAATTCTTTGCTCTGCTAAGGCCTTTGAAATTCTGCTTCTTGTATATGGGAGGTCTCCCCCTTTTCTTACGTCTAATTCTTTCTCAGTCTTTTAGTGTCAGCTCAAAGGCCTGTCTTCAAAGGGGTCATCCCTGATCCTGTAACCACTGCTCACTCCCCTCCCCCAAATCCCTAACTGCCAGTTATTTTTTATCTCAGCCCCACCCTACTTCTTCCTGTACAGTTTTTATCTCAACTTGCAATTACTTTATTCTCCTATTCACTGGGTTGTTTGGCTTCCCAATGGGACCAAACATAAGCCCCCCAAGGGCAGGTGGAGTCTATCTTGCTCACCACTATATTCCATTGCTATCCAGGGCCCAACTTGTTCAAACATTTGTTGAATATAGGAAGAAATGAAGGAATGGCCAAGTTGTGAAATGAATGAGTGAGCGGTTGCATCAGGAAAGGACAGTTTTTTTCTAGCTGATAAACTTAAGATTTTACCCATTGGTTCCAACCCACTCTCAAGCCATAGAGAATAACACAAAGACTTTTTAACTGGATATCCCTTTGGATGGCTGAGGTGCCATATAGGATGGGCTGGCCTTCTGGGAGGCAGAGGAAGTCAGGGACAGATGGGGGGTGGATTCAGAGGCACTGAAAAGACCCTTTCCTCCTCAAGTCTGAAACACTCTTCTTCACACCTACTTCTTGCCTCAAACCCCACAATTAGACTCTTGTTGATTTGGCATATGGCATACCAAGAACTTATCCCCTGTAAAAATAAAAAGACTTATTCTCTTCTCTCACCTTGGCACTTTAGGGTGAATGAGTTGATCAGATCATTTCCTGGTAGCTGGCTTCTGTAGAAGAACATGTGGGCCTAGGAGCCAATTGGGTCATCAACAAACTCTAACATAGGGGTTCTCAATCTGGAGCAAGTCTGCACCCATTGGGACATTTGGCAATGTTTGGAGACATCACTGGTTTTCACAAGTGGAAAAGAGGTTCTATCGACAACTAGTGGAGAGAGAGGCCATGGGATGCTGTTAAACACCCTACAACACATACGACAGTCCCCTAGAATGAAGAAGTATTTAGCCCCAAATGTCAAGAGTTTAAAAATGCTGCAAAGTCAAGGTCAGCTACAGCTTCAGGAATTGGTGATGAGGAAGGGGGATACGCATCCTTAGTCTAGTTGTCCGTGAGGCAGGGGGCTGCCTGGAGGACAGCACTCAGTGCCGTTAAAGAAGATATCAGAAAGGAAAGTGTGGGCACCACCTTCACGGCTGTCATGACATGGAACTGAA
The DNA here is from genome assembly GCF_048164855.1 of Canis lupus baileyi. Classification (NCBI taxonomy): domain Eukaryota; kingdom Metazoa; phylum Chordata; class Mammalia; order Carnivora; family Canidae; genus Canis; species Canis lupus. The sequence goes on along the minus strand of NC_132863.1, from coordinate 41,206,861 downwards.
GAGCACAGTGTCTGCAGCAAGGCTGCCTGGGTTCAAATCCTACCTCTGCCAAATCTCACATTGTCATCTTGAGCAAACTAGCCACCTCTGTGGGTCTCATTCTCTTTATCTATAAATTGGAGGTAATAATAGTACCTGCCTCAAAGATGACTATGGGATTTGAGATAATTGGAAAGAACTCCAAATGCCTGGTAATAGTAAGCACTCCATACATACCTCCTCTTATTATTACAAGAACAAAGACCTAGCCATGAAGAGCAACATTATGAGGCTGGATTTCTCAGGATTTTAGTATTTATTCTTTCAAGTGTTGGCTGATAATAAAAGAAAAATCCATCATGTTTTTAGCATTATTTTCAATCAATTCCTTCTGGATTTATTTAAATCCCCTTATCAGATTGAGTATTTTTATACTACAAGCAACAAACAAACAAAAAAGTTAATGATGAAAGGGATTAGCATTTCTAAATAACTCCGGTAACTCTGTCAAATAAATCCTGACCTATTTCAGTTCTTAATTAACTAGGTTAGCTTTTAAATGAGGCAACTTAAATAAAACACCCAAGTCTGATCTAGGGCCAAATCCCCACTGGACAGTTGGATGAAGCGGTTCTTGGAAATGACCCAAATTCTGGGAGATACAGAGGTCTGTGATCTTTTGAATCAACAGTTTGAATAATCCAACAGAAAATTCTCTTGGGTTTTCTGACCCTTTGATTTTAAGGTAAGGGTTGGTTTAAGATGGCCTTTCAAGACTTGTCACTTTTCCTCAGTCTCCATCTACAAAGGAGGTAGGTAAATAAGAAAAGTCTTGAGGTTCCTATGTTAGTACCCCCCAAATAGTACCAAATTAGCCACTGTCCTGGGAGAGGGCAGCAGAAGAGGTCACTATCTGGTGATCTAATATCCTCCAATGGTGAACACTGATAGATGGCTCATAATACAGCCACTATCTCGTCTTTGGTATTCATTCTGGCCTATTTCTGTTTTTTTTTTTCCTCTAGAAAAATCTTCTGATGTTGGTTCTCAACCAGCTCCGGAACAACCCTCATCAAAGTGAAATTGATTCTCCTAAAAAATAACAATATATGTATTTTTTCCCCCTTAACAACAACAAAAGGGCAGTTTTCAGCTAATTGGTTGGTTTGCGTTTTGGTGTCAAAGGTAATTTTTCTTTCCCTGGAGAAACTATAAGAAAAAGCACCAGAACTTTCTGAGTTGGGGGCGGACAGTTATGCATGGGTTGGGTCACTGGAAAAGCATCTTATCTGCAGCCTCTCACACTTTTGAATGATTCTTGGGAGATAGGCAAAATTAGCAGGCACACCTAAGAGTTTCAAAGAGGATATCGGTAGCCTTTCCAGATCTTGTCAATTTTTTGTTACTTATAGACGTTTAAGAATGAACTTCGCTAATTCATGGGCAACACTGAAAAATCATCAGTGTTCCCTGATAAATTACAGTAAACAATGTGGTTGCTCCCCAGTCTATCAAGTATGGGTGGCATTGGTGCCACCCAAGTCTGTGTGGAGGCTCCACTTCGACTAATCTAATCACATTGGAATAGTGGTTCATTTAGGTGATTTCCGCCTAACCTAAGCCAACAGGGAATCAACACTCTCACTCTGATTGGATGGTTAAGAAAGTAAAGGTCTCTCCCTTTCTTTTTTCCCCATTTTTATACATGAATAATCTTATAAACTGCTAGCAGCAATGTCACTATCACGAGGGACGTTAGCCTGAGGACCAAGCTAACATACATGACAGCATAGAGCCAAGAAAATTATAACAAATTGGAGCTAGAATCTTGATCAGACTCCACCAGAAACCTTATTGCTTTTGTACTTTGGAATTTCATGAGCAAATAATTCTCTTTGCTACTTAGGATAGTTTGTGTTGAGTTACTTACAATCAAGAGCTCCAAGATCTAGCTACTCATCTGTGCACATTTCATAGTATTGCTTTAGCTATTACTTTATAAATTAGATATATTTTTATCAATACATGTACATTAGCCTTGCAATATATTCACATTTTGCACGATACACGTTGTTTTATTTGTTGGTATGTATATTCTTTTGCCCTTAACAATTATTACCTTTTTTCCCCAGTTTAACAAAGTATAAGGCAATCCCCTTTTGCTATTCTGTCCATTAATTATCCATGATGATAAGACAGTCAATACTGTAAAAGTTAGGATTCCTGTTCCTAGCCAAGCACCTAATCCATCATTAGTTACACACTATTTTGAATTCTGAACCCACCTCACATGCCATATCTGCTCTAAGCACTTTTTTCCAAGCTCCCAGAGTATAGTCTCCCTTTCTCTGTGGTCCATAGGACTCGACCCATATCTACTACTGGACAAATCAAATTGTGACTCTTGATCTCACCTCTCAGATGGTAAACTCTTTAAAAGCAAGGAGGTTGTTGGTGTTTATCTCCATGCACCCAGCCCTAGGAGTTTGGGGCGCACAATAAGAACTCAACAAATGTTCTTCTATCTCCTTGCCTATATTGTCTTCTATACATTTTTGCATGGTCTTGTATTTCAGAATATTGCTTAAATAGAATAGCAGAGGCAACGTTTACCCAAGGAGGGTCCCAGTCCCCATGGGCACACGTAACCGGAGACACATACGGGCTCCCACTGCTCTTTCTGGGGATACCTAACATATTCTTGGCGACCCAGCTGGGGATGATGTTACCCCCAAGGGACATTTGGCAATGTCTGGAGATATCTGGATGGTCCTAACTGGGGAGGCAGAGTGCTGCTGGCATCTACTGGGTGGAGGCCAGAGATACTGCTAAACACCCTACAGTTCATAGAACAGCCCCCACAACAAAGAATGATCTGGCCCAAATGTCAGCGCTAGCAAAACTGAGAGACAGCACTGGAAATCTTTTTCTCCTATTTAATCATGAACCCCACGAACTCATTCCTGCATTCCCAATACAGGGGAATGCAGTTCTTGAAGTGACTACTGAGGACACCCTCTACTCTCCACTGCGGGCTAGCATGGTGGGGTGCTCTGCCTCCATACCTTGTCCCTTTGCTTTTGCAATTCGGGTGAGTTTGTAATTGAAATCAACTCCCCTTTAAATTGAAAACATCTCCCATGTTAAAATAGGTAATGTAACTGATTTTATTTTTTAAGGCATAAGATCACCTTTGGGATTGATGTAGTTAAAACACTGTCAGAGCTAAGCTCTATAAATCTGCTCCCTTCTTGGGGTGCCTGGGAGGCTCAGTTGGTTAAGCGTTGGCCTAAAGTTCAGGTCATGATCCCTAGGTCCTGGGATGGAGCCTTGTATGGGTTGGGCTCCCTGCTCAGTGGGGAGCCTGCTTCTCCTCCTTCCTCTGCTGCTCCCCCTTCTTATGCTCTCTCTCTCTCTCAAATAAATAAATAAAATCTTAAAAAAAAAAATCTGCTCCCTTCCAGGCACATTGAAAAGAAGCCAGCAGAACACAGATTTTGATCTTTGGGAAATTAATTTAATGAGACTCCAGTGCTGCTAGACTATTTTCCAATAAGAATAATCCAGATTGTGCCTGTGTTTAAATGTTTGGTATTTTGTTTAAAGAGCAGGGAGGTAGAACAAAAACATAAAAATCTTCTCTTTTTTCTTTCCTTTTTATTTTATTATTTTTTTTTAGTATAGGCACACTATCACAGCCTGGCCAATCACTGTTGCTCCATAGAATTCAAATTCTTTTTAAAAAAAATCCATTTATTGATTTATTTTAGAGAGAGCACAAGTTAGGGGGAGGAACAGAGAGAGAGAGAGAGGGAGAGAGACAGATACTCTCCACTGAGGGAGGAGCCTGTGATACAGGGCTTAATCCCATGAGCCTGAGATCATGACCTGAGCTGAAATCAAGAGTTGGACGCTCAACCGATTGAGCCACCCATGATGAGCCCCTAGAATTCAAATTTAGACCCTATGACTCAAGCATGAAAAATGATTGAAATGGATCCATCTTGACAAGAGCATCAGGAAGAGGTCATCCATTGATTCTGTCCTCTTGACCTTCAGGGTCACATTGGCCTCTTTTTCAGTGATCTGTTCCATGCTCCTTCCAAAATACATTGCTTATTTGGATTCAAGTTAGCCAGAGATAAAATTTGTTATTCACAACCAAAGACACCACTGGCTAACAGATGGTGCTCAATACATACTTTGACTAAAAGAATGAATTTGTTCTAACTCTAACAAAGTGGCTTCTTTGCATGTTAGAATAAAACAAGCTCAAGCTCTTCGTGACGTTGCTCGGCATTCAATAGAGGGTAGTTTAAATGCTCACAGACAAATGGGCAGACCGTCACTCAATGCTAATCAGAACACCTGATTTCTGGAAATCAGAAATTTCCCTCCAAAGCCAGAGTGTCCTCCATTTAGATGTACCTTTTTCCATAGAGCTTGGCTGAATGTATGGGTCTGCCTTGAAAATGCTTTTTAGAAACATATCATCCCCCAATGACTTGAATGTACCCGTCTAGAGTATGTTTCCAGCGCTCATAGTCTATTGTGTCAATAATCTGCATATTTAAGAGTCCCCACATGCTCATTGAGACGATAGATGGGGCTGGTACAGTCTACTGGGTCAAAAATCTGCTTTAAATAGTCTATATACACAGTCGGTTGAGTAAATAACAGCATTTTCAAAAAGCCCCTAAATATATAATAACATGATAAATCGCATCAGCTCCTAAAGATGCAGTCTCGCTACCGCTGATCAGGAAAATGATGTGCACTTTAACAAGCCACTTACAAATGATCTCATCTTTTCCAGCCGTGGGAACATTATCTTTTCCTCTGCTATATTTTTCATATATAGAGGAAAGGAACCCACCCACCCACATACACACACCCACACACAGAGGCATATATGTGTGCTCTCTATCATCTTACGCAAATAAACTGGGTTTGAACCAGTTGACCCGATGTAGGGAGGCAAGGCCAGAGAGCAAGGTTCTTCTTACTTAGGGCCGGGAGGGTTCTCCCATCACTTGGCTGTGTGTGATTCCCAGTTAGAATGGGATCCAAGTGCACAAAACCGGTTCTATTGAAATCAACAAGAGGCTTGGATTTGGGGACCTCCATCTGACCTCATTTGGCTGTGAAGATGACTTGCTTCACACCATGTCATTAGAACCCCATTTTCCTAAAAACAGCTTCTGTCCATATAATATCCTAATAGCCCCCACTTACTAAGTGCCTTACGGTTGTTTTACTTTAGCTTCCTAACACTCCCATGGTGGAGGTGACATTATTAGCTTCGCTTTTAAAGACGGAAGAATTTAAGCTTTGAGGAGTTGAACAACTAACCGAAGTTCACACACCCAGTGATTGGTGGACTCGGGCTCCGAGGCTCCCATGGGCTCTTGGGGCTGTGTATTCAGTTCTCAGATGTATCCTGCTTTATTCTGGTGCACCTGATGCAGGTGTGTGTCTTTCTCTCATGCAGTGTATGTTCCTCAGCAGTGGTTGCATTTTGCAGAAGCTTGCATTAATATCATAGTGTTTGCGGCGGGGCGGGGGGGGGGTATTAGGTTAGGGCAGACCAGTTCAAAACTAAGCAGGTAGGTATCCAGAGCAGAACGGAGCAAGAGTAATAAAAATATTGGTCCAGGTAAAAACACTCGTTAAATTTATTAAAAACCAAGGAATGTGATAGCACATAAAGGACCTCACCCTATTGCTACAGGAGGGATGGTAGTGGGTAGGAAGGAGTCTTTGGGGGTGATGAGATTGCGGGGTTATGGATAGGTCGAGCGGAAAAGGGTAGGGAGAGGTGACAAGTAGACTTTCAAGGCTGACCACCTGAGTAGGAAGCCATCTACGAACTGATTGCATTTTCTGTGGGTTCCTGCAAGCCACTCTGTCATCTGGCTGCTGTTTCTCAGTGGTGCTGGACACTATCGTGTTGGGGGAAAAAAAAATCACAGGTGAATTGATGTGACGTCCTCATTATATTCATGTCATTGACCAATTTGCCAATCAGGAACGAGCTAATCCGCTTTACAGAAATTGGAGTTGCACCAGAACCGATGTTATTTTATCTTTCATCCTTAAAGACCTTTCATGTTCGACTACCTCCGTAGCTAAAATCCTGGGCGCTTCACCAATAAAACCTTAACACTGAGTTAATGACTCAAACCAACCAACTTACAATAAAGATGGTAAAATCCAAATATCTTCCAGACCCTGGAATTTGCATCTTAAGGAGTCTCTTGTTGTTGGGGAGACACACAGTTGGAGCTTCCCCTTTGCTTCTCTGAGCGCCCCCGCCCCCCCCCCCGCCCCGTGTGCCTGATAGAGTGGGAGGTATTTGCAGTGCTCTTTATTCTGGAAATAATCCCGAGAGGTAGGCATTTTTCCTTCCATCATAGAGGGGAGGAGCTTGAGGCCAACAGAAGAGACAGAACTGGGTCTTCAGGAGAGCCTGGCACAAGCAGGGCAGAAGCCAAGCACGCAGCCCCAAGACCCATGCTCCACTGGCCCATTGCATGGGGAGATGGAAGAGGCACAGGCCCAGGGACTGAAAGGGGAAGAAGGGTCACCATGTCCTCTCTTCTCCTGCTACCTCAGCTCCTCCAGGGATTGATTCCATCCCTGCCACCTACACTCAGTTCTGGAAATTCTTAGCAGTCAAGATGAAAGATACATCAGATGACGTCACTTCCCTGCTCAAAACCCCCCAGGGAAATCTGTCTCACTCACAGAGAAAGCAGAGGCTCTCACCTTGGCCTCAGATTTATGTGCATGTCAGCTCGCCCCTCTGACCCCACCGCCTCTCCCCTTCCTCTCTCCCTCGGTGGTTTTCTGCACCAGTCATACTGGCTCTTGGCCACGTTTCCCAAGCAAACCAGCAACACCCACCCCATCTTAGGCTTTTGCACTGGCTGTTCCCTCTGCGCTTTTCCTCCACCTTCTTTAAATCTTGGCTGACACGTAATTTCCTAATGAAGCTCCCTCTGATCGTCCTGTTTAAAATTGCAACTGGTCTCCCGACACTTGCAGGATTGCCGATGGATTCTTTCATCCTGCTTTACTGTCTGTTTTTCCATCGTGCTCACCATACTCGGACTTACCAGAGAATGGGCTTCTTCCTTATGTCTGCTGTTCATTGTGATCTTTCTTTGTTAGTCTGTGGCTCCATAAGAGCAGGGACCTTTGTCTGGGTGGTTGGATGCCGTGGGGTCAGCGCCTAGAGCAGTGCGTGGCACAGAGTAGGTGCTCAGTAAATACTCGCTGAGTGGAGATTTAAAGAACCTTGTGCATTTTTAACTCCATAAAGTGAACAAACGTTACCACTCACCAGGACCTTTCTGGGTTGTGGTGGGTTTGCACTGACTTCCTATTCTCTAAGATAATAAATAGTGGCTCGCAAGAAACTGGTCTTCAAAGACTTCCCAGTATGTCAGACTTTTGAAAATTTAATCTGGATCTAGATGTAGGAGTAAATTCAAGAGCAGAAACACAGACATGCCTACTGTAAAGTTGGAGAGATGCCTCTTAGTCAGAAAAATACTTCAAGGGTCCATGCTTCATGGGTTTATAGCCACATAGGCTCTGGGCTGCAAGGGACCCACAATCAGGGTTAGTGAATATATTTCCTGAAGTTACTTAAGCCAGGCATTTAAAAACTTCTTAGTTGCTTGGAAGAAACTTCCAAAGCATATTCTTTTACCGCATCCTTCCGTACCTCTGGTCCTCTGACACTGTGGTCCTGGGTTTCAGGATGCAGGGTTTCTGGCATGGATGCTCTTCTTTCTTTGTTGGCCTCCAAAATGACTTGGTAACGTCTGGATTTACCCTGGAGGGTCTTTCTCTGACCGGAAGTTCCTCCTCACTGTGCCCCTGTAAGGCAGCGAGAACCAGGGATCCCTGGGTGGCGAAGCGGTTTGGCGCCTGCCTTTGGCCCAGGGCGCGATCCTGGAGACCAGGGATCGAATCCCACATCGGGCTCCTGGTGCATGGAGCCTGCTTCTCCCTCTGCCTGTGTCTCTGTGCCTCTCTCTCTCTCTGTGACTATAATAAATAAATAAAAAATTTAAAAAAAAAAAAAAAGGCAGCGAGAACCGAGTCTGCCCAGGTGAACGAGCAGATCAGCGTGTCGTCCGAGGCCAGGAAGATCCCAGCCCTACCACCTACTAGCTGTGTGTTCTCGGGCAAGTCACATCAGCCTCCTGAGTCTCAGCTTCCTCATCTGTGAAATGGGCATGATTACAGAGCCGGGCCTATGTGGCTGCTGGGAGGCTCTAATGAGGACATGACACCGTTCGTTCTCTTTCCGCCATGTGTTTTCTGCCTCCTATTCAACTTTCCTGTCTTAGCATAAAGATCCTTGGAGGAACTTTCTCAGCCCTCTGCCGAGGAAAGCATCCCCTCCCTTATCAGTCTCGTGGGAGTCTCCTCTGGTGGCTTCCATCAAAACTGCACTCAAACAATTATATGTGTAATTGTTAAATTCTGAACCTTGCCACTGAGACTCTATGCGGGCTGGGACTTGGTGTCTCATGAATTGCTCTATCTTCAGCATTTTTTTTTCACAGAGCCTGGAGCATAGCATACACTTTACAGATAGCATTTCATTGATTCCAAGACCTTTCTTTTATATTTTTAACATCTCAGAAATTAGGGTGCATCTTACAATCAATGGTATCTTAATATGGCTGCCAGGGGGCAGTTGGAAGCTGTTCCAGGAGTGCCTTAACCAATTTATTTTGCTTATCTTTTCCTTTTTATATAAACATAAGAGTGTTACATTATAAAGATCATTTAAAAATAAGTCTTAAAGCGTCGTTCAGTAAGTATAAAATAGAAGCTCTAAGTGACAGGAGGAGAGCTGTGGGTCACGGTTTAATTGTAACCACTTTTCTTTCTTGGTGGTGCAAAATATTAGCGGTGTGGTCTGCGGAATGGGCTCTTAGATGAAATATTGTGATTGCGGAATGGACGAAGGAGGGAAAGGCCCTCTGCACAGCTCCTGGTACCCAGAAGGTGCTCAATACGTAACTAGGACATTAGGATTTTAATTATATGGAGTCTCCGACCAATTCAGCATTTTGAACAGCACCAATATTTTTACTTAGCAGTTTGGATTCCCCTGCAACATACCTAAGTTTTTTGCAAAAATGTTCAATAGCAGAGTTTTTTGGTTAGGTCAGCACAGCCCCGACGGGAAATGGGGTCCTTGCTGTAGTCACTGTTCTGTTCTTTCATTCCAGGCTGCCTGGAACCCACTCTGGGTGCATTTGTTTTCCCAAAGCCTGAAAGATAGTAGGCTCCAGAAATGTTAGATGGCTGAACAAAAAAACCCCCAAATGTATGAATTACTGAAAGTGAGGGTCCAGGGGAGCAGTGTCCTGTCTTCGTTTTATGGGAAGAAAGTCAAGGCATTGCTCCCTATCGGCAGAGGCTCCATCATTATTTTTTTCTTTGGCCTCTAGGACCAATTCTCAGAGATTTATGCACATAATTTAAAAACTTAGGAAAATTTAATAGAACTTTCAAACTGTAAAGCTTTCCATGCCTTGGCTGATAGGTGAGCCGCAACTAGCGTGTGTTTCTCTACATTTTCCCATAGGGTTGCTGACCACAGTCTGCTGAGCATCCTTTCCCTTACAGGTTGGGAAATTCCCTACAGGCCAGGAAAGTGGACTTACACGAGGCACATCATAGGTGCCCGATAAATACGTGTTGAATGACTCAGGACAAAGGCCAAGATCGTTGCCAATATCATGAAAATCCTATTGATAAGCCCTTCTGCCATGGATTCTCCCTTCTGCTTTGCTCCTAACTCCTCTAGAGATGTCATTGGGCAGCCACTTCAGTGCTTAAATACCCTTTGGGGTGGAGTGGCTTCCAGGGCCATCTCTTGCTGTGACCACCCTAATGTAGCGGAGTTGACTTTGTAGATAACCCAAAAAAGAACAGCTCTTCAATAAACCAATTCATCCATTGCCAGTTGAAGTCAAATCACTTTCCTGCAGATTCTTTCTGAAGGGGTGCGTGGATTGATTTACAAGTGTAGCTAGTTAGAAAGACAGTCAATGATTTGTATATGCAGGATGTCAAGTATGCCCTATATTCTCCCTCCCGTCAGGATATGAATGATATCCTCTCAACTGTTTATTCCGTTTGTTTTAGCCAAACATAAATAGACTGCAGACATGTCTGGGGCTGAAGGCATTGCCGAAAATAAGCTTCTTCAACTCTAGATACACTGACAATGGAGACAAAGTGAAGTTGCTGCTGCTTTGACAAACACCCTCCTTCTCTCAAGAAAGCAAAGCACACAGACCGTTCAGCTTCTCCATGCTTAATGGAGTCACGTCGTTAAGGACTTTGAAAATCTCTTCTTACTTTTGAATCTCTATGGTTAATTTTAATCTCCATGGCTGGCTGTAGGGACTTCAAAATACTTTCTTTTTTATTGATTTTTTTTTTTTTTTTTTTGCCAGTCAATGTCCTCCTCCCTTCCACCTGTCTGCAGAGGTCGGGGTACCGCATTTCTGTTCTGTTGGATTCCTTGCACATGTAGGCACAGCATTCATGTTCCCTGGGCCACCCCATGGAGGAAACAGGTGTTTTATTCCAGCTGTGACCGCGGAATCTATTCAGGTCTGTGCTGTGTAGAGACACAGCCACCACGTGGCAGCTGCTTTGCTGATGGGTATGGACATCTGGGTCAGGGGAGAGGGAAGGTGAAAGGGAAAAGGAGAAATAAAGCCACTATCCTTCACATTGAATTATGTCATCTACTTCAGGGGAAGTGATCCAACCACAATTCTGCATTTTATATGCTTTAATTTATGTCTATTACCCTAGTTGCATTTATGTGAGGCTTGTGTGTGTCCACTTCGAGCACGATATGGTGAGGTACTAGCAATAAATAAACCTATGAGAAAAGTGAATGAGTGAATGATGTTGATTCCTTGAGGGCTGACACTGGGACAGGTGGCAGGACACATTGAGAGGGACTGGGGTCTGCATGGCTCTATTCTGTTGGTCCCACTTTCCCCTTTTGTTCCAGATTGCCAGCTCGAAAGGCAAGGAAGGGATGCTCTTCCCCAGGAGGAAAGGTGGTAGGGTTGAAGATGTTTCTGGCCCCCTAATTAAATAATTAGTCATTTAATTTGAAACACTGAGCACCTACTGTGTACCACTCTGAGGACCAGAGATGGCAGCAAAGAAGCCGTACATGTTCTGACTTCACAGAAATTAGAACTCTGCAGGCAAGGGGACATTAAATTAATTAAATATAATCTCACAATTTTTAATTAGGTATATGATAAATCATCTGTCTTTCAATGAGTTGGACATAAAAACATATTGCTATTTTTGCTGCTTTTAATAAAAGCATGAAGCCAATGGCGAGGTGGCACCTTGGAGTTTCTGTTTGAAAAGTTGTGACAAGTGAGCCAGGGCAAGGGTGGCTGACTGGGTGGGTCAGCTGTGTCTCTGTGGGGTGGGGTCCCTGAAGGAAACATTGACAGAAGTCACTTTGGGGGTCACTCATTGTGATTTACTGAGCTTTTGTAGACAAGTGATGCCTCGAGAACCAATGCCACTCGGCCCAGGGCCAAGCTCTCCGGTCAGTTTCTGAAGGTTTTCATCTTCAAGACAGTAAACTGATGCTCTGCTTTCTGTTTCTAGAGGGGAGCTCTAAAAGCAAAGGAGCAGATAGTGCTGGACTCCTGAGTCTGGGTCAAAACTGTTCTGGAAAACTAGCCTGAAGACTGATCCTGTGAGATAACCTATCTGGAGAATTCCCCATCGTTATATCACTTGTTGAAGTGGAGTGATCGGTACCCTTTCTATTCTAGTGGATGCAAACTCCCACATCTTAAGAGCACTGATCCTTAATCAGGAGGCATGGGGGCAATTTTGTCCCTCCAGGGGATGGGAGGTGATGTCTGGAGACATTCTAGTTGTCACAACTGGGGAGGGGTTGTTACTGGTATCCAGTGGAGGTCAGAGAGCCTGCTAAACGACTTACCAGGCCCAGGACAGTCCCCCAAAGCACAGAAATCTCAGGCCCCAGATGTCCATAGTGGTGAGGTTGAGAAACCCTGTGCGAGAGACAATTTCACTGCATATAGGTCCTAAAAGACTATTATGTCATTTCAAAAAAATAATAAACCTAAGTAGTTCTCTAATTCACAACCTGACAAGAAAACATGGGGATAAATTTGAACTCTCGTCCTAAATTTTGTACAGTTCCATGCCAACAGTGGTAGCTGGGAAAAGTTAATTAGAGGCGATTTTTTTTTGTCCTCATTCATGGTGCCCTTTCACTAGTGTTGAGAGGGAGTTCCTAAGTGGCAAGTTCCAGAGGCACAGAATTCTGAGTTAAACTTCCCAAAATCTGGTGAATTGTTTATATCCCCCTTTCTGTGTGTGTGTGTGTGTCTTGGAGGGAATGTCCACCTCCATATCAAAATATCTGAAGTGATATAAGCAACTGATCAGAATCAAAAGAAAAAAAAATGCCACCATTTAGAATTATAAAGATCCGCCATCTGCTAGATACTTGGAACTATTTGATATGAACTTTGTTTTATAAAGTAGACCATGGTAAAGCTTTGAAACTTCAGTTTGTTAAAAAAAAAAAAAAAAAAAAAAGGAAAAGGAAAAAAATGGAAGAAGGAAAGAAAGAAAAATGGGGGAAAATACTGTAACAGCCTCACTCCCTTTGAAGTCACTACTGATATAGCTCTGAACAGATCCATTCAAGTTCAACTAACATCAGACAAATGTTTAGTGTATCAGAGGAAGCCACAAAAGCAAGGATTTCATCAATATTTCACAACAGCCTCAGGGAAACTGTAGATTGCAATGCTGTAGGGCAGCTAATGGAATTACACACAAGGGTTTTGTACATTTAAAATAAGCAGCTACTAAAAAAAATTACCCTTCAGTTTGATAGAAACTGTATAAAACTGCAGATAGGAAACAATTAAATTGCTCCCAACATTTATCCATGTCACTCTGATGGGTCATTTAATAACAGGTATTACTGCTTCTGTGTTTCTCTACCCCCCCCCTTAGTAAGGCAATAATAAAGATTAACATTTATGAAAAGAAACATAAAATATAGCACAGCCAAATGAATAATTAAAGACAGTTTTGAAGAACACTTGCCATTGTGCGCCTGTGAAGTCTTTCCCCTAGTCACAAAATATGTTTACAGAAAATATAATTATAAACAGGCAGAAGCTGCAAGGGAGACCCACTGACCCTTGTTTGTTTTGACGTTAAAAAATAATGTGGAGGTATTTCCTCGGAATGTGTGGGTTACCCGGACCCAACACGTACATTATTATCTGGTGGGACTCAGGATGCTGAGCGGCCGGCTTTCTCTTTTGGAAAATGTACAGAGGTAGACCTGGAGCTAGCAAAACGCTGTTCAATAAACCAGTGTGAGATCAGCATTTTCGCCCCTAACGCCCTTTGCTAGAGTAAAAAATTCTGCATATGAAAGCAAATTGCATTTTTGAAACTGATACTTCTGTGACCACAAAGACATCACCTGGCTCTCCTTACCCTTGCAGCTTCAAGTCCCTCAGCAAAGACCCTGCTATTTATTCACATTTCACAGGAGGGGGAGTTTTCAGACACCTCTCCATCAGTGGTTCTCAACAGGGCCACTCTGCGGCCCAGGGGATGATAAGTGGCAGGATCTAGGAGGCATTTCTGTCTCCCACCGGATGGGTGAGGATGGTGGCGAAGCTACTAGCAGCCCATGGATAGAGGCCAGGGATGCCGGAGAACATCCTGCAACCAGCAACACGGCCGACAATAAGGAATTACTGGTCCCAGGGGGCGGTACTGCTGAAGTTGAGAAAACCTGTTCTAAGCCATTTGCACACCTGAGCTTATTAAAATAATAACAGCCTTGTTAATGTGGTGTCCTAACTTCTCAACCGTTTGCTGGTTTCACACGTGTGCATTAAAGAGCTTCTGTGCGAAACTTAGAACTCTAAGTCCTTTGGAAAAGACAGAGGATTTGACATGGTTATTGACCACAGACTAGTCCAGCTGAAAGGGGAAATTTTATACATATACGAATATAAATTATACACACACACACACACACACACACGCACACATTTGGTAACAACAGCACCTGCTGTTTACTGACCACATAGCCATGTGAGATGTGCTTTGTATACAGGTATCTCCCTTTACTTTTGTAACAACTCTGGAGGGAAATATTTTATAGTGCCCTTTTTATGGATAAGGGGACATTGCTCAAGGTCATTGCCAGAATATGGCTGTGGCAAGGCTGAGACCCAAACCTCAGGCCTGTCACCAAAGCTCCCAAGGCCCCTGGCTTATTTGCAGCTAAGCTAGGAGTGCATGCATGTGCATATGCACACGCGTGGGCGTGTGTGTGCCTGTCGTGCCAGCGCGCAAACGCCACTTTCCTCTCATTGGCAAGGAAGAAGTAAAGGATGACTCCGAGGAAGACGGGAGGAGAGCACACCTCACTTTCTAGGAGTTTGGAGATTACAGAGAAGAGAAAAGCAGCCAGGCAGCTTGAGCAGGGGCCGTTGTCACGCGGGGGCAGTTGTTTGTTCCATTTGTTTGCTTTGAGAGGGAGAATGTGTAAGCCCATGTGCAGAGAGAGACACGGAGCTACAGCAGGTCAGGTAAGAACGAAGGACGAGGAGGGACACTGAGAGGGGAGTATGCAGCAGCAGGTGGGGAGGTCACCTGGTCAGAAGAAATTTATTTTTAATTCTGAGCCAGCAAGTTAAGAGAAACGGCTGCAGGAAGAGTCAGGGAAACTGAGCTGGAGAGACAATCTGGAAAGTCTCAGGACCCAGTCTTAGGGAGACAAGCCATCTGCCGTGGAGAGAGGCCGTGGGAGAACAACATGAGGGGGGCTCGTGGGGAGAGCTGGAACTTCCCAGGGCCTGGGGGGCAGGGAGGTAGGATTATGGGACACACTGGGGGATCCCCTGGGCCCTGTTGGGTCTGCAACAGAACAGACTGGAGGGTGCAGGCTTCTCTGGCCATGCCTGGCTGTCTGGGAGTGAGAGACAGGTGAATCACACCGCCCTTTCCCTAATGCATCTTCACTAGAAAGTCATTCCCAGGTTAAGGAAAAACCTTGTGGCTTGACTCTTAGGTGGGTAGGACTGGAAAGCCATTTGGGACTCACGGAAACTGCCATCAGAGTGCACAGGCCCTTATGGGAAGGCCATGCATCAACACTTTGCAGATCGACCAAATTAAGCCAGAGGTTAAATTTAGCCCGTGAGCCATCTATTTCGAGCTCCTGGTCTGCATCCTTTATAAGAGGATACGTGTATGGGCACATATACCCTTTCTCATATATGTGCATATCCTTCGTATCGTATATATTCCTTATTATTATAATTTATAGTGTTACATATACTTTGGTACAAATGGGATTCTATCATTAAATATGCCCTAGTAGAATTTTTCACTTACAGTCCAAATAACACAAAGTGGAGTGTATTTAAGCCTGTCTCTTCCTCTTTTAGAGTTCAGAGTTCTCACTGTGGCATTACTGGGGTAGAGACCAGGCCACACTTCCATGGGTTAGAAATTTCTATAGAGCAATTGTGACATCATGGAAAGAGAGCTGAGTTTGAAATTGGGATAATTAGGCTGAAGTCTCAGTTTTCCCAATGAGTAAGCTGTACAGTTTTAGCAAAACTACTCGGTTTCACTGGGGTTTGGTTTCCTTAGTTATATATCAAAGCCCCAAACAGTTGCCATGGTGGTGGTGTGATGATTTGGACAATTAGATGTCATAATATCGAATAAAAATGTTTGCACTCCCTACACTGTCAAGTCGAAGTGAGGGCTGCATGAATGTGAGCATTCCCCTCTGCTCTTAGGGTGAACCCACCTGGGGAAGACTGGCCTTCCAATCTCTGTTATCTTTGACAAGACTTGCCTCTCTCTGAATGGTCAATCAAGCAATCAATTAATATTTTTTAAAAGCCTACCATGTACAAGACCCAGGGGACCTGTGATGGGCTCCAATCCAGAGAAATACACATGGCAGGACCCATAGCGAGTGTAGTATTTTGACTTGACTTCTGGTTGGCATAGGGATGGAATGGTCCTTAAGCAGGGAGAAAGTGGATGAGAAAAGGGGGAGGAGGATGGGTGGGTCTGCCTTCAATAGTCTCTCCTTCCCTCCAAAGTGAATAGAAGAAGATGAGTCAAACCAGGGATTGGCATTGTACAGCCCACAGGCTAAGCCCAACCTGCCAGCTGTTTGGATAAACAGAATTATATTGGAACATAGCCACACCTAGTCTTTAATTATGGTTGCTTTTGTGTTGCAATGCCAGAGTGAAGCAGTTGCAACAGAAACCATATGGCCTGCAAGGTCAAAGATATTTGCTCTCTGGCCCTTGACAGAAAAAGTTTGCCAACCCTGATTTAAGCAATCATATGAATAATTAGTTATGTCTAAATTTTATGCAACAAGGTGCACCTATCCAATGACAACAGCCATTTATTCAGTTCGTAGAGCAAGCTGGAGAACACACTAGTATTTTACCTACATTCTCATATTATAGCTTCAAAACAACATCATGAGAACAGTACTGCCATTCTTCCCGTCTTGTCGATATGGAAACTGAGGCTCAGTGACATTAAGTAACTTGCCCAAGGTCACACAGCTAGTCTGTGGGATTTGATCCCAGTTGCGTCTCATTCCAGAGCCTGTTTTCCTACTCACAATGTCAGAGTTTTCCAGACTCCAATCTCTCATGTACCACCCTCATGATTCATTTTCATATTCACATCCCCTTTACTATTCCTTGCTACTTTTTTTTCCCCTTTGAATAATGGATTGTCATGGCATTTGTTCCTTTAAGCCTCATCCTAGGAAATGATATTCAAACAGTTTGCATTTGATGTGCTAGTCATATATATTTTTAAACGCTTTTTGGAGATAATCGTAGATGCACATGCAGTTGTAAGAAATAATACAGAGAGATCCCCAGGCCCCCAGTGATAAGATTATGTGTAACTAGAGAGCGAGACCACAGCCAGGAAACCGACATTCACACAACCCACCAACCTGTTCAGATTTCGCCAGTTTTACCTACACTCGTGTGTGGGCAATTGGGTCACACGAGTAGATTTGTGTGACTACCGCTGCCATCAAGATATGGAAGAGTTCCATCATGAGGAGCCCCCCCTCAGCTCCCATGGAACTCTTTTATAGCCACAGCCCCGTCCCCCACTCCTGCTCCCTGGTAATTCCTAATCCGTTTCTCATCTCTGTAATTTTGTCATTACAAGAATATTCTATAAATGGAGTAAGGAGAGTTTCTGAGTATGTAAGCTTTGGAAGTTGGCTTGTTTCACTTAGTGTACTTCTTGTCATATATATTTTTTAAATTCACCCTGAAATAGCTATATAACGTCTAGAAGTTAAAAAAAAAAAAAGTTCATTCATAATAAAATGATCTTGAGTGCCACCAGTGGTACCTATGCCAAACTCTAGGAAACCATGCCATAAGCTGTAATAATATCTGCTAGATGAATAGAGAAATAACACAACCATAAAGACATTTTTGACTAACAAAAGTCTCTAGATCAAGGCTGCTCATAGGACTTGCTGCAGCGACAGAAATGTTAGCTGTTTGGACTGTCCAGTATGGTAGCCACCAGCCTCATCTAGCTACTGAGCACTTAGAATGTGGCTTATTTCACTTTAATTGATTCAAATTACATTTATATAGCCATGGGTGGCTAGTGGCTTCTCTGATGGACAGTGCAACTCTTCTAGGTATTATGTGTAAAACATTAAATAGAGGTAACTATATTTCTTCTTTTCCTATATTTCATCACTGTCAATGCAACAATAACCTGAAATAGTAAGGAACCTTTTTAAACAGTCTTCTAATGGATTTATTTGTTGGGATCTCACCTTGTTCTAGAAGCTTGCATGTGCCTAAGTCAGATATTAGCCCTCTAGGCACCCTTGCTGATGCTGGCCATTTGGCAAATCCCACTTCATTGCCAGATAGCAGTCAGGGTGAGCCGAAGGGAGCCTACTCCCAAGGTTCCTGCTTTTAACTGACACTGTGTCCCTCAGGACACAGGCCCAAGTGACAGAGGCTTTGGACACACAGTCATAAATTAACTCAGACACGTTGAGCACGGGGTCTTGTGGACTTTGCAAAGGGCGTGAAAGGTCCCGTTGATTCTGAAGGACTGAGAACAGCATGCCTTCTTTACGGAGAGGCACATTCCAAGCAACTGCTGGTGGTAATAGTCATAAATCCTTGCTGATTAGCAGGACCTGCTCTTGATGAATTTACTTTGCACCACTGGTCTGGAACAAGGTGCATCATTGAAAGCTGAGTGTCCGGGGAGATGCCAGGATGGTGAACTTTCAGGGGATGCTGGCAGCAGAGAAGGAAAGAAATAGCAATGACAACTTTGGGTACCTGGGGACTGACTTCTAAAGAGTCACTTGGCAAAAGAGGTAGAATTTGTGGGGAGGTGGGGTAGTGTGGACTGCTGGAAATATTCGCACAAAGCCAGGTATGTTCCTGGAAATAGGAAGAAGTGTGGTCTGTAGCTCCTTCTTATTTCTTTTAGCTGAAATATCATGGGCAGCAAAAGCTAGCTTTTGACCCTTAGCCACCCACACTCTTAGAGACACGAACCCCTTAAAACACAACATTGGCATGAAGGTCGTTACCCTGGCCAGTCTCTTATTTCGCCTGACTTCACGGATCTGTAAGGCGTTAGCAGTTGCAAGAGATTGATATGATAGTTTGTGAGTAATTTGGATGAACTATAACACTAACCCAGTAAAGTATTATAATTTTAAATGTGTCCAGAAAATAATTGAAATTCTGGCTTAGCTTCATCATAATGCAAACTGCTGGGTATATTTAACAGCTGACTAGCTTAGCATGAATATTGCTTTAGAAATGGGGTCATATTGTTTTTACGAAACAATATTGCTCTCAAACACGTTTAGGAGGGGAAAAAAGCAGGAGATTATGAGTATACTTTTAACCTTTCTGTCTCTTTCTATCTGTGTTTACTACGGTGATTTAGGTGTTTGGTGTTGTTTGAAGGCAAACAAAGAAGGTGCTGGCATTTAAAACAGATCTGGCAATGAGCCCTTGGCCATCAGATTCCTTCTTATTACTACTCTGTCACAAAATCTCAGTTCACCATCAATCCATTTTTCTGTATCCTCGTCAGGAACATGAAAGATAAGATTATCCCCTCCTGACCACAATAGATATCGCTAATAGGTTGCCCCCTGTAGTTAACCAGAGGGTAACACAGTGTTTTCTTTCCTAAAAATATTTTTGCCCACATTTAAAAAATGGAAAATTTCACATGAAAATCCAGATTTGTAGATGTTCCTGAAAAGTCAGAGGATTTGGCAACAGTGAGTCTGCATTCCTGCTGGAGGACACATCCAGGCTCTGTGCGGATACTCTCACCTTAAGATGCACAAAAAGCATTCCAGTTTAACACAGTTAAACTAATTTCCCTCTACTTGAGTTTTTAATTCCTGGTACTCTATATCATGCTCTTGGTCCTTCACACACAGTTGGACCCTATGGTGCATCGGGGTGCATGATTGATCCATAACATCTAGCAGTGGTCAGCAAACCTTTCCTGGAAGGAACGAGTTTGCAAACATTTTTAGACTTTGTGGGTCAAACCATTTCTGTTGAAACTATTCGACTCTGCTGTTGTACCACAAAAGCAGCCGAAGGTGATTTGTAAATGAATGGGCGAGTCCATGTTCCCATTTATTTATGAAAACAAGTTGATCCCATTAGCTATATCATTTGCCAACTCCTGACATAGGGTGAAAAAAAAACCAACAACCAATTGGCCCTGAAATAATAACCCTGTAGAGGAATTTTTCATCAACAGAGCTCATATTAGATGTGGAACTAATTCTTCCAAAGGAGGTGTTCAACCTCTAAAACTACCATCTTCCAGCATATGTGGGTGTGTATATACAGGCGTGGATGTGTGTCCTTAACTCATTTCCCATTTTGTTCATTCTAAAAATATTTACTGACTCCTGGTAGTTATTTTCTCTAAGTATCATTATCAGAAAAGACTTTCCTCCTAAGAAAAATGGAAAGAGTTTAAAATCTGTTCCTTCATGGAAAATTAGCCCAGATAGGTTATTCTGACTATAGGGTTAGAAGGAGTTTCCATTGAGAATACTTGTCACGATGAGGCAAAAGCTGAGAGACCTCACTATTCTTCATTTTAGAGGGTAACAGTTTTCTTGTTGTATCTCATAGTCAAGCATGACCTAGTGCTCTAGCTGGCGTGGGTGTGAATGCTAGCTCTCTTTCCCTGTGTTTTGAGTGTTACTTAATAAAGCCACAGCCTCCATTTTCAGAAATGAAGAGCTAGAACCAGATCAGAGGTATCTAAATGGTGACTTTGGGCCAAACCTGGTACATGTACATATTTAGTTTGGTCCAGAGGATTTAAAAACAAAACACAAATTAGTTATTGCCCCTGTGAAATCAGAAAATCAGATTTAAAAAACTATTTGAAGATCTGGTGACACTGAATACTCATTCTTCCATGGGGCTGAGTGGAGGTACCTCCTTTGATCATTATGAATTCATTACTAGGCTTGTTTCACCCACATAAGTTACCTGTGCTGATAAGCCTTTGAATTTATAACCTAAGGACCACATAATTTACAGGTTTCCTTAAGGACTCAGCATCTAGGATTCTAGTCTCTCCAAGTAAAGGCAATAGACACAATTGGTCAGCTTGTAACATCTCCCAAACTTTGTCAATTCAAGGATGAGTAATGATGACCTGATCAATACAGTGGGGAATAATATTGCTTACTGTGGTTCAGTTACAAATCTAATACAAAATGATGCAGAAATGGGAATACACATTTCATTGTCAGCCCTTCTCAACTGCAGGAGGAAAGAGCAAAAACAACACTTGCTTTCCGTTGGGGGATGTCAAGCTTCACAAATTTTATTTCTTGTTGCTGGCTAAGCTGCTCAAGACTGTTCTCATGTTTAAAAAGCCTGAGGGAGGGACATATAGAAAAGAATAGATGAGGACACCCATCTTACAGGGGGAATTCACAGCATTTCAAATAGACTTTGGGTTAACCTGAAGTCTCGGGCTAATGGAGAAAAGAGGAATTGGCGTCCCATGGAAATACTGCAAAAGGACCTTAGGAGGAGGAACACAGTGAGAGCCTCTTTCACCATCAGTAAGTTTCCCTGTTGACAATAACACCAGCCACGGAGCTGGGGGCTCGGCAGGCTGTAGCTCTCATTTTGGCCAGCCTTGTTTTGAATCAGCTGATCCCTGATATTGGACTGATTAAGGCTCTATGGGATAGACCATATTACTGGACTAACCTACATTAGACCCTATTAGACGGTGTCCAAAGTCGGTGGCAAACAGCTGCTGAACAGGCACCAGGAAAGCAACCCTACATCATGTAATAAATATGATAGAATAGTCTTCACCTCCATAAAGAAAGATGCCCGCTCTCGTTTTTCTTGAAAGCTCTCAGCCCGTTTTCCCACTTTTGAGAGACACCAGCACAGGAGACATCTCATTTTCTTTATGAGAAGAACGACAAAAACACAATGATAAATAGCTTCCCATCTACGGCCTCAGGGAGACAACAGAAATAAGTGGCCATTGGGAAGACCCGCTAAGAGCCTGCCCCATGGGAAGGGACTGGTTACAACCCGGCCCATCTTGCCACGCACAAAGAACCAGTGCGACAGAGTTTGAGATTTTGCAAAAACAACATGGGAATTTGGACTTTTGGGTAGACTCTCCTGATCGTTAAATTTTGGCAACACTATTATTGTTGTTTATTATTTATTATAAATAAATTCATTATTTATTATTATTGTTATCATGACCACTGCTGGGCTCCTTGAGTATTTTGTGCGGGCCAAGGTAAGTAAGTCTGCAGCCCAAATGCAGTCGCCCCCTGTGCCAACCGCTCTGAAGTGTGATCTTGCTTAAGGCCGACTTGCAGTGCTTCCCATCGCTCCATTTGAATCATAATAGGTGCCAGCTGAGACCGTGTGGATGGGCGAGCACACAGGCAGCTCTGTGGCTTGAAAGCCACTCAAAGCAAATGTTCTAAACCACAGGTCAGAGGCCCTCAG
Organism: Canis lupus baileyi; assembly: GCF_048164855.1. Taxonomy (NCBI): domain Eukaryota; kingdom Metazoa; phylum Chordata; class Mammalia; order Carnivora; family Canidae; genus Canis; species Canis lupus. The sequence goes on along the minus strand of NC_132863.1, from coordinate 41,184,680 downwards.
CCTATAGATGTAGTCTTTAGAAAACAAACTTAGCGCAGAATGAAGGCAACACGGAGCGTCAAAGAACCAGACTCGTGCAATCTGCGCTAGCCCAGCCCTCGTCGGGGCCTCCGCTTTCTCATTTTCCCAAAGGAGAAGTTTCTCCCAAACTAAAATACAAGGCTGTGCTGCTGGGTGGAGACATCTGGAGCCCCAGTCTGAGTCTTCTTCCCAACATGAACTCGATTTGCGCACTTTCCCCTGGGCTCCGTTGCGAGGATGACACTGCAGCCCTGTCACAGGACTTAGGGCCACCTAGTGACATGGGGCAGCTCCACGGACACCGGGGGCGGGTGGATTACGAGATAGGGGGTGGCCGGCGAGTTTTGTTTGGCCTACACATCATTTTGAAATTGGAAAACTTCACCTTGAAATCTGGGGCTGCCGTCTGTCTCCCGAGAACCGAGTCCTGACACCGTGGGCCCTGCAGTGAGGCCCGGCAGGGCTACGCCACCTGCTACCCTCTCCAGACTGAGCAGGAGAGGTCGGCCACGGCTGCCCCCCAACTCCCTACATCACACCCGGCTCTCTGCTCCTTGTCATTACCTGTCTGCTCTTCAGATGTGTCATCCCTGGGCTCGGGAACCCAAAACCTCAATGCAAAACATCCGTTTGGGTTGTTTTTCTAATATCGTCATTCCTTCCCACCTGTGAACTCCTGACTGCAAGCCACAGAGTCACTTCTCCGGGGCTCAGTGATCTGGTCTTTAAAATGGGGATGACAAGTGTCCCATTTGGGAGCCAGGGGCCTTCGGGCTCCCAGAGAGCTGGGCTGCGGGACGTCCGGCCAGCAGAGGGCGCCGGTGCGAAAGGTTGCAGGAGCATCCAGCCGAGGGGCACAGACAGGTGAGGCTGCTGGGCAGGGAGGAGCTCTGGCACATTCTGCGTCCCCCACCCCCACCCCCTTGGGAGGACACCACTTTCCAGAGTGGACATGACAGTGAGCAATTACTCCTCTATCGATAGAGCCGCACATCACCAGCAATGTGACTTTCTGGAATATGTAATGTGACCACAAACTTTCTAATGCTGCAGCCTGACAATCAGACGCTAAAAATAACGAACGGGCTGCTCTGCAACAGAAAGAAATGGGCCCTCTAGAAACCGGAGCCAGGCCAGCTTTGGCTCTGCCCGCTGCCCGCACCCCTGTCTCTGGGCGGTGGGCTGGGGGAGAGTCTGGGGGGACAGCGCTTGGCATCCGGTCGGTGTGCGCGCTTTGAGGCAACCCGGTCCCGGCAAGATGTAGACAAATTGGAGCCAGTTCAGGGAAGAGCAAGCTAGATGATTAAGGGGAGAGGGGATTGATTTATAGGGAGAGATTAAAGCAGCCCAACACGTCTGAGCTGTCTTCCGCGGGTGACAACCCCGGGAGTGACAAGCTGGGACTCCACACACCTTTGAGAGGTGTAAACACCAGAGAGGAGGAATTAGCACAGTGTGAGTTGCTTTTAACAGGATTTTCTGGGATGATGTTGACACCAGAAAAATGTTGGTGGCCAGTAAGAGCTGGTGGAGCAGACCTATGCCTGAGAACCGCTTATTGTCCTGATTGCGTCTGCCAGAAAATGACAATTTCTAGCTAGACATTCGTGGCCTCTGTAATCTGGCCCTGGCCTACCTTTCCTTCTATTTCTGCACCCTGTCCTCCTTGGCAGGGACCCCTCCGCCCCCCCGCTGGCCCTACTGCTGCTCCCCCAGACTCTCTGTACCCCTGGTTGTAGCCGCTCTTGACCTTTGTCTCATTCCCCCATCAGGAACTAAAAAGTGGAGGAGCCAGCAGTAGCCAGGCTGGTAAGGAGGGCTGAGAGAGACAACACAACTTGTGATTGCAAGGCCCGAGCAGGTGGCGGTGACATTACTCTGATATTTATTTCATTTGACCCTGAAATACAAGTGTCTTCCATTCATTGTTCTCAGATGCTGTTCTGAGTACAAGGCCAGAGACTAGAGCTAATGCTCTTCTGATTTTTTTTTTAAAGATTTTATTTGTTTGAGAGAGAGAGAGAGAGAGAGATGCATGAGCAGAGGGGAAGGAGAAACAGACTGTTGTGGGACTCGATCCCAGGACTCCAGGATCATGGCCTGAGCTGAAGGCAGATGCTAAACCAACTGAGCCACCCGGGCGCCCCTGCTCTTCTGATTTTTAGGTTTGATTCTCTGGGAACTTGGAGTGGAGAAGCGAACCTTGCCTAAAATAAAGAATCGTGGGAGATGAAGAGTCCTACCTCAGAGGCAGGCAGCTGGTTCTAAGAGGGGAGGAGAGGACAGCAGAGACTCCAGCTCCTTACACAGGGATGCGTCAGCCTCAGGGCCAGGACTGGGTATTAGGTCTAGGATCCCCTCTAGCACTTTCTTTCCCATCCCTATGATACCACTTTCTTGTATGTCTAAGATATTCTCTTCTCCCCTCCTCCCCTCCTGAGGAAAACATATCTAGGAAGCTTCCATTAGGAAAATCTGGGTGTAGACCAGAGCCGAAGCAGCTCTGGGAAGTAACCAACTGTCTAATCAAGGCTGCTCAAGCTCTCTTGCATACCAGGGAGGCAGAAAGAAAACAGCAACAGGCTGTCCTGGAATGGGTTAGCCAGTGCAGGGGATGGTGAGGGCATTTTGAATATGGCACATAACTATCAAACAAATGCTGCAGTTTGCGTCTGTCAATTAGCAAAATATGCTGAAAGATTGAAAACCCATCGAAGTCATGGGATGAGGAGGGCGGCTCTGGTGGAGCAGCCCAGACAAATGTTGGCCAAGTGGGGATGTGGGTTCAGTGCTGCTAGATTTCATCATTTTGTTCACAGTAGCGCCAGTTCAGGTTTTGATGAGATGAGCTAAAACAAAACACAAATAAAAACAAACATTTCTGCGGGAGTGATGCACGCCAATGGGTCTGCCCGTTGGCAACTCTTGGTCACAGGACTTTGGGCTTTTAACCATGATTTTCTCTTTCAAATGCCATCGCCTTCACAAAGCTTTCTTTAATCAGGCTAATTGCAATTACACTCTCCTCTCAGATTCAGGGATCCTTATGGTAACAGTGATAATAATCACAGTAGCGTTTATTGAGTGTTTACTAAGCACCAGGGTGGTGGTGCAAAGCCCTTTATATATCTTCCCTGGAGTCATTCCCTTCTCTGTTCAAATGCTGGCTTCTTAGAGATCTCCCCCGAATATTCTTTTCTTTTCTTTTCTTATTTTTTTTTTTTTGAGAGAGAGAGTGTGGGAGTGAGCACGTGTGGGAGCAGGATGTGGGGAAGGGGGGCACAGTGAGAGAGAGAGAATCCCAAGCAGACTCCTCACTGAGCACAGAGCCTGATGTGACCCTGAGATGGTGACCTGAGCGGAAATCCAGAGTCTGATGCAAATGAGCCACCCAGGCGCCCCTCCCTCAAATATTCTTTATTTTTTTTTAATTTGTATTTATTTATGATAGTCACACAGAGAGAGAGAGAGAGAGAGGCAGAGACACAGGCAGAGGGAGAAGCAGGCTCCATGCAGGGAGCCCAACCTGGGACTCCATCCCGGGTCTCCAGGATCGCGCCCTGGGCCAAAGGCAGGCGCCAAACCGCTGCGCCACCCAGGGATCCCTCAAATATTCTTTATGCAAGTACACTCCCCTTCATCCCCAGCTATGCCCTTACTTGCTTGTTTTTCTTGCACAGCATTTAGTGATCTGATATCGTTTATAATTTATTTGTTCAATAGGGCACTGTTTCCCCACTAGAATGTAAACTTCACAAGAGCAGGGATCCTGAGAGTTTTGATCATTGCTCTTTCCTCAGTACTTTGAGCCGACCCCATTACATAGTCATAAGTATTTAAGTAAGTATTTAATTACACCAATTTGGCTAATTTCATTTGTTTTGGGCTACTTATCATATTTTACTTTGAAAGTAAAGTAAAAATCATGCAAGTTTTGGGTCTTCGTACTAGATTTGGAGCAACACGAGGCCAAGATCATCTGAGGATCATCTGTGCATGCAACTCCCCAAAGTACCTAGCAGAAAGTCCAACTTAGCATGTGCCCTACCTTTATTTGTTGAGTTAAATTATCTTTCCAGACATGGGAGCCATAGGATATTATAAAGCCAGCCTGGACTTACTCTTAGTTATCACCCTTTACAAGTCCAGATAACAGAGCACTTTCCATTGGATTCTTCAGGTTCTTTTCAAGTCTTAAGTGTTAAGTACAACCACCCCAGGTTGGTTTATCAGTGTTCATTGGCATGAAATTGCAAAAAAAGTCCAATTAGTTTGTTGATTACATTTTTAATGGTATCCCAAATAATGATGTTATCAAAAGAAATTAAGGTCCTTTCTACAGGAAATATTTCTCCATCAAACTTACTCGTATGCGTATGAAACCTAGTGCCATGTTTTTTTTTTTTTTTTTTTTGCTCAGGGTCTGGAGCTCAGTTTTTCTTACTGGCTGAGTAATTAAAATTTAAACATTTGTGGCTGTGGATTTGGGCAGCTCTGTGGTCAGCTGAGTTCAGGCATGGACAAATGCTGCGTGGCTCTAGTTGTAATCGTGCATCCAGATACAGCAAAAGAAGGAATTCAGAGACCAGTCTTTTTCAAGGACTTACCCAGATGCTCAGTTGTCATGTTTCTTCAGGGAGAGCCAACAGGTACAATTTTGTACGAATTTTCAAGGCACGAACAAGGCAATGGTAACACGCTTTTCAGCCAGAATTTTCTGATGGCTAACCTTCTAGCCATTTAAAAATTTATTTGAATGCTAACTAACTTGAATTTATTTTTTATTTTTTTCTACTAGAATTTAAACAAAAATTTGGAAGGAAAAAAAAGCAAAAGCATTATGGTTTTTTTAAAAAAACATTTTTTGAAAGTTTTTGTTTTTGCTTTTTTTTGAGGGGGGTAATTGCAATAGAACGCAAAACTCTGTAACTAAATGGAAATGGAAGTGTTATCCTACATACTATCAATTACATATTGCACTAGGGCATCCTTTAAATTTTTTTAAAAAGATTTATTTATTTATTCATGAGAGACACAGGCAGAGGGAGAAGCAGGCTCCATGCAGGGAGCCCGACATGGGACTCGATCCTGGGTCTCCAGGACCACGCCATAGGCCGAAAGTGGAACCAAACTGCTGAGCCACCAGGGCTGCCCCCATCCTTTAAATTTTTGATTGACAATGCCTTGGTTTGGATTTTCCTTAGCAGTAGAACCACTGCACCCCAACTCTTAGGTTGTGTGATCCAATGGAAGCTAACCCACCCCTAGCCACCTGATGAGCCTGTGCCCCAAGCCAGCTCTTCAGAGCTCTCACTCCTCCTGGCTGCAGTGAGTGGCCCAGAGATGGGTTTCTGACCCAATTCTGAAAAATAATGGTTATGGAATTTCACTGGAGTCAGTGGGGGAAAGCAGCTCTTGCTGGCTCTGAATCTAAGGTACCACTTTGATTTGAGAAGGAAGCCAGCGCTGCGGAGAGCTATCTGACTCCCCAATTCAGCCATATCTGAAGCCAGTTCTGCTACCACACTATTTAGTTGGAAGACCCAAACCGGTCTCTGTTGACACCAACTTGAGTTGGGCTTTCTGTCCTTTGACAAGGTAACAGTCTTATTGTATAAATTATATTCCTCCAAAATGTGTCCTGTTAATTCACATTTCCACTTGGGAGTTAAAAGTTCATGGACTAATGCCCATCACACCTTCAACCGAAAGTTGCCCTGTGTTCTGGGGGAAGAATGGTAAGAAAGAATTTTCTAGCAAGGATCTGTTAATATCCTTTGCCATAGCTCTTCATTACAGGAGCCTACCCCTAAACCAGTATCATCATTCAAGCAACCAAGTGACAAGAATTAGGTTTCTCTAAGCATTTTTTCCCCCTGAGATGCAGTTTTTAAGTGTCTGCCAGTATTTAGTCACTGCTTATGTAGTAGTGCTTATTAGATGCATTACAAAGTATTACAAAGTCCTTTCCCTTTCACGTCTATATTCCCTGTGCCCTGTCATGCAGGGGGTTCCAGGGGGATGGCACTTAAGTAGATGGGGTGAGGGGCACTGCTGTGTGGACACCCAGGCCTCCTGCAAACAGGCTCCTCTGGACCACTGTGAGAGCCAGGAGTGATGCTGAATTGCCAGTTTATACAACTTGATGTGATTTAAACTTGTTTGGGCAGTGCTGGTGAGGCCAGGGAGGTTGTAAGACTTTTGTGGGACCCTAAGAACTTCTGCCTCAGGGGATCCTTTCCACCACAATAATACCGATATTAAAAATTATTCTGGGGGCACCTGGGTGGCTCAGCCGGTTCAGCATCTGCCTTCAGCTCAGGGTTCCAGCTCCCAGGGTCCTGAGATCGAGTCCCACATCGGGCTCCCTGATCAGCGAGGAGCCTGCTTCTCCTCTGCTGCTCACCCTGCTTGTGCTCTCTCTCTCTTTCTCTCTCTCAGTTTCAAATAAATAAAAAATAAAAAAAATCTTTTAAAAAATTATTCTGAATATGACTTTAAATGCTTTAACATTTCTATTTTTTCTACATTAAGCAAAATTTAATCAATTTGGGGGAGGCCCTAAAATTTCTATCTTTTGCTGATGTGAGAAAAAAAAATCTTCCACCTTAAAAGTTCATTCTTTTCCGTCTGATTTTAAAACAAATCAAAATATTTTTTGCAAGCCTCTAAATGTTTCGGGAGCCCCAGGCCTACTCTGCCTACTGGAGCCGGGGGCTCTGGGTGGGGGCCTCTATGGAGTTCTTGTTTTACTTTGCTTTGTTTCATTAAAAAAAAAAAAAAAAAAAGAGCTTTTGTCTTTCATCAGAGGTTTGATTTTAAATGGGGATCTTAAATAACTGTTTAGTGACCTCGGCTGAGTTCCCTAAAGTTTCAGGGCTTGTTTCTTTATATGTAAATTTGACATAATAGTAATTCCCCCCAACTTATTATTATGAAGACTAACATGACTCAGGTCAAGTCATGTGCTTAGAAGAGCCTGGCACACGGAGAAAATGATCTAATAAACACCAGCTACTAAAACTACTACTGCCATTCTTCCTACTATTTCCAGATGGACTCTCTGAGAGCATAATTCTCATTTGTTGTCTCTTCCTTTTTCTCTCTTCCTTACCTTTCTTCCTTTGTGTAATTGCCAAAGAAATATTCCTTATAAAAAAACCAACCACTACAAAAATATTTAAAGTAATGACTCCATTTCACACATCCTCTCGTCCTCCGCCTACCCAGAAGCAATCTCCGCAAAGAGTTTTGTGGGAATACAGACATACACATGCAAATGACTCTCACAAATACACAAACTCATACACACAAATACACACACTCACACACACAGCTGGATGGAGACCATAACTGTATCTTATTAGCTTGTTTCTTTTTCACTTAACTCTCATGGCAGCAAAGCTTCCAAGTCAGAGCACATCTGTAGAGGGCATCTCTTCCTTGTCCATGACCTCCTGGAAGAATGGACAAAGATCCACCACTCTCTCTGCCCCCACTAGTGGAAAGCTTTCTGTTCTATGGGATCATGTGGTCAAGGCCATCGCTCAATGGTTTTTGTCTCATGTCCTTCTAGGCAAGTACTTGTCAAATGTTACCCAGAAGTGGGGGGCATGGGGGAGCATATTAGGAAGCCCATTTTGGCTCAGTCCCAAGCCAGCTTTCCCCCCAAAACGCTGCTCCTGTGATTCCATTTGGACTCAGGTGTTCAGTTTTTGACTATCTGGAACTAGGATGGAGGGCTTCCCGTTCAGCTCTCTTCAATCCCCATAACATCGTGCTACCTATCAGTATTTTTTTGTGGCTACAGAGTACTGATGTATCTCAAGTTATTTAACTACATCTCCAATGGTGAACATTTAAACGGGTTCAAAGAATTCATGGCCCTGGACAGAGCCCTGAGTCTGTGAGCCAGCCCACGAACCCTTCTGCGCTGCACTCAGGTTCCACCAAAGGCGGACCTGGGGCTTCAATCCTGTGTGCGGGTTAGATGCGTTCAAGTCACATCATCACTATGTCATTGTTGGTCTTTAACCATCTTTCTCACAGCTCAGAGAAGTTGATTTCATGCCAAGCCAGAATGGGTGGGTAGAACAAGTGACAGATGTGTCCTCATGGGGGTAATGCTCTTAGGGAAAGGGGAGGCAGTGCATAGTTAGAAATCTGGAGGCTCTCCTGGATTAGCTACTAAGCAGCAAAGGGGTCCCTGAGTGTCACCAACTGTGCTTGCTTGATATGGAAATTAACCAAACAACTGAGGTAGTCCAGATAGTGCTTAAGGGGGTGGAGAGGGAAGCCTTAGGATTTGCTGTTCTCTAGCTGCGACCTCTGGGGAGTTGGCCAACTATTTGGAGCTTGTCTCCTTGTCTATAAAACAGGGATGACAGTAATACCAACCTTATAGGATTGTTGAAAATGACAACAACCCTATCATGCTGGTATGGCACGGCTCAGCACACAGATTGCCTAGCACCTGATAAGCACTCAATAAACGTTGGGTGTCATTATCAAGTGACATGTGGGAGAACAACATGTTCTCTGAGGGTTTCATCCAAGTTCCAACACTTGGGGAATTCTTTATTTCCCAAATCTCAGCTTCCTCATTTGCAAATCAGCGTGAATCATTTCGACTTCAAAGAATTGACCCGAGGATTAAATGAGAAACATGGGTGACTGTCTGGCACAGAGGAAGTGAGTCCGTGAGTTCCCATCTTTCTCCACTCCCGTATCCTCCAAAGGCCGAGAGATTCCGTGCAAAAGATGATAGCCAGATGGGAGTGAACCTCCCACTGGTTCATTAGCACCACTGGTGGATCCATGAAGAGAAAAGGCATTAGGGGGGCCTTCATCTTTCACATTAGGGTGGTCTTCATCTTGTTGTTGCTGTTTTAATTAATTAAACTAAGCCTTCACATTTTCCAAAGGAATTGATCTTAGGGCTAATGCCATGCACTGTGAGCTAAAGGGGAAATCGGTGGTGGAATTCACACCAAAGCATATCTTGCAGACGTCGGGGCTATTTACATCCGTGTTGTTTCACAGGCTTTTTTGACTTGATCTTCCAGTAAAGAGTAACAAACACCAATTAGAGGAGCTATGGCCTAGAATCTGGGATCTGGAAAGGTTTCTAGAGTTTAAGTCATGGAAGTGGGGTTTGGGGCATTGACATCCAAATATGTGGCATTCGGTAAATGTGGGAGTCAAAACTGGTCCCCCCAAGTGAGCACCATGATGGCGAAGGTGGGCAGCCTCAAGCATCTCTCATCTACTGACCTCAGGCTTCTGGGACCTCACCTGCAGCTCCTCGCCACCACACTTCAGGACTTCAAAACACACCTGGTTTGAGGAGAGGGACCTGGTACTCCCTCCCACTTTCTAGTGACAGCAAAATAAGATGCTGGACCCCCACAAGGGCCGCTGTCTGTGAGCTCTCTGATCTGATCTTTGATGTGCATGGATTTCCCAGCCATTCCCACGGCCTTCCAATCTCTCTTCTTTCTCACGGCCTTAGCTAGGGCAGCAGTGAGCACTGGTGGCGTGCCTGAATTTCAAACAGGGCAGGCTGAAAGAGGAACAACTGTATGTTTATTAGGGCATCATTATCCCTCTGAACTGCATCATTTATATCCCTGGGAAGAGACCATGCCAGGTCAGGAGCAACAGTTTGAGTCGATAATTTGTCAGGTTGGAGCAGGTGGGAAGGGGTGGCGTAAGAAATCACCCGAAAGGCGCCACAAACTGAAATGGATGGAGGTGGAAGAGTAATAAGAAAGTGATCAGTGAATCCACAAACAAGAGCAGATAAATCACACAGCGCCAGGTGGATGGGAGCAAAATGGGAGAGATTCAAATTAGCAAGACCTGAACCTTGTCAAGGCAAGGTTAGGATTTCACCTCCCTGTCACTGTTATCCACCCTGGCCTGGAGAAGTGCCCACGAGAAAATGAATCTTTCCCGTGCAGAGAGCTGGAATGGAGGAGATTTCCTACAGAGTATCAATTTGGATTATAAAAATCCCAAGGTCTCGTGCACTGACAGGGTGAAAGGTAGAAAAATGGACGAGCCTTCTTGCAACTGCCACTCCCCAAGGAGTGCTCGATGCTCCTCAAATGTTTGCACGTTCACACAAACTGTGCACAAAAGCTGGGAGACAAAAGACCCAGCTGCAAAGCCTTGAAGAGATAAGTGTTTCATCCGAATACCCATGACCTTGGGGGCTCGTAGATGAAATATTTTCCCCTCTCTATTTGTCTTAACTCTTTGATAAAGTTTAGTCCTGAGTATTAGGGTCAGGGGAGCAAAGGCAAGAGCTGAGAAGAAAAGTATCGTCATTGTGACGATGATGATGATCATTTAATAACAAAAAGGATTGTATTTGAGGACCTGCTCTGTGCCAGCATCTGTGTTGAGTGCTTTTAGACCTGATCTCTTTTATCCCCCTAACAATCACATGTGCTGACTGTTATTGCCTTTATTTTTCACATGAGGAAACTAAGCCTCTAAGACTTTAAATGCCTTGACCAGGGTCACAGCTCCTAAGTTGTGCCATCAGGATACACTCCCAGGACTCTCTGAACCCAAATCTCACACTGATCCACCCTCCAACTGGTACTGAATATTTTTGGAAGCAGATGGTTGGAAGCAGATGAAGGCACAGGGACAGGGCGGAAAGGGTGTCCATTCACAGTCTCCCCCGACAAAAGCATGAATCTATTGCATAAAAATGTGGACAAGCATCAGGTCCAGATGAATAGATAGACATGGGTCACATGTATAAAAAGTCCAGTAGGTAAAGTTCTAACCCCACCAAATCGACAGTGTGGCCACAGGTTTACATAAGGATAAAGACGGAGATCCTCTCGTGTGAGTGTTAGAAGGACTTAGGATAGGTTTCTTAACATTTGGAACTCCTCTTGTGCATTTCAAATGTGCTTCAAATCACAGACACTTGGTCTATACTCAATGGAGAAAGAAAACGTACATTCTGCCCAAAGCAAAATACACCTGCATGGGAATACTTCCTCCTTTCTGAATTTACATGAGCATTGCCCACAAGTTTCAAGTTGGAAAGAAAGAATTTCTTGGGCTCGTTCTGTGCTATTTTAAGCTCAAGCACACGTCTGAAGCCAGCGACCAACACTCTTCAGATTTGTCCAAATTCTCTGTGTGTTTCATTTAGTTAGCACGGTTGTTAATGGGCTGGGTTTTGCTATCTGAAAGATCTGTAGGCAAATCCAGAATTGGACCCGTCATGTGCTATGTGACTCCCAGTGAGTTACTTAACCTTCTACCCTGCCTCGATTTTCTCATCTATAGAATAGTGATAATACAAATAAGCTCAAAGGATTATTTTGAGGATTACATAAAAGAAAGCTCAGAAAGGGTTTCACAGAGTGGTACTGGTAAATGCCCAATAACCAGTAGGTGTGATTATTATTGTGTCTGTTAGAGAGGGACAAAGGCCCCAAGCAGATGTAGAGTTGTCCAGTAAATGTAGAATGTGAATTACATATGTAATTTTATATTTCTGGTAGCTATATTAAGAATGAAAAAGAAATGAGTAAAATTAATTTTAATAATATATTTTATTTAACCTAAATATCCAAAATATTACCATATCGGCATGTAATAAATATAAAGACTAATGAGATATCTTACATTCTGTATGCCTTTGAAATCCAATGTGTGTTTTGTGGTTTTGGCACATCTCAATTTGGACAGCCCAATTTCAAGCGCTCAGTAGCCACATGTGGCTACCATTTTGGACAGTGCAGGCCTGGAGACTCAGATTAAATCCTCAAAGCAAAATTAATAAACTGGATTCAGCTTCTAGATAAGTTTAGGGTGTGCAGCTAAAACAAACAAATTACCAAGATCTAAAAATCAGAAGATTTCATGTACAAATTCAGTTTTCTGTTCTACTTGGCAGAGCCTGAATGTGGCAACAGGGCTACAATCCACCTGGCCTCCTTCTCCGGAGCGGAGTCCAGCTGCCCTCTTGGGGGTGGGAAGGTGCTGGAATATCGATCTGTATCCACCCACTTCAAAGCCCTTCACATGCAGCCCATTTGGCTAATAAGCCCCCGTAGACCTATGAGTTTGAGACCCCTGTCCCCAAACCAATGAACCTCAAAGGTAGAAACTCAAATTTGGTTCTGCTCAGACCCAGGTCCCTACCTTACACCTATAAACTTCATTTATCTTTTCTCAATCCACTTAAAGGCAAGTTTTGCCCATGGATTCGTCCAAGGGAACAGCTAAAGTTATATAAGGACAGCTATAGCTCAGAACATGACAATGATTCATATCGAAAAGGATGGAAGAGACCAAACAGCTCCTATTGTGTACCTTGATCTGCCTATGTATGATTCATCTGTAATGACTTTGTACATGGCCATCACAGCTAAAGGAAAAAGGCAGAGTGAACAGAGAGAGTGGTTGATTCCTCTCCTGAAATGAAAAAGCACCCCCGTGTCCCTCCTTCCCCAAGGTCGGGCGTATTAGAAGCTATCTCAGACATCAAAACTCAAAGCCTAAAGCCATCAAGAAAACAGTTAAGTCTTATTAGGACCTAATGCTAAAGTTGACTTCCTTTCATTGGATCAAAGCACCCTGGGCCACGTAGGATGGAGGCAACATGGTAAAGAAGAGAAGAGCAAAGGTTTAGAATTCTGACAGTTCTGAAATATATCACCTGTTTGTGCTTTGGGAATTTGGCTGAGTGGCTTCACCACCCTCAGTCTTATGATCCTCTTTTATAAAATAGGTTGAATGTTGGTTCTTATATCTCCAGGCAGCAGGCATAGTGCCCGATATATAGTAAGTGCTCAGTAAATGTTAGGGCTGACTCAAGAAGCATATCAAATTCTGAATAATGAGTACCTCTGTGCACTGTAGAGGCCCATACACCAAGTGGCAAAGTCTTCGTCTTTAGTTTGTGTTATTCATCTTGTGTGCGGATTCCAAAGCACTTAGCTAACTAGGAGTCTTAAGTTCCATTTGGAGGAGAAAGTGATGCCAGGGATATTAAGTTCCTCTCCCACAATGGGGAAGCAAAGGTATAGGGAGCCTATAATTAGGAAATTAAAGCCAGTGGGCATTCACTGAGGTCTTTCGAAGCTCCAAGCACTGGGCAGGTGGTGGGTAAAAGGAATAACAGCCACTACCTTTATCCTTGAGCAGCAAAGCAACTAGTCAGGGCGATTAAATAGGCACAGGACAACAGTCATCTGCTGCCATCTCTCTACCTCCATGCTGCCCACACGAGGAACACGTTCCCAAAGGAAATTTCTCTCATTACCGGCAGTGCTTAGCAATGGGAGGTGAGGGAGGCTAGCAAAGCCTGTCTGTCTGCCACCAGAATATAGCCAGGATCTGGTCACTTCTCACCATCTGTCATTGTCTCCTCATCCAGAGGCTCTCAACCTGTGGACATTTGGCAATGTTTGGAGACATTCTCAACTGTCACAACTTAGTGGGGGAAGGAGTGCCCCCTTGGGGGATGACGCCATCCAGTGGGTCAAGACCAGGGATGCCACAAACATTTAATTTATTCTAATGTAATTCAATTTAATTTATTTACATAATTTTTAGAGAGAAAGAGCAGGAGGAGGGGCAGAGGGAGAGGGGGAGAGTCTCAAGCAGATTCCTTGCTAAGCAGGGAGCCTGATACAGGGCTGGATCCCATGACCCATGAGATCGTGACTTGAGCCGAAACCTAGAGCCAGACGGATGCCCAACGGACTGAGCTACCCAGGTCCCCTGACCACTAAACATTTTACAATGCACAGCTTAGCCCCCTACAACAACAACAAAAAGCATCTGCCCCAAGATATCAAGAGTGCTGAGGTTGAGAAGAAACCACACAGCCCTCTTTCACATGGAGGCCTGCAAGAGCATCCTGCCTGGATGCTCTGCTCCATCCATCCCCACCATAAAAGGCAGAATAATGGCCCCTTAAAGATGTTCATGTTTTAATCCCCAGAACATGACAAATGGGATTTTGCTGATGTGATTAAATGAAGGATTCTGAGATGGGGAGATTATCCTGGATTGTCTGGGTGGTGCCCATGGGTGAGCCTCAAAGTGGCTGGCTGAGAGGCAGGCTGGAGGGTCAGAGTCAGAGACGGAGATGGAAGCAGGGGCTGGAGCAACACCATTGCTGACTTGAAGATGGAGGAAGGGGCCACGTGCCAAGGAATGTGGCAGCTTCTAGAAGGAGGAAATTGGCAAGAAAACAGATTTTTCTCCCAGGGCCCCCAGACAGAATGCAGCCCTGCCAACACCTTGATTTCAGCCCAGTAAGACTGATTTTGGACTGCTGGCCCCCAGAACTGAAACATAGCACGCTTATGTCATTTCTAAGCCACTAAATCTATAGTAATCTGTCACAGCAGCAATAGGAAACAAATAGAGCTCTCTACCCTCCATGCTGACACAGCAGTTACGAGCCTTGAGGAACACACATCAGGTCAGGTTACTCCTCTGCTCAGAACCAGCGGATGGTTTTTCTGCTATTCTTAGAAAAAAAAAGTCAATTAACCAGGCTTCATGGCCTCTACCATTGACTCTTGCCATTTCTTTTACTCAACTTCTTTTCTTCTACGTTTTCTTTTTAAGTGGAGAATTTCAAACATATCCATTTGCATGGGAGAACCACAACACTTAAACAGGTTGTCTGAAATCACATAGCTAGTGAGCGTCAGAGGTGGGATTTGAACAGAGATATCTGAGCATGGCAGGTTATTATTTCTTGTGAGGTTTAGCGGTAGAGACATTAGGATTAAGACAGAGGTGGCTCCTAGGATCCTTTCCTTCCAGTATCATTAATATGCCCAACATATTGAATAGATTTTAAAATCTGCTATCAATAGAATTAAGTTCAGGCTTTGGAACCATTAAGGAAAAGATATGGCAATGACCACCAAAGTTGGATCCAGGGTCAGGATAAGCCCGTTCCAGCTCAGTCCCTAACGGTTTAGCCTGGGAAAAGTCTTAGGGCTTCTCTGGGCTTATTTATCTCAAAGGCCAAATGGGGGAATTGGACTAGAAAATGTTCAATATGCTTCACAGCTCTAAAATAGTAAGAACAAGAGAGGTAAAGCTTATTTATAGCTTTTGCTTTAACCCAAATCCTCCATTTGACTTGGCTGGGAAATCAGACTATCTGGATTTGACTCACGGCTCCTTTGCTTAGCAGGTATGTGACATGGGGCAAGTCACTGACCCCTCTGAGCCTCAGTTTCCCTACCTGCACAATGGGAGTGATACTCATACCTATTTCTTAGAGAGTGTTCTGAGGATCCAGTGTGATAATGTGTGTTAAGCCCTAAAAGAGCATCTAGCGCACAAGAGGTACCCAATCCACGAATCCTACAGTCCATCTTGTTTGGCATCCTTACATAAGAAAACAAAGACAAGCACTCTATCTTCACATATGAAAATCATGTAATGAACTGCATGATCACCCGTTTTTAACTGGGCCCCCTATCTGGGAAGATAGGCCTCCCAGGATGCCAGAACCCTGAAATCACAGGTAATAGTTCTGCGTCGTTGTCTGAGAAGGTGTTGGCTTTCACCAAATCCTCAATGGTGGTAGTGGTGGTGGTGTGTGTGTGTGTGTGTGTGTGTGGGGGGGGGGGTCCATCACTGACGGTCACCGCTCTAGAGAACTCTTAGTTTTATGTTACGGGGACAATGATGTCTTTTGCATATCATTTTCAAGGGACAGCACTGAATTCTGAAAAACGGGATCATTTTTGCAGAACCATGGAAGCATTCTTGGCCAGACAGAGACTCTGTTGCCTGTTGGGACACTGCCCAGCTAAAATGCGCTTACCTATTTCAAAGCAGATGGGCTGAATTCTATTGCAACCCAAGTATATCAGCTGCTTTTCCTTTGAGCCTAGGCAAACAACCTCCCTCTGAATTGCTGCTGGAGAAAACCATGTAAGCTCAAAGGAACAGCCAATTAAAGGTCAGAAATTCAGATGTTTGTCTGTTCTGGCCCAGTATAAATGGGTGGCTGACAGGTAGAGGCAGCCATGCCTGCAAGAGCATTTTGCAGAAACGGGAGACTAGGTTCCTCCATTTGAACTTGGTAACATTTAAATATCAAAAACTTTGTTTTCTAATGAGGAATGTATTGAAGGGGGAGAAATAAATTATATGCTTGATGGCGACTGAAGGTTGGGAAAATTAGGGCCATTTCCCACGGTGTGAATATAGTGATTTCAGTTTGCAAGAGTAAATTAAACCTTTGGGAGGATTTGTCTTCCATTAAATTGAACAGCTAAACAGACACAGAAGATGTTAATGTCACCACCAGGAAACCCCAAAGGTTACAAATAAAAGGAAAACATAGTTTCTTTAAAAGTCGCCTCCTGTTGCACCAACTACCTAAGAAACGCAAAGCCCCGAATTGCATGTTGAGAATCAAAATTAAAAAAAAAAATTAAAGATCATAATTCCATTGCTATACCATATGTTATTAATGTCTGTCAACACTGTTTAGCCAGCAACTGCTGACAGTTCCATATTTGCTATCTAAATACATCATAAATAAATCAGTAATGAACCGCTTTGGTAAACCTTCCGCGCTGATTGGAAATACAGATGGAGTAAACAAACTCTGCTAAAAGTATCTACAACTGTTTAATGTCAAAGACAAAGTCACACTGTTATTTAACAAAACGGAAAGGGAAACAGGGATTGGGTTGAGGGCAGGAAAAATGGGGCTGATACAGAGAGAGAGAGAGAGAGAGAGAGAGAGAGAGAGAGAGAAAAGTAGTCGGAAGGGATGTGACTGTTGTCTTTGAAAACACACAGCTCAGGATTGTCTGTGGACAAAGAAGGCCCCAGGAGAAACTGGGTTTGGGGAGGGGAAGCAGGAGCTGAACTGTCTATGCCTGGCTTGCAGCCAGCGGGTTGGGGTGTAGGAATTTGGGCAATTTCTTTCAATTTGCACCCTCCCCTCCCACCCTTGCAGATCTGGCAAGTCCGTATCACCAGATGCAGGTCCGCAAAGATTTGTGCCACTCAGTGTTGAACACCTTAGAACCGTCTGGAACTTGACCAGCAAACACCCACCCACATGTTGGGTCTGAACAGGATTGCTTTTCTCTCTCTGCCTTTAAAAAAAAAAAAAAAAAAAAGTGGGTGATTTGCCATCCTGAACACTTCAAACCAGACATCCTGAAACCAGGTATCATACCAATGGGCTAGGTCCAGACAGAGATAGTCGGACTATTTTAATTTAATGACATTTTCTTTTTCTTTCTTCCCGGAGCCTTGCGTCTATACTGCAGGTTTCCTTCAAGTAAGAGATTGAGGTGAATTGACTGTAATTAGGCCTCCTAGCTTTATATCCGAGGTGGCCGGCTAATTAAGAGCTTCACTAGGGGGCGTATTCTAATTTGTTGGAAGCACATTTTAGCAGCAGATTCTCTCTGCCTCTGGGATCTGGTCTCCGGGTCTGAGTAAGATCTACAGAAATTTTTAATTATTCTGGGGACAGGCAGCATGGAGAGAGGGGAATCCTTCTCGCTCTGGGCGAGGGAAGAGGACTCAAAGTTATTAATCCCATGAACTGACCCAACTCTTCCCATCGGTCGGCGCCTTGAAAATGCTTTTGATCAGAGGCACAATGAAATCCACGTAGCATAAAACAGGAGACGGCTTATTGACAGAATTCAAATAGAGGGAGCAGACCTCACCACAGAGACCTGCAGACGTGCTTGCTGGAATAGGCTGCAGGTAGGAGACAAGATTGGCCTCCTTGTTATGCCTTACCAGCAGGCCATCAGCGCTGCTCTGAGCACAAAAAAATAGAATACATCATTCTGAATGGGTACATTAATCTGCAGCTTTCCCGTTTCTGAGTCACCTGTAGTTAGGTCTGCAGACACTGTGTATACCATATAAATCTGATTTCTGAGCAGGGGGGTGGGCAGAAGGAGAAGGGTTTCCCAGTGAAATACTAGTTCGGCAACAGTTTACCTGCCTTCCAAGGCTGTTAGGAGGATTAATAGCTTCTGGGTCATTTAAAGTTTGAAAAGATCCTTGTGCTCTTTCCAAGAAAGATAAAATAATAAGACTAGCCATTTTGTATGCTGGAGGGTGAGCACAGCAGGTAAAGAAGGAGCTCTTTAGGGTCGCTGTCCCAGGAAACTGAGGTGCATTAACCCTTTGGGTTGAATAAACCCGAGCTTTTGCAAACATATAGACCATGGGCACATTTTGTGCTCTGTGTTTGGAAACTTCCAAGCCCCGAGCCTCTCGAACACCATCTAGGAAGGGTTCGTATTCAAAGGGAGGAGGTTAGCACTGTTTGGATAACAAACGTTCATGTTTTATGGCTTTTCACTTTATTTACCTATACATCTTCTGCTGATATATTTGTTGTTTTCATCAGCCGGGTAAAACAGAGCTATGCATAACTCAGGGATAAAATTGCTATCAGCGGGCTGTGGACTCTCTGAATGAGTAGATCCCAAACATGTATTTTTCATTAATGACCCTGATTACCAGCTGCAGACTGCCCCTAGGAGAGCACCCCCCCATCCCCACCCGTTTGTCCAGTTACCCAGATTTTTTGCCCCTTTCAAGTGTTCCAAAGGCTTGAGGCTGGGAGACCCAGCTTGGCCATTGCCAGGAACCAGCCAGCAGGGAGAAAGTCCTACAAAAATCCTGCTCCTCTGCCTACAAATCCGTCTTCCACCTCACCCCCTTGTCATCACTGCCTACCTTCCCGAGCGTGAAAAAGGGATAGAGACTTGGAAAAAAAAAAAAGAAAAAAAAAAAAAAAAAGAAAAAAAAGAGCAGGAGGAGGAGAGGGTAATTTACAGAGCCCGAAATAGCAGCTGCTAATGGGTCTTTGCACTCATGCTATAATCTTTGCAAGGTCACAATCAGAACTAGCCATGATTGATTCCGAAGGGAAACTCAGCACTTCACATCCATAAGGGACGTTTCAAAACAGAGTAGAGCTGGTTCAGGAGTCTGTGTGTTTCTCAAGTGGCCCCAGCATGAGCTCCTGGTCCTGTGTGGGTCGGGTGGAGCTGGGCCCAGGCTTTACCCGGGTCTTAATAATTAGTGCGGTAGGCCCAGTGATTAACGCTACTGGCTCGGTGAACCCCCATCAGTTGCCCAGGCGGACCCCCTCAGCTGCCATTTTAGAAAGTTTCCTTCTTGGAGAGCGACCCTGAAACGCATCCCTAAAGGGTTAAGGGGAATGAGTGACAACCCTTCGGCATGATTTACAACGCAGAGCCCTGTAGTGAAACCAGGACTTGATGGATGATGCTGAAAGTCGGAGACTAACCATAAATCATGTCTTTGAATCACTGACAAAGATAAAGGAGAGAAAGAAAAAGCAGTGGCATTGACATTCACTCTCCCAATAATGTACATTGACTAGTTACAATGCGGAGCCTTAATTAAAAAAAGCCAACTCGAGGTATTCACCTCGGTGGAGAGATCCTACCTCTTGGGAGGCTGCTCTTTGAGATTACAAATCAGGGTTTGAGCCTCTTGCAAGAAGGTCATTGCCACTGGCAGAAGACTTCCAATGTGAACAGCGCCAGCTCCCAGTGAGGCAAAACAAAAACACCAAAACACAAAACAAAAGAGTTCAGGGCACCTGGTCAAATGGCCCCGCCATTGGACTCATGGAAGGCCGTCCCTGGAAATGGCAAATATCAAGAGGGAATTAACTGAATACAACGCAACAGACGGTGTTTTCCATCAGAAAACACCCAGCTCAGATAAATGAATCATCAGAGGTGGCCAGAAGACACAAATAGGTCAAGCAATATAACTTGTGTTCTGAAGTCAGAGCACTGAAGGGGAGGAGATGGCAATGCCCGCCAGCTCATCTGTTGTCTTTTTCCTGGGGAAGCAAGAGAAACGGGTGGCCCCTTCCTCAGGTTCTGGAATCTTGGCGGGCCTCTCTTTTACAACGCAAGGTGGGTCTCCTCTTAGTTCAGGGGAGACCTGCCTTCCTGCCGTGGGTGGTGGAAGCCGTCTGGGATGTGCTTTCTCTGTCCTCCACCAATACTGGATGCGCACCTGCAGGTGCTGGACCATTTCAATGCCATGAGCATCGGAAGGGTGGTGCCTCTGTCAGTTCATGCCATCAGAAATATTTATTTGACATCAGCTGTGTTTTCAGTAGGTCACTGGTTATATTTGGGGAAGATGGTGATGAACGAGATGGATCTGGGCCCAGTCATCTTTAGAGGGAAACAAACAACAAACAAAGGAGATGGGAAATAGGAGTGTGGTCGAAGGGGGGGGTGTACTGAGTGGCAGGGAAAGGGCACAAAGCACGAATGACAGCAGCCACTGCCTGGGTGTGAGGCCACTGAGGACACACACTGCCATCCCAGCACGGGAGGAGACTCTCAGGAGTCAGGAGCCCAGGAAAGGGGAACAAGACAGAGAAAGCAAGGAGACTGGAACAATATTCTCATTTTTCTCCAAATCTCTGGGAGTTGATCTGAGATCCTTTTCTGAACCACAGGGAACCCGATGAGGTACTTTTTAAAACCTATTTTTAAAAATTTGAAAAAATTTGCCCCAAGTAAGAATATTCTTCATGATTCTGTACAGACAATGCATACAGGTCAATACCTGGTTTGAGGCCTCTGCACAATTCCGTGGGCAAGCGGCGCGCATAAAAGAACTCTGCGTGTCCTCACCATCATGTCTGCCAGCTGGCTCAGCATCTCAGTTTGCAGGCAAAGATTCTAGAAGCTTCCTACTTGGAACTGGATGCCTTAGCATCTATGGCTTGCATCCGGTCTCAACCTGACCAGTCTTTATTCTAGCTCTGGGAAAGACTATCTTTCTCAGTGGGACCCAGACAAAATGACAGAAAGACTGGAAAAAAAAATCACCCAATGTTGAAAAGCAAGAGGAGTGTGCTGAAGTTGTGGGAGAAAGGACCCAGGGTGTCTTCATAGCCGAGCTTTGCCCATGATGAGCTGGGTGCCCGGGGATAAATCACTTCACCCCGTGCACTATCGTCTCCTCTCTGCCCTGCTCACTGTGTCCCTTCTCATAAACCAGCTCTCTCTCTCTCTCTTCTTTTAAAAATCTAGTCAGCAGCGTGTCCTTGTTTTTGTGCTTACCTTAAAATTGGAAAAACCTCGTTTATTTCTCAGCTCCCAAACATCCACCGGGGATCTGCCTCCTTACCTGCTTCTCCCTTTCTTTCTCATTCTATATTTACCAAGCTCCTACTCCGTCCCAGGCCCTGTGTTTGGAGCTGACAATATAAAACACACAGGCAGAGAGAGGTCCCTGCGCTTTGTAAGCCTTCTTGTCTGACATACACAAATAACATTTTCTAACCAGGCAAGGCTCAGAACAACACGGATCCCGAGATGGTCCGCAACGTTGCTCTGACACCTGTGATGTCCATCCGGCATCAACAGTGAAAAGCAACCTCTTACCGCGTATTAGCTGTGTGACTTTGTCCAAGTGGATTAACCCCTCTGAGCCTCCGTTTCCCCATTTGTAAAATGAGGCAAATAATGCGATCTACTTGTAGGGTTGTTTTGCAGGTGTGACCCTTTAAGCGCTGCCCGTGCCATGGAGAGACCTCACAAAAATCATGGCTGTCATTGTGACCCCCCCCCCCCTTATTTTATTGTTCTAACCTTATCCACTTGGAGTTAACTAGACTGGAACCAAAGCAAAACAAAAAAAGGAAACCCAAGCCCCCTCCCCTAAAATGAGAAGGGAAGGAGGAAGGGAGGGCTCGTCCATACGGAGACAGTTGCGTGCGCACCTGTGCCCGCTGGCACGTATGCGTATTGCTCGGTAGCACGAGTCATTTCTTTGTGTCTCTGTCAGATTTCCTAAGAGTACTTCCTGTTCAGAACTTGACAGGTCCTAACATTCAATCAAAGTTAGGCAACAAGTGATAAGACAAGAGAAAGAGGGGATCAAAAAGGAAGATTTGTAGTTTATAACATCCCATTATTGGGCATTCACAGGAGGATAGAAACAGATCTGCTTAATTGAGCCTGACCGTGAAAATTCTTAAAGCCCTCTATTCACTGCATACTACATACTTAGAGGTAATATATGGATCCGATGCGCTGCATGTATAATATACGCTACATGTATAATACTGTACATAGCATCTTCTCCATCACTTATAATTACGTGTGCGTGTGTTTATAATATATAAGAAAGCCACGGGGGCCGACAAGCTGTGAAGTATAAAGCAAGGACTTTTTAGAGGAGAAAAAAGCAACACAGCTCAGCCTCGGTGCTCCCTGAATGTTCCCAGGAGCATTAGCCATCGTCCCTGGCATTGATCAGCAGAGGTAAATAGTGATATTTAGCCATTCACGATTCATCGTGTTAATCTGAAGGGGGGAAATGGACTCAAGGACCTGTTACATAAGTGAAAACGTTCGAGCATTTGGTCCTTGGAGGTTCAGGAGAAATTTAATCCTACGTAGGGTGCTGTCCACATCTCGTTTCACGGATTTGCAGAGTTAGGGGGAGGCTGGGACTCATCCCTGGAAGAAATGTGGGCTTGGAATCCAGCGTTCAGGTAGCTTGCAGCTTTTATGTTGATTTTGAACTTCACATACATTAAAACTGCATCATCTATCAATCTTACAGTTACATGTCACTTATGAAAATCTACTGAGTATTGTTTTCATCTTGCCTTACAACAAGCCGCGAAGCCTCATGAATACTGAATAGTCCTGGAAATACAGCACATCTTTTATTTTTAAAGGTCTCGACAGTTTGGAATGGCAGGATTTCTTTGTTGAAAGCGGCACTTCCGCACACCGATTGGGGGCTTTCTTCTCCATTTTCCATTCTGCCCAGGAGCGAGAGGTAACATCACCTTGCATCATTAGAAGGACTGGCAGGGTCCTGCCGCTGCCACTGCCACTTCCCCATGTTTGAACCCTGTTGGTGTAAGTCATTAGTGGGGGGCTGCGTGGTTCAAGGGGGGCGTTGTTATTCCGATATCAACTCGGAAGGGAACAAGGGGCTGAGCAACCTCCTGAACTGTTTTACCAGCTTTTCCTGGCACTTTATCCTCATCCTTATTTTAATTGAATGAAAGAGAGGGAAAGAGAGAGGAGAGAGAGAGAGAGAGAGAGAGAGAGAGATACACACAGATAGGGATAGACCGAGAGATGGACATTTAAGAAATTAATCATGCAGTGATAAATGTATCCCATTGTACCTGCCTTTCAAAGTTGCCTTTCCACCATTTGTGTTTTCTTTTTATTATTTTTAAAAAAGATTTGGTTTATTTATTCATGAGAGACACAGAGAGAAGCAGAGACACAGGCAGAGGGAGAAGCAGCCTCCATGCAGGGAGCCGGACGTGGGACTCGATCCCAGATCCTGGGATCACCCCCTGAGCCAAAGGCAGATGCTCAACTGCTTAGCCACCCAGGCGTCCCCCATTTGCGTTTTCTATAAATATTTCCTGAGCTGCTACTCTGTGGCGCATACAGAGGATATAAAGCTTAGAAAGAAAGCCACTGTCTACTCTTGCTGGATCTTACTTTCTAGATGGGGGAGATGATGGTGAGCACATCTAACGATCCTACCCGAGTGCTTGCTGGGTGCCAGGCATTGTGCCAAACACTTGAGATATACTTGCTCTGAGCACTTTACCAATTGCAATACATTTCATTCCCCTGACACCCCCGCGAAGTACTATTATTACTATCCCTAATTTTCCCATTTTACAGATGAAGAAACCAAGGTATGGAGAGATGAAGTGAGCTACCCAGGAAGGAAGCACACCTAGGATTTGAACGTGGTTGTTTGGCTTGAGAATCTACCCTTTTTGAAGTCACTCTAACTGCAGACTCTATAAATAGGTCAGTGGAGAAATAAATATGTGAGCGATCCCGGGGTACTGAGAACGGATGTGCCGAAAACAAAACAGGGGTGAAGTGCAGGGTAGTAGTGACTGGCTGGGGCGGGGGTCACGGTGCTTTAGTTCAGGGGCCCGGAGGAAGGTGACATCTGAGTTAAGACCTAAAGGGTGAAGAGGAGTGGGTTGAAGCAAAATTGGATGGAAGGTCATTCCAGGGGAAATTGGACTGGCAGGGGAGACGACAGAGCCAGGACCCACAGCAGGAAATGAGCTCGGTAGGGCTCTTTGAAGAAGAGAAAGAAATCCAAAGTTGCTAAAGAAAGATGCATCTGAGAGAGGTGGCAGGAGGGGACACAACCATGACCAACTGAGATTGGGTCGACTTAGGGTCTTCTAGGGTCCCGAGAGGGCGGCCCCGAGGGGGCATTTGCCGAGAAGGGGCCACATGGTGTAGTTCTTACTCTACTGACGTCTCTAACATACAAACCAGCCCTCGAGCTTTAGAATGTGAAGGAAACACAAATGATCCAATCACACATATGGACCAGCGAAGTTGTCCCCAGGCACAGAGGATGGGGGATGCCCTCTCTGCCGCGGCACAAAGCCTGTACATCTCAGGGAAGAACTGCTCATGCTTATTTTATCCGGCTAATTCATGGTGAGGAAAACTCCCCCTCAAACCCCAGGATGGAAACAGGACCAGCAGAATGACGGAATAGAAGTCAGCGGGCCTCCAGGAGGAGCAAAGGCCTTATCGCAGAGGTTGGAAACAGGTGCCCCGAGGTCCTGCACAACTCACACATGTGTTCTTCTGGAATTGTCAGTATTTTTAAGAGAGGTGAATTAATTGCCAACATTTACAAATCATAAAGATGAGGAAAAATTTCAAAAGTCTGTACAAAGGACTTTCTCTGAAAGTGAACAAATAAGCAGAAACATCAGGTGACCTGGAAACACTGAGCCTATAGTCCTGCATGGCCACGTCAGCTGGAACTAAGCACTATGTTCTCCCTTTCAGGTAGGACAGGTGCCCTGGAGTTGCCCAGGGTCCACACCTCTCCCTACTGCTCACCTCCATTTGCCTCGTATTACCTATCTGACTCTTGCAGCCTTTGTGTTTGCTGGTTTACCGTAATAGGAATCCTAAGTTTCAAATCTCTTTGGTCTGGGAGTCGCAAAAAAAAAAAAAAAAAAAAAAAAAGACAGGACTATTTTTTCCCCTAGAACTTTGAACTTTGCAAGCCCTTCACTTTAGACTATTTGGGAGGAAACTCTTTTCTTTATATTTGCACACCTTATCAGAATTCCCAATGTGTACAATAGATGACTTACAAATTAAAAATGGCATGAGCTGAGAATCTGCTGCTTCTAAGCTGTGTGCTTTTTTTTTTTTTGAGATTTTATTTATTTATTCATGAGAGACTCAGAGAGAGAGAGAGAGACAGAGAGAGAGGCAGAGACACAGGCAGAGGGAGAAGCAGGCTCCATGCAGGGAGCCCGATGCGGGACTTGATCCCGCGTCTCCAGGATCACGCCCTGGGCTGAAGGCGGCACTAAACCGCTAAGCCACCTGGGCTGCCCTAAACTGTGTGCTTTTGAGCAAATAATATCAGCTCTTTCCAACCTCATCTTTGTCATCTGAAAAATGGGAATAATCATATTTCTTTATAAAGACACTATGAAGATAAAGTGTAATAACACACATAAATGCTTGGCATATAGCAGGCTTATAATTTTAAAAATCTTAATATATTTATAGGACATGGTGCTCATCAGCTTAGGTAACCCATTCAGATATATACAGCATTCATGAGTATGAATGCTTATGAATATGTATTTGAATGGTGTGTGTGTGTGTGTGTGTGAGATGGATCTAGAAACACACATCTAATTATATACATCTTTGGGCCTATTTCTTCTGTTGATTGGCACCAGATCCTAATGAGGCTTGTGAACTTATATTTTCTGTCTCATACCCGCTGTTTATTCTAGAAACCCTCTCTCTTGCCTAGAAAGTGCATTGCATTAATTAAAAATGATACTGTTGAGAAAGTATGGACTCTCCTGCAAAGAGCCGCCCCGTTCCTAGAGAAATCACGCTGGAAAACGAGCTATCTTAGCATTGCCTTGTATCTCTGGTTGAGTGCACGTTTCACACTTAACACTGAAAACTTTGTGAACTTTGCTGAAAGCCGAGGATGGGTTGATTGTCCCGCAGTTAAAGGCAGAGATTCATGTCGGGCACTTCTCTGCACGTCCTTTCAGATTTAGAGCTGGGGAAAGTGCCCGTTATGCCATCGCTATAATGATACATGGCTGGCCCTTCCCTCCCCCTCCGAGAAGGCAGAGAGAAATGACAGCCATTGCCACCATGCAAATCACATTAAAATTGTGGGAGCCTTTTGGTTTTCATGAATTTTGAGAAGGGAACGGTGGCACAAAACCATTGCTATTTGTTCTGACAAACTGCCTGTTCTGATGGATTAAGTGCCACGATTGCTGCCCACGAATAGCTTCAGGTACAGGAGCTGAGAGCCTTCCAGACGTACTTGCTGCCACCCTCCCCGGCAAGGCTTCTACTGATGTGTGAAGAGTCCCATCACCGAGAGCTGGGTCCCCCGTCTTGGTGGGGGGTGGCCTGCTGGCTACCACTGCAGCCGAGAGGCAGGCCTCGGTTCAGACGGGCCATCCTTCATCCACCTCTCACATCCTTGTCCAGAGCTCCACCCATTCCCCCCAAATCGCTCCTTCTTCAGAAAGCCTCTGTCGGAATACAATTGTTGTCTAAAGCACATTTCCCCCCCCTTTTCCATCAGCATTTCCTGTCCTCTCACCTTAAAAAAAAACAGCGCTGAGAACTTTTCAACCAAAAGCAGCCATGTGGAGCTTGAGCTGTTTCAGATTTACACAGGCCCTCCGCTAACATCCTGTCGGGTGCTAAAATCCCACAGCTGTTCTGCTAGGACCACCCGGCTCGCCATGAACCACATCTGACAATATGATACTGCTCGCTTCCAGAACCCATCACACAGTTATTCTTGGATAAAAGGTAAAGCAAATAGCCAGCCAACTGCTCACTGCTGCAGAAACAAAGACCATCTAGCCATTTATCAAAGCTCGAGACACCGCTTTGCTTTAAGCACAGACACCTCTCCCATTACGGCTTTAAACGGTAACACGATATTATATCAGAAATGACAAATGGCACTGGGGGGCCCAACCTATACACAATCGATACCTGCTCAGAAGTAAGAACCATCTTGAAAATATCGACAGAGGGAACAGGAATTCTCATAACACTGCAATGTTGTTTTTTTTTTGGTGTCGTGTTGGAACTACAGGCCAACAATCCTCATTTGGGCATGACATTTTTTTTTTCACCGGCGCTGTGTAGCCCCCAGACGTGTGGCGAGTGTCAAATCATTATCACCATCCTGTATCTATGCTATATTGGATTGGAAGAGGCTCTGGCCAAGGAAATTGATTACGTAGCTGCCCCTGCAGCCTAAAACTCATTTTGGCTGCATACGCACAAGGGCAGGGGCCCCTGGAACTACTAGGCTCTGTGACAAATGGCCAAAGTGTCATTAGGGAGATTATACCCTAGGGAGTTCTCTGGGTCTGGCTCCAAAATGTCCTTTTAAAAACCTTAATATCCCCTGCCCACCCCCCACCCCCAAGAGGGGCAGCAGGCTTTCCTGTTTGCATTGGGAAGAAGTGACCCACCTGCAAGTGACTGGAGAGGGAAGACCCTTCATGCTCCCCCATGTGGCTGTACTCTGGTGGAGGCCAGACACAGAATGGCTTGGAAATAAGTAAAAGGGCTCAGAGCGGAGTCAGGTGCAAAGAAACCATCTTCAACCATGGGGGTGTGGGGGGGTGCTACCTTGGTTTGTCATCCTGTCCGCAAACAATAGAGGCGGTAAGAAGGGCAACCCAGGGCCCCTCGGGAGAAGTGAAATGCATGTGAGCACGTTTGCTGAGCTTTCTCCTAGAGCTGGCCCCTTGACTGGTGGTCCTCAAATCCTCTTTCCTGTAGGATTTTTATCAAAGATGTAGACGTGCAGAGCTTCCAGCTTGGAGCTTCTGATTCCGTATGTTTAAAATGGGGTTTTGAAATCTGTATGTGGGGAAATTTTTCAGGCATTTTTGATTTTGAGCCAGGTTTGAAAAAAAAAAAATCAATGGCACACAGCAGCGGTGGGCTGCTTAATAATACATAGCTTTCAAAAAAAAAATTCCTGAACTGTACCATTTGCCAATTTCCATGGTGGAGATACTTCTTCTGCTGTGGCCAATTCAAGAAAACACTGAAGGAGTTTTAGGAAGAGATATACACAGTCGGCGCTAGCTAGCTAGTACAAGCTGGCATGGGCATACCACTAGCTCAAATCAAAGGAAAATCTGAATAAAGTTAGAAGAGCTTGTAATAAGAAAAAGTCACACCAATGATAGTCACCGTAGGGGAGAGGGGACATGAAGACAGTGGATAACACAGCTGAGCAAAGTCTTCCTTATGTTGGTGGGAAACCCATCCAAGTGCCTGGTCCTAAAGATGATACCATTTGTGGTTAACGTTCAACTTGGACCATTCTCCACTCTGAGTCATGAGAGCCATCATAAGGAAATACACTTTGAGAGTCAATAAAATGTACTCAGATGATAGATGTAGAAATACACCATTTAAAAATCCTTAATTAAATTACTGAATCAGGCAAAGGATTACTAATTAATGTTAAAACCATTAAGTGGATGGTTGACGGGGAACTGGACCTCCATTTAGTATAAAAGTAAAGCCATAAAGATTACTTTCTAATTGCAAGGGGGTAAGCTCATCTGTATAATGGAGCGATCAAACTGCCATCGTCTTAGCTCATGTGCTGTTTTTGGCATCACTGATTTTGGGACAAACGGATCGTGTGCTCTCAGACGTATTGCAATAGAGTCTACATCTCTGATGTGTTCTGGTAAAAACAAGTCCCTTTTGAAACCATGGGGTTTTATGTGTTACTTTTCCAGAGGATGAAGGAGCAAGCCAAGAGACAATGAGAAACTCCCAGACAAATTCGGAAGGAAGACATTCTTCAGAACAATTGGCTTTATCTGTTCTACAATTCTGGGTCATAAAAAAAGGGACCATGCTGGATTAAAAAAAAAAAAAAGATTTATGAGACAAAACCATTGGGTACAGCATGGGGTCCTGGATTGGGCAGTACTTTGATCAATTCAGCTGAGAACAACATTTTTGTGCCACTGGAAAAATACGAATATGGTCTGGGTATTAACAAGATAAAAATTATTGAAATGAGAAACTAGACATTGTTGACTGGAAACAGTAGGTAATATAGTGTGTATACTATCATCTCATTTTATTTTTTTATTTTAAAAGATTTTATTTAGTTACT
Source organism: Canis lupus baileyi (assembly GCF_048164855.1). Lineage (NCBI taxonomy): Eukaryota > Metazoa > Chordata > Mammalia > Carnivora > Canidae > Canis > Canis lupus. The sequence continues at coordinate 41,155,385 of NC_132863.1, read as the reverse complement.
TGACGGAGAGAGAGAGAGCGAGCAAGCAGGGGGAGCTGCAGAGAGAGAGAGGCTGAAGCAGGCTTCCCACTGAACAAGGAGCTGGACATGGGGCTCAGTCTCAGGACCCTGGGATCATGACCTGAGCTGAAGGCAGTTGGTTAACTGGCTGAGCCACCCAGGCCCTCCATCTCATTTTATTTAAATATACATATATAGAGAATGTTCTCGAAGCACACACACAATAGTGATAATCTGACTCAGAGAGAATAAGACAATTGATGTTCTTAATTTTGTTTATACTTTCTAATGTTTTCCAAGTCACATGTTTCGTTTCTGTCATTTTTAAAGAAAATTGTTGTTTTTTTTTTTTTTTTTTTAAAGGAATAAAATGTTCAGCGAAACAGGCCCTGACCTCTGGAAAACATTCATGTGAAGATATCTTAAAATCCAGAAAAAGTCAAATGCATTCATCTCAGGAACCTGGGCTGGTTCTGGTTTTGTTCACAGAGACATAGTCCAGGGTATGGCACATAGTAGGTGCTCAGTAAATTTTGGTGGAGGAATCTAATCCATAAAACATTCCCAGCCACATACGGGACAACAGGTCTTGGTGAACCAAGGTGGGGACAAGGAGAAAGAGGATTTATTTGACAGTGCTGTGTTGTAAAGTCACGGTACCACAGAGGGCCAGAAGGGGGAAAAAAAGGCAAGATAGAAAGGCAAAGCACAACAAGTTGAAGATGTTCTGACTTGCTGAGGAGGTAAAGGGACCGAGCCACAGCTTTGGCCTTGGTATCTCACGTCTCCCAGATAGAGCAGTGAGCAGTTAAATGGGCAGCAAAGACTTCCTTTGTCTTCCTGAGGCTAACACTCCCGAGGCCAGAGGGGTAGACTGGAGCCACGCACACACTCCAAGCATTCCTCCTGGTGGATGCAATCAGCAGAGTGGCCCTTCTGTTACATTTTCATTTTCCTCAAGTGGTTGACACATCCTGGCTACCTCCACCCCTCTGCCCGATGAACACAGAAGCTTAGATAATGCCTTGCATCACCTCAAGACATGAGGCGGTGGCAGTGGCTTTAACTTCAGGAAATCGGGTCCCGGGCAGGTCAGGCCCTGATCTGTTGAGTGTCTTATTCTGCATGGCTGAGAAATTGCTGATGGCTTGTATGTGATCGTTTTTCTATGAGGAATATACGAAGCAGCTGAGTCTGTGTGTGAGTGTGTGTGTGTGTGTGTGTGTGTGTGTGCCATGTTGTGTATGAGGAATCTGCTCAGTTGGGTTCTAAGTGCCCTGCACATGGCTTCCCGTGCATATGGTGGGTGGGGGGATGGCCACTCAATGGTGCAGAGGGTTGCCACGTCCATTGCGCTCCACACTCCTCTGCTTTCCCAACCAATCTCCAGAGGCACCCTTGTGTACTGGGGGAGACCTGAAATGCTCACGAGGAAAACACACATCGTGAGAACCTGTCTCACGATATCCTCTTAACTTTTTCACGGTATCACACGTGGTGGAAATGGATGGGTCAGGAGTGTGCCCTGGTTTCGGTGATCTTTTGTCGCCCAGCCAGGGGAAGGGCCGCTTTCCTCAGCCACCAGGAACCCAGGACACAGTGGTCTCTGAGCAACATCGAAAAATGAGTTTGAAACTCATTGCTTGTGTGCCTGTGATTCCCTAGGCCAAGTTCAAGGAGTGGGGAGTGGGGGGTGGGGACAGCCCACTTCTGACTTGGGGAGAGGGGCTAAAGGTCCATCTTAGCTAGGTGATCAGGAAAAAGGCAAGAGGGAAGTTCATTAAATGCCAGTAAATGATGGTTAGTGGCCAAACTGGGGGGCTATTGGCACGTGGACTACTCAGGGGCTCAACCTGTCTTCCGAGAGGGAGACAGAGACTTTCCTATTCCAAATCATCCAGGAACAAAGGCTGACAGAGAACCCCTCCTCGTACGGATTTGGTCGCTTTTTACCCTGTGCACCTGTATCGAAGGGGGACAGGAGGGCCTCGGGTTTCCAAATGTGAGAGGCAGTCTTTGGTCAAAAGTGTGCCGCTTTCGTTGATCATTAGCAAGGGTTACATCAACTCGTCAGTTTAATCATTTTAATCTCTTTAAATGTTTAGTGAAGAATCTGCAACAATGTGCTTGCTGTCTGCGTAGACGGGGAGCTCCACAAGCCCAAGGATGGTCCACCTTCTCGCTTCGGCATCATCAGGGTGGGTCAGAGTACCCTGCTCGTGTTTGTTAAATGAATGACAAGAGGAATGAATGAATGAAGCTCTTAAAAAACCATCCTGGAGTCGTAATGGAGGCTTACTAAAGATTGAGGGGTGGGGGGGCGGGTGGGCCGGTCGGACACCCTGTGTGTCCCGTAGTAGGTGTCGGAGCAAGCAGTATGAACTGGCGTGCATCATTTCCTAACACCCTCACTCCTCCACCTACCTGATTCTTTCAGTTTTGTCTTCTTTAGCCATATTTTGCTAGAGCTGACGTGTGTGGCCAGCAACACTGGCTGTCTCAGGACAGCTGTCAATTTGTAAATAAAAGCAACGACCTCCACTGTGCACCTGTCGGGGGTTCTGATTTGTCAAAGGCCTGTTCTGCTTCTACAAGCCCAGTCCACCTTTCCAGACCTCTCTCTCTGTTCCTAAAGCTATTTGTTTTCGAGAGGGACGCTGAGCTTCTATTTATTTCCCTTGATCTGTGAGAATTTCCTCAGACCTCAGATCCTCTCTCACTGGGACTCCGTGTGTGCAGAGCAGCCACCGGGTCCCAGGCACCGATCCCAGAGCCTGGGGACGTGGGTGCCAAGAGAAGACATCCTTACCCTGAGGCCCCTGCCACCTCGTGGGAGAACCAGCCGACACTGGCACACGCAGCAGGTGGCTGAAGCTACACGAAGAACAAAAAGGGTGCGGGGAAGAGGTTCTTGGGCTAGGGTGGCCAGGGAAAGCTCCTGGAGAGGAGGACGGGCAAGCAAGGTGGGGAGCCGAGGATGAAGGAGAACAGACATACGTGCAAAGGCAGAGGCAGTGGAGTCTGGAGCCCTTGTGAGAAAACAGAGGCTGAGAAGAGTTGGGGGGCAGATTGGTTGGAGGGCTAGGAAGTAGGGGAACCATCAGGGGCCAGCTCGTGTAGCTCAGGAGCTGCGGCCTAGCTGAGGGCATGGGCAGCCACTGGGGGCGGGAGGGTGGAACACAAGACCCTGGAATCTCCTTGGTGACTTCTACACGATCAAAACCCTGGTTCCTGCTTCAGCGTGGATGGAACTGGAGGGCATCATGCTGAGTGAAATAAGTCACTCAGAGAAGGACAATCAGCATATGGTTCCACTCATACGTGGAATATAAGAAAATAGTGAAGTATATGAGGGAAATATATAAGGAATTATATAAGGGAAAGGAGGGGAACTGAGTGGGAAAAATTAGAGGGGGAGACAAGTCATGAAAGACTCTTAACTCTGGGAGACAAACCAAGGGTTGTGGAAGGAGTGGTGGGTAGGAGGATGGGGTGACTGGGTGACGGGTATTAAGGAGGGCACTTGATGGGATGAGCACTGGGTGTTATACTGTATGTTGGCAAATCGAACTTACATAAAAACAAATGTAAAAAAACTTCACCTGCAAAAAATAATAAAATAAAATAAAATAAAATAAAAATAAAATAAAATAAAATAAAATAAAATAAAATAAAATAAAATGATGGATAGAGTTAAAAAAATAACCCCAAACCAACCCTGATTTCTAGAAGCCACATGTCTGACCCAACAGGGCGACGACTCCTTGTTCCTGATGGAACATCTTTAAGCAGAGAGTGGCAGCAGCCCACTGCGGTGGTGCAGACCCCCACCCTGCCCCATGAAGTTTTAGGACAATGGAGTTCACCTTTGTGGCTCTACATATACTGGACAGGGGACACTGGATGTTCGGAGATTGGTAATAGCTGTCCTGGTGTGATCCCCAAGAAAGGCTCTGTTTCACCTCAGGCTTAAATTTTAAAAATATATATATTTTAAAAGATTTTATTTATTTATTTATGAGAGAGCACAAGCCAGTGAGAGACGCAGAAGCAGACTCCTCACCGAGCAGGGTGCCCGATGTGGGTCTCAGGACCCCGCGATCACACACCGGTTAAGGCAGACACTTAACCGACTGAGCCACCCAGGCGCCCTAGGCTTAAGCAAATTAATTTGTAGAACTTGAAGGAAACCCAGCTTGGCTGACAGCAGCCAAGCCCTGGCCATTTCTTGGTTTCTTCCACTTTAGGGCAGCTCCCTTGGAGTATTCCGCTCTAGACAAAGCAAACCGTCCCCTCGCCGCACATGCCATCATTCTTAAAATTAGAACAAAGTTTGAATGAAGTAATAAATTCTACCCATATGCAAAAGGGTAACAAAAGATGGAATTTGGTAATGTGCTCTTTCTGCTGATGTGCTAACGAGATACAGCACGCAGGTCTATCAACAGGCGCTGTAGAGGGTCCAATGCCTTCCTCTCTCTGTCTACTTTTCATTATAGCGTCTCTGAAGCCAGCCAAGTAATTAATGGGAAAAGTACCTAATGCCGCATGAACCTCACCCGATCATTTCAAAAATGGATCAAAATTCTATAAATGACAGTTTATGCATCTGGCAAAATGTGTATTTTCTTTTCAGAAGAAATAGAAGGTGTTTCTATTACGGTTTGTCTGAACATCATGTGATAGTACAGTTGCTAGGGTAACTCCACTTTTTTTTTTTTTTTTAAAGAGAACAACAGAGTAAATAAGCATGTAAATCGACTTTGGTGCTATGTAAATTCTAGTGAATCTGTTATCGTTACCTTGACGATGAAAAAAACTGGCATTTATCTTCTCTGGCCCCTCGTAATGATTCGGTTTGAACTTAAAATTCATAAGGTAGCCGTGTGGAGGTGCCGAGGGCTCTGGAGGTACACAGGAGGCGATGGTGTTAGGGAGATGTGTATAATAGGGAAGGAAAGTCTGGACCATGGTGGTGGGTCACATGAAGACCAGGGGAGATGGTATGTGACTGCCTGGACATTCACTGTCAAGGTGTGTGTCGCACCGAAAGCCCACTCGAGGGGTACCTGAAGCTTCCAGGGCAGCCAGAAACCTTGTCAACCCGTCCAGACGGCGTGTCCTCCTGATGTCTCACCTCTGACTTGCCTGGATTCTTTGACATCTCAGCAGTGCAGACAAATCTGCAGAACTGCTCGCGCACTCCCCGTTAGGCGAAAATGTCTGATGCACCACATGTGAGTCAGTAGTGATGACTACTAGTAAAGCTTGGTGAACATTTCCAAATATTTTCCACATTTCCCATCTTGAGCTTGGAAGATTCCTCTGCCCAGTTTGTGTGTTATAATTGAGGTTGGCAGTGGAGACCAGGACTGGAAGGGGTGTGAGTAAATTCGGGAGAATGACTTGGAAGAGCAAAGGGGGAAAAGATGCTCAAATGGAAATCCTTCTTTGAGGAAAGAGATAACTCTTGTAATAAAAAGCATCAGCGTTTCCATCAATAAAGGCACTGCGATCAGAAAATACTTCAAAGGGAAAGATTTAAGATTGTGACGAAGAGACCCAACAGAAACCAATCCTACCAACTGGCAGGGTGGTGACTTGTCTCCCCTTTTCTTAAAAAAAAAAAAGTGTACGAAAAGCTCAGCTCGTGCTTTTAATGAATGAATGCTTTGAATAGCTATGCAAAATGCCTGAGAAAACCTATGATCTGAAATTATTAGTTCAAAGAGTACGTGTCATAGGAATTCCTGTAGGAGGCAATAAAAAAAGGAGGGGGTGTGCTTTGAAAATCCAAATTTATAGCAAATTCTGCATCTTTCATTTGGCACCTGGATGCTATGATTATTTGGATGTCTCGAAAATATTACAAAGGAAAATTAAGTGCCATCTTGCTCTATCTTCTTATAAAGTGATGCTGATGACCTAGTGATGACTATCTTCTTAATGGGACTGGGAGATTTTATCAAACCTCATAAAATATGATTGCATTCCCTTCACTCTGAAACCACCTTATTTTAATTTTCACGTGAGATTGGGATGCGATTGCGATTTGGGTGTACTTTTAACAGGCTAGGGCTCTTCCTCACCTCTCAGCCCTCCCCCCAGCCCCAAACAAAGCCTTTGCTAAATCCCTGCTTTACCACGGATGGAGTGTCAGAATTGTGAAAACCAAAAACAACAGGAGTCAGGAGCTCAAAGAAACAAAAGAACGTGAAAACAGGGATGGCAAAGCCTCAGACGATTAGCCCTATGGTTCCTTCCGCATCTCTCTGAGTGACAGGCAGAGGAATCGACAGCTAATTCAAGATCCATCAGGGCTGTATTGCCTTTCTATCGAAATGATGAGTTTAGAGAGCTGAGCTGCAAATGCCTCCACCTTCTCGGGAGGTTCTGAGTGTCACAGTAGAAGTCAGTGTGGCACTGCTGTCTGCTTCATCCAAGAGATGATGGGGCCCTTCTAGAAGGGGAACAGCAGGGTAGCACCGAAATGGAAGGTAAAAGAGGTTAATTTATGGAAATTATCCAGGTCATGTAACCAGTAGGACATATCAAGCAGAGCTTTAAGAGAGGAGCAGTAATGTATGTAAAATCTGACTTTCAATAGGTCACGAGACAATGACAGTTATCAGGAGTCAGGCAACTTTTAGTAACAACAGCTAACATTTTCCGAGTGTTTACTAAGCGCCAGGCACTCCCCAAAGATGCAAAACAATAGGGCACAATCCCATGATCCCCATTTTACAGATGAGGAAACAGAGGCTCAGAGAGTTTCAGCACATATTTAGCGAGGGACAGGGGCTGATTTGTGCACTGGGCACCCTCAGGGGCGGTGCCTGGGAACCACAATACTCAGGGGCCCATGAAATATTTTCATTTCTTTTAAAAGCAGAAGGAAAAAAAATGAGCCTTGAGATAGAAGGACGTGTTTAAACATAGGATGTTAATGTATTTGTCTTTGCATCGATGTGGCCATAAGATAGCATTTTTAATATTTCCCTTTTGCAGGAAATTTTAAATATTTTCTTATGGAGAAAACCCTGAGGGATAGGAATGAAATGTCAAGTTTGAACTCCTGCTTCTCAAAGTATGGTCTGACGGCCAGAGGCAGAAGCTCTTGGACACACAGAATCTCAGGCCACACGCCAGCCTGCCGACTCAGAATCTGCATCTCAGTGAGATCTCCAGGTGACCCCAGCGCACATCTACATCGGGACGTATTTGACTCACCCTGTAACCAATAGTTTATACCAACTCCTCTTCCTCTCTTAGGCCACGGGCTTTAACTTACATTGAAATGCAGAGCCATGCTAGGGGACAAGAGAGTTATTGGCTGTAACTGCCTCCATATCCTTCTCCACATTGTACAGTGGGTAGGCTACGAAAAATGCGAAAAGCAATACACTCCTAAATAAAAATGCAATTTCAAGATAACAATGTTAATTGAATTGCAAATATTCTGCTACCTTAACTTAAGCCCTGGGAAATAATTCGGGAGTTTTGGACCAATAGTGGTGTCCAATGACAGCAATCAGCACGCTAAGTATGAAAGGTCCTTGGGCTGGAAGGGACTCTCAGGGAAGGGTGGGGTGGGGGGGAGTCTCTGGCCTGGTTTTTCATCCTAGCAATGCTCCTGAGCGACCCCTGGCGACCTCCAACAAGAAGGGCTTTGAGGAACCTGCCAGCTGGCTCCTTGACCTGGGGATTGAGGTGAATGGAGCCCAGAAGCCACCTCTTCCCAAGAGCCTTCTAGGTCTGTCTCTCTGACACCTGCTCGCTATAGGGCTCTCATGACTTTTATGGGCGTTAGTCTAAGAGATGTTCTTTGAGGTCTTTTAGGAAGAAGCTAAAGGTGGGGGAGGCGGTGAGGAAATGCAAAAGAAAGAGGGAAAGAGATTGGGAGGAAAATGAGAAAAGAGAGGGCCAGAGAAAATTCTGGAAGTTGAGAGGATGAGCCACCATGAAGGAGTCATAACCAATGGTAGCAGCTGACCCACCTGTGGTCAAATACCTTGTGGATGAAAGGATGAAAGACCGAGGGGAAGATTTAACTCTGTCTAGCGGATGCCGAATATTGGATCAAAGTGTGTGCCTGTATGTGCGCACGCCCACGTGCATCGTCAATAGCACTTGTAATAATCCTAAGGTACCTGGTTTACTTATTTAGTCATTTACTCTGGATTTTTCTCACTAGAGAATAATCTCCATGAGGATAGGGCACGGCCTTGTGCAGTACAGCATTCTCCTCACTCGGACAAGCAACCGGCACATAATACACGCTCAACAAAAATTAGTCGAATGAATGTATTGAAGGTGGGGGAAAATCAATTTGAGGGACACCCTCCGATCTGGACCCCCAGGTGTGAATTCAAGGAATTCAGACGAGCTGACCGAAACTCTCGTTTTGGCACTAATTCCTGATTTACTGCATGGCCTGGAATAGCTGCTCCCCATCTCACCCCGTCCGCTGCCTCCGTTGCTCGGGTGCCGATCAGGGATGAGAAGGCTCCCCCTTCTGCGGGGTCTGGTGAGGACCAGGCAAGATCATGAGGGTGTGTTTCCCGACGCTCCACTGAGGCAAGTAGCATCCTGGTGGACAGATGGGGAAGACACCCAGCTGGGGCAGGGACCTGATAAACGAGCACAGGCCACCAGCACCCCACCCTCCTGGCTGCTTTAATTTAAAATGCTGAAGCTTTTTTTATGATGTGACCTTGGGATGGTTGTTTTTGAAAAATGGCAAGACTTGGAGCACCTGGGTGGTTCAGTGGTTGAGCATCTACCTTTGGCTCGGGTCGTGATCCCAGGGTCCTGGGATCGAGTCCTACGTCGGGCTCCCCAAAGGGAGCCTGCTTCTCCCTCTGCCTGTGTCTCTCTGCCTCTTTCTATCTCTCATGAATAAATAAATAAAATCATTTTTTTTTTTTAAGAAAGAAAATGACAAGAGTTAAGTTTGAGTCCCCAGTGCTAGTGGGGTTTGGGAAGGTTGCAGCTCAGATTTGAAACTCGAGGCAGGGAATCTCTTTTTTTTTTTTTTTCCGTTTTGACTTGATTTTATTCCTCACAGATTTAAATATTAGAAAGGAGCCGACTTCCCCTTTATTCTCCATTGGCATCCTCCGCCTTCACTCTGCTTCATCTGCACGTGGCAGGAACTTTATCTCAGCCCTAAGTGCTTTGCTTCTGCCCCGGCCCTGTCGGCATCTTGTTTCCCTTGTTCTAAAGCCAGGACAGCGATTAAAACAGCCAGGGAAAGCCAGTCCTGGCTCCAGCATCCAGAGATGTCTCTCCCTCTCCTTCTCGCCCGAGTTTGCCTTGTGCTCAGGACCCTGTTCTCACACGTGGATTTATGTGTGTGTGTTTGTGTGTGTGTGTGTGTAATTTGAAGATTTGCTTAAGACTAAAAATACCATATGGACATTGGAGGAGAAAAGGCACATCACATAGGAAGGAATAAAGCAAAGAGCAAAAAAAAAAAAAAAAAAAAAAAAAAAAATCCCGTCTGTACCTTCCACACAACCTGCTTCTTATAATTCCAATCTTCAATCATTGTTAATAGTCTCTTGTGCATCTTTCCAGAACATGTTCACGTATTTACAAAAATGATCTTTATCTACTCGCCCACCTACCTATCTATCCATCCCCTTCTCCATTACACAAATGTTCAGCATATTCCTTTTTTTGCTTAATAAGCTTAGAAGCTTGATCCATATCAGAACATATGGATCTGTGTTATTATTGTTCTAAAATACACCTAGTGCTCTAGCGTGTGGCTGTGCTGTAACGTCTCTGGCCAATGCTCTACTGATGGACGCTCAGGTGATTTTATTTTGCTTTGCTTTACCTTATTTAATTTCATTAAAGCCATTCATTTTTGCCCTCATTGACTCCTGTTTTCAACTAGATTGTAAACTTCTTGAGAGCAGAAGCCACATGGAATAGGTGTCAGGGCTGCGGTCTCTTCTTCCATACACGAGGGGTTGTGCTCGCCGCTCTAGATGCACTGATTCATTGATATGCTGGGTCACGGGATCTTCCCAACACAGTATGAGACAGGTGCTATTATCACCCCACTGTACCGAGGGGGAAGCTGAGGCTTACAGGCAAAGAAATGCTAAGGGGGTTCAAGCCCGTGGAATTTGGAATTTGACTGCAGAGCTGGTCCTCACCACTCCTCTCTGCTTGCTATGTGGGGTCCATCCTTGTCTGGTTTCCTTGTCTTTCTTTCTTTCTTTCTTTCTTTCTTTCTTTCTTTCTTTCTTTCTTTCTTTCTTTCTTTCTTTCTTTCTTTCTTCTTTCCTTTCTCTCTCTCTCTTTTTCTTTCTCTCTCTCTCTTTCTTTCTTTCTTGTTTCTTCTTTCTTTCTTTTTTCTTTCCTCTTTCCCTCCCCTTGAAGATTTTTCATTTATTTATTTGAGAAAGAGAGTGGAGGAAGCAGCAAAGGGAGAGGGAAAAGCAGATTCCCTGCTGAGCAGGGAGCCGGACACGGGGCTCAATCCCAGGACCCCGGGATCATGGCCTGAACTGAAGGCAGACGCTTCACCGACTGAGCCAACCAGGCGCCCCTGGCAGTGTTTCTTCACACTCCGATTAAGAGTATAAAATGGAATATAAAGTCCAGAGTCAGCTTTCCAGAATACAGATCCTGAAGCTGCCTCCTTCTTGCTGTGAAATCCCAGCAAGTTACTGGAACGTTCTGTGCCTCAATCCCCCACGTCTGTTAAATAGAACCAGTGGAAATTCTCACCTCACAGGCATGTCGTAAGGATATAACAACATAGTGTGGCCCAGAGGAGGCACAAAGTAAATTTTACAAATTATTCAAGCCTAGACTCCAGAGTGAAGACCCCACAGATACTTCCCGACCACGCTGGAACCCACATTTGTTCTTTTCTCTCCTATTTCTTCCTCAACTACCCACAGAGCACCTGCACCATTGTTTAGTGGGTTCCAGATAAAGATTGCTGACAGCCTGGAATTTTCCTACTTTACCTTTTGAATATTTTAAGCCAGAATTCAGACATAGCAGGCGTTTTTAAAATAAAAGAGCTAAAGAAAGGTTTGGCAAATTGGAGAAGAAACCAAAAGAAAGAACAAGTCCTTAAAAGGCTTATTCATTGATTGCAAGGCACATAGACCTGGAATTGAGCTGAGAGAAACACTTAAATTCTTGTCCTCTTGGGACTTACACTTTAATTCCTTTAAACTAACCAAATTGATATGGTTCAGAGTTTAGAGTAGAGAGGTGTTCTGTAATTCTTCATTTCTAAGATGATCCCCTTATTCTAGGTAAAGTAGGACAGAAAACTGATAGTCCTGGCCAAATAAACTGAGATAAGCAAACAACATTTTTTTTCCCCCAGGAAAGTTACAATGATTTTTAAGGCTTCATATCTTTGGTCCCTTTTTTATCCCTCTTATTTATTCACATGAGGCAGGATGACTTATTAATCTAACTATAAATTTCTTCCTTAGATTGCAATTTTCATCTGGAGGGAAAACCCTTTTCCTATTAATGATCTGTGTCATTTGTAGTAACAATACCTTTCTCCCTTTGTTTAAAAAAAATAATAATGATAGTAATAAAAAAAAAAGAAGTACAGACTTTCCTCTCCATATCAAAGTCTATCAGGAAATAAATGAGGAAAACATATATCTGATGCCATATTTTAGCCTGATAAAAATCAACAAAATTATTTGTATTATATATAGAACATATAGCTCATGCATATAGCTTAGAATCAATTAATTTAAAGTAATAATTTGTACAAACACCCTCACAAAAATTTTAAAGGATATTAAACACCCTGTTTTATAAACATAACACTTAATTTAGGAAAAAAAAAACATTTAGAAGGTAATGCATTTAGGATAAGTGCACAACACATGAAAATAATAAATGAAATTTTCCCAGTTTAGAAAATGAATGTAATTAATTAACATTTAAATTACATTTTTAATTGCAATCATGCCCTCCCAGGGGACTCATAAGGAACCATAATTGCAATTAAAAGCATGTGGATTAGATAATAAAACAATGCACACTGTCTGAAATGTGCGATTTAAAATGGAAAACAGACATTGTTATCGGCACATCTAACTTAATTGTAGCCATAAAGCAAATGTGCTGTACAAAATAAAATTCACATACGGGAACATTTAATTCTGGAGTCTCTTAAAGGGGACACGCTTGAGAGCACATTTTATGACAGGTTCTGTTGGAAACAGCCCTTTAAGGCTTTCGGATCGAGGGCTGGTGCCTTAATGTTTTTGCATTAATAAAAGCAAAGCTGAATGTTCCTATTAAAACACACAGATACATTTAAGTAAGAGATGAAACTCGATGTCTAAATTTAAGCTACGGCGCACGATTCTATTAGCTGGACAGACCATAAGGCCATGTAATTTTGAAACTACGTGGTTTTTAAACTTTTTTTTTTATCTTCTTTTTGAGAGAATCATCATGAAAGATGTAGGGATTTGAGACTAGAGAAAGCAAAGCCAGAGAGAGATGTATGCTTGGCCTGGTGAGAGCAGAGCCAAGAGGTGTCCCTCCCCTCAAAAGCCCCCATCTGGATAGTCTGACGTCCAATGTGGTCCACCTCGAGGAAGCCAAACCAATGCTTTTTAACTACAGAAATGTCTTCTATTTCATTAGCGTGAATCTCACCATTATTTGATCAGAAACTTAAATTTTTTTTTTTTTAAAGATTTTATTGGGCAGCCCGGGTGGCTCAGCAGTTTAGTGCGGCATTCAGCCGAGGGCCTGATCCTGGAGACTCAGGATCGAGTCCCACGTCGGGCTCCCTGCATGGAGCCTGCTTCTCTCTCTGCCTGTGTCTCTGCCTCTCTCTGTTTCTCTCACGAATAAATAAATAAAATCTTTAAAATAAATAAATAAAACAAAAAAGATTTTATTTATTTATTCGTGAGAGACACACACAGAGAGGCAGAGACACAGGCAGAGGGAGAAGCAGGCTCCATGCAGGGAGCCTGATGTGGGACTTGATCCCAGGACTCTGGGATCACGATCTGACCCAAAGGCAGACCCTCAACCATTGAACCACCCAAGTGTCCTGATCAAAAACCTTTTAAACACTATATATATACCAGTGTTTTTAGTTGGCGGTACATTTGGTAATGTCTGGTAGTCTCAGCTTGGGGGAAGGGATGCAGTTGGCATCAGGGGGTGCACAGGGCAGCCCCTCCTTAGAAAGTACAAAAACTGTATCCAAAGTTGAGATGGTCAAAAATCTTTCAGAATCCCATTCCAGTAGATATGGGGTAACAGTTCTCTGCTTTTAGCCTGGATGGCGATTTCACTTGCTCACTTATGAGAAACAGTGACTTTGTTTACAGTATAAATGTTAGCATGAAATTAGAAGCGGCACAGCTCTAGAAAGGTGGTGTGACAGAAAGACAAAGATCTCAACTTCGGGGCTGGAGAGATCGTCATTCAGAACCCGGCTCACAACCGCCAGCTGTGTGACTCTGCTCAAGTCAATTTTCCTCTGCAAAGTGAGCTTTCACATCTGTTTTACATCCGTGGTGGCATGAAGATTATTTAAATAAAGGGCACATACACTTACATACATGTAAATGTACTGACACATATATTCCCTAGATATATTTATGTGCCTGTGTTGTACGATAGATCTAGACTGGATGTATAAGTACCTTTATGTAAGTATAAAATACAATGCATATAAGCGTGTATGTGGATGTGTGGGTGTGCAGGATTTATTAATATGCAAAATCCCACGAAAACAGAAACTATTCTTAAGATGTGAGTTCTTGACACTGCAAAGAACGGAGATAAGTGGATAATGTTTAAAGGGGAGGTAATTCCTTTGATCACTGCTTCCTACAAACTCACTCACTCAGCAGATTTTTTGGAAAGGCCTACTGTGTGCCAGGGGCCGTGCTAGCCTTGGGGATGCAGTTGAAAGGAAACCCAGTAAAAGATGTTTTAGGTAGATGACGAAACATCTGGACTTGATCTCAGGGCAAAGGATGAAAACCGACGGATATGTATTTCCTAAGAAATTTCTGTGCCATGTGATGCGTTGGTCAAGGAAATGTGGCAGCTTGGTGATGCGGGTGGGGGCAGGGATGTTGAGAAGCAAGGAGCTGGTGCCAGAAAATGAAGGAAGATCTGAAATCAGCTCACATCACAGTAGCTTTTGTCTTTAAGAACGTCCAGGAATATGACAACCAGCTTGCGAGTTGTTACCCTCATGGAGGGCAGCAGAAATGAAGATATAAGACCACTTAGGTTTGAGACCAGTGAGTCCAAGATGCCTATCCGTCATCTGGGGCAAGTAAAATCACAGATTCTTAAAGCCCATTCATAGATCTTTAAAATCAGAGTGGATGAATGGTGAGCGGAGAGTGTTTGCAATACTAATTCTAGGCATATTTAGGGAAGGCTGCATTTAGGCCACTAGAAATGACAAATAAATAGGATTTTGATCACTATTCAATAAGCTTAAAATCTGATAATCTGGGATTGCGGCAGAGAGGATGTTCTGGGGTTGCCGTATCCTGTTGCCTTTTCCTCTTCCGACAGAAACACTACATTTCCCAGTTTCCCCTGTGGTTCACGTGGGGCCCTGGTAGTCCGGCTTCTGATCAGATTCGGCATAAGTGATAGACGTCCCTGCCGAGGCTCATCCACGCCTTCTTCCCGGTTTTGGAAGCCCAAATCCAGATGTTCCAGATGGTATTGCTATACTTCAGCTGGAGGAGGCCAGCATCAGACTTCATATGCATACACAATAAATATGTACTGTGCTGAGCACTGAGATTTGGGGGTTGTTTGTTAGAGTAGCTAGCATCAATTATCCTAACTAATACAGGGAGACAGAAAAAACAAACACATCTTTCAGAGTATGGCATGGATTTCACACAAATTCAATTTTTTCCAGTGTCACCATAATTTTCTCGAAGGCAACGTCTTTAAATAGCCATAGACGCTATTTTTAGTCTCAGCATTGGTATATTTGAGTGTATTTTAAGTCTTTTGGAATTAAACCAAGAGTCGATTCCATTTGCAGTAAACCAGACTATGTGAATTAGCCAGTGTTTCTTGAACTGGAGGAGGACAGGTGTTGCCCGAGGGACATGTGGCAATATCTGGAAACATTTTTGGCCGCCGAGACTTGGGGGGATAGGGTGCTCCTGGTGTCTAGGGCTTAGAGGCTAAACATCCTACAAAGCACAGGACCCCCTCCCCCCCGCCACCAGCAAAGAATTATCTAGCCCCAAATGTCAGTAGTGCCCAGGTTGACAAACTGTAGACTAATTCCAAGGATGCTTGATGTGCCTTCTGGACATAATCACAAACCCATTACGTCCACAACAACAGTGGCCAGCCGGTGCCAAACCAGAGCCACAGTTACACAAACCAGACGGCCCGCTCCTGGGAAGCAGACTGTCCTGCCATTCTCTGCCAGGCCTGGGCAGTCAGTTGGTCAGAAGACAACAGAAATGTTCCAGGGGCTTTTGGCAACTGGGTATAAAGAAACAGCTTGAAGGACCCAGTCCCTGACACGTTCAGCTTTGTCTTCTTCGTTCAAAAGGTGGTGCTGCTGTCACCAGACCTAGCAAAAGTCACACTTGTAATGTCATGACTTTACACCCGCCTCTTCACCCTTTTGGGACGATCACATCAGGGCACGCATGGATAGGAAGTTGCCACCTCCGCCTCTCTGCCGCCTTCTCACCTCTTGCTCTGCTCAGAGGTACCCGTTCTCCATAGAGAACAATTTAAAAAAAATTTTAAAAATAGATTTTATTTATTTATTCATGAGAGACACACACAGGGAGAGGCAGAGACACAGGCAGAGGGAGAAGCAGGCTCCCTGCGGGGAGCCTGATGCGAGACTCGATCCCAGGACCTCAGGATCACGACCTGAGCTGGAGGCAGATGCTCAACCCCTGAGCTCCCCAGGTGTCCCAAGAACAATTTTTTTCCAAGAACAATTTTTAAAGGAGATTTATTTATTTATTATGAGAGAGAGAGAGAGGGAGAGAGAGAGAGAGAGAGAACATGAGCAGGAGGGGCAGAGGGAGAAGGAGAGAGTCTGAAGCAGACTCCGTGCTGAGCGTAGAGCCCTGTGCGGGGCCTGGGATCACACCCTGAGCCAAAACCTGAGTCGGATGCTCAAGGGGCTATGCCACTCAGGTGCCCCTGGATTCTAGTATTTGAGAGATTATGAATCAAAATAACCCTCCATTAATATGATTTAAGAAAAAGCAAGGACGCCCCTATTACCCACACATACACAGCCCAAGAAGCATGACGCCCCGCCGTGCTTTGCCACGACACAGTGTCTGACCTCAACGGCTAACGGGCACTATAGCCTGGTGACTGAGAAGGAGCAACTTTGGGGGGAAACCTGCTTGGAGCCTACTTCCCCCCTTCCTACCGGTGTGACTTGAGGCACAGTAGTCACCATGCCTGAGGGCCAGCTCCTCACTGCTATGCAGAACACGATGTCCACTTTGTGCGGTTTGTTTGGAGACCAGAACAGAATCTGTACACAAGGTGCTCGAGGAGGTGTCAGACACAGGAAATATGCCGGCACATTTACTGACCTGAAATAAAAACCCTTCTCCACGGAGTGCAGAGTCCTATGTGACTTGGCCTCCTCTGACCTCTGCTCACCTCCTCTGACAGCTGACATCTGCCCACCTCACTCTGTACTCACTGTGCTCCAGCCACCATCTTTCTACTCCAGAGAGAACAGAGCCAAGTCATTCTCACCCCAGGACCTTTGCATGTGCCGTTCCCTCTGTCTGAACGCTCTTCTGTCTTCTTCCAGAGTTTCTGTATCACCGATTCCTTCTCAGCATTCTGGCCTCACACTAAATGTCATCTTCCTCTGGCCACTGTCCTTCATGTTCCCTACCCTCATTTTTAGCCATTCAGTGTTGCATTTCTGCCTTCATTTTCTTTATAATATGTATCACCATCTGAAATTATCTTATTCACACACTTATTGTCTTTTGTTTTTATCCCACTCCTGCTCTAAGTTGCATGCAGGCAGGGAATTCATCGAATTCAACAGGTGCAAAAACCAGACTTAGAGTGTTTCAAACGCAGTTGATTTTCATGAACATTTCTTGAATAAACAAAACTAAACCTAGCCTCTCTTACCAAAAAAATCGTTGACACTGTCCCCACACCTCTTTTAATGACGAAACTAAGTACAGGGATCACTGACGTGGACCCCAAGCTCCTGGCAGTGTCCCCAAAGGGCTGAGATTTCTGGGTTTTATTACACCCCATTCGGGACCAACCCTCACCTTGGATTAATTTCTGACTACTCATTGCAGTTGGAACAAGTTCCTCGGATTTGGGGGCCGAGCAGTAAACAGCTGCCGCTGTCCGAAACTAGAATGTTCACGATGCATTTCCATTTCCGGGCGAGAGGGCCGATCCAAGGGCAGCCCGGCATCTGTGTGCCTCTGCCAGTGTTTGCGCTGATGGTTGTGTGCGAGCCCGCACGTGAACACACGTGGCCAGTCAAGGGTGGCTCTGGGGCTACCTAATTAAGTTTCCCAATTGAACCATCAGGCAACTGTTCTCTGCCACTGTGTCACCTGCCCCGTGGAATGGATCTGAGATACAAACTGCGCCTTAACTAGGCAGGTTCCATCCTTGCTGATCCCATTAGTTGCCCAATTGGGCAAGACGAGGTTTTAATTGCATGCCAGAAGCTTTATTTTTCTGCCCCAGGCAAACAGTTAACCACATTAGTATACCACTGTACCACTGACACATTAGAAGTTGGTCAGCAATGAAAACTGAAAGAGCCCCTTTTGGAGAGACCTGGGGTACCTGTCGGTTTCTAGCATTTCCCCCCCGCCCCCCCAGCTTCTGTAGATACCGGAGGGAGAAGAATTTCAACCACCAGCACCACCATCACAACGTGACAAGGTGTAAATAGTGCTCGGTGCTAACATTTCACAGCTTCACGGTGTGATGCGGGATCACGGAGACAGACAGGGCTCGAAGGCAGACAGATGTGACTCAGGTACAGGTTGTGCCCCTTGCTAACCATTTCCTCAGTCTCCTCATCTGTCAAGCAGGGAAAACGAACAGCACCTTCCCCTAGGGGACATTATGGGACTGAATGTGAATGAAATATTATAGGTAAGGTCTTGGGTTCAAATTCTGATGCTTACTAGGCACACTATGTTATTATTATAACTTTTATCCATCCATCCATCCATCCATCCATCCATCCATCCATCCCAGCCTCTGCAACACATCTCGCTGTTTGGGAGACCAGTATGAAGGGATATTAGAAAAGAGAAGCTGGGATTAAATAGAAGGAGCAATTACATAACCATCAATCAAAGACTCACATCCCAAACGTCACTGGTGCTAAGTTCCCTGAGCCTTGTCCTCCTATGCAGGCAACAGATGTTATTTTGCTGAAGGCCATATAGAGACAATGTTACTATAATTTAAAGGTCAGCCCCATAAGAAATTATTATTTAAGGCCATGAGGAAGGAAGTAGGGATATTATTGAGGAGGTAAAAACTTTAATGTCTCAAACTTCAACGTCCTCCTTCTAAATTGAAGGGTTGTCCTTCATTTGACCTTTCAGACTATGCCATCCAAGAAAGTAGTCATTAACCTCATGTGATTATTTAAATGTAAATAAAATGGAACTTTCAGCTTATTGGTCATACTAGCTACATTTCAAGTGCTCCACAGCCACAGGAGGCTAGTGGCTACTGCAACAGACCGTGCAGATGGGGAAGGATTCTGACATCCCAGAAAGTTCTCTTGGACAGCACTGCTTCAGGGGAACATTTAGTGGTTCATCTTAGTACTTCAATCCTTCCGTAGATTGTGTTTCCTTACAAAGAGAGGTTGACTGTGGAAACGATCTCTTCCTTTTAATATCTGAAAAACCGTAAGATACTTTGCCTATCATATTACCGATAATCAAATAAAAAACAGGGATGAGATGAAATGGAGATTTTTCAAATATTCTGATGGGAGTGATTTATCCCAACTGAGAAGAAGTTGTGTAATGGGAATCTAGAGAAACATAAATATTCTCTCCCTTTGATCCAGTAATTGAAGCTGATTCCCGACCCTACAGCTAATCCCAGTCTATTTTAAGATCATTGCTAAGAACACTAAAGAAGCTCTGCGTAAAAAAAGATGTTCACCACGGTGGTGCTTATACTGGCAGAAAAATTTGGAACAAAGCAAATGTCCTCGAATGGAGGAGTGATTAAATAAACAATGGTGTGTATACTTGGTGTTGCATAAACACGATTATCACAAATAGAATATAGCAACTTGGTAAGGTACCTGAGATTGAACGAAATGGGGGAAATCAGCAGAATACAAACTCTTACTCGATTTTATTGGTTATCTATTGCTAGGTACCCAATTACCCTAAGACTCAGTAGCTAGTGACAAGGAACCTTCGCAATCACGGTTCCCCTGGTTCAGGAGCCTGGAAGTGGCTCAGCTGAGTGCCTCTGGCTCAGGCTCTCCAAGAACTGCAGTCAAGCCACGCCTCTTAAAACTGGGGCTGAAGCATCCACCTCCAAGTTCACCTACTTAGAAGTTTCTGGAACATGATCGTTGGTGGGTTATCGGGGTGCCAACCTTCAGATCCTTACCACATCTCCTAGGCCGCTGGGCGGGATTGATCGCCACCTGGCAACTGGCTCTCCTCCAGTGTGAGTGACTCAAAGCGGGGGGACGGCGGGAGGGGCCTACGTGAGCATCTAAGGTGGAAGGCACCATCTTTCTGGAAGCCTGATCTTGGAAGTGACGTCCCAGCACACCGGCCACGTTCTGCTACTGCAGGTGAACCAGGAAGTCCATCGACTCACCTGGGGCGGCGATCACACAGGGGTAGGGATCCTGAGAGGTGGGGATCATTGGGGTCACCCTGGAGGCTTTGTCACAGAACTCCTCTATGCAGTGGAGCCACACCATTTGAAGCAATAAAAGAGATCTGCCTCACGACTTAACAGAGGGAGAGAGGCCATCAGACAGAAAACAGAATGGCTCTTCTCCACAGCTCTCCCCAAAGAGTCGGACTATGGAGTAATTCTTTTCTTCTGCATTATTTTCCCTATTTTCCAATAATGAGCTTTTTTTTTTTTTAACTATTACTATGATGGAAACACTCGATAAATGTTACTTAATTGAAAAAAGAAACCCTGTTAAGAATACACAAGCATTATATGTGTAGCTGATGAAGGTCATTTTCAATCCACTTCCAAGTGTGAAATCCTGAGATCAACTTTCTTATATTCCTTTTTTTTTAAAAAAAAAAAAAAAAAAAGAGACAGTAATCAGCTGATGTCTCTGCAGTTAGGAGTTACAATGTGCTGGCTAAGATCATTAGAATCTAAATCTCCTTCTCCACACCCCTGCCTTCCCGGAGCTCTCTCCTCCCCTCCCGCCATCCTCCTGCCCAACTCCCAGAGCACCCTCTATCTTCATGTCTGCAGGGGTGAGGGGGCCAGGACCGACGGCCCGCAGCCGAGTCCCAGGCTACACAGGCAACAGAGGGTAACTCATGCTTAGCACTTGACGTAACTTTCTGATGACTGAAATCTGATTCCATCGACCGATCCCCCAGTGGCTGATCTCATCTCTTTACCATCAGAGAAACTGAAGCAGAGTTACCAGCAAAGATAAAAAGAGGAGGAGAGTGGGCCGCGTCTCAACACAGAGAGGAATCAGCTCGTCTTTGATCCTTTGTCCAAAGAACATTCCGGATTCTCACAAATGGGATGGCTGAACCCAAACCCAAAGTATTGCGGCGGCCAGTCCTCCCTCTGCACACCCACCCCCCCACCCCCGGCCACATTTTTCTGAGCAGGGTGTCCATGTGTTCCTTCAGAAAAAAAAAACTACAAGTTTATTATTA
Organism: Canis lupus baileyi; assembly: GCF_048164855.1. Classification (NCBI taxonomy): domain Eukaryota; kingdom Metazoa; phylum Chordata; class Mammalia; order Carnivora; family Canidae; genus Canis; species Canis lupus. Next base: position 41,134,464 of record NC_132863.1, on the reverse strand, counting down.
TTATTTTTTCAGTTATGACTTCAAGGCCAATCTCTTTTATTTCTAAAACTGAGCAGAAAATAACAATGCAGTCAACAGGAGACACTAGAAAGCGTTAAAAAAAAAAAATAAGGGTAACAAGGAACAACAAGGAGCATTTGTCGAACGTTCTGCGGCTGACACGGGCCGAGGCCTGGCTCTTCCACGCAGGCTCCATGTGGTTCTAGACAAGCCGCCTTGCTTTTGAGCCTCTGTGTGCTCATCTGAAAAATGATGATAATTGTTCCTGTTCATTGATTTGTGGTGAAGATGAACGGACATGACCCAAGGTGGGCGTATAGTGCCTGAGATGTAATAATTGCTTATTAAAATGTGATCTTTCTTTACTGAAACTCAAAAAGTATCACTCAACAGCTTCAAATTCTATGTGACTTCCTATTACAGAGAATGGAGTCAAAACTCCTTACCAGGGAGCCTGAATGGCTCAATGAGATAAAGGTCTGCCTTTGGCTCAGGTCATGACCCTGGGGTCCTGGGATCGAGCCCTGCATGGGGCTCCCTGCTCAGAGGGGAGTCTGCTTCTCCCTCTGCCCTTCCCCTTGCTTGTGATTTCTCTCTGAAATATATGAATACAATCTTTTTTTTTTTTTTAAAAAAAAAACCACAACAAAATCTTAGCATGAGCTACAAAGCCCTATCTGATCAGTCGCTGGTTGCTCTTCCTCATATACCCTGTATTCCAGCCCGCTGGTCTTTGCTCCATCCCTGCGGTACGCCTTCCTGCTCCCCCATCAGGACCTTTGCACTTGCTGTGCCTCTGCCCAGAACACTCTTTCCTCAGACGTTTGTCTGGCTGGTTCTTTCCCAATATTGAGTTCTTAAGACAAACAGCGCCTCATTAGCAAGCCTTCTGTGACCTCCTTTTACTGAAAATAACCAGAGTTAGTCTCTGTTGTTGGCAATCAGAGAAGCTGAATGCATTCGAAGAGCAATCTTCCTGAAAAATATATCTTGTCCTTTCTTTCTCCTCTTCAGCCATGAGCCTGATTGTATTTGCTGCAATTTCCGTGGCTTTTTTTTTTTTTTTTTAGATCCTGTTTGCAGATCTGCTTTTAGATTTGCCGGAATTTTTGCCTGGGCTTGCTGGCACCTCAGGAGGAAGTAGACCCAGCAGGGAATAAATGGACGAAGAGGTCAAGTTAAAGAAGACAGGACTGTGGTGAGTGTGATAGAAGCATCTCCAGAGAAGTGGTTTGCAGGATGGCTAGTCTAAGTTTCAAAGGGGTAAATTTGAAAATATCGGCCTTACATACTATACTTATGCACGCTTTGTGTGGCTCCAGTAATAATCTGAGTCCCTAAATCTGGAAACAGAGATGATTATAGGATACAGAGCAGGGATGTTTGGCATGACTAACTATCAGACCTAGCAGAACCATAAGGGATTTGTTCTTGATTCCTGAACCCATGAAGATAAAAGAGCATCTCCTAAGGAGGCCCCACTCCCTTGAACTTCTGGCCCAGTATTCTCAGACCCATGCTCCTTCTGCCAACTGTTCTGCAGACACTACAAGCGCCTTGCTTTGAACATCTTAGTGCTACCATCTTCCCTCCTACCCCTGGGCCTTTGCCCATACTGACCCCTCCTCTGGGATAACGGTTTTCCTTCTCTTTACCTACTGACCTTCTGGTTCTTCCCTTATACATCTTATCCTCAGGGAAACCTCCTTTGACTTCTCGGACTAGTCAAACCTCCTATGAAATAATCTTATGAACGTTACGTCCTCAACTATCCAGCTCTCTCCACAGGCTTAATTTTATAATTATTTGGTTAAAGGCTGTCTCTGTCACCAGGGTGTGAGCTCTGTCCTGGCAGGAAGTGTGTCATATTTTGCTAAGCATGGAATCTGCTATTGCCATCACAAGCATGGGCTTAGAATGATGAAGACATTGAATAAATATTTGTTAAGTAAATTTAAAAAAAGAATGAAAGAATAAATTTTCAGTACTGACTGTAAGAGTAAAGAAAGCCAGAAGAGCAATTCCTATTTTGAATACGCAACGTATTGACTTTAGCCACTTAAGTTTTTTTTTTTAACTGCTATTTTTCAAATCATTCCTTCAGAAGCATTTATTTGTCTTTGACATGGTGTTGCTGTCATAAGAACCGTAGATGTTATGTGTGTTCCATGAACTATAACTGATTCGCTTTGATTTACTTCCTTTTTTTCCATCTAGAACAAAGGTTGGCCAACTTTTCCTGCAAAGGGCCAGATAATAAATATTTACGGCTTTGAGGACCCTACGGTCTTCGAGGCAACTGCTCAATTCTTCTGTCGCGACACCAAAGCTGCCACAGATAATGTGTAAACAAACGAGGGTGGCTGGGTGCCAATAAAACTTTATTTACAAAAAGAGGCATCGGACTGGACTTGGCCCAGGGCTCTACTTTGTTGGTTCCTGGTATTGAAGATGGAGAAGAAAAAAAGTTCAAAATATGGGCTCAGCCTGGCATGTAGCCCTGGAGAGTAGCGTGCCACATACAAGGCCTTGGCTTGCCTACGGAGCTCTGGTGCGTCAATTCATCTCTCTGGGCCTCAGTGTACTGAGCTCTAAAATGGGACAACTGCTCAACAGAAACGTGGTTGCGAGGATAAGAGGCTGACAGCTAGATAAGCTGGGATCCAGTAACCATGGTGAAGATTAACCATACTTGTTTTTACGTTTACTCTCCACCTACAGTCACTCATACTCATTTCCCCTTTGTGGTTCCCCTCCATAGTTTCTTTCAAAAAAATAAATGCATTGAAGGAAAAAAGAGTGAGTCAACATATAGAATGTTTTCAGGTTAAAAAAAAAAAAAAAAAAGGTGTTCTGGTTCTTTTGTGGAGGGTGGGCTGGAGACCTCCCAGGGTCAGGGAGACCATATAAGAAGCGATCTGCGGGAAACCCAGGAGTGCGGCACTGGTGGCCGGTCACAGGTGGTGTTGCCAGTGGAAGGGAGTAAGTAGCTTGTCCCTTTAGTGGCAGGAGCTCCTTGAGGGCAAGAGTGTTGCTGTACCTGGAGATTCCAACACACTGACAGGCACATAGAAGTTTCTTGGGACATGGGTGTCGATGGAGTGAATAGAGTAACCACTTTCTAGAAGCATCTAGAATGGCTTGTTTAAAAGACATGTGATCACTGATGTCCTCTTGAGCATCCTGTTCTCTTATGTGTGGGCGTGAACCTCCAAAATCCACCCACAATCCAATCGTCTCTCACAGCCTCTGCCACAATCTGCCAGGCCAAGCCACTGCCATTTGTTGCCCGGACTGGATCAAGAGCCCTGGCCCACCTGCTGCTGCCCTCCTGGCCCCCACCCCTCACCACAGTCATTCACCACCACGGTCAATCTGCTTACACACTACTCAGACCTCATCCACTCTCCCCTCCCTGACTCTGCTCCAGACACCCTGGCCTGCTCTGTGCCCAAGATGCCCAAAGTTTACAGTGGCCACAGGGCCTTGGCTCTTGCTTTTTCCTCTGTCTGGGACCTCCGACGTCCCTCAAACATCTGCCACTTTGTTCAGGTCTTGTTACAACACCACTTCCCTACTGTCCCATCCAAATGCAGCACTTCATCACCCCCACTGGAGTTCCTCAGTTTCCCTTTGCATCCTAGTGTCTGCTATGACATGCATTTCTTTCCGGCCTGACTTCCCTCTCCCACATTTCCCATCAGAATATAAGCTCTCTGAGGGCAGGAATCTTTTTATTCCTCCCTGTTACAAGCCGAATATCATCAGTAGGCACGTACCAGAGGTTCAAGATGTGTGTGTTGAGTACATAAATGAATGCACAACACCCAGGAATCATCTATTCATCTCTTCCTCTCTCTAAAAGCAGAAGCAAATCAGACTCATTATCAAAGACAGAATAAATATGTTGACATGTATTATTATATATAATACTAGTTTCACTTGGTAGAAACCAATCAACACTTAACTGGTGCTTCCTATAGCACAGGTGAAACGTTCATGATAAGGATAATTTCCTTAAAAATACCAACTCAGTGCTGGGGGTGGAGCAGTCTTGTTCAACTGAGCCTTAGTGAAATGAAATCTACAGAGACTTCTAGAAAACTGTAAAAGAATGGAATTCCTTTCAAACCCACTGGAGACACCGATAAAAGGTAGAGTCCTTAAACACAATCAGAATGTTCTACACCCACAAGGATATAAGCTCTAATTTTTTTTTTCTCCTAGAATTACTGAATTTTGAGCATAAATTGGAAATTAGACTCTTAGGTCATAGAAGGTGGGATTCTAGCTGGAGTGAAAATTGAGTAAAGGCAGATCTGGAGAGGGGTTTAAAAGGGCATATGCTAAAAGCATGCCCTGCAGTTGTAACTCCTGTAGAAATAAAGCCTGCTTGGGACTTGAGGAGGTTCTGGTAATCGGTACTGTGCACCTGAAACAGTGATTTCTCTGCCTCAGAAAGGTTTGGGGGGCTCTGCTTCTCTAGGCAGAAAGAAGCTGGAAGATGGCATTTGTCCCTAGAAGTAGAGGACACTCAGATCATTTCAACTGCTCTGATTCTTCCCCCGCCTCTGGGAATCTGATCTTCTAATATCCGACCACTTTAGGACATAAACTGTTGGGGAAATGAAATAGCTCCCTCCCCACCGCCACCCCCCAAAATCAAGAAATAAGTATTCATTCAGCACAATGTGAAATCACTGCATTTGCTCTTTTATCCCAAAATGTAGGACAAACCAGCAATTCTTTCCTTCCTGGGCTACACCAGCCTCGGGCGTCCCTGGGAACTGTGAGATTTTGCGCTTGATGCAATGAGACCTGGGTTTCTGTCTTGACATTTGCTTGCTGGGTCACCTTGAGAAAATCACTAAACTCATCTGAGCTTCTCCATCAATTACAAGAAGGCAGCAAGCCCGGCTCTGCCTGTATCACAGGGCTGCAGTGAGGTGTAAGCGAGATGACGTCCAGCAAAGTGCTTTGGTTCTGGAAAGTGTGGCTCAGATGTGAAGGGGTCGGGCCCTACGGTGGGAACTGCAAACCCAAGGGCCTGCCCGAGCCCAGCCAGCAGGAGAAGCTAGAGACCTGCCGGGGTACAGTCCTTCCACGGACATTATCGATTTTGCATATGTCAACGCAGGAAGATTCTTTGCTTCCATGGAGACGTAGGTTTTCATCAGTTTTGCTAAGACACAGGCCCCTCTTCTACTAGCTTTTGTTGGCTCGCTGTCCACGGGGCCCCGGGTGGACAGAAACGTTACACAAAATTTAGAGCAGAAGAACAATACCGAAGGCAGAGGCTACTCATGAGTTAATGTTTTCTCATTAACCAAAGGATTAGGTCTTAATTGTCAACGTAGCATCTAACTGGACATCCCCTTCCTACGTGCTGACGTGCTCACTCATTTTATGTAGTCAAATGTGCAAAATTCCCAGGTAATTGGGGTTTTAACCGCCCTTTGCGGTTTTTCTTGGGCCCAGTTCATTATCAGAGTGGTGGCGTGGCACAATGGGAAGGCAGTATGAACGGGTTCTCCTCAATACTCAAGGGTTTGTCCTGGGTGTCTTCTGCTTGCCCTGCACATCTGTGCTGACCCTCCCGCCCACACCTGTGCCCGAGGAGACAGACCCGAGATCTAGGGATCCTACATCCTTTCCACCCTTTGTCTTCTGGCTTCCCCTCAGGTTTGTCCAAAGAGTGGGCAAGTGGAAGGAGAGGGTGGTGGTGTATATTTTCTGCTGGCTCCTTTTCAGCCAGGGGGCCACGAATCCTGTGTCACTGTACCAGGGCGGGTGGCTCCTATGAAGAGGCCCTATCTTTATGACACACCCTCGCCAGATTCTGGAAACTGCTTTCTCCCTGTTCCCCTTCACTGAAGGCTCCCTTTTTTTTTTTTTTTTTGAGATTTTATTTATTGATTCATGAGAGACACAGAGAGAGGCAGAGACACAGGCAGAGGGAGAAGCAGGCTCCATGCAGGGAGCCTGATGTGGTTCTTGATCCTAGGACCCCGGGGTCATGCCCTGAGCCAAAGGCAGATGTTCAAGCATGGAACCATCGAGGTACCCCAGTAAAGGCTCCCTTCTGTCACCAGTCTCAGGTCCCTACAATGTCCCCTGTTGGTTATTAAAAATCACTTCCACCTTTTCACTGTCCTTCTCCATCCGTTACCCAGTGGAGTGTGTTGGGGGTTTCCCGCCTGGTCACCAACTGACACAATAATATTTCACATCACTCGTTATCCGAATGGACCATTTTGAGTGGGTCCATGAGGGCCCAGTTCCAAATCAGAACCACAGGCGAACCTACCAAGCAGTCCTCGTGTGAGCACTCGGTAGACATTTGCCAGAAAGCAAGATTAACCTTTATTTAGTCACTCACAAACCTTAAAGAAATCAATACAGGCTCAAACACCTGTCCTAGGAGAAACACGAGTCTAACACACATGAACTAAACATTTTTTCCAACTTGCAACTAGGTGGTTGGCACTTTTCATAGAGGAGGTAAGGCTGAGATGCCACAATGGGGGTGTAGAGGAGTCAAATGAGTGTCAACATTGGTAACAATGGTAATTACAGCACAGTTGTTGAAAGCTTGTTATTTGCCAGGTTCTAGGCTGTGCTCTGTGTATATACTGTCTCATTTACCCCTCACAACGTTTTGAGGTGGTTATGTTTCTACACCCATTTTGCAGATGAGAAAACTGAGGTTTAGAGATGTCAAGTGATTTCCTACATGAAGCAAGTGACTGGACCAGGCTCAACCCCAGATTTCATAACTACCTCTGGATTTCAGTAGGTTCCGAGGTTTCAAATGAGGACGGGAGTAGTCTAGAAAAATAAATATGGATTAACTAACATTGAGAAGCCAGGTATTTCAGAAATTGATATTTGAATCGAGAATCCCCGGACCACACTCTGGCTCTCTGGGGACAAGATGCTGTCAACAGTGGTTGTATGTGGCAGGTGGCCGTTTGTAACATTCTAGGAGGGCAAGAGGAGCTGCAGAGCCTGGTTTTATAATTTGTTTTCTTTATTTTACAACTAAAAGAGAAATTTTGCTTCTGAAAAAAGACCAAATTGCATATAAGAGCAATTCTCTTTAAAAAAATTTATTTTTTCCCCTCACAGAACTGAGATTTCCTTTTGGGGAACTACTTATTCCTGACTAAATACAGTCTGATAAGACTCTTATTTGTGTCCCCTACCCTCCAGTGTGGGGACAGGCCTGGGACTCAAACTGGTATGGTCTGACCGATGATGAATTGTGTACACATCTTTTGCCTCGTGACTTGGAAGCACCTTCCACCAAGAGACAGCATTTACATCTCTGCTGCTTGAGTCTGGGCTGGCCTTTTGACTTATTTGTCCAACAGAAGTGACCGCAGTGTAGTTCTGAGACTAGCCCACAAAAGGCCTCTTGGGTTTTTGTTCTCTGAACCCTGCCTCTACCATGGGACAGGCCCAGGCTGGTGTGCTGGACAAGTGAGAGAGAGAGAGAGGGAGAGAGAGCACATGGAGTAGTGCCAAGTCATGCCATCTGGAGCCTCGCAGAAGCAACCAGGCCTCAGTGAGCCTAGCCTAAATGGGCCCCCTGCAGGATCATGAGCTGAATAAGTGGTCCGTGTCTTAAGCTGCTAGTTCTAGGGATGAGATTTGTGCAGCCATCGCTAACTGCTCCAGGTGAGCCCATGATGCTCTCCTTCGTGGGACTTGCATCTCGAGCACAGAAGTCAAGAACATGAAGACATGTTTGGATGGTTAGTCCAGTGGTGGCACCTAGACAGACGGGTCTACGATTCTGATTTCTGGACTCAGGGTGGCATCGGCCTGTTTGCAGCCTTCCAACTGCTTTGGGAGTGACTGGTAAACTCTCCATTGGAGTCCTTTCTGCCTAAGGTACAAAGTTTCACTTGCTCTTGCTTGCAGTCTAAGAATAGCCCTGTGCACAATTTGACGCGGTCATCTAAGACCAAGACCAGGAAGGGGAGGGGGGGAAGGTGTTGCAGGCAAGCTGCAGGAGCAGATACTCAGGGACAGGAACCTGTCACCCAGTGCTGCATGGCCACAGCCCCCTCTGGCTGGGCACCGGGCTGCTCTCGCTCTAAGAGCTCTGACAAAATCCCAGCCTGCAGATACTCGCTGCTCGCCCCGCTACAGAGCTACAGGGTGTGGCAGCAGTTATCCCTTCTCTTGTCACCTCCCTACTAAGTCAACTGAATTATCTGGGGATTTATCAGGCTGTACGATGTGTCCTGATTGGATTACAGGGAATCCTATTTTTTAAAAAAAAGATCTTCTGAGAAAGATGCTGTTACAATGAGCTATTCTTGGCCTTTGCACATGCTGTTCCCTTTACCTGGAGCATCCTTGTCTACTGCTCCCCACATCACCCCTCCACCTGTCCTCCTCTCAGCCCTGGCATGCCTCGCCCTTTTCTAACTATCCAGGACTGGCTTTGGCCATTCTCCTCTGGCTCCCAGGGCTAGAGCAGCATCACACCATGTCCCAAACATCTGTTTACTTGACTATCCGCCTCTATATCGTGAGCTTCCAGAGTTTCAGGTTTTGTGCGTTTTAAAATCATTTCACTCTCATTTCAAATAATCAGACAAAAATGGAAACCACAGGAGTCAGATATACTGGATTCAGACAAGTAACTATATCAGCAATCTTGGCCAATCAACTGATGAGAACTTTCTAGGTGTTGTGTAGGCCATGGGGCAGATCTAGCCTGGAGACTAGTCTTGTCTGGCCTGTAGAAGGTTAATATGTGATGGTTTAATTGCCACCCCCTAACTATTGTGACTGTATATCTGAATTTCCAGTTTCTCTCAAAACATCGGAAGATCAGCCACTCTGGGTCTGTTTCTGTGCAGCAACAACCATTGCATTATTGGTTCGGGTTAGGGCTAGGGTTAGGATTAGAGTCCTCTACAGATGGAGTGTGAGCTCCCTCCCCAGGTCACCAAGGGCCCCCCGGGCTCATCTCATTACTGCAGTTAAGTTGACTTTAAGATGTTTTTGATGCTATGGTTATTACTGTCAAGAAAGTGGAAAAAAAAAAAAAGTATGTTGCCAGTCAACTCATGGTGCACCCCAAACTGGAGGGTGCATGCCGGTTTCATACATGTGTGAAGAAAGGAGCATCTCAGGAACACGGTATCTCCGTGATGCCTGCAGAAACTGGAGTTTGCCAACATTAGACCAAGTGATGTTTCATATCTTTTCCAGCATCCCTCTCTCTTTTTTGTCCATTTTAAACAAACAAAAAAAAAAGAGTCTTTGTGTTTAATTCCAACCTTCTGATATTGGATTGTATTTTATAACAGGTGTTCGTATATCTCATTATACACATCATGGTATACAGGACGTATCATGATCTCCATTGTGATACATGATTTATCTCTACATAAATAGTACACATTCATGTATATCTTGTGCTTCACTCACACTACTCTGCGGGATAATCCCCAACCATTTCCATACCTATAACTATGTTAAATATTAAGCTTTTAAAATAACTAGAAGCCTATAGTTATCAGAAAAGCTATAAGATTAGTAAAATATTTGTGCTAGTCCACAATCCCTTATGTACAAATCAGAAATCCTAAAAGCTCTGAAAACCAAGTTTTTCTGAAAACCACTAATTCAGTTAGTGGAAAATCAGACCTGAACTGACTTGAGACATTTTAAAACTTAAAAAAAAAAAAAAAAAAAAAAAACCTCCCTCAGTAATATTCACATTTCACAGCAGAATTATTTATATTTTTAAGTAAAGATGCTATTCCCAACCTCACTGGAGGTGCTATGTAATATATAGTATACGTATCATGTTCTCTTTCTAAAATCTGAAAAACTATGAATTTCAAAATGCATCTGCTCCAAAGAGTTTGAGGTGCAGACTTACTGATGTGTATGAATAAAGACACCAGCCTCCTCAGTGATGAAAGGCTATAGTCAAGAGTCAAACTGAGTTTTCCCTCAGCTTTTGTTCTACCTATTAGGTCAGGCTTGATAACACACATTATTTCTTTATTTTGTCCATTCCTGATCCATTTGGGTGACCATGTGCCAGTGTAATTGGACATCGTGGCTGCATAGGGATGGGCTCCTAATTCTCTCTTTTGACTCTAACCACAGAGGGAGAGAATATATAATGATAGAAAAAGCACACCCCATGCTCCCTCTGTTTTAATAGGGAATGTGCTGTCAGGAGAGAGTGATATGATAAGGCCTTACATAAATTGATGCTCTAACAATGTGTTGAGAATGGGAAAGGTAACATTTAATAAGCATGTTAGGGTAATTAGTTAAGTCACTTGTCAATTAACTAGATTACCTAATAGCTAATTTGTCTCTCGAAGCAGCAGGCTTTGTGAAAAAGCAGTCAAGAGAAACTTATTTTGAAAGGATGGCCTTCGCACATGAGTATATGCGGGGCCGAGCATAGGGTGGCCGGTGTGGCCAGTGGGGGCGCCTCGGGGCTCCCCTGCTGGGAATCTCAGTTTTCTTATCTGCTGGGAAAAGACATTCTTTTTTCTTTTTGTTTCCTTTTGTAATCTTCTCTTCCTTTTCCTCCCTGCCTCTCTTCTCTTTCTCTCCTTCCTCCTCCCCTTCCTCTTCTTCCTCCTCCTTCTTTTTCTTTTTATTCTTTTTTTTTTTTTTCCCTGTAAGTGACTTTACCTAGGTCAGAGGTCTGCAAACTTTTCCTTGGATAGGGCCAGCCAGGAAATAGGTTAGGGTCTGTGGGACAGGGGGCAACATGGAGGATGTTGAGCAGGTGCTTACTTCACAAGCAAGAAAACAAAATTTCACAAGTTTTTTCCCTACCTCTTAAACTGTGTAAAACTTACTCTTAGTTCACTGGCTGCACAAAACAGGCCATGGGACCAATTTGACCTACTGGTGTGGTTGACCCACTCTCGCTTCGGCCCATTGTTAAGTTGCTAATTTCCGCAGGTAACAAGGCTTTCCCAGTCACCTGGCCTCCTCACCCTGCCCCCCCTTCCACTCTCACAATCAGAGGCTCAGGGCACCGAGTCTGGGACCAAAGCACCCGGATTAGAATCGAATCCCAAAAAACAAGCAACCTTGGGCAAGTTACTTGGCCTCTCTGTGCTCCAGGGGCACCTCCCCAAGTAGAAAGACCCTTCCCACAGGATCACAGTGAGGATCGAAGTGCCCAAGTCAGCACTCAGCACAGTGCCTGGCACCTGGGCAGCGCGACCAAGGCTTCCACTTATTTCTATTGCTCTGACAGCGCAGAGAGAAGGAAGAAGGATGCCTCCCACTGCAAAGAAATGATTAGCAGAGTCTCTTCCCTGATCCCTGGAGATCTCTTCAGGGTTGGACTTGGTGCCCAAAGGGGAGCCGGAAGAGGGTATTCTCAGGCATTTTCCGAGTGCACTTAAGCAAACAGGATGCTGTAAACGTCTCTTTGGAGAAGGGGCCCCGCTGGTGGGTCTCACTTTTGCCTTGTGATTTATTGGGATCCTCTGCTTTTGTGCAGATAGGTTTTCCTGCCTCAGCTCTTCAACAATTGTGCTGCAAGTCATGCCCCGTACAGTACAAAGTCTGTCTCCGCGCCCTACATAATATGTGATGTGAAGAAGTGCTATTAAAGAGGCTTCCTGTTTCGGTTTCCTCACTGGCACCAGGAGCACTGTGGAAATCTCTAAAGCACTTACTTAGCATGCACAAACTGAAACCGAACCACAGCAAATCCGTGCATCCGCAGCTCAAGAACTTTCAATGCCCCTGGCAGAAAGTTCTCTCTTTCCTCTGCCTCTTTCTCCCGCTCCCTTTTGATGTCCTCCTTTCTTTCAGCCTCTCCCTGACAGTAAGTGCAATCACATCACACACAGCTTTCTTTGGAAAGCACCCCCCCCTCTTTTTTTTAATGATCTGGCAGCCAGTAGACACTGAGGCCTTCCAGAAAAAATTTCAATCCCTCTTCCCACAGCTTCCGCAAGCCCCAGTGATAAATGACACCTCTCATTCTGTCACAGACAAGCAGCACAGACGGGGGACGTCAGTGATGGATGGCTCACCAGAACAGGAAATCAACTTTAAAAAAAAAAAAAAAAAGAAACCCTAAAAGAGCTGACCAGGACATTGTCAGGGTCCTGCTCCAAAGGCCTCACCTAAGAGACAGTCTGAAAGAGACCGAGAAAGTTTTAGCTTAGGCGGGGAAGAAAAGTATGAGATCAAAACAAGCAGAAGAAATATGTATCCATGGAGAAGCTGGTGTCCAATAAGCCCCAGATTGCTTTGGCATTGTTTATTTCTTTGCGGTGCCCTGGATATTAGCCAAATTTTCACCTACTCTCGTGATTTATGGAGGAAAAGGTTGAGCCCTGCTCCGTGAGAATTCTATTTTCCTGCTGGAGCCTCAGAAAAAAGTGAGTCAAGATTTGTTTGTCAAGCCTAAATTACCCCATTTTACACTGCCCCCGACGAAAAGCAATAAAATTCCCAATGCCCCCCAAGGGATTCCCTCCACACAAAGATTGCCCCCTGAAGATTAACAACCTTGCCTTTTTATGTTGATGGCAATCACAGGAAGGAGCAGGAGGTGGCTTCTTTTTCTTGATGCTTATTTTTTTTCCTATTTCGCATCACACTCTTTTCTCCCTCCTCCCCACCCCCCCCCCAGTCCCCCACCAGTGATTTCCATATATTGCATTCAGTTGAAAACCTCTGCACTTAGATCCACTTGGGGTCACTTGATCAACTTGATTTAAAATTGAATCTGAGCACCCACTGGGCATCAGGTCTGTACCGGATCCAAAGCAAGAAACTAAGAAACAGATGGCTAGCTTCTTGCTAAGCAGGCAGAAACCCCCAACCTTGGCACTACTGATACTGAGTCAGGTAGTTCCTGTTGTGGGTGCTGGCCTGCGCACTGCGGGATGTTTAGTGGCATCCCCGGCCCCTACCCACTGAATACCATTAGCACACCCACCTCCGTCGCTTAGTCGTGACAATAAAAAATGTCCCCAGACAATGCCAAGTGTCTCCTGGGAAACAAAAGTGCCCCCCACCCCGTCCCAGTTGAGAACCACTGTTCAAGAAGTTTGAAATCAAGGCTCCAAAGGAAAATCACACTCATGGGATTTGTGGGGGACAACTGAAATTGGGGTAGATAATAAAATGCTAGATAATATGACATAGAAAATACATGCTACAGGAATTTAGAGACTTTCCAAAAGAGACATTTACCTCGATCAGGTTTGTGCAAGTGACTCAATTTAAGCAGCCTAACGAAAACAAAATCTTGTAAGATGCAGAGCCATCATTTATTTTGTGTAATCTTGTGCATCAATATGGCTGAACTAAGTATTGAGAAGCAGGTTAAACCTTAGTTTCAGATAAATCACGTTAAAACTAGTGAGATGGGGCAGCCCAGGTAGCTCAGCGGTTTCGTGCCGCCTTCGTCCCAGGGCCTGATCCTGGAGTCCCGGGATCGAGTCCCACGTTGGGCTTCCTGCATGGAGCCTGCTTCTCCCTCTGCCTGTGTCTCTGCCTCTCTCTCTCTCCCTCTCTCTGTCTCTCATGAATAAATAAATAAAACTAAAAAAAAAAAACAAAACTAGCAAGATGGCAACCAACAGTCAAAAACCTCTTCTCTTTTCCAATGATATTAAGAAATGATGTTATTAAAGTTTTTTATAATTAATTAGTTATCATTTATTAAACATTATTAAACCTTTGTGATCATTTAAAGTTCTAAATTGGATTGAAGAAGGTAGGGCTAAAATTAAACTCTGTGTCTCATGCCTTCTTTGTAGATGATAAACACAAAATTGTTAACATGCAAATCTTCTAAATTCTAATAGAGCTTATACAGTGATATTAAAAACATCCTTTGATCTATCCAATAAAACATGGAATGAAAAGAAAGCTGAGCCCAGTTTCTAGACACCATATATAGTATCTAAGGCTCTTACCCACCCATTGTTGCCAACAGAGATCAAAGGTAATTTGGGAGACACAGACAGATTTATCCGTGTATAAAGCCAGTAATGGGAATCACAATGGAAGACAACACACACACACATACACATTTAGCTGAACTGTGATTGCAAAGAATCAAAATTTTAAAAAACCATGTAATTAACATCTCGGGCACAGAAAGCAACGTTAGCACGAAAATGGAAGAACAGATCTCAACAAATGGGGAAGAAAGATAGCCACTTCCATCAATTAGAAAGAACGCTGCAAATGCCTTATAAATACTGTTTAAGCTGCGGAATTACAAGATAAACAATTTAGGCTGTCATTATGGTATCAATACGGCTACCGAAACTCCTTCCATGAGGATGTTAAAAATGAGAGTACCCATCTTTATTGCCCCCCTCCGGGCCTCCCCAGAAACCAGCTGCTGGAATTTCTTCTTCACTGTCTTGGATTCTATCTTGGTCAACTTAAGACAGACCATCCTTTGTTCACACAACACTGCCTTGCCTATCAATGGGGATCCTAATCAAATTTTATGCTGTTATAGGACTTTTCTGTCTCATCCTCACCTCCTGGTCTTGCATCATGTTGAGGGCAATTACACATTTATTTATTACACATCCCCAAATATAAAACCGCAAAAACTATACCAAAGACAGCAGCTTTTCAATCATCCATCAAGATATACCAGTTTCAAAAGACAATCCCTGCACCACATCCTGAAGGTCATTACTCACTCTCGAAAGCTCATTTCAAAGGCCTCCTTCATCTCTTGATATCGTTAGATAGTGTGTGCGCCAAAGTGCTGCTTGGGGATCTCAATAACTCCACATTCTCCCTCTCAGAGCATGATTAGTGGGAGGTGCGGGCACCAATTTAGGCTGTGTCTACACAATGCCAAAACAGCCCGTAGAGAAATGAAACCGTCCATCACGCAACTGGCGGATTTAGCTACATGATGCCAAACTGCGTTGACTCATTTCCCCCCCTCCACTGCATTGACTGATTATCGGAGTGTGTTTTCAGTATCTGAGAATAGATCTGCTTAGCATGCTAGATGTGAAAGGGGCCACAGAGATGCCACGGTCTTCACCATCTGGTGGGGCTCAACTCTGGACACCTCTGCATAGGCTATTCACCCCCACCCTTTGCCTAACCCCATACATTTGAGCACCTGGATCCACTGTTTTTTGAAGCTTCAAGATCTTTTCCTGCCCTTTTTAGTTTCGTGGGCCCGTATACTATTTTCCAACTTTTAAGTTTTTCTTTAAGTTAGATATCATTCCAAGTGCTTTATAGGCATTACCTCACTCAATCATCATGGCCACCTTTGGAGGCAGGTGCCACTATTACCCACACTGGATGTTGGCAGTCCACTGTCTACATCTCCTGGGCAAGGACCTCTCTCTTCCCAGCATGTCATGGGAGCATTGGGCAAGCTAGAAAATGGTGGTGGATGGGAATGCCCCTGGAAGAAGCCCTTAGGTTACGGCAGATGGAGTTTTGGTGGAAAACTGTCCCAGCACCTTTACCCCTCATTTGGGACAACTCTGAGTTGCTACACTCGCCCCAGCAGCATCAAACCCCAGTTGTCCACAGTGGTTACTTGCTGGATCCTTCTATTCATATCTTTGCCTTCCCCGTCTTCCCCTCCACTCCCCTAGCAGTTTCTCCTGGGATCAACAACCAAAGAAAGCATTTGTTTCCAGGTTTCATTCCGGGGAAACACAAAGACAGCATTTTTAGACAGATAAGAAAATAGATGCATAGGCATTAAATATCTTGCTCAAGAATCAGAATTGCTCTGTTATTTTTGCGTCAGTACAAGGGTTTTCTTTTGGGCTCTTCTGCCCCAACTCCTGTCCTTTAAAAGAAGGTGAAGCTCCTCACAACCCTCTGCTTCCACCATGTTGTAGTCTGAGGACCATGGGACAAATCCTTCCTTACTCTTGTTTTGAGACTCGGGCATGAGCCTGCTTAAACCTTGGGATGTTGCAAATGTCATCGCTCTTCACTCATCCCCTTTGGGCTTTGTTTATCAGGATGCCCAGGCCTGAAATTTTGTCGCAGACATTACTCTAAAATTACATCCGTCCCAACTTCACTTTATTGTTCTAACAAATTTAATTTTGCTCTGGTTTCTTATCTTCTTTTTTAAACCATTATGATCTGTATTATTACATCTTGACTCAATTCTTTGAGGAGAAAGTTTATATATATAAATAAACTTCTATCTATATAAATGTAATATAAACATATAAATATATAAAGTAATATACAAAAATATATAATCACATAATGTGACACATATTTATATATGATCATATGTATTTGTATTACATATCATATATAATATTTAACTCATGTTTTATACATCTGTCACCACTTAGTACCGCAAATCTTGAGTCAATGTTTTTTTCCATATGACCTTCGGTATGGGCAACACAGCATCATATTTGGAGCACAGCTCAAGGGCCAGATTGTGTGAGCTCAAATCTCGGCTCCAGGGGATCTCTGGGTGGCTCAGCGGTTTGGTGCCTGCCTTTGGCCCAGGGCGCGATCTTGGAGTCCCGGGATTGAGTCCCGCATTGGGCTCCCGGAATGGAGCCTGCTTCGCCCACTGCCTGTGTCTCTCTCTGCCTCTCTCTCTCTCTCTCTATCTAAAAAAAGATATCTATCTTGAATATCTATGTCTATCATGAATAAATAAATCTAAAAAAAAAAATCTCAGCTCCACAAATTATCGGTCATTAGGTTAAGTTACTTAATAGCTCTGTGCCTCCAGTTTCCTCACCGGCATGACAGGAAATAATAATATTCAAGGCCACTGCAGGATTCAAGGAATTAAAATACATTGAGGGACCACGACAGTCCGGGCCATGTATCAGACATTATACAGGCTTAGTGGCTAACATGACAAGGCAACTGTGCACCAAGATTAGGACAGGGATCTTTGGGAGGAATGTGCTTCTCGTGGGCTCCGGCAGTAGGTCTCACAGAAAATCAAGGCCACGCTGACTGTCCAGCTGCCGGCCATAAAGGGCCCCCCCTTCGTTTTTCACAAGTTTCCACCTTCGAATCTGTAAACATCAGATTTTAGTAAAGTTGGAGGATTCTGGGCTAAAGATCCGGATGGTTGCTGAGGCTTGTCAGGGACTGTGAATAAGATGCTTGGAGCGCCTTCCTTCCCATAGGCCCCTTAATAAATTCTGGCTCAAACGGTGGATGTGTTTTTCAATTCATATTCACACGTGCCTCCTCTGGGAAACAGCATTCGTGCAAAGAAACCGGGTTGGGGAGAGAAGCCCCCCAAACGCTTGTCCTAAGCGCCACGAAGCAGTGGGTCATGTCAGCGCCCACGGAGGCCGCGCTGCCCGATGCGAGGCGACACAACTCAAGCAATGCGATGTGACAGGACACCAGCGAGTAAGCAAAAAAACACTCCATTTTTGGCCCAAACCGCTCGTTATCATCTTCCATGCAAACCGCCGATTTGCGGTAGCCTTAAGTGGAGCAACTCTCTCTTGCATCCTATTACTGTTACAGGCTTGAGAGAACTTCTCAATGAACCAGCCTCTCCCGGGTTTTCTCAAATTTTTCCCATCTTGGAGATGCAATCCCTCCAACAGGGTGGGTCCCAACTCGGGCTGAGCACAGGGGCTGCCGACGCCTAACAACGCTTCGGAGTGAAATGAAGAGAATGAGGCAAGGCAGGATGTTGTTTTGAACTTGATCCGGGCGTTTGAACATTGGTCTTAATGCTGCCTGGCTGTGGGGCTCCTTCCTCGGGGTAACGAGAGCTCCCTGTAGCCCTGGAGCATCCACCTCCGCCTCCGCCATCTTCATTCCCGCCGCTTCCGGGGAGGCTCCTCACGTGACGCAGACCTCGCCAATCAGGAGGGAGCCTACCTCGGACCACGGTGATTGGCTAAAGCGTGGCCATGTGACCCGAGCAGGACCAATGAGATGCCACAAGCCCTTTCCTCCTGTGCATTTGGAAGAGAAGCAGGTGCAGGTGGTTTTTTGTCCTGGGTCTGAGCTAGAAGCTGCCTGGAGCATCTGCCCTCCCCTCCCCCCAGGGGTTCTGCAGGTGATGCTCACATAGAGGAAGGAAAACTTTAGAAAGAGTGTAAAGCAGAGTGATTTCACCCTTTGGACCAAGCCAGCCCTGAGGCCAACTACTCCTGTACAGTTCAATCACATGAGTCCATTAACTCTATTTCCACCTTTTTTTTTTTTTTAAATCTTTTTCCTTAAACCATTTAGAGGTGAGTTTTGGACCACTGGCAATAGGAAAAAAAAAAGTCTTGATTCAGAGATGGCATGGAAAAGGCCACAGAAGATGAGTGTGGGCGGGCTTAAGACTTCCAAGCAGCATCCCCCCGCCCACCACGTGCACGCCCTGCTGCCCAAAGGTGCGGTTGGAACGCACGGGGTTGCAGCTGGTGCCACCTCGGCCCCCCGGCTCCCATCCGCGCCCCTCCCTGCTGATGGAGGCGCGGCGGCTTGCTCAGCCCCTCGCTCCCATCAGCCCAGGCACTTCATCACGCTGACACGCCGATATGCTGAATGAGTAAGTGCGAAGCACGGCGAGGTCACCGAGAAGTTAACCGAAGGGATTACAAGGCACGGTAGACACCCTTCGCCGGGGAGGGCCCTGGAAGGTTCCAGAGATGCAACGACCGGCGCTCAGGCCGGGTGCCCCTCGGCCGCGCACCCCGTTACAGGCCTGACAGTTGAGTTCTAAACAGTTAAATATGAAACTGTCAACAAGGTCCTGTCTTAATAACCAAACTTGAGGCCTTTTATCCTGGAAGATTTATGAAGTAATTTTAAAGAGATCCAAGCAAACATCTGTCAATAAATTGAATGCCGGCTACAGGATTTACAAGCAAGACAAGAATTTCTCATTAAGTGCACATTAACACGGTGGGGATCATAAATAGAAGGAGGCCAGGATGCGGAGCCTCTCAAGCTGTCATTAAAACACTATCTAAGAACTAATGAGGAAGTGATGGAAGGATACTAATGATGCCTTGGACTCCCAACATTCGCCAGTCTTGGAAAGGGCTGGGCAGAAGCAGAGGACTCCAGGGAGCCTGGATGCTGGCCTGGAGTGGCTCCTTGCAGCTCATTCTGCTGTCTGCTCAGGAGCTGCTCCGCTCCTCTGTCCACCACGGAGATAGTAGGGCTCCCCAGGGGCTCACTGCACTATCCCCCCCAATGGAATCTAGCTTCCAGACCCCCAGGATGATTAATTTCAAAAGGTCCCAAACACACACACACACACACACACACACACACATTCAACAATGTGTGTCCATGCCACCTAACTTCATGCAATATGCTCTGCTAAATAATGTTTCCACAGTGCAAGGGGGAAACCTCTGCAAATTTCTCTTTAGCTGAAACATACCTTTCATATGCAGAGACAAGACTTCATCACTGACGCATGTGACAAAAGAGGGGATTTGGGAAAGGTCCTGAAGGATGAGGTGTCCCGTACCCTCCCCCCAACTTACCTCCTATTATAATTTATGATAACTTATCACTATTTTTACTTTCCTAATGATTATAAGTGTCATGTGCAAAACTTGGTCCTCTTTCTGGTTCCTTTGATAATTTTATGTCCAGTCCTTAAGCCATTTGATTATTTTGGGGGTATCAAAAAGAGATGAGTCTTTCCAGGATGCTTTACCCCCAAGGCTCTCTATGTGCCCAGAGTGATCAGAGTGATGCGTAGATTAGAGTTATCAACAGTGGAAGGTAAGGGGAGTTGATTAGATTGGAAATGTGCAAAGGTCATTGGGAAGCTGGTTTGGGTGGTGAGGTAAGACAGGTCTGGTCAGGTGCCTGGCTGACCCAGGGAATATAGCTAGGGTGGCCAGTACAAGGAATTAAACCAGGAAGCCACTGACTTTGTGACTCAGGTCAAAACCACTATTCATCTTCTGGCTTTTTTTGTAATGCCCATATCATAATTTATTATTATATTAACACACTGTAATATAGCATCATATTATGTCGTTATATTTATGTATCATTCCTTTTTCTCTTTGTCTTCTCACTTGAATAAGCTTTTTTTTTTTTTAAGGTTTATGTATTTTAGAAAGACAGAGAGCACAAGTGGGGCATGGGGGAGTGCAGAGAAGGGGAGAGAAGCGGACTCCCCACTGCACATGGAGCCTGACTCGAAGCTCTATCTCACTACCCTGAGATCATGACTTGAGCCAGAATCAAGAGTGCGATGCTCAACTGACTGAGCCTCCCAGACTCCTCTTGAATGAACTCTTTATGAGGACAAGAGCTGTTGTCTTGTTTAACACTGTGTCCCCAGAGCCTAGAACAGTATCTGGTATAGAGTAAATATCACTGGATATTTACTGAATGAATTAATGAATTAATGAACTAGAAACCCTGAGATCTAGTTAGATCAAATAGTGGCTGAATAAAGTACATGCTTGAATGAAAATGAAGAGGATGAGAGTAGATTTTTTTTTTCTTTTAAGTAGGCACATGCCCAGCTTGGAGCCTAATCTGGGGCTTGAGCTCATGACCCTGGGATCAAGACCTGAGCTGAGATCAAGAGTCAGATGCTTTACCGACTCAGCCACCCAGGCACCCTGAGAATAGATCATTTTTTTTTTAATAGATCATTTTTGAAGCAAGGGTCCTAAAATAATTACATGCTGAGAAACACACAAAAATCTTTTGAGATAACTAAAGCCAGTGGGTAAGATTTAGTATGATCCCCCCAAAATAATCAGATGGCTTAAGGACTGGACATAAAATTATCAAAGGAACTAGAAAGAGGGCCAAGTTTTGCACATGACACTTAATGATCATTAGGAAAGTAAAAGTAGTGATAAGTTATCATAAATTATAATAGAAGTTTTGAGGCCTTGCCATGCCAGCCACTCTGCTCATCCCTTTATCTGATGCACTCTCTGATCACCATGCACTTGTATGGATAGTTGAAAGCAAAATGCTGGCCAGGTGCACAGATTTGCCTGATTTGTGTTGCATGGACAATGGGAATTCAAGGAAAGAAAGAAAATACTCCAGGCTGGCAAATGGTGTCACCGTAGGGCCGAGTGGGAACATAGTCAAAGGTAGGCACTTGTTTTGGAGGGGCTTTCCCTGGAAGTAGGCAACCTGATTTTCTCACGCCACCTTGCACAGTCCGTAACCTGCAAGGAAAAGCTGAGAGTCTGTTGGCCAAACAGATGGAAGATTCAGATGCCATTTATTCAAGAAACACCTAAATACCTACCCTTTGCCTGGCCCTGTCCTTGGGCTTAGGTACTGCACTGAACGAAATGACTCCATCCCTACTCTAGTGAAGTCGGAGTCTGGGAGGAAGGTAGAGAGCAAGCAATTATAATAAGTCTTACAAGTGTTACGAGAAGGCATCTGTGCTGCTGTATCACCGTTTAGTAAGGGTAAATGCTTCAGAGTAATTTAAGAAGAACAGATAGTTGCAGCTAAGTAGTTTGAGAAACACCATCAGAATAACTTTCTGAGATCCATTTAGCAGGGAGGATGGTGCATCGTGATGATTTTCTTTTGGCAGATGTGTTGTGTGTGAGACCTCACTTTTCTACACATACCCTCCCATTGAAGAAAGAATCTGGCTTGATTTACTCAGCTGTTTCCTTCTTTATTTGTTCAGCAAACAGCTAAGCCCTTTCACTATGCCCATCAATGACCATTGGAGACAGATTTAGGTGCAGCTCAGTGAGGTTCATTAGTTCTGGGTATGGAAGTAGATACTGACTTAGACAGATGGCCAAGATATCAAGTATTGAAAGCCATACAGCAGAAAGTAGGAGCGCAGAGTCCTGGTGAATTCTCCCAAAGAATCTTAGAGAAGAGATGGGCTCATGTGAACTGGGTTTTGAAGGATGTGTAGAAGTCCACCAGGTAGAAAAATATAATCCAGACAAAAGGGATGTTATTTTTGTGGTGAGGGGAAAGGAAATGTACAAATATAAGAGCCTTAATATGTTTAGAAAACTATAAAATATTTGATGTGACTAACAGTGGAGAAGAAGTTCTTGTTGGTCTTGGGGAAGAAGGAGGGCAGGCACCAATGGGCCTATTTGCTATTCTAGGGAAACCAGTGGTGAAAGATCTTTAATGATGGGCAAAAGGGTTTGGACTTTGTTTCCCTGCTGGTGTTTTCCAGCAAAGGTTCAGTCATCTGCAGACCATCTTCACAATTTTGGCCATATGGGCCACTGATTTAGGGATTTATTTTTTTTAGGCAGTCCGCTTAAGAAAAGCGCACTTTATTAAACTTATTTTAAAAGGAGGTTATAAGTGCCTATCAAGGATGGAAAATTAGGCTCAGCACCAATAAGATATAACTCTAAAATTAAATAACTCTTCAAATAAAATGTATTCATTTGTATATTTCCCCCAAATCATACACTGGTTTTCTGCGAACCTTGTTTGGAACTGTGGGAATCATAGTATTCTAAGGAATACACAATCAGATCAGAGCCTTGCTTTACAAAGATACTTCTGTTGCCAATAAGAGTGGATTCCAGGGCCTGGATGCACAGCGACCAGTTAGGAGATGATGATATTAATGCATCAGAAAGGTGACGAAGGTCTCGATGCAGCAGTGGAGGTGGCAGTGGAAAGGGGCCCATTTGAGAGCCATTTCAAAAGTAGACCAAACAGGATTTAGCGGCAGATAGGCCGGGGGAGAGAGGGATGATGGCAGTTGTGATGGGCCAGACGTGGCTCCTTAATGGAGGGGCAGTTCCTGACAGCCATTTACAAAGTCATTCCATTTATAGCAGAGTCATTCGCAGAAGCTAGAATCTTGAGCTGCCCAATGCATGAAGCACAGTTATGTAAGCTCCAGGAGCTGAATTCTTGGTGCCAGAGCCAGCAAGATTTTTCCTGGGGAAAACTATTTACTCGATATACAGTGTTTAGGATGAAAAGAAAGAAAGAAAGAAAGAAATGCGGCGATGTATCCATCTGTCTGCCCAGCTGTAGATGCTACATGGCTAATGGAAGCGAACTTCCTGCTAGCAGATTTTCCCTTTACTTTGCAAATCCAATTCTTCAATTTTTGGCTATGAAAGCGTCATCAACAATGACGAAGGCAAAAAAAAAAAAAAACAATGACGAAGGCAAACAAATAATCACCAGAACATAACTACAGAGGGAAACTGAAGTAGATCATTGGTTCCCTGCATGTATTTTAAGTTTTCGGAACCCCAAGCCCCATCCCCCCGAACATGGTGGTGATGTGGAGCAGAAGGTGAGGGGAGATGTGTCCTCTCACCCACCTCTACCCCCATGAATAATCTCGACTATATTCATCAATTTTATCAGATAACTTATCATCTCTTCCCTTCGTTTTGCTTCTGTATATAAGACCTGAATATCTTCACTTAACAAGAGAAAAGGGGGCGGGGGGAGTCTTAGCAGTCATTTAAATCAGTCAGAAAGAAAAATGGGGGGGGGGGGGAACATCCAAACATCTTTTTCTTCTTCTTTCTTTCTCAGTAGATTTTTTCATGTAATGGCGTAATGCGATGCCTTTCTTTGGGTAAAGCAATTTGCATCACTTAAAGGAATGAAAGGAAACTATAATATCAAGTTTATCTAAACTACTAAGTGGAAAGCGGCTGGAAATTCTAACTAAAGCCAAGAGAAGCACAAGCTGATAGACAGTTCCAACTGTTAGGGAGGAGGCTGGGTGGACAATGACTTTGAACTACCATAGTTGGACCACCTGCTTTGGCTGTTACCTGAAGAGGAGTTTTGGGTTCCTTTTCTGTAAGACAGGGCAAGAGTGCCCACTGCAGAGGGGGTCCTAGGAGAGGTGAGAAGATACTGGACATTGGTGTCCATCTCCATGCCTGGCACAGAGTAAAAAATAAAGTGTGTGGAAGGGGTCATTTTTGTTAGTCCTGGTAGTCCATCTGATGTTTCAGCTCAAATTAATTCTAAATTCTAATGATGGATTCTCTAATCTTTTGATTTTTCTTAATACTTGAATTTGGCAAATTCATGCACTAATATAAACTTTTCCTGAACCTGAAGTAGTAGAAATGGAATCCTAGAACAAGCATACCTAACTAGCACAATTACCAAGTCTCTACTCGTAGGAGAATGGATCACCCAATTTAAGGACCTCCATACAATGGAACACTCCTCAGCTAATATTAAAGAGGGACCATTGACAGATACTTTCGAAAAGTATCACGGAAGTGTTGAATCACTATATTTTACACCTGACTAATATAACTCTGCATATTAACTACTGGAATTTAAGTTGAATTAAGAGAAAAAAAAGTATCACGTGTCACACAGGCATTATGGTGCTTGAAGGAAGCCAGTCACTAAAGGTTAATTGCTGTAGAATTCTATATATATACATTATGAAAACCCCCAGAACTATGGTGAAGGAGAACAGATTGGTGGGTGACAGGGAAGAGGGGTGGATGGAGAGTGGCGTTATAGCGGGAAGGAGGAGGAAGGTGCCTGGAGTGAAGGGACTGTCTATATACTGATTGCTGTGGTCATAATACAAATTGATACAGGAATTAAAATTTATAGAACTGTACACCACCAGAAAAATTCAATTTCACCATATGACAATTTAAGAAGTAAAATAAAAAAAACAAACACAAATGTCTTCACTCTTGGAAGATGCGTTCCATTTTACACACAGAGACAAACAAAACCCAGAACCCCTCAAAAAGCAGTTGCCACAACTCTTGTGTGTGTGTGTGTGTGTGTGACATGTACGTGAGTGCATGTATGAACCCGAGAGAGAAAAGAAGTGTAAGTATCATGTATAACTTACATGAGTATGGAGTAAAGCGTGAAGCAGTTCCATCCAGGTTGTTGATTTGGATTAGGGGACAGAGGTGGAGTAGAGACGGGGCAGTGAGCATGCGATGGCCCAGAATGGGAGAGTCAAGCATAAAAAAGAGGGAAAAGGTGACTAATTACAATTTAAAAGGAGCAGCTATCATATGGTCCTATTTATGTAAAGTTATGCACATACGCACATGCATAGATACATAGTGCTGCACATACGGCTGTGTGGCGACAGACTGGAAGCGAGGTCATGCTGTCCCCTTGGGTAGGAAAAGCCAGTTTGGGAGTAATCTGTAAAGGATGCAAGTTTAGGAGTCTTATTTGAGAAGATACAGACGGATGAGTTAAAAACTCCATCGAAAGATGAATGGATAGGAAATATCAGAAAGGGAAACAGAACATGAAGACTCCTAACTCTGGGAAACAAACTAGGGGTGGTGGAAGGGGAGGAGGGCGGGGGGTGGGGGTGACTGGGTGGCGGGCACTGAGGGGAGCACTTGACGGGATGAGCACTGGGTGTTATTCTGTATGTTGGCAAATTGAACACCAATAAAAAATAAATTTATTATTAAAAAAATAAAAAATAAAATAAAAAATCAGAGATACATCAACTCTTGCATTTCAAAATGCCCAACTCTCCTCATTTCAGTTTGTAAGCAGGGAGAAGATAAAGTGTCAAATTGCTGGATAATCTTTATTGAGGCATGTAATGCTCCAGGTAAAATGAACACTGGAAATTCTGCAGTGTCAGAAGAAAAAAAAAATGTTCTCTTTGGTACAAAACCGTTCAATTTATATCTCAACATGGTTTGCTAACATTAATTGGCTCATCCACCCAAACACTCCTTGTGGACAGTTTCAGAGGAAATATAATAATTTGGTCCATTTTCCACACAGACATGAGGATAGCAACGCAATGTCTTCATTTTTAGGTGTGGTGTGTACAGAGCATTTCTTTATATGGCGTCTCACAGCGTTGACACACTGACCAGGCCTGGTGAGTCCTGCCCGCCTTATAGGAAGGAAACCAAAGCTTATGGGAGACAGACAGTGAATGGCCTTTCATATGAGTAGAATGCCTTTAAATTTTCAAAGTATTTTTATGAATGTTGGGGCCTCCAGATAATATCAAGGACTGGCCCCTGAAACATGTAGCCTAGTTTTGTTTTGTTTTTTTTTAAGAAAAATGGAAACAAATCTATCAAAGAATGCAAGGACAGCATTCTTATAAAAGATCCTAAGAGGACAGACTGTTCAAATCTATTTGTTCTAGTACTAAAAAGATTAGGCTAAACAGACCTTTTGGTCCTGAACACGCCCCATAGTCAGTGTCAGGAATGTTGATAAGGATAAATCAAGAACACAGAGTATTAAACAACAGCAAAAAAAAAAAAAACATAAAAAACCAAAAAAAAAAAAAATTAAAGGAACATGGAGTATTACTAGCTTTGAAACCACAGAATCTACAAAGTTAGGAAAAATTTCCCAGGACTATATTTGGCAATGTGATAGGATTTATTGGAATGGCTAGATATTCCGTTGGATTTTCATTGGTTTTTCTCAGAGGACTGAATATACATAGAAACTTGATATAAAGACACATGTACAAATATACATTTTCTTAAAAATAGAGCTTCCTGTCAAAGCTCTGTGTTCGGAATATAACGACCTGCCCACTGGTGTTATACCTGGCTCTTCGGCAGTCTGATTTTCCTCGAACAGAAGTCAGTGTTAGATTTTCCACATGGCATGTCTACTTTCTACCCCTGGGGCAAGACCATGTCTACTGAAGAGGCGGACCGTGCGGAACAGATACAGGTCGGGGAGGCATGGCAGCTAGCTCGAACTGGGTACACTGCTCTTATGGCTGTCCATGTAGCTGCTGAGCTATAGGGAAAATGAGATTAATTACAGGAAATGGAGACACATCAAAGGCAAGGAAATAGCAGATCAGAGCTTCTGGCTAAAGGGACCAAGTTGAGAACAAATGGGAGTCAGGTGGAAGTCAACAATGACAGAAGTCAAAACAGAATGAAGTTCTGGAAGGTTGGAAGGAGGTGAGCAGCATGGAATCTAAGGGTTCAAGGAGGTGGGCACCTGTGGAAGAATTCTGGGGCTGGGCTCACGCCCAGGGAGGGAAAAGGAGGGCCAGGAAGGTGATATAATGCGTAATATAAAACCATAAAGCCTTGATTTTGCAACGCAGTCTGATGCTAGTGAGGGCAGGGAGAGAAAGGAGAGAGGGCAATGAACAGGTGCACACATGACGACAGGAAGGAAGCAAGGGTGTGAAGGGGTAGGGGCTGAAGGAGCCAATGAGTCAAAAAATAAAATTAACATGGATTCACAGGTAGACTGGAATGAACAGAGAATCCTGATAAATAAGTTGGTGCCAGGACAAGCTCATTAAGCTCGGGGTTCCGTCCCCAAATGATTTACTATTTCGTGAACCTGCTTCAGTCACGCTGGGCTGGGCGCCCAGTGCTAAAGTGCCATCATACACAGACCCCAAGCAAGAGGAGACAGGTGTGGCGATGTGAATGTGGCACTGGGAGGGGACCAGGGAGAAAATGAAAACAGGGGGACAGGAATGGCAAACAGAAATCGAGAGAACAGAGAGAAATGGTGGTGGTGGTGGTGGTGGTGGTGGTGGTGGTGGTGGGAGGAGCTCTGGTTTTCTAAGATTAGAGTTTGGGGGGGAGGATTCCTGTACTTGAGGATAGCAACAATTAACCAAGGCGAAAAGAATGCCAGAAGCCTTCTGGATTGGGAGGGAGGCTTCAAGGTATTTCGGGCACGTGCAAACCCAACCCTTGCCTGAAGTCTCAAGCTAGTGCCACTCTCAAAGTTTGGAACCATCTCTCAGGACCCAGGACACTGACATTCACAGGAAGGCTGTGCCACCAACATCCCATCCCAGGGGTGCTGAGCAATGGCTCTGCAGGGCCCATCTGTCATCCCCTTCCAGAGAGGAGGGCTCAGCCAGGGGCTCGAAGGCTAGCCACTCTTTACCCTCTGGCTCCCTCTCTCTTGCCTCCTGCTTCCCTTCACTTTCTCTCCCCATCACTCCCAATCTCAACCTCACTTGGCCCCTTTCCGTTTCTCTCTCTTCCGAAACACACACAGCTCTGCTTCCAACCAGGCAAAGTTGTGCTTGGGCCCCTGGAAGACCGGTTGCCAGTGTGGTTCCTTTTTTGTCTTTTTCAGGGTCACTCAAGTGTAAGTGGTGCAGAGGAACAGATTATAATGCAGCCCCAATTAAAGTCTTTGGATGTCACAACGCACTAACGTCAACATCTCGTCTTAGCAGCAGCACAGGAGTAGGAAAAAGGAAAGTTGATCTTTGTTTTTTGTTTTCTTTTCCAAAATCCGAAAGCCTTTACAGAAGAGACTTCTTAAAAACTCGCCGCAGAAAGACCATTGCGAGACAAGACAGCGTGTGGGAATGCGCAAAATAATACAAATGTGGAGCTCCCAGGAAGCCACCTCTAAGGATGGGATGGATTTGATGAGCGACTCATCAGAGGACCCGGATGCTCAGCCTTTAACTTATTTTTGCAAAGCAGGTATTTTTGCAAACAAGAATTAGAGAATGGCCTCCAGCTAAATTGCAGGGAGTCCCTGAAGAGCAAACCCTCAGAGGGGAGAGTCACTGAAGAAGAAAATGAAGATGACAAGGCTGTTGCTTCTTAATAAACATGATCACATTTTCGGCATGCATTATTTATTACTTTTCTTTCACTGATTTATTGTCCTAAAACATGTAATCTAATATGGAGAGGAGCACACACATGCCTTCACAGATGTCCCAGTGACTTTCTTGTATTTCACTTAGAGCAAAACGCATGACAACCCCAAACATTCGGGAGGTCTCAGTTTGATGTGACCGCTATAGACAACTGAAATCTGGGTTTTCTCCTCTTCTTCATCTCTTTTTTTTTCTCCTTCGTTGCAAGATACATAAATAGCACGAAATCATTATCATCAAGAGTGGTAACATCAGTTACTGCTTAGTAAGCAGCGTCTACAGGTCAGAGGCTTCATTAATGACATCACTGATCCTGCAGAAGAAAAGGGCCCCTCTCCCATTATGTCTGCACAGCAGCGAAGGCTCAGAGAGATTAAGTGACTTGCGGGAAATCACACAGCTAGAAATTGCTGAGCTGGGATTAGAGCCCTCATGTCTGGCTGCCGTTTTATTTATTTTTATTTTTATTTTTTTTCTTAAAAAATATTTTAAAAATTAAAAATATTTTTAAAAAATATTTTAAAAATTAAAATTAAAATTAAATTTTAAAAATTAAAAATATTTTTTATATTTTAAAATATTTTTTTTTTTCTGGCTGCCGTTTTAATTGGTAAGTCACACTGTCTCTGTCCAAACTAACGAAGCCAATGAATGCAAGGCCCTGGATTCGAACCAGTTTTATGTGAATCCAGAACCTCAGATCTTTTCCACTAATCATATGGCCTTTCGACATATCAATTCCTCTGAAATCAGTCAACCCTGTGACTTACAAAAGAAAACAACAAAAAAGTTGTTTGGCTCTGCATCTACTCTGCCTCGTTTTTTTCTTTTTCTTTTTCTTCTCCTTTTTTCTGTTCGCTTTCTTCTGATACAGTTCACATACAATACACATGACCACTTCTTGAGCCTTTATATGGACTTAAATTCCCAGCATCCGCCATTAAGAAACTAATAACCATCATTAATAAGGAAACAAACTGTGCCACCATCAACCATACTGAGCTAAACTCATCTCTTTTTTTTTTCTTTTTGCTACTGCTCCCCTTCTTCTGATGGGAATTAGACAGAAGCACGACTATGAATCTCTAAGAACATCTTTTGTTGGCTTTTCTTCCAAGAAGGAAATGGGTACAAAGTTAGTGCTGAGCTTTTCTGAAACTGTCGGCATGGGGTTGGTGACATGACCTGGGGAGGAGGACCTGAAGGGTGAGTTCAGGGATGTGTGCTGAAAAGCAAAAGGCCAGTGGAAGGATGCTGGGAGCCAGAGCTGGGAGACAGGTGGATGGGTACCCAATAGAGGGCCAACGTGGGAGCGCAACCCAAAAATGCGCTGGGTAGAATGAATGCAAAACTTGGACCTTCAACACTGACCTTCATAAAAAAACAAAACAAAACAAAACCCCAACAGTGACCTTCATTCACTGTGTATGTACATGTGTATTTTTTTCCTGACTATAATAATAAAACATGTTCCATGTAAAAAATGTGGGTTATAGAAAAATATGAAGAAAAATCCCATTTATGATAAATTATGTCATAATAATATAACAACAGTATCATATAAGATAATATCACCTTTAATATTACATTTATCTACAGTTACATCTCTCTATAAATATACTGTAGCCATGAATAAACGTTGTAGTATTTTATATGGTCACTAATATACATCTGTTTGCTAATGTGCCTTTTGTTCACCCTAATTAATATATTAGAATTCTATCTTGATGAGCATGGATTTTTAATGGTGGGTGATAAGCTGCTGTATAGGAATTATTTTAAGAAATAACGAATGCCTCATTATTCAACATTGTAGTTGTTTCTAATTTTTCCCTATGTTATAAATACTTCACTGGATATAATTTACATATATCTTAATGTGGATGTAACTTCTAGTAAGTTTCCAGAAATGGAATGAGTGTGTTATGGGCCATGTTTACCTCAGAGGCATTTTTTTAGAGATTTTATTTATTTGTTTGCTAGAGAGAGAGAGATTGAGAGTGAGAGAGTGAGAGCATGAGCAGGGGCAGGGGCAGAGGGAGAGGGAGAGGGAGACTCCCCGCCACGCAGGGAGCCCGATGCGGAGCTGAGATCCTGACCTGAGCCGAAGGCAGATGCTTAACCAACTGAGCCACCCAGGAGCCCCAGAGGCATTTGAAAAATTGCCAAAACGCTCTCCAGAGAGTGTGACCAGTTTGACCTTTGTCACGTAGTGGGTGAAAGTGTTCCTGCTCATTTGTCCTGGACACCTCAATACTACATGTGGACATAAAAAAAATACATCAATAATTGAATAGCCAAAATGATAATAGTAATGCTAATCATAAGGATACTTGGTATTTTAAATTGCATTTAAGGTATAGTAACATGCACATGCCAACATTTTATAGCATTCAGCCATGTTAGAATGTAAACAAAAATACATCAGGATAACAAGTGTGAACTCCCAATGGCCCTGGGGCACACAGTGAGTACTGAGCCAGAAATACTGAGTACCTGATACTCCAAGGTACCCGTGATAGAAGTGGGGTAGAAGGTGGCTGGCTGATGGGAAAATCCTACTGTCATTCTAACCATCCACACGGCTTAGTCCATGAAAGCTCAGCTATGAGAAAAACGTGTCCTAAATGGGGTTGAGACAATTTCTTCAGGAGAAGAGCTTGTTTCCCTTAAGATCTTTATCCCTTTCCCCCTACCCTATCTAATTTAGGAAGATGACTCAGTTCTTTTTCCATATGGGAAGGACATACATTTTCTTCAGAGTCATCTATGAATCAGACTCAAGATGAAATCCACCATCTGGGTTACTGACAACAAGTCTCAGGAACGAAGCCAGGTGACCAGGTAGAAAATAGCCAGGACGTAGCATAAAAATAACGCTCATTTGCAAATCGAAGAACAGAGAGACCTTCCCCGAAAGTCTTCTTCCCTAATGTGTGTGACCATCAACTGGGGAGCTTCCCTTCCCCTTGAGGCAACATGGCACCTGCTTTCTCTCTCTCAGGCGTGGGATCAGGCAAGGGGGTATTTCGGTCTTGCTTCTGTCTCTTACCAGCTCTGTGACTGTAGACAAGTCAACTTGCCTTTCTGAGCCTCGCTCTCCTCCCTGTCATTTGTGAAATTGTTATAAATACTCTCTGCTTCGCAGTGTAGATGTGAGGATTAAATGGAATAATGGATGCAAGGCACTCAGCCCTGGCCTGGTGGGGAGGAAGCCCTTAAGGAAATGTAGGTCTCCATTGGTTTTGTCGGTGCCAACATCACCACCGTACCCAAAGGAGCCCCTACTTTCTAGCTGCCCTCTACCTCATGACAGCATGGGTGGTTTTTTTTTTTTGGTTTGGCTTTTGTTTTTGTTTTAACACTTAGCACTGTCTTGAAATAAGCTTATTTGACTTCGTGTTTGTTCTCTGAGTCCCTCACTTGAACGCCAGTCATCTGAGAGCGGGGATCTTTTCCGTCTCATTAAACATACATTTTTAATACACAGTACAGAGGCTGACACTTAGTAGGCACACAACAAGTAGGTGCTGAAAAAATAAAAAATACATCAATAGGTGCACATGCCGATACATACATGCTTGCATACCACCAGTGGTTCACTTGGCTAATTAATATTCTCTCTCTTTCTCTCTCTTCCTGCCTCCCCCTCTCATGATCTCCCCTCTTTCTTTCTTTTTTTTTTTACCCCCCTCCCCCCAGCAAATAGTTATTGAGCCAACCTCTTTGCTAAACACTGGGGATGCCTTCATGAACAAGACATAACATCCTTGAAAGAGCCGAGGGCTCAGAATTCTCTCTTCATCTCAATTCTTCACTATTCCTTCCTGATGCATCACTCGGATTTCAGCTTCAACTACACGTACAGCGGGGACTCAGAGAGCCTTGTTGGATTCTCGGGGTTCTTGTCAAGTAGCTGCAAATGACTACCCCAGACTCTATTGTCTGTGGACTTCCGGCTTTGGCCATATTTTACTTTTCTATAAAATACGCTATTTTGTTTCGAGATCTGCTGCTGTCCACCAAAAATACAACTCTGTTACTAACCCTGCCAGCTCCTGAATGATACCTTTGTGGACACTAAAAACAATTTAATGGCATGTCACAATAGCAATTCACTCTGTTAATAGCACCGCTCAATAATACTATATTGCATAAACCTCCTCCAGTCGTCTGACAAATAATTCACCTTTACTCACCCCACAGTAAGCTCCATTTCACTAACAAATATATTTCTCCCCAAACCTACAAATATTCAGCATCTCTGTCCTGTGACAATAGCTATTTTTTTGGATGAGGTCAGTGGTATCATGTTTCCATTACCTCTCGCTGGCTTCGTCTCAATGACAATCTTTTTCCACGCGGGGCATCAAATTAGGAGACAACACCGTTTCTGATTTCTCGCCCACATACCAGTGAATGAACACTTCCTGACTGCAGAGGCTCGAGAAGCATCACTCTCTTTGTAGAGATCCATCCTGTCAAACCCAATCTCTGTGTGTGTGTGCTGAAAGACCATGATGCAGGGACCATTCACTTCCATAGGAACTAGGGTTCGCTAGATTTATTATTATTTTTTAAATGGCTCTTTTAGGGTGCCTGGGTGGCTCAGTGGGTTAAGCATCTGCCTTTGGCTCAGGTCATGAGCTCAGGGTCCTGGGATCGAGTCCTGCGTCAGGCTCCTTGCTCAGCAGAGAGTCTGCTTCTCCCTCTCCCTCTCCCTCTGCCACTCCCCTTGCTTGGGCATGCACATACTCTTTCTCTCTCTCTCTCAAATAAATAATAAAGAAAAAGAGATCTTAAAAAAATAAAATGTCTCCGTTAGTGGCAATAGGTACAGAGATTCTTGACCTAGGGGCCGGTGGACCCCAAGTGATCTGTGAATTCAGGTATTTCATGAATGTGAATTTTTTTAAAAAATTACTTTCACCAGCCTTTACCTGAAATGTAGCATTTCTTCAATTATAAATGCAGGCATCAAATCACGGGCCCCGTGACTTTAGCACCAGTACAAATCACAGATATATCATATTACAGTTGTTGCAGAGATACTGAAATGTCATGGACATTTAATACTATTTCAACATTATACTAGTTATTAGACCTCCTGATAGATATTATTTAATACATTGATACAGAAGTACAGATAGAACTGCGTCAAAAACTGTTTTAAAAAAACATATTGTGATCACTAAATTTCTATAGAACTGTTTCTTTGTCATTTTTTATATTTTTATATTATGTGTTTGAAGACGGTATTCCAGTACAGGGCCCACAGGCTCCCCCAGGTCACTGAGGGGGTCTCGGGAGCATAAAAGGACGAGGAAGTGCTGCAGGACCATGTGGTGGCAAAAGGCCTGCAGCTGGAGGCCAGGCGTACTTGGGCGCAAATCTTAATTTTTCAGTAATGACAATAATAAAGCAAGCACCGCTAAAGGGCTCGCCATGTGCCAGGCACTGTTCTAAACCATTTGCACACATTTAATTCCTTTAATCTTTCCAACTATCCTATCAGATGTGTGCTCTTACTATCTTCCACCTTAGGAAAAAGGAGTCTGAGACTCAGAGATGTTAAGTGACACACCAAGATCGCTCAGCTGGTCAGTCAGAAAGTGAGGCTCAAGCCCCAGAAGAAATTGCTCTTCCCCTCTCCTCTCCCGCCCACCCCCCCACCCCCCCCCCCCCCACTAGCGATACCAGAAACAAGAGCTTTGTATGCAAGGGCAGTTACTCCTCAAGATCACCCTTTATACACTTGGTAGGATGACTATCATCTTTCTCACTTTTTCGATGAGAAAACTGAAATTACAAAGAAGTTGAGTAGGTTGCCCCAAACAATACAGCTTGGAAGTGAGGCCAGACAAGTGCCAAATCCAGCTCAGTGCCTGTTTCTGTAAATAAAGTTTTATAGGCACACAGCCACACCCATTTGTAAAGGCACCAACCGTGGCCGCTTTCATGTGAGAATAGCAGAGCCGAGGAGTTGCTGCTGAGGCCAAATAGCCTGCAAAGGCCTAAAATATTTACTGTTGGCTCTTTACAGACCGAGTTTACTGATCCTGCTCTTAACCATCGTGTGCTGAGCCAACTCCTGGCTCTCCCTGTCACTTACTGGCTGGCAGTGTGGCCCTGGGAAAGAAAATCACCTAAACCCTCAGGATCTTGAGCTGTAAAATAGGCCTAGGGTGGTATCCATGACTCGGGATGGTGGGGAATGTGAAATGCATGCAAAATGTTTAGCACAGGGATCCCTGGGTGGCGCAGCGGTTTGGCGCCTGCCTTTGGCCCAGGGCGCGATCCTGGAGACCCGGGATCGAATCCCACATCAGGCTCCCGGTGCATGGAGCCTGCTTCTCCCTCTGCCTGTGTCTCTGCCTCTCTCACTCTCTCTCTCTCTCTGTGACTATCATAAATAAATTAAAAAAAAATTAAAAAAAATGTTTAGCACAGTTCCTGGCATATGATAAAGGTTCTAGAAATATCAGGTGCTGTTATTATTACTATTATTTTCACTTGAATCTATTATCAGACCTCATGCCGTACTCTAAAATGTTTAACAGTTCCATAAAGTCAAGATGGTAATTTCTGGTCATGTCAACCCACGGAAGAAACTGGATTTGCAAGAGGATGCTGGGTTTGTACTTCGTTGTTTGAAAATGTAATCTGCCTCTCAGATTAGGACAACTGCCCTCTGAAGCAAACCAATTACTGATCAATGAGCTGGTCCTTCCAGAGACATCAGCACCGCTCAACCAGCTCTTTCATTATGTATGAAATTCGGCCCCCAAATGGATTCAAGTGATGGGAACTAAACCTAGGTCACAAATCACCCAAGACACGGGAGCCTGATTGTTAATGAACACGAGGGTTCAAACCCGTGGGGTAAAGAACAACGTCAAGCAAAAGAGGTCCCTGGTGGGAAGAAGGGGCCAGCCCAGGGAAGATAGTAAAATTACATAAAATGGATTTTTTTTTTTTTTTTTTAGGAGGAAAGAATGCCAACCCCATTGCTTGCATGCGGCTTCCCAGGGAAACACTGGCTGATGCTAAAAAGGAGTTGTCTCCCCAAAGCTCTGTCAACAGAGGCAAAAAGGAAATTAAGATGATTACATATGTTTAGGGGAAATTAAAGTGTTTTGGCTTGAAGTTTGCTTTCTCTATCAACCATATTCAGCAGGCAATTACTCAACACTCCATTTGGCCTGGAAGATGCTGCCTTAACATGGAGAATCCTTTTTATAAGCTCCTTTAAAAAATTAAGGGAGCAGAGCAATGTGGCTAGGAGCTCAGCTTTGGAATCAGACATGCATAGGTTTGAAGCCCAGCCTCTTTACTGCCTGGCTCATTTCTCCTAGGCTCAGTTTTGTCATTCAGAGAATGGGATATTGTTTGTATTATGGGCCTCCCTCTCTCTATGCCCTTTGCCAGCTAACTGCTTTTGTGTCCTTCTTTCTGACTCCTAGCTTGGCCCACGACCTGTGTCATCTATTGGGACATTAGCAAATGGAATGCAAAACAGAAAATTGAAAAATGTTTACATGACCTGGCTTGCTCACTTTTTCCCTATGCAATTGCTACAAGAAGAAAATGCATAGGCTACCTTGCTGGTAAGAGACGGCTGGTATGGGGCCAGGTTGTCCCAGCCATCATAGCCAAGGTTGTTCTCTATCAGTTCACAGCTAGCCAATTCCAAATCATATGAGTGAGCCCAGGCAAGATTAGCAGAGTCCCTAAGCCAGCCTGGAAGCTGACCCCAGATTTATGAGCAGGGCCGCCTGAGATTAGCCCAGCCCAGATCAGCTGGACCCCTCAGATTGGTGAGCGAAATCAATGTTTATTGTTTTAGGTATTTGTTATGCAGCACTGTCAATAGACAACTTACACAGTTAATATTTACTTCATAGGGTTGTCTTGAAAAATAAATAAGATGAGGCTAGTAGGCCCAGAATACTGAGCTGGTATCCAACAAGTAGAGATGCTGGAATTGTTACTGCTCCGGGATACTTGAGTGAAATATTAACCTAGCTTCTGTCTCTAACACTTGTATGTACTCATCAGTTGTGTTCCTTGCCTTGGGGAAAGGATGTGGTTGAGTAGGAAGCAGAAATACCTTCTACCTCTCCTTGGCTTTTATCTCCAAAAGCCTAAAAACCTTGAGAGACTTAGAGGATTTGTAACAAAAGGTTAAGAAAAAGAGTTTGGCCAGAATTGAGAGTTGAGGGTGGGTCTTCCTCTCCCCTACCTTCCCCGCCCCCCATCCCAGATAAGCAAGGAGTTCCACCTGGCTGGGAGGAGGAGAAAAGAGGGAGGAGAAAAAATGCTCAGCTAATGGAAGCCAACAGCTCAGGAACTAAATGGCTCTAGTGCATCTTGGCAGCCAGAGCCCAGAGACGTAGAGGAAGGGGATCCTATAACAGATCAGAGTCAGAAAGTTGTGTTTGCTTTGCTGAAAATAGGAATAAGCTTGAAACCCAGAAAATGAAAGTGATATTCCCTTATATATCTTTAGTTTGTTGCCCTGAGACTCATACTCACTAGGTGATGACGATGTAATGGTTTTTGTTGATGGGGGACTTAACTACTTTGAAGGTCCAAGTACCACCTACATTGGTAAGAGAAGTGGAGGAGTTTAATCAGCTAACCTAGATGATATTTTAAATAATATCTATCCATAGATGACCTCATCTCCAATAGATCATGTCCTAGGAGGAAGAGTAGAGAGGTAGAGATTCAGGGCAGACGGCATGACCCTTGCATGATGACCCTGGTTGCCCCAGACCCTTGGGGAAGACCATTCCCCAGAAGTCACACCCTGGCAGTCTTCAGGCTATATCTGGCTAGGAAATGTATTTTCTTTGGCTTGCTCAATGTTTATACACTTAAAATATGCTATCAACCTTTAAAAATCAAGAAGTATCTTTCTAAACATACACACACACACACACACACACATGCACACACACATCCAGATTTCTGGCTTCTTTTGAAAAGAAGTAAAGGAAAACATTGCATTGCTCATGGAACATGAAACTGGGGCTGGGAGCAGCTGCCTCCCCCACCCCCAACCCCCAGAGGCAGAGCGTGTTCTTCAATCTGCCACAGTCCCTACTGCTCCCTATGGTTTTGCCAGTTAAAGGCACAGGGCCAACTGCCTGTTCTCACATCTTTTAGAGTGAACAAAAATTTCTCTGTGCCCATGATGTTTTTAAAAGTGTAAAAATAAAAGCTAGACAGAGGGGGTTATATATACTTCTTGCCCACTACCTCATTTAAATTTCCTGACTAGATTTTGGGCATTTGATGTGCGTCTCTATATTTAATTCTCAAAAATGATTCCATGATGGGATGTGCGTGATTTCAAAGGGGAGAGAACTTGAGTTAGAATCTATTGTTTTCATAAACACTCTTACACAGCACACACACACACACACACACACACACACACACACACACACATCTAGCAAGTAACAGTTAAAGGACTGCTTGGAAACAATACTACTTTTGTTTATGTCAAGTATTTTTAATTTTTCCCTAAATAGCAATATCTGTTTTCCAAGGAGTCCTACATATTTGCTTGGGAAAAAAAAGTCTATCACTGGAACTTTAGTAAGATTCTGAAAAGCCCGCAAAAATGTTATGGCAAATGGTGGGGGGGGGGGGAGCCATTTGTAAAGAAGTACTATTTGTATCGAATATCATGAGAAAATAAGTGCATCATGACAATTTTGTACATCTTCTATGATTTGATTGTCAGTAATGAAGCCCACAGGAGAGTGATAAATGTGCAGAGGAAAAGTATCTATTTCACTTATATGGCAAATTATGCAGCTCAGAGCTTGATAGCACTTGGCAAAATACAAATGTATTTGAATGGAATTCAAATTGTTGCTCTTTGCCTAAGACACAGGTAATATCACCAGGGGTCCTGTCTTTGGATTTTTATAAGAGGTAAGAGTTTAAGTAATAGTAGCAGTATTACAAAATTACCTTTAAACACTGAAAACATTTTTACTTTGTTACAGGGTGTAATTTCCACTTTTCCCCTCTAATGGCTCATATACAGAAAATGATACACTAATGCAATTTTTCAAATTTAGTTACCTTTTTTTGTGTGCTAAAATTATATGTTCTCGTCATTTGCCCTGTTTGTCAGTCGCCAGGATCCATTTATTTCCCTGTTCTTATGGTTCCATAATTTATCTTCTTGTCACAGAACTTTCATAAACTTTTTTTTTAAGATACAAAATACTTGCAATAAACTCTGACAAAAATGCTTCCAGTTCAACTTTTGAAATCTTTCAATTATGTTTTGAACGATTATCATACTTTCTAGTG
Organism: Canis lupus baileyi; assembly: GCF_048164855.1. NCBI lineage: Eukaryota > Metazoa > Chordata > Mammalia > Carnivora > Canidae > Canis > Canis lupus. Next base: position 41,095,571 of record NC_132863.1, on the reverse strand, counting down.
TTGCTGTGCTGTGAAATCTCTCTCGGAGTGACATCTTACTAGGGTAGGGGAAAAAATTACTTGAAAAGAGACTCACTTCAAGCCATTTATATTTCTTTGCCTCTTCACTTTTGAATCTATAGATTTATATTCATAATCATGCCACGTAGAGAAGAGAAAAAGGGACTGATAGAATGAGAATTGTATCCGTGGTAGATGGAAACACTCTTCAGTCAAAGTCCAATTATCTAAAAGATGTGTGGGATGGAAGGAAACTGTGTTTTTGTGAGCCTTAGGATACGAGAGGGAGACATAAAGAGGAGTCCATCATTTAAGGGGTTTATTAAAAAAAAAACCAAACCAAACCAATCCAATCCAAACTATAGTGGTCTCAAATGATTGAAAGTGCTCAATATTAAATTTGGAGCAATGTGCCTATGTCTTCATTATCATGAGGCGATACTCTGTGAACATTCATGTTAACTGGATTGTGGATTGTTACTGGATTGTTCAGCATGCCCATCTGGGATGCTGAAAGTATGACAGAAAGCTTCAAGAAGCCCTGTGCCATTCAATGGAAATACAAAGTGAGCCACATATGTAGTTTAGATTTTTCTAGAAGCCACATGAAACAAGTAAATAGTAACAAGTATCATTAATTTTGATAATATATTTTATTTAACCCAGTAGAGCCAAGATGTTGTCATTCTAACATGCAAATTTTATAACGAATTATTAGCGAGATCTTTCACATTTTCTTTCCATACCGAGTCTTTGAAATTCCAGGTATATTTTATACTTCCAGAGCATCTCATGTGGGATTAGACACATTTCAAGTGCTCAATAACTATATATGGCTCATGGCTGCTGTGATGGACAAAACTGTTCTAGACTGTCTCCCCTAGATTCAGGGGTCCTAATAAAAGCTCCTACAGAACTTGACCTCTCTTACTATGGAACTTATCAGCACTCTTGCTGTGGTTTATCTGGTCGTGTTGTCTCATTTGCTTAAGTTGGGTGATAACTGCCGACCAACAGATCTATTTTGTTCATTGTCGTAACACTGATTTCTGAAATACAGTAGGTGCTCAAGAAGATGTATTGAATAAATGAGTTAATAATTGAATGAATGGATGTTCATATTTTGTGGAAAGACAGACCTTTCTGAAGGAGAATCTAGGTGCAGGAGACTCTAGGAGTTCTCCACCATGATCCCCTTCTGGTACAGCCACCCACAGCTGCTGTGAGTGGTGGCTGCTGGTGACTCACAGCTGTCCCCCCTTGAGAATTGTCCATAGAGGCTGAACAGGTGCCACCTTACCTGAAAGGTTAAGATGCATCCCTACCATCCACGACCAATGACTGACTGACACTGGGAAACAAAAGTCCATCCTCCTTGCCTCAAAAGAGGAGAAACCCACTAGGGCTTACATTCTAGAGCCCTCTATCTGAGCTTCAGACCAAAGTTAGACTTTACCTGGGACCACATCCTTCTCAGCACTGTCTTGCTTCCCTCACTCCCTTCAGGTTTTATTGCAATCACTCAATAAATCACCTGTACCCAAATCCTTGCCTCAGGCTCTGCTCCTAGTGAGCCTGATGTAAGGCACTCTCATTTTCTTTTGTCACATTTTAACTCTTCTTCCTCCTCTCCCACCCCTTCAAAATTTAAAAGCATTTGCTTCTTACAAAATCTTTCCCAAATGTCTTTCCTTATTAATCCTCAAACTATCAATAGGCTGCTTTATAAGGACCACTTACCAGTGTAGCAGAAGCCTTCAAAAGCATTTGGCTTTTTTTTTTCCCCTGGATATTTATTTTATCCCATGAATGCACTGTAAATTCTCTGAGTGTGCTGATCAAACAGGTGTGGTCAACAGCAAAACCCATAACCACACAATTTTACAATTCTCCTGAGTGATAAAAGGGAGTGATAATTCTATCATTCTTCCACGTGGCCTCGCTGTAACGTGAGCGTGACATGACTTCACAAGAATGCATACTTCTCATAGTCTCTGGCTGCCATTTCAGCTATTCAGGAAGAGACAGACAGGTGGATTGAGGGAAATCTTGGAAAGATAGGAGATTAAACAGAGAGAACTATATTGAATTTGTTCACTGCTTGCCCAAAAAGTGAGAACAAAGAACAACTTGGACTCCAAGTGGTGCCCTGAATGTATTTGCTTTTTGTCATGATTGTGAATTTTTAAAATGGGCCTGTAAGTTTGTACTCACAATGACTGGTTAATGCCTTTAACTAAGTAACAGGACCTTTGCACTTGCTGTTCCCCCTTCTGGGAACCCTGTTTCCCCCAAGTATTTGCATGGCGGGGGCTCCCACAAATCACTTGGTTCACAGCTCAATCTAAAATCTTTTCCAACCCCTTGCATTATTCTCTAACACATAACCTTGTTTGATATGCTCAATAGCCCTTAGCATGAGCTGATCACCTGACACACTCACCTACTGCCTCTACCAACTAGCAAGTCAGCTCCCTGAGGACTGGCACTTTTGTCTTTCTTTTTCACTTCTCAATCCCCAGCACCTAGAACAAGGCCTGGCACATTGTGGTTGCTTAATCATGATCTGCTAAATGGACAAATGGCCCGTTACTTTCTTGATATGGAAGGCATGTCTCATGTCACCTCTTGTAGGCACAGATGATGTTGGCTACAAATCTCAATATGGAGCTTCCCAAGTGTTAAGTACTGTCCCCTCAAAATTCATATGAGGAAACCCTAACCCTCAATGGGATGGCTTTAGGAGGTAAGGCCTTTGGGAGGTAATTAGGTTGTAAGGGTGGAGCCCCCTGTATGGGATTAGTGCCCATACAGGAAGAGACCCAAGAGAGCTTGCTCCCTCCTCCCCACCTCTGCTTCTGTCTTCATCTCTCTCTGTCACGTGAGGAAACAAAAAGAGAACTCTCAGTAGAACCCAATTACACTGGCACCTGTCTCAGGATTCCAGACTCCAGAAATTTCTGTTAAGACCCAAACTCTGTGCCATTCTTTTCAGAGTAGTCCAGATGAATTACACACCAGGCAAGTACCTACAGCTGCATTGTCATTGGCAATCTTGGGAAAGGCAGTTAAAACAAAATGCTAAAACCTCACTGTAAGGATGTGACTGACCAGTGTCCTTGCCTATGGATCAGAGACAAGCTCTCTGGATCAGAGTCTGGTCTCAAGCCGCAGCCCAACTTCCCTGGCTTTCCAGCCTCAGCCAGAAACGTTGGCTATTCATTCTTTGCCGGGAATGGGAAGGTGAGTTGAACAACACCTCTGCCTTCTAGACTAGTAAACACACACAAGCTTGGCTTTCTTGGAAAAGATCTGGTTTTCTTCTCATGGGGCAGTTGTGCACTGATTCTTTGCCTTTTTCCTGTGAGGCTTTGGAGTAACAAAACTACATGCTAAAGGATCTATAAAAGACACAGATGCTTCCTGGAAGGTTGGTGATTCATTCAGCAAACATTTATGGTATGATTGTTCTTTGCCAGAAACTGTACTTGCACAGAAATGGTGATGGTGAGGAAACAAGAAAGAAACAAGTGGGCCGTGGCTTCCAAGCTGATGGGGTTTCCACTCTAGCAGGGCTCACTGGCTTCAGTTACATAATCACATGAAGAAAAAAGTAAGATTTCAACTATGATTAATGATCCAGAGAGGCTTATGGGCAAGGGGAGCAATTATGAGGGGCTGGGCCCATTCTGGAGGCCAGAGAATGTTCCCTGAGACACAAGATTTGAGCTAGTCTTATGTAGGAGTAGAAGTCAACCGGGAGAAATTAGGGGCTGGGCTCCAAGCGATGGAGAGAGGCATGCGGGATCTCTGGGTATTACACCTGCTGGGGACGCTAGTCACACCATGTTCAATGTGGTCAGTTGCTCCTAAAATTTTTAACGATGCCTTGTGGTCAGCTGGGCAAGCAGCATGCACATCAGCCACAGGGTGGGGGTAGTGAGGGGCTGGGGCACCGCAGAAGCTGAGAGACGATAGTGAGCCTGACGGGAGGGGAGGGAGGAAGAGTCTGGGGCATTCCAAAGAGGTGGACAGTGGGCATTTTTATTTTAAAGAGGCTTACATTGAAGAAAGGAACCTCCAGGTTATTCGAAGCAAGGTTTTACTTCGCAAGAAAGGTTTGCCAATGCAAAAACACAAGGTGAGCCCACGGCCAGAAACTAGGGCAGCCCCCATCCTTCCCTACACACTCATTTCTCTTTTATCATTTTGGAAAAATCCCTGAAAATAATAATATGGTATGACGTAGTGTTATCTCTAAATAGCGACCGTTCATTGGTGCATCCAGATGTATCTAATTCAGAGGAGAACCACTAAGGGTAGGTATCATTATCCCCATCTTATGGATGGGAAAACCGAGGCCCACAATGGCTGCGTAGCTAGCTAGTCCCGCGGTGTCCACCTCACAGAAGCTCAGGTGCCCTTGATGGTAGCAGCAGCAACTCGCTGGGATGCTCCTGGCTGGACTGACTCCCAGTCACCCCCACTGACATTCATTCCTCTTTCCTGTGATCTTAAAATTCTTTATCTTTATCCCAAAGGTCCTGCATGATCAGGCTCCTGTCTCCCACCTGACTCATCTCCTGAGTGTCCTCTCCCTCAAGCGCCTCCCCAGCACCCCCCAGCAGCCTTTGCTCTTGCAACTGTCTTGCCTGGAACATGTTGCCCACCCCCACCCCCCCCCACATCTCACCTGCCTCATTCCCTCACTTTATTCTGCTCTGATGACCTAAAGAAAATACTTGTACGCCCACCCTCTGCACCCCCTCCCCTTTGTTCTCTATTTCTTTTCCGTGCATTACTTTTCCTGCCACGGCACCAAGCAGCACCTGAAATTTGGGCATAAGTTTAGAAGGTTAAGATCCATAAAGCCAAAAATCTTGCTTGTATCCCCACATGTAGCCCCATGGTTGACAAGGAGCAGAGCTTGCAACTGTACTTGTGGAACGAATCAATCAGTGAATGAATGAGGAAGCCTACCATGGCAAGGGGGACACGGAAATGCCTAAGATTTGGCCCATGCAAGGATGCTTCATCCCCAACCAAACCACTGAGAGTTGATGTTTCCCGCATGCAAGGAAGACATCTTAATGTATGAAATCCAACCCAGGCCTCTTCCTGCCTCTCAGATCCACACTCAGAAATTGCTGGGCACAATTTGAAAACATCGGTAACTGTTACTTCGTGAACATGAGCATTGTTCATGCTTCTGAATTCGCTGCAGGCAAATAAATACATACCCCAGGCACAAAATAATTTAAGCAGAAGGCCCAAATAATCACATCTCTCCCCTGCTACCACCATGCCGGGGGTTGGGGGTGGACCTCAGTGAGAGTGGGCCCGTGTCAGGCCCAGAGACCGCCTCTGCCTGGGGACAGGCAGCCATGTGGGGAAGATGCCACATGGAACAGTGAAAAGAATTTAGAATCAACATGCCAAGGACTATTCACTGAGACACCCATTTTGCACCCACATTTTCCAACATGCTGACGTAGGCATCTGACAAATAAGATTTGGTCAGGTGGCAGCGGGAACAGCAGCAGGAGGTGGTACTTATTGAGTGCCTGCTGTCTACTCGAGAGCTTGCCTTGATTGTCCCACTTTGTCTTCATGGCACACCCATGAGGGTGGTACTCGGACTATTTCCACTTTGCAGATGAAGGCCTGGAGTTCAGAGGTTACATGACACATCCCAGCTAATAATGCTCAAGGCCAGGTGCACGCACAGGTGTGTCTGGCTCACAGCTCGGCTTCTGAGCACTCGTCTGAGAGTGTCCCATCGTGGGATGCTTTGGGTGTCCACAGACCACAGACGGGGACATATGAATAATCCCAGACATGCATCTATGAGAGATTAGGAAAGTAACATCCCGGGTCAAATGAGGCCAAGTAATGTTGATGAACCTCCTGTTGTCTACTGGACATTGTGTCAGGTGTCGAAGAGCTGATGTTGATTGAGAACCAGATAATCTGCACTCTCCTGGACCAAGTCCTGGAATGTGGACACACTGCGGAGGCAGCCTTACACACACCAGCACTAATCAATGTGCGATAAGAGGAGCCTCAGGATACTGAAAGCCTTTAAGAGAGGGGATTAATCTCCTCTTAAGGGCTGACTGCCAGATTTTGTCGTTATTCCAAAACACACTCGAAGTCGACCTGGAGCACATTTTTCTGGGTATTAGGGCACTTTCTGGGTACAGAGGAATGTTTTCTTTGCCTCTTAGGTATTCCAAACCTTCCTTCAGGACTTCTGAATAGTTATATTTACCAAAAGACTTCTGTTATCTGAGTGCAGCAAATATATGCACAGCCCAGTCGGATACATGCCAGCGAACAGAATAGACAGGCAACAATCAGGTAAATTTGAGAGACATGAGTGGCTTATAAATAAACATTCGATACACCAAACAGAGATAAACTAACAATAAGTAAGTGGATTTAATATGGTTAGATACGCAAAGCTATTTCAGGGAGATAAATAGCAATGGGATAAAGGATAGCCAAGTATACAGGGGAACAAATAAATTCTGGAAAGAAAGGAGAGGAAGAAAAGGAAGAAAATTCTCCTCCAGGAATCACTGATAATGTCAACAGGATTCACTCTTACCACGGTCTCGGTATAGGTTGAGTCCTCTAATCTGTTGTAAGCTATATTCTCTACAGATAGATATAATACCAGAGAGAACATTAAGACCACCTATTTCTATTTCCCTGACACCTGACTTCTGCAGGCTGCCTCACTGGCAAAGAGGGAGGCTGAGGGCCTATCGAATATGCAATCTCCCTGCGAGCAACGCTGGCGTTCTTAGACTTTGCATAAATGGCAAACTTTGCAAACTTTGCAAAGTTGACTGGTGCATTCCACCCCTTTGCCTTACGCCCATTCCCAGGCCCAGATAGGGGGGTTACCAAGAGCCCGATATCTTGGAAGAAGACTTAAGAGTAGGTTATTGTCAAGCACGTTGAGGTAGGTGGGGATTTAAATTATCCCCAAAATGAATTTCCTGTTAGGATGACTCCTCATCTGAAAGTGGTTTCAAGGGCAGCTGGAAAGAAGAACAGGCAAAGAAGAAAAGGCAAATGATGGGGTAGAATGGAGGAATGTCCTTCTAGCCACAGGAAGGCATTATGATGGGTGTAGGCGCAGTGCAACTGCACGGGGCCCTACTCTCCAAAGGGACTCCGTGGTCACTGTCTTGAAGACATTTTCAATTTGAATTCGTGTTTTGTAAGGGAAGTCTAACGGGGCATGTGCTGGGGGCCTGGGGCCTTAGCTCCTAAGACGTTCTATCCCCTCCCACCTCCCTGCTGCTCACTGCCTGCCCTCTGCGGACCAGATCTCACCTGGCCTTGGTCCTGTTGCTGCTGCCACTCTCAGCCTGGGGTGGTGGCTGGGTGACATCTGTAGGGTGAGGGTAGGCCCATTTTCTGCCACTGCTCTCAGCTCCCTATGGTGCCTGGGTATGGGTCAGGGGAGGGTCAGGATCAGACTCATACCCTGTAGCAGCCGGGATGGGGCCAGGTGGTGCCATCCTTCTCTGAGTTGGCAGTGCCAAGCTGTAATCGGCCTCTTGCCTGCCCCTGATCCAGGTAACAAGTCCATCAAGTGCAGAGGTTACAATCTTTTGGGGGCCATCTGTCCACCATGAGTTGAGGTGGTGGGCCTGAGGGTAGAGGTGAGGGACGTCTCTGCCTCCCCCCTGGGGACCTGCATTTTCATCTCGCCCTGGGCCTCGCACATTGGGTTGTAAGCCTTGATTCAAGGAAATGAAAGGTAAATATTCAGAGCTGTGAATTTCATCTACTCTTCCTTAAAATCATCTCCAGGGGAACTCACAGGGGCTGTGCACACATGCTCCAGTCTGCGAGAGTCATACTTCGCTGCCCCTTAAAGTTAGATGTGACCACCCAGCTTGCTTTCATGTTCCAGGAGAAGCTTTAATTGCTGATGCACATTTTCTCTCTGTCTGTCATGGCAATTGCCATGTTTCAAAGGGTGGCTGCTTTATCAGGTTGGTGCCAGAATGAGAAGGACAGGGATCAGAGCCCCTGGCATGAGTATGAGATAAGCCTTTGTTGTTTTAAGCCATAGAGATTTGGGAGTTAGTGCTGTAGCCAAACCTAGGCCCTACTGATTGATATAATCTCCATGTTGAATGGTTCTTCCCAGCACACTTTCTGGAAAATAATAGATGCTTAGTGTCTATTTATTGAACAACTGAATGACATTCTCCTAGCCAAGTCCAGTAAGCTCATGTAGATATATTACGTAGATATACCCTCCCTTGCTCAGTGGATCCTGCTAGAAAAGTCCCTTTTATAACAAACTATCACCTTGATTTCTTTACTTCTTTGCTCTATCTCCTACTTATCTCTTGACTCTTCACCTCCTGCGTGGCCCTCTTTTTCCTTCCTCTTTCCTCTGTTCTAATTTCTCTTTCTTCTCTCTCTGAGAGAGAGCTTTTGGAAAACCACACATATGTGGGCAGCTTCTAAAACCGTGGCTCCAATCCACCTTCCACTCTCCACACCGTGTCTTCCCTCCAGCTGCACTGAATCTATTTAGCTGTCGGCTGGCATCTGACTCAGTACGCCAAAAATGGGACTCAGCATCATCTTCAGCACCGTCCACATCTCCCCAAGTCTCTGCCTCCACCTATGTATCAGTGGCACCACCAACCCTCAAGCTCATTCTGTAGCTTTATTTTAGGTTTTGCATCTGCTTTTAAAAAATTTATTTTAATTTTATCTGTCCCCAAACTTCCCTCTGCAGTGTCTTTTGGATTCACTACAGCCTCGATTTCATACCACCATGGTTCCAGTATGCTCTAGCTCACGTCCCAACTGTTCCAACAGTTATTGACCTGCCTTCCTTGCTTACAACATCAGTTTTTATATTTTTTTTATTGCATAACTAGATCCTTCTTATAGAAGGATGATTCTCGACTAGCATGCCACCAAGTATTGATTAATGCATAACGTGTGTGTGTGTGTGCGTGTGTGTGTGTGTGTTTTTTCTCTTAGAATTCTGGATTCAAACACTCTCTCAGAAGGATCATTAAGTTCTGCAGGTCATGCTAAAAGGTCCCGAGAAGGGTAGAAATTGCCATGAGTGAGGATAGCAGGCTCTGCAAGTCAGAGATTTACTGGAATATGTGTGGAAATTTGGCTGTGCATGTGCGGGCCAGGCCAGTGTGAGAAATATAAATTTGGCTGTCCTTGTTTCCTGGGGTCACAACCTATCTAGGGATAGTACAACAGGAGTGGTGGCCTGAACTGCCTGGAGGGCCTGGAAGTTAGCAGAGTAAAGTGAAGGTGGTTGTGAGTCATGGTATGAACTTGGGGGCGCCCTGATGAAGGCTCTAGCTGGCTGTAGTCACATGGAAACACAGGTCTGGCAGGGTGAGATACTCCAATTTTCCAAAAGAAGTCACAAATAGGAATGTTAGGTGAAAAAAGCTGAAATGTGAAAACTTTTTTTTTTTAATATAGTGAGGCTACAACAATGTTTCTGTGGGCCACATCCTACTGTTTTAGACTGTTATTGGGGATCGCTGGGTTCAGTGGGATGAGATAAAATGGGAACCTAGGATAGACAAAGACCTAGGGAGCCATGATATGCATGGCGTCATCTGAGGAAGAGCAGACGGGAAGCACAGTCACAGAGGAGGGCATGAAGCGTGACACCGAGCCTCACATTGTAGATTGGGAGCAAATTTCTACAGCACCAAGCATCTGCTTCTATCATCAGCAACAACAGCCACAGCAACAACCAAAGAGCAAGTCTTTTAAGAGGACAGATACCGAGAAAATGTCATTAGAAATCTGAAAATAAAGGAGAGGAAGAAGCAAAAGGTTAGGTGAAATATTGCAGGACATCTGGGTGGACTGCGTGCAAAGGGTAAGGGGGTGTCACTGGACAGGTGATGCAGTTACAGCATCATCAGCGGCCAGCTGGGGTTGGTCAAAGGCCAGCCGAAAGTCACGGCGAATGTGTAGGAGGTGAGTACTTTGGGGGGCGGGGGAGTGAAGGTTCCTTCAGCCAGATGGTAATGAAGGACAGAAGAGGTGAGGGTGCTCGGGAAGGAAGTGTGTGTGCACAGAAAACAGTACAGAAAGACAGACAGACAATGTGTCATTGAGACAGACACATTCCCCATGAAATTCTGAGTTGATAGGAGATGACTTCCCTCGGGCCAACAATCTCCTACGAGCTTTAACTCTAGCTCATTCCATCCCCTGGAAATCCTAAGAGGTAGTATTATGTTTGCACCCATCTTAAAAGAAGGTGTAGATGTATATTTAAAGACTTTTTTAAAGATTTTATTTATTTATTTATGAGATACACACAGAGACAGAGAGAGAGAGAGAGAGGCAGAGACACAGGCAGAGGGAGAAGCAGGCTCCATGCAGGGACTCGATCCCAGGACTCCAGGATCACACCCTGGCCTGAAGGCGGCGCTAAACCGCTGAGCCACATGGGCTGCCCATATTTAAAGATTTTAATGACTTCTCTATTTATCTATGAAGAAGAGAGATTTAAGAATGTTTGAACGGAGAGGGGAGAGGTCTGGAAAAGAGAGAGTAAGAATTCAGAGGTCCATTGGAAGCAACTCCAGTCAGAAGGAGGTAATGCAAAATTCCAAAGAAATGCCATGAGTCCATTGGGGGAAGGGTGTCAAAAGGGAGAGTTGTATTTTGTTCAGAAAGTAAGGAAAGAAGGAGAAAGAAATCAATGGTATGAACTTATTGGCAAGCAGGGAAGTTGAAGGAAGAGACTTAACAGCCTCTTTGCTTTTGTTTCTTGAATAAATCACATTGGATGTGGGGCTCCGTTACTCTCGAGGATGTGACACAGATTTTTGGTTGTGGGAGAACTTAAATTAATCATAAGACAGGTCTTGGATATCGAGGAGGGATTAATCATCTAGAAATAAACCAAGGATGGATTATTTCATATCTTTGGGTTATACTCAAATATGCATCCAACTCCACCAGACTATTGGAGCCATATGGAATCCTTTCTGGTGCACCTGGTAACAAAGCCTTCCCAAAAGGGATGCTCTGAAGTCATCGCTCCAGTCTTGATGCTCTGAGATCATTCTCAGAACTTGTCACTGTCTGTACTGCCCTTTGCTTTGCTGAGAACACTTGCCCTCTTCCAGCCTGCAACCACCTAGTCCTCCCCCTCAGGGTGCTTTTAAGAGATGTGGAATGTAGACTAAGAATACAAGCCTTTCATTTAAACAAGAAAATCCCTCCCTGTGTATCATTTACATTATCCAGAACATGGCAGGAAGCATTCAGGAAAACAACTCTCTTTCTCTCCTCATAAACATGGCAGCAGTTTCAAGTCCAGGCACTCGAAGACTGTGAAATACCAGAAAACCTCCATGCTTTTTGCTGCTTTTTTCCCTAATGTTCTGGCTCTCCGAATGAGCGAGCATAAATGTGAGTTAAGATGCTTTGAAAAATTCAGATTTTCGGGGTGACTGGGTGATTCAGTTGGTTAAGTGTCTGATCCTTGATTTCTGCTCAGGTCATGGGGGGCCATTAGATTGAGCCCCTTGCTGAGCTCCATGCTGGGCCTGAAGTCTGCTTGAGATTCTCTCTCACTTTCTCCTTTTGCCCCACCCCACATATGCTTTCCACTCTCTCTCTTGCTCTTGCTCTCAAAAAAAAAAAAAAAAAATTAAGACTTTTCAGGTCTCACTGTCAGAATTTCTGATTAAGTCTGAGCCCAGGTCTAGAAATCAACATTTTAATCAAACTCCCATTGGACCTTAAACTATCTTTCTAAAAACAGTCTTCCAGAGGCCTGAAGGATAAGAAATTTTATCCTAAATTGTCCTGGCCAGAGATGAAGGGCCTGGCTTGGAGAAACTGGCATTTACAGAAGTTACACTTTCCTTAACTGAAGGACACTAGGGACTCAGGGGGTCAGGAGGGGAGAAGAGTTTCTGAAAGAGAATCATCTCTTCTGAAGTTAGAAGAATTCAAATCAACAAATACGAGGCGGGGCTCCCTACACACCAGAGATGAAGAGAATGTGGTCCTCCATTTGGGATTTGTTGGGAGGATATGTGTGGCCCACACATGGGAGTGTTCGCATGCACACACGCATGCACGTATACACACATACACGCACACTCATGCACGTACATGCACACACAAATGAGAATGACAACTATTTGCCTTGGCTTTTCAGGCTGCTTGCATTTCAGAACTTTGACCCATCCTTCCAGATCTGTCACATGACAGATCTCAGTTTGGGTTCAGAACATGTAGTCAAGGGAAGTAGGCTACAAGGGAAACTGAGGCAGAGGTACAGACCAAGTCTGCAGAGAAGGAAGAGACCTTCAGACTATCAGATATTTGTATCAGCTGACATGGGTGATGCTCTAATAAATGCACGTAATAAATATTACATGCAGGTGTTCTTCTCGTGAATCTTCATGGTAACTCTATAGATATATCCATATGCCTCTGGATATAACCCACTGCTCTACCCATTTAATAGATAAGGAAGCTGAGGCACAAAGAGGTCAAAGTAACTTGCCCACAGGCAGGTGGAGGAGAAGGAATTGAACCCAATGGAGCTCCCATGTTTATGTTCACCAGGACGATATACTGAAGACATCTGGAGATGAGCTCCCTGAGATCAGGTCTTAAGGGTCTGAGAGTGGTCTGGGCAGATGGAAACCACTCTGGGGTGGGGCTCCCATTGCAGGTACTGGGGACACCGTGGTGAGCAGGGCCAAAAAGACAGAAACACTGGGCGAGCACAGGGAGGCAGCTGCTCCTGTGACCTGTTGCAAATTCCGAGGGGAGCAGATGGAATTAGTGTCAGTAGATGGTAAGTAGGTGGCCAGAGGAGATTCAATTAAACCTTTGGCCTTCTGGGAGATTGGACTTTTCCTATAGGTACTATGGTATCTTTAAGGCCATGGTTCTCAACAAGGGGAGATTTTGCTACTCGGGGGACATTTCGCAATATCTGGAGACATTTTTAGGTTGTCAGAATATGGGGAGGTGGTTGCTACTGGCATCTAGTGGGTAGAGGCCAGGGACACTGCTGGTAAACATACCCCAGTGCACAGAATGGCCATCCCAGCAGAAAATGATCCAGCCCCCAATGTCAGTAGTGTCAAGGTGGAGAAGCTTCAGAGCTAGTTAATGAAGTACAGCCTGAAGCTCTTCTACTCATTCTTCCTAGACTGACTTTACTTTGAATATTGCATCTTACAAGGCAGAAATCTTTAACCAAATGTGACCTTGTCCTTTGGCATTAGGATATTATTATTCTGCTGGTGCCAATAATTAACCTTTGTTTCACAGAAACCCTTCCCTGGAGAAGAGCCAGGGCTTCCTTCTCCTCAAAGAAATCTCTGCTGGGAAGGGTGGGATTCTTCTTCTCCCTCAACTGGCCGGGAAACGCTAACAGGACCAGGCAACTGTAATTGCTCCGATGCTTTGCATATTTATGTTTGAGACCTTCGTCTGAACTGTTACTTTAAAAAAGAAGGATCAGTTCATCTTTAAAAAGGAGGTGATTGATCGCTGCCAGTCGGGCATTCCTTCATTCTTGGCTTCCTCTTAGCCTCCGTAATAAGTTCTTCACGAACACCAGTCTGCTATTAAAGAATGGTATTCATCATAAGCCAAGCAGAAAGGAGACAGAATGTGATGGGCACAGTACCATATTTCAATCCACAGTGTCCTTTTTGTTCAACTCAATCTGCTGTGTCGTTAATATTTGAGAAAAAACACACAAAGACTTTGGTAAATACTAATCAGAAGCGTACAGCCCCTTTCCCGACTCAATTATGCATTAGTGGGCACTCCAGGTGATAATGTTGACTAAACCTTCTATTTGCTTATAAAATGCAAGTGAAAAGTACTTTGTGTGGATCGAAGGTAGTGCTCTTAGCAGCCCAAGTAGTCCGTAACATCGGGCGAATTCTCATCCTCGTCCCTGTTTTATTCAGTGTTCTTCTGGGTCTTCTGGTGTCTGAGTGTGAGTCCAGCCCCCTAACTTGACTGCTTTCCTGATGGGTTCTAACTTTTGCACGTGCGTTCAGATGACTTGAGACATGCAGAGTTAACAGCAAATGTGCCCAGTGGTCAACAGACTCAACGGGCCGCAGATCATGGCACCCCTGTAGGGTGCAATCTCTTTGAACTCAGAAGTCCATTTCCTTCCACTTCAGATCTCATCAGACCATGCAAATTGCCATCAACCTTTCCACACTGGCTGAAGCAGGTCTAAGTCATGATCTCCCTTATTATCAGCGAAGTCATTAAAAGTCCATCAGATCAATTGGGCTCTGACATAACATTAAAAATGTTCTTGGGTGAAATCTATTTCTCCATTCCTATAACTGGTGTAAGTTCAAAGAGGTTCATAATGAAATCTTGTCCCATCTGTGTCAGCTCCTCAAGTTAACAATGAATATTAAAATCTAGGTGGCAAGAGCTGGATTCATCATAGACCATCAAAATCTGAACCCAAAAGGCCATGTTACGGAGAGCTGCTAGCTTCATATAAACAGCAAATATTCAATCTTCCTGTGAAGAGGTAAGGGGCAAGTCTTCATCACATGCTTCCTGGGGGCCAGGTCAATCTATCTATGAGCCTGAAATTATGGGCAACAGAATGAAGAAGCGAGATGATTTTTAACTAAGTTAATAGGTGTGCTGGTGATTTCAGTTATTCCATGCTCCCATCCCCGCTTCAAAATCACGCTGAATCTCCGCTTTTCCTAGAAACTGGGCAACATCTTTTCCCCACGACAGGTTCTTCTTGGCTTCTGAACAATACTATGTCTTTCCATAATCAAAGCAGTCAATGCACAGATATGTAGCACGCATTTGGCATATTTTAATTTTGTGGAAGAGTCAGCCATGAACTCCTCTTTAAACACACCATCAGAAGTTTTTTTTTCTGAGAACCTCCTGGTGGTTGTGCTGTCTGCTGAGCATTTGAGAAAGAAAGATGTAGAACTCAAAGACACCCTGTTTTGCTCAGATGCAGGCAAATCAAATCAATGAAAGAACTATGGTTTTTAAAAATATACTCAGGAGGTATAAATCTTGCATAAGAGCTTGTTGTTGTTACTTTTCCATTCTTACATGTGGCAAGTTGGACTTTCTATACCAGCGCTTCTGAATTTCTTTCCTACTTGACCCACCGTAAAAAAACACATTTGATATGATGAGCCAGGGCAGGTGTTTATATGTATAAAGAAACAAGTATTTAAAAACTATTACTTCCCTTGGTACATGCAAGGAACTCAGGCATATACCATTCTAATCTATTTTTTTAAATGCTAGTCATAAACCACAAAATTGATTGCACCAATGGGTCTGCACAATTTGACAAACAGTGCTCTATCCTAAAATACATGAGCTACCCAACTCAAAACCCGAGAGGAACTCTCTGTTTCAGCATACTACTTCTTTTTTTAACAGATTGATTAGGGGTGTCACTTATGAAGTATTTGTATCACACCAGGAATTAGAATCACTAGTAGACCCCAAAACATGTTTCAGTACAGAAGTGCTGGACATTCTCCAAGTTGGGTTGATTCTACTATCTATAAATTGTACGCTTTATTGTGCATGTTTTTTGTTTTTTTTGTTTTGTTTTGTTTTTTTGTTTGTTTTTAAGCCCCACTGGGCTTAACTCAGGGCTTAAACCCACAAACCTGAGATCAAGATCTGAGCTAGGATCAAGAGTTGGATATTCAACCAACTGAGCCACCCAGGCACATCCTGCGAGGTTTTGTTATAGGGATTTTTTTTTTCTTTCCTTCTTTTCTTTTTTTTCTAATGGAAGCTGATTCCAAATGACAAAAAGTGAAAGAGTTAATTGTCTGAATATTCCCAAATAAATAGATGCTTTGGCATCACGTAGTAGACGCTGTGACATTCCTGCCCCTGCCTTGGGCTGCCTCTCCTGCAGATGTTTTGGTATGTGCAGAGTCTCAGGTACGGTGTGTCTGACAATGTTTCTTAAGCTAAAGCTGCACACATATTGCCCATTATTTACCAAATACAGGGAATCAGTTATCATCAAAATGCAATTTTATTTTCTATTTTTTTTCTGAAGATTTTACTTATGTGTTAGAGAGAGAGAGAGAGAGAGAGAGAGCACGAGCAGGGGTAAGGGCAGGGGGGCAGGCAGACTGTCCGCTGAGCAGGAAGCTTGATGCAAGGCTTGATCCCAGGACCCTGAGATCACAAACTGAGCTGAAGGCAGACACTTAACTGACTGAGCCCAAAATGCAATTTTAAAGGGAAATTTCTCATTGCCTAGAAAGTTAGGTTCTGGAAACTTGTCCTAACGCCATTAGGTATTCAGTAGAATTTAGGATAAAGTAGGTTCATCTTGGAAACCAGCCAAAATCTTTAGTTATTTATTACCACGAACACAGGCCTTCATGGGGATATTCCAACAATGAGGGCAACTTTCTAATAAGGTTCCCAAAGAGGTTATTTTTAAAGCTGAAAAGAAAATGTAATCATTTCAAAATAGCAATCACATATCTGGTTCATACATTTGACTTTAACATCTTTTTTTCATATAAAATGAGATGCTTGAACCTCACCGTGGATGTGACCTCTACAGGAAACTCAGTGGGAAAACTATTTGAAACTCCACGTTGCCAAAACAAATTGATGATGAATTTTTCAGCTCAATTCTTGTACTGAATTAGAAAGTGTATCAGCAAAAGAAACTCAAGAGGTGATTACAATATGACTCCACAGAAGAGTATAAAAAAAAGAGGAAGAAAGTCCATTGCATCTTGTCATTGAACCTCTGAGGGGGTGAAGCTATGGTTTCTACAAATTCTCAGGAATTTTAAGATCAAGAATTGATAGAGGGTTAGATTAAATGAGAGAGATGCCTTAATTGTATTCTTTGAACATCAAGAATACAGATATTTTAAAATGCAGGACATCTTCCTGGTTTCTACCAAGAAGAGTGATGGGATATTAAAAGTCCTTAAGATTATTGGCTCTCCCCAAGATTTGCAAGGCAATAAGGAATAAATTGATGTAAGTGATAAGAAAAATCATCCCCCCTCCTTTTTCATTATTAATGACCAAATATTATTAAATCAATAATTTTGGTGATGATCTGAACAGGTTATTAAATATCATGAATTATTAACCTTAAAAGTTGATCAGAGCTATGAAAATAATTCAAGTTAATGGGAACCTTTGGATTTCTAATGAAATATCCAGTCATTGACAAAACATCTCTGTTAGGATTTTTGGAACATGAAAAAGCAGAGACCACAGATGTCCTTAAGGAAGAGAACAACATTCCTTGCTGGATTACAGGAAATTAAAAAACCAGTTATCCATGATCAAAATAATGGGCGATTAAGAGTCCAAGCAAAAGGTGCCAACAGCTATAGGGAATTCTCTTCTTCCCAGTCTTACCCCTGTCCCCCTACTGTACCCCCCCACCCCACTTCAATTAATATTGTACCAATTGTTTCAGAAACCTCACAAAATTGGGAAACCAGCCATGGATTTGTCAATGCTGGGTGTGCCTCCAGCACTGGGGAGTTGGGCATAAAGCAATTAGTCGGTGGCTTCTGGCCAGCAGCACTATCTGTTCCAATTACTTTGCCTTAAGCAAGGTGTATGTGGAAGAGTATTTTGTCCAGAGGTTATACAATAAAAGGCAGTGGAATGTGATTTAATTTAGAAGGGCCGCAGAAACAGGAGAGAAGGGTTGGGGGTGGGGTCCGGAGCAGGCAAAGAAGGTTTGATGGCTTTGACCCTTTGTGAAATCTTAGTTACCATCCCTGGGAACATTGACACAAACAAGCCACGGATCCCAGCTGTCATTGAAACTGAAGGCAAACAGATGCCCCATTGCTCTCTCTTTGCATACCTTCTCCACTGCAGGCTTCCTGCTAAAACAGGAGCGTGCCAAAAAGCATTATCCTGTGGTCGAATTTCCCAATATTAAAGTGACTCCATTACTAAAGCGTTTAATGACATGTACTTTTTTTTTTTTTTTAACCATTTAATGTCAGGTGAGCCCTGAATGCTAACGGGGAAAGAAAGCCACAGCCAGTGAGGGATTTAGACTTTTTTTTTTTTTTTTTTTTTTTTTTTGTGCAAAACCAGACAGGTGGGTCAGGACCTGGGCAATAACCTGGAAAACAGGGATGCAAAGGAGCTTCCTTCTTTAGGAGTGAGAAGAAGAGGAGGTTTGAGGCAGTCTGCAAAGGGATGGTGAAGAGGCCTGGCCCTGGGAATGGGGTGCAAATCAGGATGCTATTTTTTTTTTTTTTTTTTTTACCATCTGTGGGGCAGGCAATTTGCCTGGCTACACTGAGTTTCCAGGGTTAATAACGTATACTTTCAATGGCAGGTGTGGGCTGGATTTTGAACCGCTGAATTTCCAAAAGCCAGCACTCAGCAGCTCCTAAGCCCTGAGCCAGGCACCGAGTGTTCATTCACTCGGCGCAGACTGAGGGAGCTCCTTTACTGTTCTTGCACATGGATCTGTCAATCATGACCTGTACAGACCAGTCGCGGGAAAGGACAATAAATAAGCAAAAATAAAATAAAATAGAAGTACTCATGACTCATGATACTTTCAGATCCAAAGAACCACTAAGAAGAAAATAAAACAGGAAGTGTGATAGCAAGCGACCAGAAGAGGGACGGTTTTCATGTCAGATGGGAGAGACAAGTCTAAGCTGGAGGTCAAGTCCAAGCGGGAACTTGGGGAGCAAGAACAGGGAAGCGGGTTCGAGACTCTCCTAAGAGGAGAGGGCTGCAAAACTGAAGGCTCTCCATACATGTTGAAGATGCTAATGGCAATGATTATGATTTTTATTATTAAGTCAGGAGTTGGGACATCCACGACCAGCCCCCATGAAAACTTGTGTCTTGGGGGCACCGGCTGCACCAGGCACACCTTGACCCCACGCTAAGCCCTGGGTGCCATCTCTGAGCACCCCCTTCCCCCAGCTGGGGCTCGGTCACAAGGCTTTGTTTCATTACTTCTCAGGCTCGTTGGGAAGGGGGTTGCCATCTATTTACCCCCAAGACTAGAATCATTTGTAGGACCATGAGATGGCATTGGAGGTGGTCCAAGCACAGGCAAAGACTCATTGGCAGTTAAATCATGCTAAGACATAACAGTAAGTAAATATGCCCAGAGAGGGAATTTTAGCCATCCAAGGACACAAAAAAACCACAACCCTGGCCTCAACACTGCATTCCTCATATATCTAAACCCATGTTCTTTATGCTATAGGATAAACGAAATAAATCAAGAGACTCTTGGGATAGATCAGGAATAAGCCGGCAATAAATCCTGTTAAACTTACTTGTCAGTGCCTTGCCTGGAAACCTCAATTCTTTTTGGAAATTAAAAAATATTATTGAATGATGTGGCAATGTGGCAGGAACGGAGAAGGAAATTCTCCCCGGAATTTCTACCTAATTTTTGAGGAGGTTAAATAATCGGAGACAATTCAGTTTTGTGGAGATTCGTCACGTGGTGGGATTCAAAGGAGGTTAAAAAAAAGAAATTTCTTTTCCACATGCTACACGTTTACACTTTTACTCACTTACAAACAGGTATGCAGCCTCTCGCTTGCCTCAGTCTTCTTCAGTAGTTACTAATTGCTAGCACAGTGCACAAAGCAAGCACTAAATAAATATTAGTCGAAGGAACCAAGACGGCGTAAAAATCTCATAAATTTGTTACATATGGTAACTATATATATTCTTAGTGTTTCCTATGTGCTAAACGTTTTATACAGATTTTCTTATTTACTATCTAAGACGTACGTTTTCCTGTATTTTGCAGATGAATGAACCAAGCCTGAGCAATGGTTAACAGTCAGCCAATATTTATTAAGCACTGACTGTGTGCCAGGCATACACAGCAAGTAAGTAGCCGTTTAGATTTGTCTGGTTTTAAGTTCAACCCTCTTAACCACAATGCTCCACTGGTTCTGAATGGAGGTTGCTGGAAGCCGAGCTTACCAGTATCTAAATCTGACTCCGCTAAAGGACGCCTGGGTGGCTCAGTCGGCTAAGCATCTGCTTTCGGCTCAGGTCATGATCCTGGGATCTTGGGATCATAGGATCCTGGGATCCTGGGATGGAGCCCCACACCGGGCTCCCCGATTGCTCACCCTGCTTCTCCTTCTCCCTCGGCCCCTCCCCTCACTTCTGCTCTCTCTCTTTCAATAAATAAATAAATAAATAAATAAATAAATAAATAAATAAAATCTTAAAAAAAAACCCAAACCTGACTTAGCTTCCCACTGACTCCAAGAAACATGAGCATCAGGCATACATGGGAAAATGAAGGATTCTTATTGTATATATTCATATCATCAGCAATATCATATTACTGCACAGCTATGCATGTGCATCTAAAGAGCTACACTATTCATGGTCTGGCCTATGTTTTTCATTAAAACCTAACAAGCATTTTCATTACAACACGCAGGCCGAGCTTTAGAGCAACGATTTTCCATCTGGTAGCCAGACATGAGGACACATTTTCAGCAACTAACTGGACACACTGCATGGATCCCTTGGGCCAGATTGAAACTGGAAATAGAACAAGTGTGATCTGGGAGTCTTGAGGCAGCATTTCTAGGTTGAGATAGAAGCCAATGGAGATGGGGGCGCTCTCCTGCTCTCTCTGCCTGCTTGGGAAATCAGAGTTGCTATTAACAGTCGGGTGCGTATCATATCGGGCCTTGGTTCAGGAACCTCAAACTTTTTCCTTGACAGGTTGGGCAGTAGTACCCCATTCTCTTCTTTGGGAAAGTAATGGGACCAGCCTTGGGAATAAAATACAGCAAGAGAATTATTACCATCCCCAGATGGTCATCTGTGTGGGTTTAAATCAATGGTTCTCGACCAGGAGTGATTTTGCCTCCCAAGGGATATTTGGCGATGTCTGGAAACACTTTTGATGGACTAAGGTGGAGGGTTAGCATCTAGTGTGTAGAAGCTGGGAATACTACCCTACAGCGCACAGGCCAGCCTTCCACAGCCGAGAATCACATGGCCCTAAATATCAGGGTCACGGTGTGGAAAACCTGGCTCGGATAACGATGCTCCTGATCACAATGACACCAACAGTTAGGGCTCTTATTTGTTGAGTGATCATCTCAGGCCTGCCTCTCTGCCAATTAGTTGTCATATGCCATCATTTAAATCTTACGTGAACTCCCAAATTACCTTTATTTTATAGAGTGGAAAAAATTCAGACTGAGCTGCCAAAATAACTCACCAGGGGTCACAGACCAAGGACATAGCAAAACAGGGATTGAAATCCATCACTCCCCGATCCCAGGACTCTTAAGCACTAGACAGCTTGGTTTTGCTCCTACAGATAGGTGTGGCTGGTCCACTCTGAAGACTTTCTCCAGGCTCACAAGGAAATGAAGGCTTCAGATCTTTGCTGAAAGTTTGTTAACCACAGCCCTGGAAACAGCCCTTTCTCCTCTTGGTATCTTTTTCTGGTGGATGATGAGGTAAGAACCTTCGGCTCACCACTCTCAAGTTGTACACAGTGGAGTACACAGTGGTTCTTAACTGTGGGTGATTTGGGTTCTCAGGGGACATTTTTGGCTGTCACAACTTGGGGTGGGGAGAAGGGAGATGCTACAGGTGTCTAGTGAGTGGAGGCCAAGGACGTTACTGAAGATTTTACAATGCACAGGATGACCCCCACAACAAAGAATTATCTGGCCCCAAATATCTAGGTGCCGAGGTTGAGAAACCTTGTGGTAGAAGCAAGGTTCAAACTCAGGCGTCGGAGAGCAAGCCAGTTTTTACATGGAGGGAATTGGTTGTTGCTTGGCCTGTTCTCCATCCACTCAAGTTCTGGTCACAGCTTCCGCTCTTGTTTCGGGCTTCCCACTCAGAGCCCATGCAATTTCAGGGGGGAGCCGGCTAACTGTCCCACAGCTCCAGGGATGGCATGTTCTAGACTTGCCTTATCAGAGCATCTCATTTCTCTGGCCAGTTTCTCTGGTTGGTTGAGCCCAATACCAGCACAGTCAGATTATCATGAGACAGTCACTGGGACTTCTGAGAGAGGCCAGCATCTTGAGTCTGGACTTGCTCCCGAGAGGACATAAAGCTGGGTCTGCTGGAGGCCATTTGGTCACCATGAGGGAAAAGACTACCTCAGGATGGAGCCAATACAGTAGAAGAAAAATATATCGAGAGAAGCCAAGCCTCTGTGATACAATTTGAGGTCTGAAAATAGCAACATCTGAAGCCAGCTTATGCTGGACTTTTGATTTACATGAACCAGTAAATTGCTTAATTGTTTAAGCCATTTTGGGGCTGCATTTCCTGCCTCCCACAACTGGAAGAGGCCCAGCTGATATCCTTTCCTTTGAGGTAAGAACACAAATGACTTTCATTGAAAAACAAAAATAAAAAGATATCTGCAGATTCCTTTGCATTCTCTACAAGAGATTTCATAATGCAATATGTAAATCTGGGGAAAATTCTGGAAGGCAGAATTTTCCTGACAAAGGGATATCTAACGGAACAGCCACCGGCTATTCATAACACGAGAAAAAGCTGGCAGCCCTGATTTCTGGAAGTCAGGTACAGAGAGCTATAGGTTTCATCTATCTTGTCAAGAGTCTAGGTGTTCTGGGAGAGCACGAGCATTTTTGACGCCTGTTATAATGACATCCATGATGCAGATGTTCATGTCAGACTCTCGGCTGACTCGAGTGAAAAGTGAGCAGAAGGATGCCAGGCAGAGGCACAGCACTGTGGGAAGAAAGACCCATGAATTGACTCTTAGGTCAATTTAGAAATTGCACTGGGAGTCACTTAAAAGGGAGGAAACATTCTAACCTGTACCAAGCCTGGTACTCATATGGTAGACTTTCACGCGGATGCAGTGTAGCGGGTGTTGTTCAAGGACTATCATGACAATGATCCCCAGTGTGTGTGTGTGTGTGGCTCACATTCCAGAGGTGGCAAGCGAGATGTTCTTAGGGGGTCCTTGAGCAGATATTGCAAAAATCCTAACAGTTGTGAGATGGTTTTTAATGAGAATTGAAATAAAAATTCGCATATGAAACAGGGGATTTAGTGACTTTTATTACTTAGCACTGAAATCAGGAGATGGTTCCTGCAAAGCGTTAGATAATAAAATTTTGAGATTTGAGGGTAAGAGTCTCTACTAAACAATATTCCTCAGCCATTAGAAACGACAAATACCCACCATTTGCTTCGACGTGGATGGAACTGGAGGGTATTATGCTGAGTGAAATAAGTCAATCGGAGAAGGACAAATATTATATGGTCTCATTCATTTGGGGGATATAAAAATTAATGAAAGGGAATAAAGAGAAAGGAGAGAAAATGAGTGAAAATATCAGTGAGGGCGACAAAACATGAGAGACACCTAACTCTGGGAAACGAACAAGGGGTAGCGGAAAGGGAGGTGGGCGGGGGGTTGGGGTGACTGGGTGAGGGGCACTTGGCAGGATGAGCACTGGGTGTTATGCTATATGTTGGCAAATTGAACTCCAATAAAAAAATAAAAAATAAATAAAATAAAAAAATAAACAACTCAACGCTGCCATTGTGTGAAAGCATCCATAGACGATACAGTAATGAATGGGTGTGGCCAAGTCCCAGTAACATTTATTTACAAGAACCAGTCGAGAGGGCCAGATTTGGTTGGAGGGGGCTAGAGTTTGTCAATCCCTGGCTTCATAGGGAACTAAGTTAAAAAGGAAAAAAGTCAAAAAAAATTTAAATATAATACAAGTGGTACACAGATATGGTAACAAGATGAAGCTGAAAATATTTCCTATCTGGCTCTCCACGGCAAAAGTTTGCCAAGCCTTGGTCAAGCCCTCTTCAGACATGAAGTGTTTTCTTGCCAGTAGAATGTCTGAAATGAACACAATATAATAAGACACTTTATATCATCAGTATCATTGTGCTAGGATGTCATTTTGACCACTGCTTCTCAGATCCTTTTCCCACTCTGTTCTCATGCAGTGTTTTGTTTTTCCTTACCTTTACCTAGGGCTTAAAAATAATTAAAAAAAAAAATACAGCAATATACCAATTACAAGCGGGAGAGAAATGTTTCCAAGAAGTGTTTCAGAAGGAACTAATGACAGCATGTGACAGTCAGCATCATACAAGGGAATAGAATTTCCTTTTTCCCATGGCTAACATCTATCCCCCAGGTAATACCTTGTTTGTTAGGCTGTCTTGAGGGAAAAATCGACTAGCAACCCACACACTTTCTTTGTCAAACAGATCAGAATCAACAACTAACACAAGACTCAAGTTGACCAAAGAAATGCCTTCCGGTAACTGGGGCTGTGGCGGTGAGTAAATCCTGGCTTTGAATTCTGGAGGAAGCTTCAGTTGCTGCTTGACTCAGTTTACATATCAACAAAATGGATGTGACAATATGGAGCGGTAACTAGGTTGGCTTCCAACGCTACTAAGGTCTCTCTGTATAAAGTTAGAATTGACGTCAAGAGGCCCTCCCCTGGTGAACCCACAGACACATGGTGTTTGTCACATAGTCCAGGAACATCTGAGCTACACTATAACGAAGTGCTTTATCCACATTAGGTGGAAATGTTGTGTTTATATCAACAGTGTCTCATTTCCTTCTGGATATTTTTGGTTTTTCAAAAATCCAACTTAAAGGCATGGATGGGTCTTCCAATGAATGTGATTGCCTTGCACCTAAACTATAATCATATTGCAAAATTTAATAAGAAAGAGTCAGAATATAAATGGGTGATTTAAGTAGCAGGCAAATTTGAAATATGATTTAAACCACCGTTGAGCAAAGCAACTTGAATCTATGGCTTTGCTCTCAGCTTGACAGGCATTCCACATCAGAGAGAAAATTGGGAGGGCGCACAAACTTGGGAGAAACGCCTGGTGACCACAAAATTCCTTCCAGGGGACCGTGTCCCGCAGACCTCAGCATAACTGCACTGACCAGTGTTGCTGTGATACGAGTAACCCCCCATACTATTATTCGTTCTTTCTTTAAAATAAACTCATTTCTTAAATAAATGTATTTGAACAGTGAATTTTATATTAGAAGTGACAGTGACAATCTAGTGATAAGAGCTGCAAAATTGCTGGTTTGATTTGGCCCTCATTTTATATGAATATTACGCATTGAATACATTACAACTGAATTGTTAAGAAATTTATCTGTGTACCATTTAAAATGCCACTGTGTACTATCAGGGACTCACATATCTTCCAAAAAAACAAAACAAAACAAAACAAAACAACCAAACTCGGAGGGA
Organism: Canis lupus baileyi; assembly: GCF_048164855.1. Taxonomy (NCBI): domain Eukaryota; kingdom Metazoa; phylum Chordata; class Mammalia; order Carnivora; family Canidae; genus Canis; species Canis lupus. The sequence continues at coordinate 41,070,231 of NC_132863.1, read as the reverse complement.
ATATAAAAATTTATACATGTAAACATTTTATTTGATATGGTAAGCAATTTATTTGAATTAAATATTAAATGGTACCAGGCGTGTATGTGTGTTTTCTTATATGAAAACATGACATGTTTAAAACAAGCCAGCAAACAAAAAGTGGAGTTCAGCTACAGAAAGGGCCCACACTGCGTGGCGGTTGAGGAGTGTGCAAACACAGCATTAGTGACTTATTACCTCAAACTAGAAGCTCGACAAAGCCTTTGTTTATTCTGCAAATCCAAGGCAAAATTATTGCCGCCAGTTATGTTAAGATGCTGAGGAAGCCACCCGGAGCACACCTGTGTTTGTGGTCTTGGCGTCCCTGGAGGACCAGTTTCTAGTCGCCCTGTCGAGTAGAGAAGTGGTGTTCCTTAGTCTTACGGAGATGTTCTCGATTCCAACCTGGGCCAAGGCTCATGACTGCTCCATGGCTTAAAATCCTTCGCTGGAAGGAACTTTGATTCTGTGTCATGGCCTTCCAGTGCCCGCACACCTGTTCCTGCTCCCCTTTCCCGGCCTCCATCCACACCACTCACTCACCCCAGATGAAGCTGCCTTCGCTGCACCCCCTGGACTTCCCCACACCTTTCTCACATTCACTGTTTCCGTTGACCAGAAGGTTCTTTCCCTGTCTTCATCTGGACAGCTCATTCTCACTCTTCGGGACTCATCTAGAATATCACCTCATCGGAGACTTCTCAGATGGCCCTCTGTCCCATGATCTGGCATGTTATCTTTATAGCTGTCATCACTGCCTGAAAATCATATTTATTTGCTTACATGGTTAATGTCAGTTTTCCCAACTGGGCCCTGGGTCCCTCAAGGGCAAAGCTTTCCTAGTCATGTAACACAGGCACATTCCACTCCCCTGTGTCTTCAAGGACATTTTTCTTTTTAAAATATATATTTTTTCAGTTCATACATAATAGAATGACATTTATAAATCTGCAGTTTTCCATGTAACATAACTAAGAGAATGTAATGGTGCCTCTGTTAGATGGTGTGCATGCGTGTGTGTGTGTGTGTGTGCGCGTGTGTGTGTGTTTTCTCAGGTGAAATGCATCTGTATATAGACAGCCTTTTCATGGAGCCCTTCAGCCTAATTTATATACATTTTTATTATTTCTTTTCTGGCATACATGTTTTGTATTTGAAAAAGTTATCTGGTGCATTACATAGAAGATTTGCTTAAGCTTATAACTTTGAATCGTAATCATTGAATTTTAGGAAGGATTAATGGCTAAGCTTGTATGAAATACTAGATTTAGGCAAACTCCATACTAGCCAATACCAAGATGTGCTCTATGAACATCGTTGTTTTGAGTTAACAACGGAAGTCTAACGTTCCCAAATAATGTTTTAAGTGTTTGACATAATTTGTAAAAAACATTTACATTCAATGTTCTTTAAGTTTAATAAAGGCCTGTTGAAGAAATGAGTGGATTTATGAAGACTGGCTTTCCAGGTCTTGGAAAAATTCAGATTCGTCACTTTCCATCATGGAGCAAAATGTATATTCCCTTTTGCCTAGAAGTTGAAAGAACTCTGGTAACCAAAAAAAAAAAAAAAAAAAAAAAAAAATTCCATCTCTGTACCTGTCACTGCCAGGTTACACAAGCTCACTTAATTTTTTTTTTTTTTTTTTTTTTTTTTTGCCTCTGTGTGGCCTTTGCTTGGGCCCCACAGATGTACCACGTATGTTTTATGAGCTAACATTTATTTTAGACACTTTGGCCCATTGGACATGATCTCGTAAGCCCAAACTCTCAGCTGACATGCTGTTGAACATAATGGGGAGATTTAAAAAGGCATCGTGGAGGAGAGCAGTGGATTGCAGAGTGCCAGGGGCAAGAAGGAGGAGATTGAGATGAGCCTTGGGAAGCTCCAGGCTGCTCTCTCTGCAGTGGGAGGTGTGTGTGTGTGGGAGGGGGGGTGGGCTGGAGGTGCTGACCCTATGCGCCCCCCCCCCCAATCAGGTGAGGATTGCAGAACCACCCAGCTGCTGTCCCTACAACTCAGTGTCCCAATAAATCTGGAAGCCGAAAAGCAACATTGCACAAACAGGCCTGGAAGCTGATAGAGGTGAGTGACAGTGGGGGAGTCTCTGAGCTGCTGTGTGGTTTTCTGGATGGAATCCACGGGCCTCAGACATTCCAGAATACTCTCTTCCTCAGACGGAGGCTTCAATTAATTATGGAAGCTCAGTTGTCGCCGGGCATAAATCAGACATTGAAAAAATGCCATACCTCAATCCATAGTGGAATTCACATGGGGGAGAGGGAAGGTTTTAAAGGTTTCTGAAAGCCATAAAATCTCCATTTAGATAGAAATCTTTTTAAAAAAAATGTTTTTATCTAGTTATTCATTTGCGCTTTGGGGATAAAGTTGTCAATTCAGCAGAACAAAGGCATCTACGATGCACCATTTAGAAACTATGAAGAGTTAATACTGGTGGAAGGAAGGAAGGGTTAACATTGGTCTATCCCTGTTTGATTTAAATAAAATATTCACTGAAGGCTGACTTTTTTGCTATAGCTGTCTGAGAGACAGAAGCCAACAGGACCTTGGAGGCCTAGAATTTTTCCTTCACTGGCCTGAAAAAAATTAGTCACTGCAGTCGCCTGCTGTGATGATTTCCTTCATGTCCCTCAAGGCGCATAGACTGTAAGTTCCATGAGGGCAGAAATATATTTGTCCTGTTCGCTTTTGAGGTTTAAAATCTGCATGTAGTAGGTGCCTACTAAAAACTTTAAGTGAAACGAGCCCCAGTAGCGCCCTCAAGAAGCTCACTGTCCACTGTAGGAAATGGACAAGAAATAGCCATAGGGGGTGAGGATGAGGATGAAGATGAGGATGAGGACCAGGATCTCGTGAGACAAAAAAGAAGGAAACCTGATTCTGCTGCACAAGATGGGGTCATGGAGTGCTTCCAAGAGGGGATGAAGTCTAAGTAAATGTTGAAAGGGAATGCCAGTCAGAACAGCTGGGGAAAGGCCTAGGGGAGAGAAGTATTTTGTTCCTCTTCCTGGAGCTTTAGTCCAAAAATTACTGAAGTGGCCTATTATCAAAATGGCAGGTACAAAATCTTTGGCCAAGCCAAATGCCAAAGGGATTTACCTGTCCTCAGGTAAACCCATCAGCAGAGGTGGCATATGCGGCCAATATGACAATGTGTTAGTCACTTAGGTCCCTGTCTATTGCTCACTCAATAGACTTACTACTTTTTTCTCTAAAAAAAGAAGCCGGAAGAAGTCATTAAAATACACCAAAGAGAACAAAAAGAGAAAGTCCCTTCCAAAAGCTTTATTGAGAGCTGTAAGCCCTTGCAAGCCCCAGTTCCGGAACCTTCTTTTATAAGAGACACAAGTCAGAAGCATGTTGTGAATTAGGCTGTACACTCAGCAAAAAAAGGGAGGGGTTCTCATGATGTAATTAAAGCTTCCATCTACAATCTTTAAAAAGTGTGTCAATAGGGGGAGACTGAGCCCTTGCATCAGGGGTTCTGAGTTCCAGCCAGCCAGATATCAGAACTAAGCAACAGTATTTTCGGGTAAGGATCCAAGGCGTACGAATCACAAATGGTTGTAGAGTTCACTAAGGGACTAGTGTGCGGTAATCAAGTTCGTAAGTAACTGTCTGTATTTGGAAAACCGTACACTCAAATAGGACAGGTACAGGCTTGGCCTCGGGGGTGGAAGATTCTTTTGGAAATCTCTCTTAGAGTAGCCATATGTTTGCTTGGAAGAACTGCTGATCCCGGACAAAAGAATTTCCTTTTCCCACCAAGCTCCACTTTTCTCTCCATTCATGCAAAGCTATTTCCCAGAAAAGAACATGAAGCTGAGCCCATATAAGGAGCTGAGCTTATGAATCCTCTTCCTTCAGATATCCACATGGCTTGCTCCCTTACTTCCTTTGTGTCTACTCATAGGTCCCTCCCTCAGGAGGACCGTCCCTGGGCATCCTCTCTCACCTTGGCCCTTCACCCTTTCCCCCTGACTCTTCCTCTACCAGCTTCTTTGGGTTTTTTTCCTTTGCATTTCCCACCTAACACACTGTGTATCTACTTCTCTTTGTTTTCTTTCTACTGTACTTGAGCTAAGTATTCTTAGGTAGAAATATTTGATCGTTTGATTGTTATATCCCCAGGCCCTAGAAGAAGTATGGGCATAAGGTAAGTACTAAATACAGGCAGCCCTCACTTTATATGGCATCTCAGCAACCATGGACCTGAGCAAAGTGGAGAGATGATATTGGCACCCCCAGTCTTAGTTGGCACAGTACTATGTGAAACAAGGACTGCCTATGAATAGTTGTTTGGAAGGATGGAAGCTGTTTCATGCTCCTACGTGATGGGCTGGGCCATCAAGGGCAGTTCATTATTGTGCCTGAAGGAAATTCCTTCAACAATCACTTACAGAGGACCAATACAATGGACATATTTGGAAAACCCTACTCAGGCCACCTCTCTTCTTGCTCAAAAATCCTCGCCTAGGAGCAGAATGTACCTCACTAACCAAATAGGTACACGTTTCATCAACAAATTTGTTACTTGTTCTCTCTATGGACAGCAGCACCTATCAGGTTTTTTGTTTTGTTTTGAAAAGATTTGATTTATTTATTCGTGAGAGACAGAGGCAGAGGCAGAGGGAGAAGCAGGCTCCCTGTGGATCAGGGAGCCTGATACGGAACTCAATCCCAGGACCCCGGGATCATGACCTGAACTGAAGGCAGACGCTTAACTGACTGGGCCACCCAGGTGCCTCAGCAGCATTCAGTTTTTAGCTAATGACATATTCTTAGGTTGCATCTCAATGTAACTAATGCAAAATAGTGAAAATCTCAGTGGCAAAGAAAAGGAAAAAAAACATAAAGTCCACTTGAATGTCCAAATTGCTTTAAACACTCTTAATACAACATAATTCTGGTACAAAAGTAATTCTAAGAGTTCTCTGTAATTCGTCATAAAGCAATTTAACCAATATATAAACCCTTGTTCATAATTCCAGGACCTGAAATTAACCAGAATTGCTGAAATGAACATCTTTAGAGTAATTGCTATGTATCCCACCATTCTTTGCTCTTCTTGAATTATAAGATTTTCATAGTTACGGAGGTGATATTATCACTCGTGATCAATTTGATTAATGTTTATTCTGTGAGAGGCATTATGAAAAACATCCTAACCTATATTATCTTATTTAATTTTTAATAATATTTTATTGCTTTTTTAAATCCGAGAAGTCTGAGGAACAAAATAATAATAAAGAGAGCTTGTGATTTCACCTGAGATAAAAGGCATTAAAAAGCAAAAGCAGATAAAAAGACAATAAATGCTTATAGCATTATAGCTTATAGCAAAATTTTCAAGGTGAAAGGTAAGAAGAAAAAAAGAAAAGACATCAAAGCAACACTACTCCTTCTTTGTGAAGCTAACCCCCCTGCAACCTGGAGGTTCTTATGATTCCTTCCAGGAATAAAAAGAAACAAAATTCCACAAGGTTTCATTTGATTTGAGTCTTCATGGCAATCCTATCAAGCAAGTACTACTCTTGTGTCCAGTTTATATAGAAGAAACTGATGTTCCAATCTGTTAAGTAATTTACCCAATGCCTCATAGCTGGTAAAAAAAAAAAAAAAATGGTAAGAACAGGATTTGAACTTGGTCTTTTTACTTGGGAACCTGTTTGTTCTTTTCTTCAGGTTACTTTATCACAATCTGAGAATCACCTTTTGGCTTTGTGACATGGGCAGCAATAGAAGGAAAGTGGGTATATCGGCTAAAGGATCACCAACCTTTGTCCTATGGGCCAAAGCAACACAAATATGAGGCTTCAAAATAATTTTTGCAGGTGTATTCAGTTGGAGACACTTACAAGCCTAAATAATATGCCAGGAATGCAGGTAATAATGTCTTATTTACTTGCCTGGGGAAGCTAATATTTTGGTGCCACTCAGGTAAGAATTGGTTAATATACATACGGAGGGACAGGCTGACAAACACAAAAGCATAGCATTCCATTAGTTACCGGGTTATTGTTCAGATTCCTCACCGAAAATGCAAACATGGTAAAGAATTCAGCTAACTTTATATAAATTTGGACTTAGCTGGGAAACCTGTTTGATCTGCTCATTTTACAGGTCTAAGGTTAGGGCACCGGCCATTGTCGTTTTGCCGGCCAGTTGGAAGAAGAAGAAGAAGAATGTTCCGGCCCCCAAAAGCCCTTTGCTGGGTTTTGCTGAGTTACCACCACTAAGTGTCAGGTCTCTGGCCTGGCCTCCATCTAATCAAGCAACCTCGTTTCTAATATTTCTTTCAGAGACAAATTTGAAGTTTAGTGAAACTATCCAATACAACACCTAACAAGATTTGGCATGGACAATTTCTTAGGAATTACTGCTTTAAGTACCCAGCAGTTTCACCTAATGGACTTTGTGATTTTATAGATGAGAGCACGGGTTTTTCAATCCCATGTAAAATCAACTCCCACCAAATAGATTCTTTAACATTTAGATAGCTTATCATTTCCAACTTCGCAACGTGTACTCTTTGGAACTGCCATTTTGGAGAAAGGCCACCTATGAGCAAACAACCAGGGCACAAGAAGTCCTTCAAGAGGCTTAAAAAATTAGTCAGGCTAACACAATGTTTTCCAAAAATAATGTACTTTGGCTAAAAATGTAAAATTAACATCAAATGAAGATCTCTTAAGAAGCTCTAAAATTGAGATGACTATCTTAGTGGCTTATAGTAGGTACTTGATGCAATCAGTGTGTTCTACACAGGTAATTACTTTTACTACTAATGGTGCCTCCCACTCAGTGAGAAAGATAAGAGGCTCCAACTCTACTTAATCACGAGGCTTCTTCATTATTGCTCCACCCCCTACTGGGTAAAACAATTCACTTGCTCTATTCAGCAACTCTCACAAATGAGAAAAATTTATTAAAGTGTGAGCAGAATGGGACACATTTAGTATGTACAAAGGAGATTACCTACTTGATTTTAAAAATAAATAGATGATTCAGACCCTCGTGTGGATTATCTTGAATTAAGATCTTTCTGGAAAAGTTTTCTTTTCTTAATGTTGAAGCTGGTTCGCAACAACCGTCCAGTTCCACGTGCTTAGAGATGTTAGCAGTGGGGGGAGGGTGGGTGATGGAATTAGACAAACATGGTGTCAGTCATGGGTGTCCTTGGGTAAGTGACCATCTTTTCTGAACTTATCTTCTTATTCACGTAATAAGGAATATGAGCAATAATATTTGTTGAATTCTTATTTAAAGTCAGCTCTGCCAATAAGGCATCTCTGTGTTTCTAAAAGCTACCACCATATTCCAAATTATACAATAAAAACCACAGAGCTTTATGGGAAAAGTGGACTCAGGCGCTATGAGTCAGGTGTCATGGCTTTGTCAGCAACAAATTAAAAAAGATAAGAGCCTAATAAAAACTGTAGCATTGCTGTATCCATGTTAAGTGGTTAAAAAATACACTAATACTATGATAAATTTGGCACTTTACCTTGAAAAAAGATTTATGGAAGTAGGTGTCGGAAAGGTTATTGTATGTTACTGTGACACGGTGAGAGGAAGGTTATCTGAAATCCAGTGGAGTTGAAACACCGGATATGCATGGGTGTGGTTCGCAGCACACCTGAGGCCACTGGTATGTGTTTGAGACATTGTGTGTGTTTGCCTTTTGTGTATCTCTACATAGCTCAGTTCAGCTGGATGCAGTTTTCTATGTTCGCCTAACTTTTCTCACAGGTGAAATCAAACATAGGCAAAGGCAAAATCCACATTATGCTCGCAATGTACCAATCAGGTTGGAACAAATTCCTATTTTCAAAAGAAGCATTATAATAGTATGAGCTCATACTATTACAAGGATTAAATTAGCTAACGTTGGTAAAAACACAGTAGGTACTCAAGAAGTGTCATCGTCCCTTGACTTCCACTGCTACCTCAATTAAACTGGGGTCAAATTCAACCCCAAGCTCGTAAGGGTTGGATTTAGAGAGACTGCCAATCTCTTTGCTGCTCTAGATCAGCAAAAAGGATATGACTCTGAAGGGCTTTCCTACAATGTTAATAGATGACTCCATGCATTTGTTAAATGTTTTTACATTGTACCTTTGTCCTCGCCTACAACAATATCATTTCCTGTAATGAGTTTAAGAACAAAGCCAGGAAACACCATCCTTTTCCTTAAGTAGAAATTGAAAATGACTCTGTAAGAAGAATTAAGCTGCCCTTTGGTGGTGGGCAGGGGGAGGTGGTATTAGTCTCCACAGTGTTTGATTAGCCCTGGAGAAGGGCAAACCCATCTCTTTCCAGAACCTTTTATTTTTTTCTCCTTTGCAAGCGATCTCTATACCAAACGTGAGGCTTGAACTCATGACCCTGAGATCAAGAGTTGCATGCTCTACCCACTGAGCCGGCCAGGCACCCCCCAACCCCTACCTCCAAGAGCTTTTTAGTAAGTGATAATGGATAACACCTAGACAAGGCTCACTGTGTGTCTGGACTATATGAGCTCTGGATATATTAACTCATTTAAGATTGAAGTCATACTATGCAATTGTTTTTTCAAGTCTTAATGCTTCTTATCAAAGTAGGTAAACTGAACACGTTTGGAAATGCAGTCAGATTTCTAGTTAACTAGGCAGTGAGTTCCCTTTGGGCAGCCACAACTAGAGGAGACCGTTCAGCCGAATGCTGGACTTGGACTTTGGAATCAGACCAATCAGATTCCTGGTCCCACTTAGAGCTGTGTGTTCTTAGACACTTGCCGTCAGTAGGCCTGGATTCTCTCTTCTGTAACAAGGGGTTAATAAAACTATCTCTTGGTGCTGTCGTGAGAATCCAATGAGATATTAGGTATAGGATAGGATGTCAGTGTGGTACAGGGCACAGAGTAAACACTCCTTAGGTGGTCATTTTTATTTATATGATTATTATCACTTTATTACCAGCGTGAGTCCATTGATACTCACGTTGTTAGGCATATTGGCACACAATCCAGCTGTTTGCAACAGTACCTGGCACAGACCAAACTTGGCACCTGAAGGCTTTGGAAACTTTGCATCCCTGACTTTTCCTTTTTTTGTGTCCCTAGTCCACAGGACTGTTCTGTCCCTGTAGAACTCAGGTGACTTATATATGACTCACTTTCATCTGGAAACCATGCGAGATGTCCACACTGCCGTCTCTATCGCTCACCTCCCGTTAATTTATCAACCCCACACAATCTGGCTTTTCCTCCCAACTGTCTATCTCAAATGCTTTTGCCTAGTTCACCCAAGAGTCCCACGTGGTCTGGTCCAGTGGGCACTTTTTCAGCTTGTACCTTTCCTGACCTCTTCCCACTTGAAACACTCTATTTGCCTCCTGTCTTAAAAATTACCCTGTCTTGATTTTCTTCCAAGCTCCCCGAAAGCTCATTCTGTGTCTTTTTGTGGATTCTTTCTCCTTTCTAACTTTAAATATTGTCCTTCTCCAGGGCTTGGTGGTGTTTTTTTTCTTTTATAATCTCTCTCTAGATACACTCATCTTCTACAGTGGCATTTATTGCATCCTATTTGCTGGGACTTTCAGGTCGGCACACACAAGTACCAAGCCAAGGTCTAGATGACCACCCATTGCTGTTCTTCACATCCCTTGAACGCTTCAAAAGCATCTCACACTTAACAGTCCCCTTCTACCAATTGCAATCTCCCTTTAGGTTAGACAAATACCCAAGTCTACTGATTTTACCTACAAAATGTATCTCAATCCACTCAATTCTTTGTATCGCCATTGCCAGGAGCCTAACTTAAGCTATCTTTTCCCCCCAGCTTCCTACTGATATACCTTACTGGCATCTTTGCATTTGGCCACATCCCACTCCCATGCATCCAGTAAATGTAGCCAGAGCAATATTTTCCAAAGGTAATTTAGTTATATAATCCCCTGATCAAAAATCTATTAACTTCCCAATGCTTAGAGATCAAATACAATATTATTAACATGGCTACAAAATCCTGAGTATGACAGATTTCCTCCAATCCGCTTTTACTTTGTACCATTTTGTTTCTTTTCATTCATTCATTCATTCATTCATTCATTCAAGAAACATTTAATGAGGATCTATTATGTGTCAGCACATTATAATTCCTCGGACTTGGAAAACTTCTTACCATGAACAAGTATTACATGAGATTTTAACTAAAACATTCCTAAGTATTTTTTCAAAGGAATAGATGTAACTGAAATGAAATGCTAAAATCTATGTTATACTCTCTATTTTGAGTAATCTCCCTAACAGCAAAACTCCTTCCTCACATGTTTTTAGATCTTTGGGGGGTTTAGATCTTAGGTTTACAGAAATGTCTCTTTGTAAGCTCGAGTACACAGATTTTGTAGCATAAAGCTGGATTAGTAATTGATATAAACCGTTCTCACTTCCCTCTTCCTCTCTTCTGATGGCCCCACTCTGAAACAGTTGTGTCAACTCTGTGCCTATGCACTAAGTTGACATTCCAAACACCTAAGAGGTCTGGGGTTGGGTAACAGACACTTACCCACATTGCACACAGGGCACATTTCAATTTTCTGCTGCAGTACTCAGAGGAGATTAGAGTGTGTGCAAATTTGAGAAATTTCAGAGAAGACAGGCAGAGTGAACAGCCAATTTCCATTGCATTGTCGCAAGTGAATATCAGGAAATTTGTTATTAATTTTGTCCAAGGTGATGTAATCCAAACATTAGTCACTAACCTCCTTTTCAGAGATAACGAATGATCTATTAATTGCCACGCTTACTGGCCTTTTGTCAGGCTTTGTTTTTGTTTGACCTTTGTGCAGCATTTAATGTGTCCACTGCCCCTTCTTAGTGACTCATTCTTGGCTTCCATGGGCCTAACCCTCCTGAGTCGTCCTCCTTTCTGACGGGCTTTTCTATCTCTGGATCATCTCAAGTGGGTCCTCAAATGGGGACAGGTCCCAGGGCTCTGGCCTTGCCAATCTTTCTCCTCTAATTCATTTTTCTCAGAGGACTGGCTCATTCTCCTGGCTTCAAGTGTATAGATGAACCCTACAGCATGATCTTCATCACTGATCTTTCTGCCAAGCTTGAGGTCCCATATCTCCACTTCCTGAGGGACTACTTCCACTCGGTCACATTATTCCTGTCCTCTTGCCAACCTTTCCACCAAAATGCACCTCTCTGCTCACCTCTGAGCCCTTGGTCTCTTAGGAATGCCAGTATTCTCCCTAATACAAATAATCAAAACTCAGAAATGGCACCTAGGGCTCTGTATATACTCCTTTCTTTGATAAGATCCCATTGCTTTCAGAATTAAGTCCCAAATGGCTTATGTATCTACAAGTCCCTTTCATAATGTGACCCCTTCCAGCCTTTCAGAATTCACAACCACATGGACTTAAGTCCATCAAATGCATCAACCTTTTCCTGCCTCATGTCCTTGGCAAGTGCTGTCTCTGCGTCTCAAATGTTCCTCTCCATGGCCTGCTTCTTCTTGGTCTCCTCCAACCCCACCACCAACCTAATTCATTGCTAATTTTTAGTTGTGAGCTTTAATAACATTTGTCTTAAGAAGCCTTCCTTGATTTTTTTCCCATCCATCACCAGCTCAGCACCTGGCATAATCTTTTCTGGTCTCACAGTACCATGTATGACTCAGATGTACAGTCCAATGTTGCTTTTTCTCTGCCAGAATGTGAGCTCCATGAAGTCAAGGACTTGTTCATTTCTAGACTCCCAGGGCCTGGCACAATGCACCTGCATTCAATAAGTCAAATAAAAGAATGGATTGAGGAGACCCAACCTGGGCCCCTCCATTATCAGCCATATGCAGTTGGCCACCAAGCCTTGCAATCTTTCAGGTTCATATCACTCCATCTTTCCCTCCTCTCCCTCCCACCCTTTCTGCTCCAGGTCTGGTCCAGGCTCTCATCATCTCTTGGCTTGATTGTTGTAATAACTCAACAGTCTTCTTTGGATCTCCCTTTGCTGCAATGAATTTTGTAAACTACTGCCAGATTAATCTTCTGGAACAAAAGTCCCACATTATTCCTTTGCTCAGGACTCCCTGATGGCTCTCTCCTGTCTACAGAACAAAGTGGAAAATGTCATAGGGTCTCAGCATTGAAAGGAGCCTGAGCGTCATCTGGCGTAAACACCTCTTGCTATGAATGAGGAAGCCGAGGTCAGGAGGGATTTGGTGATTGTCAAAGAACACAGAACCGGTATCCCAGTCTCCATGGAGCATGGCCTTGAGGGTTTGGCTGCATAACACACACCCACATCCTCCACTGCCCAAACTCCTTCCCATGCCCTGCCTCCCCCGTTAGAATCTGGCTCCTGCCTATGGAAACCAGCTTGTTCTGGTTTGCCCAGGACTCTCCCAATTTTAAGACTGAAAGCCCTCTATCCCAAGAACACTCTCAGTCCCCTGGCAATTGGCAGTGACTGGTCATCCAGTCCCTCTTCCATCTTCAGTCTTGTCTCTATCACACTCTGGCTTGTTTAGCTCTCATCACTCGCATTCGATCTGCTTTCTGTTTCTAGAATACACTGTCCAAGCTCATTCTCACCTAGGGCCTTTGCCCTTCCTAGGCCCCTGCTCCCTGTCTCTACCACAGTTACTCTGTGTCAGAAACTTGTATCCCTGACTTGTCATCCAAGTTCTTGCGTAAGCTTGGCCTGCAACACTTTTGTAACCTGACTGCCAATCTCCTTTGTGTCCTTAACTCACTACTTCCATTCTGGTCACGTACGTGCTCGAAAATTACACTAATCATTGCAATGATTAAAATATCAGTTCAATGAAAAACCCAGGCCCTCTCATTCCCATTGCACAGATTATTAAAATAGTAAAAAAGGGAGATGTTTTGCTTGGAGCAATCCATGAGCTCGACAGCAAAGAAGGCAATAATGAAAAAAGTTTGAGACTACCTGTCTCTTTTTTATTTATTTGCATTGCTCAATAGATTCCGATCTTACTCATTATAACAGCCCACGGCCCTTCAGGCCCAGCACATCACAGTGATCTATTGTTGGGATAAAAATCTCCTGGTGATGACAGCCAGGATTGACAGAAATGTTTAAATCCTAAACTACGCTTTGGACGACATTCAATTTTTTGTCATGAAATTTCAAAATGTGACTGGAATCTTTTCAGAGCTTTCCACATGGAGGAAATGCCAGTGACACAGAGAACATGACACAGCTGGGGTGGAGTGGAAAGAACACTGACCTTCATGGCCAAGTACCTTGGGAGAAATCAGGACTCTGGCCCACGGGCTGTGGGACTTCAGAGCAGTCACCTGCTTCTCTAAGCCTCAAGTGCTTCATCTGTGAAATGGGACTACTGACACGTCCCTCTGATGAGGAAGGGGTGGCACATGTGCATGTAGTCTCGGCACCCTCCGTGGCACAAAGCAGACATTATCTATTTATAAAAATGACTAAATATCTCTGTTTTCCATGAAACCTTTTCCAAATCTGAATAGTCCCTGAAACTCAGACACAGCAATCACTATTGTTTCTTATTTGTTCATTACTTTGCAAGTCTTGTCTGGCTGTTTAGTCTGCATATATTGGGACTTCCCAACAGCAGAAGCTTTACAAAAACCACTCCTGCCTTAACCTTTTACACATTTGTCTGATTTTTACACTTCATACTATACTCATCTCATTCTGACTTGTATTCCAGCCAGTTCATTTCCCAATGAGTAACTGAGGCACTCTGAAAAGTCTTGGGGACACAGACCAGTAAATTCTGTCTCCTGCCCTAGGGGATTCCAGAGTCCAATAGGAAAAACAGATACGTAAGGGCATAATTTCAGCAATGTGGTTAAGTTTTGTAACTGAGTAGGGTAAGAGACACTGAAAAGAAGGAAACATTTAACTTCTCAATCAAAGGATGAAACATTTAACTGCACAAGGAGTAGTCAAGGAGGGCTCTATTGAGGAGGTGACATTTGACCAGAGGTTTAAAATATGCATATGAGTGTCCCAAGGCCATTAAGAAAGTGCGAAGTTATATATCTGCCATTTATAAGCCCAAACTGGCAAGGCAAGGGCCATCCCTCCATTTCTTGCTACCAGACTATAGATTTCTTAAAATTTGGAATAGCATCTCACATTTCATTGGACATCACATTGTCTATATCACAATTATGGCCCACAGAAAGACTGTAACCAGTCCTTATGATAAACAGCCTCAACTTTGAACTAATGTATAGTAAAAGTAACAAATACTGAGATCGTGGGAAACTATAATTAAACATACATATTTCAGAATGAAGAGTTACATCAACCTAGACCCAAAACTGAAAATAGACCTTTTTTTTTTTTTAACTTGGCAGAACAGAGTTACTAGAAGATGGGAAGTACTCTTTTAAACTATCAAAACAGTTTTCAGGGACTGTTGAAAAGCATCTATTAGTTCATCCCATGATGAACTCTTCCTTTTAAAAAATAATAATTTAATTGTTTAAAATGGCTCATACTTACATATTTGAGTAATAGAAAAATTATAAAGAAGAAAGTTTAACAATCATCCAGAATCCCAGCACCTAGAAATAACTCTAACCTTTGTTGAACTGTATTTTAGATGTGTCTCTCTCCATATAAGTGGATGGAAGCAGATAGCTGGATGGACAGGTAGATGGATAGATGGATAGATGAGTGGATGGATGAATGGATGGACAGATGGATGGATTGATGGATAGATGCATGGATGCATGGACAAGTAGATGGGTGGCTGGATGCATGGATGGATGAACAAATGGATAGGTGAATGGGTGGAGCAATGGATGGGTGGATGGATAGATGGACAGATGGATGGATGGATGTATGGATGGATGGGCAGATGGATGGATGGATAAATGGATGGATACATGGATGGGCAGATGGATAGTTGGGTAGATGAATGGATGGAAGAAGTACATCCCTTTTTTTCCCCAAGGCTAATGATACTTCCCCTTCTAGTGAATTTACCTGTCTGACCCCCAGTGAACAAAAGGAAATGGCCCAGTCTCACATACTCAATTCCTGTACTTTCCAGATTCCTCAAGTTGACTTCCGAGAGGAATTCTGGAAAGTCTTCCACAGATGATGTCAAAATATCTAGTTGAGAAAGCCAAAGCAGTTATTTTTCATCATATAAATTAAAATCTATGGATGGTTTATGTATTTTATGGGTTCTTAGAAATAGAGGGTAGGGAATATGACATCATTTACATTTGCTCTCTCATGTTACAATGAGGAATAAGAAGGCTAGAAAAAAATCTGGACTAGAGCTCAGGTCACTCACTCCTAATAAGACCCCTCTCACAGAGCTCTTACGAGCATTACTAAAATAATATTGATAAAATACTTATTTCTAAGACTGGAACATAGTAGCATCTAACCCCTGCCCCACCTTCCATGTGGTAAGTGATATTGCTACGTCATTATTCCTATTATTCTCTTGTCTGAACTGAAGATATTTGCACCTAAACTTGCACACCATGGTCTTCCAAAGAAGCTGGAAACATGGGCTGTGTAATTTTTAAAAAAAAGTTCTCAATCTAATAGAAGCAAAGTGATTTCCTGAGCTATCTCTACCCCAACTCAACAGCATTCCTGGTAAGTTTCAATTGGATTTTTAGGTCAGGGAAAAACACCCAGCAACCACGAACATGGCTGCATAGAACATCCATGAACCAGCACTACCTCATTACTCTCTACTAGGGTCAACCTCTGCACCACCGACATTTGGGGTTGGACCATTCTCTGTCGTGGGGGCTGTCCTGTGCATTATAGGATATGCAGCTAGACATACTCACAAGACACCAGTAGCAATTCACCAGCTATTAACCACCAGAAATGCCCCTAGAGATTGCCAAATGTCCCTTGAGGGCAGGGGAGAAGGATAAAGTCACCCCAGGTTAAGCACAAATGCTCTAGATTCTGACAATGCAAAGTTCCTTGTGTCTCAAATAAAAAAGGAAAAGGAATTGTTTTGTTATTGTTTTCTTTAAAGAGAGATACGCTCAGTCCTGAATAATTCTCTAGGAGCCATCAGAAGACATGACTTCACGGATATCTCTGGACCCAGGGGAGAGGGAAAAGATCTTGGAGGAGTGATAAAACCCATGCTGCCAATGTCACATCAAAAAAGTCCGCCCGAGGTTTTTCCCGACTTGTACCTTCCATAATTACAAGAACAGGCAGGTTCACTAGATAGACTCCTACCTCAAAGCCTGCCCTTCTTTTTAAGCCATAGTCAGTATGAAAGAAGAGGACTGGAAACCTTGCAATCCTTTATTTTCATCAGATGTGCTAACAGGAAAGAAGGGGGGAGGAAACAGGACTGCTTTCACTTTTTGGATAACTTGAAACGTCAATGCATTGCCAGTTATGGCAGCTGTACTTGCTTTATCTTTTGGGGACATGAGCAGCTCGTGAATTGGGAATGTTAATTTTCCAGTTGGAGTTCAGAGGGCTGGTTAAACAATGTCTAGAAGCCCCTGAAAGACAGTCAGTAATGAATGAGCATTAAGGCCCAGTTTGGGAGACATTTGAAACAAAGCAGGACAAAGCTCTCTGCTCTGTGTACTTTGGGGACTGATCTGAAAGCACCAGAGGAGGGAAGAAAACTGACAGTGAGCATAGAGGCCTGTCCCTCTCCTGAGTTCCCATGATTCACCAATTCATCAAGTGGAGGGATTTTTCCCTTTAAGTATGACTTTTATTCTGAGAAAAAACTATCATTTGAGGAGTCAACTATGTATGTGCTATTTAGTAATATAAATGTAAGTGTTCGCGTCTTACTAATCAAATGGAAAATTGTTTTGTTCTAACCGTTTTGCAACTTCCCCATCCCTCAAACAAACAGTACCCATTACTTTAAACACCTCGGTGTCTAGTAATTGTTCAAAAATGTGTCAGGCTACCAGTAATTTAAGTCCTGTCAAAAATAAATCTCAGACACTCACTTCTTCCAGTCAGTGACTTGAAAAACACGCCCACATGTCAATTACCGGAAGCTGTAGCAATGTTTCTTTGTTCTGAATTTGTGTAAACAGAAAAAGGTTCTTCCTCAGTAACAACTGTTTTCTAAAACCTATATAAATGTTTATGTGAACCACCCTGCAACAACACCTAACAGAAGCAATAAAAGCCACCTCGGTAGTAAACACACACACACACACACACACACACACACACACACATACACACCTCGGTATATGCCTCCGGGTAATAAATGTAGGAGTGCAAAGGAACAACGTATCGACTTGTGAATTTTTTTTTTTTTTCACAGAGACCTGACCTTACAGTATTTACACTTTAAATTGTAAATCAAAATGATCTACATTTTTCAGAAGGTAATAGTTACCGGCTCGTTTCCATATTATCCAAAAGAGATTGCTTCGCAGATAATATAAAAAATCACAGGTAAATAAATGAGTAGAGAAACTCTGACTGTAAGACAGGAATAATTCACAAAATCGGCAGCTAATTAAGATAGGCTATTAGACAGAGTTTCCTTGTGTAAAATTGTTCTCCACAACTCAGACTGATAAACCTTATGAAGAGAATCCAGCCTTACTGCAATGTATACATGGCTGTGAGCACCTATAAATCGAGTTATAGGTTAGGAGTGCTTGTGATTTTTCTAAAGTTTTGCATTTCTACTGTAACAGGGTTTTTATTGAAGAAGACTGTAATCATGTAATCATAAAATCACCAATGCCCATTATGTTACAAGGTCTCCATGAAGGTTTTTCTTGCTAAATGAGAGGACTGAATTTCAATGAGGAAAGAAAAGAAAAATAAATTTCGTTTGACCTGATATTAATTGTTCCCTTCACCCTCCCTGGTTCTCCGCTGTATGTACTTAAAAAAAAAAATTACAGCTATGAAAAATACACAGATGGACAATGCAAAGATGTTGGAATGAGACCCAAAGTGGTCTTCCTTCCAGGGGTAAATTAGAATAAGTTGATTTTCATTAAGCAGGAACAGATCAATATTTCATTATTAACATGGTGACAATTGCATGTTAATAAGAAGTCATCGTTTTTCAAGCGTCTCACTGCCAAGCCCACTGGATTAATGGCTTCCCTCATCCAGTGGAGTCTCTTTACATTTCCTCTCTTGTTATATGGCCACTTGAACAGATGTGCGTGCGTGTGTATGTGTGTGTGTGTGGTGTGTCAAAGTATTGACCTTTTGCTAGGCAGGATTAGGAAACACCTACTAATGTTTCCTTCAGGAAGCAAGGGATTTTGCTAACCTGTTTCCCCTTAGGTTTCTCTTCCCCAGAATGTTCCCCATCAACTTGTTTGTCACTGGGATTTAGATAATGATCCTGTTTGGCGGACGGTAGTTTTACGGATAGAAGTAAAACCTTTTTTTTTTTCCCCTTCAGGAAGGAAGATAATCAGATAAATCATTAATTAAAGGGGCTGCATATGGGACAGATGGAATTCTACCCATGTGGTTGCCTCCTCCAACAGTTGAGGGGTAAAAGGCACCATAAATCACTCATGGTCTAGCAGCCTTCAATGGGGACCGTCTTGCCCCTTCCAAGTGATGATAAACAACATATACTCCCAGAGCAGCCCATTAGGTATTCCAGAAGTAGGTGAACTATGAGATAACGCATTTATCCTTCTTGGGAAGGTACCTCTTCATGTTTCACGTGGCACAGAGAAAGCATACCCAATTGATGACGACTAATGAGGATTAATGCATTATTCCGCAGAGGATTATGGGCTCTTTTCTTTTGTGCAGTAGTTAAATAATAACAAAATGAGATAAAATGGCTCCTGATGCTTCCCGGAGCAGTAAATCTGACACCACACACACTTGCTTTGCTTTTCCCTTCCTTTCCTTTCTCTTTTGTTCTTTTACTTTTTTTTTCTCCCCCCCAGGGCTCTTAGGTATTCATCTTCTAAAGCCAATTGGCATAGGCATGGCCCCTCAGCTCTTTCTGGGAACAGGAACAACAGGAAATCTTTACTAGACTCCTCTGCAAAGTCAAAATTAAGTTGCTAGGTACTAAAAACTGAAGATCACCAAAAAAAGGCCAAATTTTCTAAGTATAAAAAGTCACATGGGTGTCTTACAGGACTTCCCAACCGTAGTGTGGTCTAATTTTGTATTCATGACATCTCTTATTTATTTGTTCAATAATTATTCACTTAAGGGCCAGAGATTTTTTGCTTCCATTTTATGCAAATGAGATTGAGATGATTTAAATAATCAGACAATAAATTGCCGATTGTGGTAAAAGCCCTGGAAGGGGGCATACTCTGGGAGAAGACAGAGGAACTAGGCTTGGTCTGGATGTTCAGGACAGGTTTGCTGCAGAGTAACGCTTGCCCTGAGAACAAAGGTCCCAAGTGTGGTAGTAAGGAGAGGGAGACAATTCAGGAAGAATGAATTACTTGAAGAAAGAAAAGAAAAGAAAGAAAAGAAAAGAAAAAAAAGAAAAGAAAAGAAAAGAAAAGAGAAAAGAGAAGAGAAGAGAAAAGAAAAAAGAAAAGAAAAGAAAAGAAAGAAAAGAAAAGAAAAGAAAAGAAAAAAAGAAAAGAAAAGAAAAGAAAAGAAAAGAAAAGAAAAGAAAGAAAAGAAAAGTGCTAAAGTTGGAAGAGGTATGACAATTCAAGAAACCAATGGAAGGCTCATGAGTCTAAGGTACAAAGAAATGAAGGGGCAAGGACAGAAGTTGGGACTGAAAAGATAGGCAGGAGTCCAGCTCTGTAGGGGCTTGTAGGTGATGGTAATATGCTGGATTTTATCAGAAGAAACCCAATGATGTGGGTTGAACTGTGTGTCTCCCCCACCATCAAAGATATTGAAGTCCTAACCCTGGTACCCATGACTGTGACCTTATTTGGAACTAGGGTCTTTGCAGGTGTAATGAAGTTAAGATGAGGTTATTAGGGTGGGCTCTAATCCAACAGGACTAGTGTCCTTATAAAACGAAGGAAATTGGGACATAGACACAAAGGGAGACCATGCCATGTGACAGCACTGACACGAGGGAGGATTCCAGGTGACGAAGGAGGCAGAGACTTTGAAGTGACACATTCACAATAGGAGCCAAGGATTGTCGGCCACAATCGGAATCTTGGAAGAGACAAGGAACAATCTTCCCTGAGAGACTTTAGAGAGAACATGGCTCAGCTGAGACCTGGATTTTGGACTTCTAGCTTCTGGAACTATGAGACAGTATACTTCTGCTGTCTGAAGCCCCCCGGTTTGGGGTACTTTGTTCCAGCAGCTCTAGGAAACTTAGCACCCCCAGGAAACCACTGAAGACTGACTTTCTTTCCTTCTCTCTCTTTCTTTCTTTCTTTCTTTCTTTCTTTCTTTCTTTCTTTCTTTCTTTCTTTCTTTCTTTCTTCTTTCTTTCTTCCTTCCTTCCTTCCTTCCTTCCTTCCTTCCTTCCTTCCTTCCTTCCTTCCTTTCTTTCTTTCTTTCTTTCTTTCTTTCTTTCTTTCTTTCTTTCTTTCTTTCTTCCACTGAAGAATTTTAAGTCAAGGAAGGAGTTTTAAAGGAGGGGATGACGTATCACATTTTCAAAAGATCCACTCAGCTGCAAATGAATGGGCCTGAAATGGAAGGGTCAGAGAGGGCACGGGGCGTGCACTAGACGGCCCTGAAAGCAGCCCCCAAGAGCCCTGGGGGTCAGGGAGTGGGGAGCTGGTGTGGGTGTTTGCCCCATGTGTACTCTTGGCACGAAAGACTGTGTGAGGGCTGGAAGGAGTGCGCTTTTCAGCATCACTCCTCAAACTTGGGCACGTGTATTTATATTCTACACAAAGATGTAATCTGCAGACCCCAACTGGAGCCCTCGAGTGATGTTAGAATTATTTTACCATTTCACACATTGAGTTGTTTTTCTCTGAATTATAATTGGTTTTTACATAATGAAAAGCCCGCTGAAGAATGACAAAGCATAAAGAACTACTTCTCACCTCCTCGAAGACTGGTAGCAGAATAGGATGGGATTGAAAAAAACAATCAGTTGGTTCAATTGGGAATAGTCCACGATTCGAGAGACAGTCGAATCTGGACTCATCAGCCCCACATCCCCAAGGGGCAAGCAATTGACATTGTCATAAATGGACCAAAGCAATTCACAGATCCTTATCCACGAGTATAGACTGCGGCAAAATAATAGTGGCACACTCCTTCAGGAATTTTCGATGGTGGGTCATATTTTTATACATTATTGCGGGATACTGTCTTTGAAATATGAGCAGTGGGCTTCCTACTCCTTTTGAGAGACCTCTTTTGCCACCCCCTCAGCTCCATTCTGGGAGAGGCAGTCCTTGCCCCAGAGGAAGTTTCATGGACTCTGAAGCAGAATCAAGGAACCCAAGTCTTGGTTGGGGGATTTCCAAAGCAAATATCCCTGCATTTAAAAAAATAGCTTCAGGAGAACAAAATGTGATAGGTCAGAGGTTCATTTCACCTTTATTTCCCACCTGCCTTTATCTGAAAGGTAAGGATCCCTGGGCACTGAGGGGAATGTATGCCATGGAAGAGAGGTGGGAGGAGAAATCATAGACATATATTTATAGAGGTTGGAGTATATGAGAGGCATTGCTCTGCCTCCCAGCTGCTTTTGCTGGGCTGAATCCTTGGCCACTGGTCGGGTGGGGTGGGGTGGAGTGGAGTGGGAAGCAGCATACAAATGAATTTTTCATATGAGTTTGGGGATTCAGGAGCAAACGAGTCTTTTTCTTTTTTCCCAATGCCTTGTGGAGAAACTCCACTTCCCCCAGGCCACACACCATGTTGCAGGAGCAGATTAGAAATACTTACATGCTGAAGGGGATCTGAGACATCACTAGAAAGGTACTCATGGTTCCAGATTAGCCTTTAATCCGAGATCAGACGGGAAACTGCACATCCCTGCAGACGTCAGTGTGGGCACAAGGTCATAATGGAAGACCCCATATGATCTCCAAATTTTTGCACATCTATAAGCCCCTTGGAGATGGGACACAACCCCAGGGGGCTGCGTTGACTCAGATTCCTTGATTTGACTGATTAAATTTATGTCATCTGATGGCATAAGTGAATATGATAAGAATTTAATTCAGTAATAGACAAAGTTTCTTGTCACTTGGGCTTGAGACCTCTATGTTTATGTCTACTGCATAAGCCTCCTCCTTATGACAGCTTGTTGGGAATAACATACATGCCCAAGCAAGCAACAAGACGTCCATGGCTCCTTCCAGAAAGCTAATACTTTAAGCTCCTTTTCCGGGGTGGGAATGGGCCATGCTCAACCATCTATGATGCCACCAGGGCCCAGACAGTATTTCTATTCAGCCACACATCTTGTTCTTAAGAATACATTGGTTTGCAATATCTCTGAAATTGAGATTCCTTGGGATTTGGATACTACCTTTTTTATCCTGTTTTTTTTTTTCTTTCTACTTGAACTGTCGTTAATGCTTTTCAAACTCCTTATCTTTTTTTTTTGTCCCGTCTGTGCTCTCCAAAGTAGGAGGAAAAGACATCATGCTCCCTTTTGAAAGATGAGATGACCAAACACAGAAAGATTTAGTAACATGTCCCAAGGCACAGAGCATAAAATAATCGTCATAACAGCAACCACCACAACAAAAACTCAAAATCATAACAATCATAGCCAAAACTTTTTGATTTCTTGTTACCTGTCTGCAAGCAACTGTATTATCATTCTGTGTCAACAGCTGCCTTAAGAAGGTCTCATTCTTATCATCATACTTCAGATAAGACAACTGAGGCATGGCGGGGTGAGTGGTGGTGGTGGTTCAGGGCACTGACAAAGATCACATAAGTGAGGTCGTGTCATACAGCACATGTAACTTACATAATGATCCTTGAGCTTAACCCTCAAGGAAAATGCCATCCACTATTTCATTTAATCCTCAAAACATCAAATAAATCCATTAGCATGTATTAAGGTTGGAGAGGCTTATTATTACAACCAAAGAGAGTAAACCCTGCAGGCAAGCAGGAACACTCGAGAAGCCTCACCATCCGCCCTTCACACTGGGGATTGGATCATATCTTAAAGGCAGGATGATTCAAAAGTCCAGACATCTGCATACAGACTGTCTTTTTAATTCTCCCTCTATCAAAGCAGTGCTCAAACTTTAGTAGGGCATAAAAAGGTTGAGAGAAGGCTGTACACAATTCCGCAGAGGTGTGTTTGTATGTGTGACTTGACCGATAATGAATTTTTATCTCCTAATGGCAGAGAGGCTCAAACATTTTTAAAGCCAGTAATAGGAAAAATAAAATAAAAGGTTTAAGGGTAGAAGATTTAGGGGAATTTCAAAGATAATTTTGACCCTTTATGACTCTTTCCTAACAGCCTGACGTCAGAACTTAACCCTCACATAAAAGCGACTTCAGAGAATATGGGGTGTTAAAACTCGGGGCCACGTGTGCCTGACTCCAAAGCCCGTGTTCACTGCCAGTTGGCCTTTCCCAGGGCTGGAGGTTCCCCTGTCCCCTCTTCTAAGATGTGAGTTGTCTCCCCCATTCTAAATCAGTCCAGCATAGAGTGAAAACATAAATAGATAAATGGCTGGGTCATAAATACCTGTTGACTATCTTGCTGATTGACCAAAAGTAACATTGATTCAATCCTATCTGAAATTTTTATTTTAAATGCCTCAAATAACCCTCAATCTTGCCAGCTCTTAAGAGCCAAGTGCCTGCCATGTGGATATAGTAATTTGCTGTATCCCTATTGAGAAGCATAACTTGAGGCTTCCGGTTGTAATGCGCAGCAGCACAAACAGAATGTCAATTTCCTACTGAGTTCAGATGGGTCTATTTCAGACTACTATTGAATATATATGCTGTTTGCTAACACTCACCTGTAAATTTGTGTTTATTCTCCCTTCCTTGAGCTCTAAGTGCAATCTATGTTAATTTTCCCCTTTGCCAAATATTCAGTTGCTGACAAACACACATTCAAATTTCCTTGCATATTCATGCCTGTGATTTTGTGCTCAGGTTGAGTTCCTGGGTAAATCAGTTTTGATTTTTTGCATACACACACGCAGGAACTCGTGCACACACGTACACCACCCCCCACACACACTCGTACACACACAATTTCCATTAACCTATGATTGCTGGCAAGAGTTTAAGATGAGAAGTATGCCCTGAAATGACACACCAACATCCAGCACCCCAACTTCAGTAATTGGAACTGCACCGTGAAGTCCTATCTTCTGCAAGGGTGGAGTTTGAGAAGCAATATTACATTTATAGTTTTAACATCTACCCTTAAAGTCTTTAAATTGTTCATAAATTATGTACACTCAGTTTTATGAATAGAGTTTTAACCTTGAACGTGGAAGTTAGAAACGCCGACTCTCTGTACAGTCTAAATCAGCCTATAATTTTCGACCTACCAAAAATTTAGCAACTAATAGCCTGCTGTTGACCAGAAGCCTTACCAATAACATAGTTGATTGACACATATTTTGTATGTTATATGTATTATATACTGTATTCTTACAGGAAAGTAAGCTAGAGCAAAGAAAATGTTATTAAGAAAATAATGAGGAAGAGAAAATACATCTACAGTACTGTGCTGTATTTATAGAAAAAACCTGTAAGTGCACCTGTACAATTCAAACCCACTTTGTTCACAGGAGAGCTGTATGGCCCTTTGCAATGGTATTTGTTAAAAATGTATACTATCTATAGTGATGTGCATATGTAAGATACATGCAGAACAGAATTCTAGAGTATTTTACAGTATTTAAAATGTTTTGTCAAGTGCATAGAGTTGTAAACAGCTAGCTTCAATGTCCACGTGTTATAAATACACAATAATCTGAACTAATATTGTCACAAAATAACTATAGGACGGATATATCCACTTTTATTTTTTCCTTTCTGAATTTGTGTTATCCTAGGATTTTCTCCAGCTTACTGTTTTGTGCTCAAGAACCTTACATACTACAAGTTTTAGTGACTGTCTCCTAAGCTTATATGGCACTTTATGATTTGCCAAGCAATTTCCTGTAAATTACTTTATTTTATCCTGATGATGGCCCTGTGGGGAAGACACTATTAATTTCCATTTTACAGATGAGCTGACGAAATCAGAGAGGTTAACTGACAATGTGGCTTAGTTGAGAATTAAAAACAGCTTAGAAGAGTCCACGTTCCTGCTCTCTCCCTTGAACCACAGCTGCTTCCTGGCGCAGTTTAAAAACTCATCTCTCCTTAGAGATTTCTTAGAAAATATACGGCCTACGTTTAAAAAAAAAAAAAAAAAGCTTTGCTGATTTCTGCTTATATATATTTTTTAATTTCAGCTCAAAGTAACATATTTTTTAAAAAATACTAACATATTTAAAAAGGGATAGAAAAATGATGTGACCTATAATTGGGAGAATGGCCTCAAAAAAAGTTGGGCATTGAACTTAAAGACTGTTAACCTCCATTTCAAGGGAATTATCTTGTTAAAGTTTGGGGTGAGTAAGTAAAGCATATTTGTGGATTTCAAAATGGAATTTAAGTTTAACTTGTACAACAAACATAAAAAGTGTCTTTCTGTAACCAGATCCAGAGAATCAAGCCGTTTGAAGAACATCTTACTGAGAAGCCTAGAGTCCTTCTAGAGCCTTCCAAGATGATGTTTTACACTGAATCCACAAAAGGAGCATAGCAAAAATAAGCACAGCTTGTCAGTAGAAGGTCTAAGAATGGTGACACATTAACAACAGAGCCAACAAAGCTCACCTCCTCAACAGCTCTTCCAGGTATCCCATGATCCGCTGCCTGGACTCACCATTTGGAAGATTAAGGAAGTCCAGACTAGATGTATAATGCTGCATTCATAATTCCATATCTTTTCCCTGACTTCTAATTCCTCTGCTAGAATGATTCTGGGTATCCTTTGGAAAGCCACCAGGCAGGAGTTCAAGTAGAGACTGGTTCAGTGCATATATTTGGAGCCCATATTATGGGCTCCTACTCTTTGATGTGTGTGCTGTCCCCCTCGTGAGTGAGACTTCCTCCACATGCTTGAAAAGAAGTAAAGATTTACTTTCCACTTCTGGTTTTCATCAAAAGGTCTGAAGCTCCAAAACAGGTTCATGATTGCAGTTAGTCACTTACTTATTAACTCATTCATGACAGTTTACTTAGTAACTCACTCGCAAACATTTTTCACATGTCTACAGTATTAATTTTGTGCTTTGAATGAAGAAAGGAAAGGCCTGTGTGGGCCAGTAAAGGACATACAGTTGAGTTGAGGAGACAGATAAGAATAGAAGAACCACAGGTGGAGACATGGGAAGACCTTGTCCAACAAACAATACCCAACCTCTCCAAGAGAACCAGGACTGTCCTTGGAGGAAGAGAGCTCATTCTGAATCCTGAGTTCTGCTCAGACATGGAAAAAAATTTCTATTGATGTGTTTGGGGTGTTTCCATGGGAGTTTTATTACTTATAAAGGATACTCTCGTGTATATGAAAGATATTTCAATATTTCTTACTCAGTTTATGAAATATCACCCTTAAGCACTTCTATCCCTCTCTTTAGGATATGATTTAGCTAATCTGTTTTTTACTGCATAGAGTATAATTTTGGGTTTCTCAAAGGTGGAAGACTGATTGCCAAGCTCCAGGATTAAGTTCCAACTTTACATTTTTTGAGTGTTGGAAATTCAGTCTACTTTCAGCTATTTGACTTAGCATAACTCTCGCTGCTAATACCCACGTCCTGCCAAGCACCATATAGAAAGCCATTTTTAGGAAGGAAACAGGGAAATTGGGAGGACTCAACTCTTTAAAGAAATAACTTTGGATGATAGTTTGGAGAGAACGCGCAATGTGGGGCTGTTTTACATATTAGTGGCAAAGCATTTCCAATCTAAGTAGCTGGGTAACATCTCCCGAAAAAGAAAAGTTATATACCATAGACCCTTGACACTTGTTAGAGATAGATTCCGCAGCCTTCAAAACCCCCTAAATTTATGAAGCCACCAAAGCATATATTTTCCCCTCATAAAATGCAGTGAGGTATAGATGAAAAATTTAAGTGACTTCTTTAGGTTCTTAATAGCTGTATAAATATAGAACCAAAAGTCATTTATAAAGTTGGTCACCTGTTTCGAGTGCATTGCTTTATCACAACACTGGCCGGCGGAGAGCATGTTGTTCAATGGAGAAACGGGAAATTCACGTTGTAGTTCTGGGCAGCTCACTAGTAAAATTACAGGCTACATCTAAATGTCACCCTGCACCATGCAAAATCCTACCTCAGCAGATGGCCAAAATGCTACACGCCACAAGCCCTTGGTTATCTCCCCAGTAGACAAAGTTGTAATGCTACCTCTGCAGACATCATGAAGTTAGGGCACCGTTAAATGGCTAATAGTCAAAACAAAAGTCTTGAATGGCTAAGGATTCCAAAAGGATGCAGTTTCAGTGTTGAGCTTTGGCAAATCTTCCTGAGTGGGAGGAAAGACAGTTACTTCGAGTCTTCTTATGTGTGCGTAAGCAGGAAGAGAGCCAACATTCTGAAGTCAACAAGAATGTGAAACTGGGGATCGAGACAAGCTACAGAAGTCTTCGCTGGCCTCAAAAGAAATCTCAAAGCTACAGGAGGGCGTTTCATCAATTAATAACCTTTAATTAATCCCACTACAACATTTTTATAACATTCTCCCTGAACCTGGATGTCCATTCAGTGGAAGTGACAGCTCATGTCCCAGTCACAAAACATCACGGGCACATTTTGTCATCCGTAAGACCCTGTCATCAATATAGATTTCCATTTTTGTAAATCATCTTTTATTTGGGGGAAGGAGGGAGGTATTGATTTTTTCCCCGTCTTTTCTCGGAATGCTAACCTTGTTTAAATTCTTCATTTCCTCTGCCTGAAGCACCATGTTGCAATAGAATTAAATGCATAGTAAAATGGCCATGTGAGAAAGGTTTATGCATTATGTTAAAACCTGCTCCCTTGATAAATGGAGCCATTAGGGTCTGGAATTCACTGCATTAGTCTACTTAGCTCAATCCAACAACATGCCTTAAAAGTCTCACAAATTTGTTCAAATGCTAATGAGCTGCACCACCAAACCTCATCTGTTGTAGAAGGATCTAATATTTCCAGGGGTTTAATGCATTTAAGAGCTACCCGTGGACTCACTTTACCTGACTTGGCACTTCGAGACTACTCAGATTTATAGACAGGGGGAAAATGTATACATTTCATTGTGTGGCAGCTTCTGAAAATGCACTCAATGAGCCTTAATAAAAATCACTTTGGTTTAGTGTCAGTTTATCCTCATCAACTGTCAGGATATGACGTGGAGAAAGATCACTTCCAAAAGGTCATATATATGTATTTTTTCCAAATAAACTGGTTAAATGTAATAACACCCAAGTCATCTCAAAGACAAAAGGCAGCCTTACTGGTCATGTTTCTCCAGGCCAGATAGGAATCTCTGCATCTGTACAGAGCTTCTAGAAAGGGAAACTGCCAAAGTAAATGCTTGCTTTAGACTTTTATCACCTGGTCAGGTCTATTTCCGTGAAAGAAAAATAAACTAAAGAAACTCATCTTCATTCAATAAGCCATTGTTGAGCACCTACAATGTGCTAGGCACTGTGGTAAATGTGTTTCTTTCTCCTACGGTCTTTTGAATGACACCAGGCCCTTTTTTGGGTCAACCATCACAGACAGCTTCTAGCATGTGACCTATGCCATCATATGGGGCCCCATGCTCAGAAGGACCCCCCCCCCCCAGTTGGCTTAATGCTCTGCTGTTGCCTTCCTGAAATTCTGGAAGGGAACTCACAAATTATACAGCCTGTCATGACTTCAGGTAAATTAGTTTGTGTGTTACGTAGGTTTATCAAGGCTAGCTGTGGGGAAATTGGCTGTAAGGCCACATCCTTCAATGCTTATCTAAGACATTACCTCCTCCAGGGAAGTCTCTTCTGATGCCCTTTCCACACTCACACTTATTTACCTGTCTCACACACCTGCTGGACACTAGAGTCCCTCTGGACAAGAACCACATCTGTTGTGTTGATCATTGTATCTGAGAGGATCCAGAACTGTTTTATACATTGGGAATTTGAGGCAGAGTACATTGAGTGTGCCAGTTTCTCAAGGGCCTCTGAGAAATTCAAGGGCTTTCAAATCCTTGGAGATCTAACCAAACATGCATTGGTTTAAACACAGGAAAATAAAACTTAAAATTATAATCAATAATAATTACAAAAGCAAATGAATTGCTATTGTGTTCTTTAAAAAAAAAATCATACTTGACACGGCAAGTGAGTGCATCTTAACAGTCTTATTTCTATACGGTGTGGGGCCTTCCAAAGCAAGATTCTAAACCCTTGGGAATTTTTAAGTTTAATTTTTGCCTGACATAACTGCCAGCACAATGCCAAGGACCTGGTACTTACTCAAGACTCAGTTCAGGTCAAACACAAATTGGGTAACGGAAAGAAATATAAAGATGGGTATGAAGTGGTCCTGCTTTCAAGGAGGAGGATAGAAAAAGCTAATAGAGACAAGGAGCCATTAAATAAATCCTCGCATGCAAGAGATCCTAAGCAGTGAAGCTCAGGCCCATGAGAAAGAGGAATGGACAAAACTTGTTCTTTCTTAAGTATGTCAAGGTAGACTTGGGATTAAATGGAGTGTGGACATTTATTTCCAACAAGTAAGATGCATGAAGTGACAAGGACATAGGATGGTAACCAATGGCTGGGCACATGCTGGGAATTGCATAGGTAGAATGGGACAAGGTGACATAATTAAGCAGAAAAAAATAAAGACATCTTTATATAAGTTGGAGATTCTAGAAAAGGAAACTCAGCCTTTTGGTTAAAGAAAGTTAATCCACAATGTTTGGTAACTTAAAAATAAGTTGAGTGCATAGCCTTTCTTTACTTGGCAAAGAAGAGTTAGTTCTTGTTAGTGGCACTGGCATAGGATGAAATGCACATACAATCATGACGCCATGATGATTTCTATTGGTTTCATATCTTGGCTTTTTCTCATTAAGTTCAAGGGATGACACTATAGAATATAATACTTAGGCCTCATCTCTCTTGGTACATTTGGTTTGTCCAGTTTACTCAACCAAAAACAAAAAAAATTTACATGTTTCCCCTTAGTTGTACTGTAAAGCACCTGTGAATCAAAGCTCAGCGAACCTTCCCTGCATTAATAGAAAGGCTAAAGGGATAGAATTTATTAAATTTACTCAACCAAGATATATTGTGTACTTACTATGTTCCAGGTACAGGAAAAAATAACCCTTAGGAAAGTTATATTCTAATAGTACAAGTCAAAAACAAACAAGCAACATGAAAATAAGTAATTTCAGATACTAATCATAATATGAAGGAGATAAGGCAGGGCCATGGGAAAGTCTCAGGGGTTGGCAAACATTTTCTATAAAGGGCCAGATTTTGGGATTTCCAGGCCAGTCTCTGTTACAACTATTCAAGCCTCCAGGTGTAACAGAAAAGCAGCCATAGACAATGTGTAAACAAATGAGTATGCCTGTGGGCCAGTAAAACTTTATTTATAAAACAAGCAGGAGGCTAGATTTGACCTGCAGGGTCAAATCTCTACCTTGGGTAGAGAGCTGGGGGTTGGTTAATTTAGCTAAAATGTTCTGGAAAGGTTTTCTAAGTTGAGATTTCAATGATGAGAAGAATCCAGCCATGCAAATATCTAGAGAAAAAGCATTGGAGCAGTGGAGAAAATGGATGCAAACATTCAAGGTATGGAGGAGGAAAAAGAGGGACAGTTGTAATGCCTCCAAGGACTTTAAATCATCCAAAGTTCATGCAAAGGAAACTCTAACATCTGGACTACAATAACGTGCCCCAAAATAGAAAACCCCACACCATACTTTGAAGCTTTCTTTTCTTTTCTTTCCTTTTTTTTTTTTTTGCTTTCTTTTCTTTTAATAAGGACCTGGAACACTTTGAATTATTGCAAATTTCAGTGGATTGTCTCTGGTGTCCTGGCACAGTGACAATGTGATGGAGTTTCACCTTGAGCCCTGTGTTCTAACTCTTAAATCTAGACTGGGCTACTTTGGACACCACTAATTAAGAGTGAAACTCAGGGGAAATTCACACTTACGTAAAATGTACATTAGCATTCAATGAATGCTAGCTGAATGATTTTTAAAAATTTAAAAACCTAGTTTGATAATTTCATTGTAAAAACTCTGGAAGACAATGGGGTGGATAGATGGCTCACCTGTTCATTTATCTTCTCCATCATAAGTAACAAGGGCTGAAAACTGGGCCCACAGATCAAATATGGCCTTCCGATTAGCTTTGTTTGGTTAGTTATCAACATTTGGAAATTAGGTTTGACATGAAAAATCTGAATGTCTGGCTTTGCTTGAGGGAACTGGCCACAATGGGCCCTGGAATCCTCATCTAGCAAATGTCTGGCGCTCAGCAAAACTTCTTCCTCTAGGTAAGTATGAACGTTCCACTTTGCCGTGGTGCCTGTCTGGCTTGGTGGTTTGGTGAAGCCTGGAGCTTTTAAACTCCTTATTGTTTTAAATTTAAATTTAATTGAGTAACATATAGTGTATTATTAGTTTCAGAGGTAGAGGTCAGTGATTCATCGGTCTTATATAATACCCAGTGCTCATTACATAAGGCACCCTCCTTAATGACCATCACCCAGTTACCCCATCCCCTGGTCCCCCTCCCCTCTGCTTTTCAAAAGCTCTCCTTGGGGCACCTGGTGGCTCCGTTGGTTAAGCGATGGGTTTAACCATCGCTCTTGGTTTCTGCTGAGGTTTCTGCCCCCTCCTTGGGGCACCTGGTGGCTCCGTTGGTTAAGCGATGGGTTTAACCATCGCTCTTGGTTTCTGCTGAGGTCATGAGCTAGAATGGAGCCAGTCTGGGGCTCCATGCTCAGTGGGGAGTCTGCTCGAGCTTCTCTCCCTCTGCCCCTCCCCCCACTCGAGTTCCCATGCTGTCTCTCTCACTCTCTAAACTAAATAAATAAATCTTAAAAAATAACAGCTCTTCTTTAAGAGGAACAACACAGAATTACGAATATACCATGTTTGCGGCATCTCCAATATGCCATTAAAAATTACGTATAAAAAATGGTCATAGCCCATGAGCACAAAATTCCTGAGATGAGTCCAGTGCCATCTAATACCCAACATAAGGGAAGTATGATGGAGGGGGATGTCAGAGAAGGAAACTACAGCCCTATTAACCAATTGAAGTTAAATATCCTACTTTTGCAAATTTCATGAAAACACACGATCAGTAAGCAAAGGTCAAAGCCCCTCATAGGGCTGTTGCAAGGGCCCATCTATCTCTCTCAGCTGGTTTTCCTTTTTAATTTATTTTTAATTTTTTTTACTATTATTTTTTTTTTTTTTTGCTACCTGTCTGGACTCTGTGGACATGTGAGTTTTCAAACCCTTCAAACTGAAGGATTTCTGAGTTCTCTGACATTTTAAAGTTCTGTAGATTTGCTTTTGTTCACACCCTGTAATGTTTTCTTAAAAGACTCATAGCCCGAGCTACCTTCCTTCCCTTTAGTCTTAGAATAATCTGCTAAATGAGCTTGACAATGGATAGAATGTGTGGATTTCTCTCAGTTGCTTGCGAGCAATCTAACACATCCAAACTGCCAAGCATCAATTGAAAACTGAAGAATTCAGCCATTATCCTAAACAAGTGACAGGCAAATTCTTACACCACGCTGATGATCAAACAAGTGACAAGTTTCTCTACTTTCTTTGTAACAAAGTTGGACGGCAACTGCATATATGTGAGATATGAGTGAGAAGGGGGAAGTTTGTCAGGTTGCTCAAATAATGAGATAGGTGTCCCACCCCCCACCCCCAGCGGAGCTTCAAACAGATGCTGGCCACCTCGTGATAAGTCTTCCCTCCGTTCACTCCAGATCCGACCTCAGTTTCTTTTCAATATCCAGAGCAAGGAAATATGTTGTCCAAACCCCTAAGGATCTTTTAACCTGGCATTCAAGAGCACCAAAATGCCGTTGGATACACGGCCAAGAACTGTGCTGCACAAAACACTCTGAATTCAGTGAGGGCTCGATCATTAATTAGAGTATCCTCATCTTCAAATGGCATTTGAGTCCTGGACAGCTGGCAGCGCAGGACAAATGCAGCAGCTTTCACAGACACTGGAGTAAGAAACTTGCCACTAACACAGAAATCCATAAAAGCCCGAGCAGACTTTTACTTTGGCACAGATCCCTTGCATCGAAGGATAATTCCTGCATTAGCAGATAGTTCAGAAATGTTTTATGTATGTGCTATTTCCAAAGAGTCTTTTAAAATTTCCTTTCTCATACTATAATCGGTTGTTACCTCTCCTCTTGATTTCCCTAAAGAGTACAAGTCTATTCTATAAGAAATAGAGAAGAAAAAAAATATGTGTGTGTATGTGTGTGTGTACACACATACATGCATATATATATATATGCATATAGCTTTTAAGCTTAGTGGAAGCAGTTTTATTTTCTGCCTTTTTTTTTTTTTTTTATTTGGAAGGAATAAGACCGGAGGTGAATCTGCAGTCTACCACTTAGACAGGTTCTCTGAACTACATTTTTTATGGAGGGGCTGTCTTGCCCCTGCTAGAGAAAAGGGAAATCCTAAATGTGACAGGCTAGTCATTTACAGAGTCGCAAGGCAAGAAACCAATAATGGGTATAGATGTCCACTGACTCATGGACGAACAGATGAATAAACAAAATGTGGCACATCCATACAATGGAATACTATTTGGCAATAAAAACGAATAAAAGTCCTGACACATGCCCCAGCATGGGTGAACCTTGCAAACATTATGTTACATGAATGAAGCCAGAAACAAAAGACTACATCCTATATGATTCCACTTATATGAAATGTCCAAAGGAGGCAAATCTATAGATACAGAAGGTAGGTTAGTAGTTGCCTAGAGCTTGAGCAAGGAAAGCAGGCGAGTGATTGTTAATGGTATGAGGTTTGTTATATTTTGTTTTTCCCAGACATAATAATATAGAAAGAATATTTCTTTAAATTTGGTACCTGGTCCAAAACCATTTTTACAAAAATATATTCCTCTAAACACAAGTCCTATAATATGTTTCTTGTATAAGGGCTTCTGAGTTCAAAACAAGTTAGAGAATGGGACTCTCTGGTTCCCACGTAGAGATTCACGGTGTTGCTCTATTAAAGGATCTGAAGAGTCTGCAGCATAGGAAGATGGTAAATATCGTTTATCTGTTTCTCCAGTGTCTAAAGACTTCATTAATTTTAGGTGATTTTCACAAACATGCCAAGGCGCACAGATTCTAGAAATAAGGTAGATGCTGGTATAGGCGGTTCCCAAGTAGTTCACTCTTTTCTGCAAGTGCCCTGAAGCTTGCTTGCAGCCCATCAAGGACTGCCATTGAAAGGGAAGTGTAATGTCATGGGGCACCTGGATTACTCAGGCAGTTAAGCAGTCAACTCTTGATTTTGGCTCCCATCATAATCTCAGGGTCCTGGGATGGAGCCCCTCATTGGGCTCCATGATCAGTGGGAAATCGGCTTGGGGATTCTCTCCCTCCTTCTCCTTCTGCCCCTCTCTCCTTCAAATAAATAAATAAATCTTAAAAAAAAAAAAAGAGAGAGATGTGTAATGGATCTCCTCTAAAGATCCTAATACTCACTTCCTTCAGCTTTCTTTTCAAATGTTACTTTATCCAAGACTCTTCCTTGACAACCCATTTTAAGTAGCAACCCACTCAACCAACCCTCTCTATCCCCTACTCTCTCGTCCTCCACATTATATATCTCTGTGACATGAGACATTTACGGATTTCTGTCTCCCCACCCAGAACGTGAGCTCCATGAGAACAAGGACCGTGGTTGTTTCACCCCCAAATCAGGAACTCTGTAAAGATTCATTGAGTGAATAGACACAATCAAGAGAAAGCTTGGAAAACAGGGACAAACAATCAGCCTTCTATCAAACAACGGTAGTGTATCAGATGCTTTATTTGCAAGGAGCTCACCCGGAGAAAGCAAGGTATCTCCCTTTGCAGACTCAGGGCTGCTCATCTGTTGGTAAAAGTGACAGTGCCGCGACAACAGCATTGGAACAGGAAGATATATATATAGCAGCTAATTGCTGCTATTAATTGCTGCAGCTAATAAAAAATACTAATTGATCCAAATATTTCTTTTTTTTTTTTTTTCTGCAAGGTACTATTCTCCATGTGTCCCCACTCATCCTTTTCTTCTTCCCTCCCTCCATCTCTCCTTCCCTTGTCCACTTTGGGAGATGTTTGAGCAGTGTTAACATACAGTCCTAAGCTGGAGCCCAGGTACTCAAAGATGCTTATGCAATGCCAGCCTTTGTGGAGGGCATGACCAGAGAAGATAGCCAAATATTTAAAACGGCTGAGTAAGACTGTAAATAAAAATAAAAATAAAAATAAAAATAAAAAGATGGAGGAGTGCAATTAGAGATGAGCTGGGACTTCCTCAGTCACTGCGAATGAGAGGTGCCCCAGACAGGGGCGGGAGGAGGGATGGGAGGAAGCAATCATGAAGAGCTTCCTGGAGGTGACCCTTGAGCTGAGCTTGAAGGCTAAGTAGGTAGGGGTTAACCATGAAGAGAATGAGGGTGGGGGCTGGTTGGCAGTTGGAACTGGAGCAACTGCCTGAGCAAGAAAACAGGGGGCTCTGAGCAAAGCAGGTTGCATGAAGGGAACTAGAAAGAGTCTGATGCTGACAGGGCACAAAATCTGAGTCAGGATGGAGGCCTAGGGGGGCCGGGGCCCACACTCCTCCCATCCTCACAGTTGCTTTGTTAGCCTGATCCCAGCAGCTGACGTTCATAAAAGCCAGCTTTTGTTTCCCATTCACCAGGGGCCTGGGACTGTGCTAAGCGTTTTCCGAACGTGACGTCGGTGGACACCGCTGGGAACTTCATGAAGTCGACCCAATTATTCTGTCCATTCCAGAGGCATGGAGGTGAAGTCTCGGAGCTGTGATGATGACACTTTCCAGGTGAGATGGCTGGAGAGGCCAGGGCCAGGAGGTAAGCGGTGCCCACAGTCCTACTCCCTCTCTGCGCCTGCATGAATGTCCCGCAGGCACTCCAGTTCTCCACCTGGACTGATTTTGCCCCCCAGGGGACAGGTGACAATGTCTCGAGGCCTTTCTGGTTGTCACCACTGTGGGGGGGGGGGCTGCTGGCATCCAGTGGGTAGGAGCCAGGGACCCTGCTACGCATCCCACGGTGCACAGGGAGACCCCACAGTGGAGGATGGGGCAGCCCCAAATGTCAAGAGTATGAAGGATGAGAGAAAGCCTGCCCTAGTTTACTGGCCAGCCGAGTGAATCTCTGACCTACTTTATTTGGATGAAAAAGGTGCAGAGTTTGTTTTTATTTAGCCACCTCATAACGCAAAGGGAAGCTTCCAGTGAATAGAAGCCAGGCAGGTGGTTGGAGGTGCGTGGAGAGCCCCTATGGGAAACCACCCCCCTCGCTGAGGATATACAGAAAGGGGAAGCAAGCACAGCTCTTCTTCCGTAAGGGAAGTAAGTGCACTGGGAGCTGTTTGCTGTTTATAAAGAGCTGGACCTGGGCCTTTTCTTTCTTTTTTTCTTTTCTTCTTTTTTTCAGATTTTATTTATTTATTCATGAGAGACACAGAGAGGGGCAGAGACCCAGGCAGAGGGAGAAGCAGGCTCCCCGCAGGGAGCCCGAGATGGGACCCGATCCCAGGACCCCGGGATCACACCCTGAGCTGAAGGCAGATGCTCAACCGCGGAGCCACCCAGGGACCCCAGGACCTGGGCCTTCTCTCCCCAGACTGCTGCTGCTGCTGTCGCGTGGGGGCTCCGTGTGCAGAGGCTCTGAGGCCATCCACCGGAAACTTCCCTCTGCCCACGGATGGCAAATCAAAGAGCTGGTGGTAGGTGTTGATCAGAAGCAGGAGAGCAGCTCTGATGATGGATTGCATGGAAGGTGTGTGCTGAGGAAGGCAAGGAAGGGGCAACACAGGGGAGACTGCCAAGTCCTGGGCAGAAGATGAGAGGCGTACGCCTTTCCCAGACATACCACGAAAACAATTATTCGTGATTTTGAAGAAAAGCAGTTCAGCTAAGAGTCGTGATTTCGCTCTTCTCTCTCTCTCCTTTGTAAAATAGCAGTAGGTGGAGGAATCTGGAACTTGTGCAAACAGAGATCAAAGAACAGTGTGGAAAGGGCCAAAAGTCAGGACGTGTAGGTCCTGTAGGTCCGGGGCTGTCTCCGACCTTCTCTGACCCGGGCTCTGGGTGGCGAAGCTGCTGTGCTGGGCTCCTGCTCTGCACAGGATGGCAGGGATGCGAGGTCGGGGGAAGGCAGGCGAGTAGGAAGCTGTGCTCAGGGCGGGGCTGGTGTCTGATGGCTGTGGCATGAGATCCCCGCTCGGCCACCCACCAACCACGCGCACAAGGTCGCGTCCCTCTGCTCCTGCCCTAGTCCCCGCAGCTGGTGAATGGTGAGGACGGTACCCACCTTGCAGGGTTGTTCTGAGGGTCAGGAGAAAGCCAGACATGTCCAGCACCTAAGCCAGTGGTAGGCACTCCACACATGGAGCCTATTTTGACATTGGTGCCGACGATCATTTTAATAAGATGTTTCGTTACGACACACTCCTATCACATCCTCAGCGGAGAACATTCCAAAATGCTTCCAGGGGTGTGGTGTGCTTGGTTGCCCTAGCATCTAAAAAAAAAAAAATCCAAATTACCTGTGGCCTTGTTCCTGTAGATCTCCTGATTCCTGGTCATTTGGCCACCGGGAACAAAGACTACGCTTCCCAGCCCTTCGGTCAGGTAGACGTAGCCACGCGACCACGTACTAGCTAAAGAGAAGTGAGTAAAAGTGATATGTGTGATTTCCAGGTTATATATTTAAAGAGAAGGGGCATGCTCTCCACTTCTCCCTTTCTGGCTGCCTGGAAGAGGCACGTGATGGTCGGAGCCAGAGCAGTCACCGTGGACCATGAGAGGGAAGCCCCATATTAAGGTGGCAGAGCAACAAGAGAGAAGGCCACTGGGCACCTGACGTCAAGGAGTGCCTTGCTAGCTCTCAACCACCTTCCCGCACTTTTCCCTGAGTCAAAAAAAATTCTCTCTTCCTCAACTCGCTGTTACTTTGGGGGCTATGAAGCATTGGAGGAAATCTATTTTTACTGGAGTCAAACAGGTATCGAGTCTAATACACTGGTCAACACCGAAAAGTCAGGAGATGTGACATAAAACTTTAGACTTTTAAAATACCTCCTGAAAAAGTAAGAAGCTCTTGCAACACAGGGGTTGCATCTTCTCATGCCCCTTTCTATGGGGCGTGTGGCATCCTACGTGCCACAGCCCCCTTCCAGGGTCTTCACTGATATGTGCTTAGTCTTCAGACTGTCCATCTTCGGTGACTCTGCAGAGATGCTTTTTTTTTTTTTTTTTTTAAGGATCTTATTTACTTACATGAGAGATACCATGAGAGAGCACAAAGTAGGGGAGGGACAGAGGGAGATCAAGTAGGCTCTCCGCTGAGCAGGGAAGCCCAATGTGGGGCTTGATCCCATGACCCTGGGATCATGACCTGAGCTGAAGGCAGATGCTTAGCCCACTGAGCCACCCGGGCGCCCTGCAGCGTATATTCTATTAATCCACTTGCCCGGCTCCCTGAGGACAGTGTTACCACCTCCACTTTGCAGATGAAAGAACTGAGGTTTTGTGAGGACACAGAACTTGCTTAGGGTCAGAGCTCAGTGGCAGAGGCTGTCTGATTTCAGAGCAGGAACTCCTCGCCAGGATCTTTCTCTACGGCTCAAGCTGAGCCTCCAGGTGTTTTGAATCAAGCACAGACTCATTTGCAGAAATCTAAATGAATCTAAGGAGAATATTTACTGGATAATTAAGAGTTTGCTTCCTCTGCCTTCACCACACAAACTTGTAGCAACTGCTTTCATTGTCTCGTTATTGGAGAATATTGTAGCTTGGGGTGATAATATCTCTGTCATCACACTGCATCGTTCAAAGGCAGGGCAGCTTGCAGAACAAAAACAGAAACCGTCACATTCGGCCTGGGCTCGGGTCCTTTCGCTCTCTACCAAGTGCCGTGAAAGGAAAGACCAGCCCAGATGGTGACTGATGTTGGTGGCAGAGATCACAAGGCCCGTGGAGGGTTCCAGAGCATGACTTCCTGGGAAGGTTCATCAGCAGATATGCACAGTTGGCTCACATCAGTGTTCCCTGGATGGGTTCAAGGCCAGAGCTTGTGGTTAAATCTGTTCCCATGCTTGCCTCATAGCTTGGCTTCATGTCTCTCCCCTGCCTGCAGCCCCCTTGACAGATACACTCTCCAGACCCACGCTAAAGCATACATCGGGAATGCTTTGAAAGCTCGAGATGGGATCTGGGGGCCCTCCTTGCATCT
Organism: Canis lupus baileyi; assembly: GCF_048164855.1. Classification (NCBI taxonomy): domain Eukaryota; kingdom Metazoa; phylum Chordata; class Mammalia; order Carnivora; family Canidae; genus Canis; species Canis lupus. The sequence continues at coordinate 41,030,701 of NC_132863.1, read as the reverse complement.
CGGAATCACAGAATGTCAGCACTGGAAGGGACTTCAGAAAGCTCCTGGTCCAACCCTTTTGATTAGAAGACAGGACACAGACACAGAGGAAGGGGGGGGAGCTGGTCAATAGTCATCCACCAGCAGCATTTACCCGGCCACCCCATTGCTCCGTAAGTTAAAGGCAAGGGGAAGGTCGCACTTTGGAAAGATGACGATGTGATGAAGATGCTGATGACGATGGCGGTGGTGGTAGAGCCGTTGCATTCGTTCTGTCCCAGGCACGAAATTAAGTGCCTTGTGTGGGTTTTCTCATTTATTCCGCGTCGCAGCCTCTGAAGTTACTACTTTATTCCTATCACTACCCCATCCCCACGTCCTGCCCCCATTTCCCAACGCAACTCCACGCCCATGGGACCTGTGGCAGAGAAGGTCAAATCAGTCAGCTCTGATGACTCAGCCATGAAGGGGTTTCTCCCAGATTCAAAACCAGGTTGTCCAACTTAGCCGAACCGTTATCACTAGACTGTACTGACTCAGCTTCCTCAGGGGACAGAGCTGACCCCTCGGAGGAGTGGAACAGCCCAGACAGGGCCTGCCAGCTGGCAAACAAACGCCCCACCTAAACAGAGTAGTTGCTAACTGATGCCTCTTCCTCCTCCCCCATCCCCGCCAACGACCGCCATGCACTCATACAGGCCCAATGTCGCAACATCCTGCACTTTGCAAAAGAATCCAGCAACTCCGATAAGCACATGATTTTTACACCTTAGTGACTGTGGAAGTCATTAGAACATTAGAACCATTCACAAATTTCCCGTGTCTCTCGTCCTTTTGATGTGTGCACTCTCCCATCTCTTTGAAGTTCGGCAAGGCCGTGAGAAATGTGATCAGAAGTGGTGCATGTCACTTTGAGAGTCAGGGTGTGACTCAACACGCTCTCCTGTTCTCTGTCACCAGGGCAGAGGATGTCCATTCCAGCCGGTGGCGGCTCCAGTCAGCTTGAGTCCTAGGGGAGAGCAGAGCCTGGCCCTCAGCTGACCCAGGACACACAACAGACCACAAGAGAGAAATAAATCCTTGTCATCTTACACTATTAAAATCTGGGGAGTACACCTTACTGCAGTGTAACCTGTCCTATCCTGACAAAGATGGCATTAATTTCCAAAAAGTAAGGTAGCTTTTTTTTTTTTTTTTTAAGATTTATTTATCTGAGAGAAAGAATGAGAGAAGGGGGAGGGAGAGATGGAGAAAGAGAATTTCAAGACTCCTTGCTGAGCATGGAGCCCAACACGGGGCTGGATCCCATGACCCTGAGATCATGACCTGAGCTGAAACCAAGAGTCAGACACCTAACTCACTGAGACACCCAGGCGCTCCCAAAAAGCAAAGTTTAAGTCAAACACATATCAGGAGGCCAGTGGGCATCCCTAAAGGTTGTGGTGGCTCCAAGAACTTCAGAGTCAGGAGGAGGTTTCTTGAGACAGAGCCCAGGTCAAGGGCTCAGTTCTTGGGTCAACAACAATGTTCCATCCTGGAGTCACCCGCCCGCTGTGAGTCACGGCTAGTGTCTCGCTAAGTGAGAGTTATTGGTTTCACAAGGATCACGGAAGATTTCACAGTCCACCTGTCCTCCTTATTAGACTCCTCACTCAAAGCCCATCACCTCCCAGTCACACTTGGGATCTTCTCCGCACTCTGAAATTTAATGTGTCAGAAGACAACCCACCAAGAGCAGAAATGAGAGAAGAGCAGAGAATGAGAGAAGAGATGTTTTATCTCCACATTGAAATGACAAATGCCCTGTGAGGGGGAAAAAAAAAAAAGTATTTCTGTTTGGAGGAAGAAATGAGGGGCACATACTCTGTTCATAGAGAGGAAAGGATTCCTTAGGAAACTTGCTCTGTATCACAAAGAAGTAGAAATCATCATAGTGATTTTTTTTTTTTTTTTACCATCGGTTTCAAGTGAAACATCTATGTGTGAGATAAGGCAATTTACTATTCCCAGAAACTATTAAAATTATCAAGGTTCACGCTGGTATCAACTGGTTGTACAAACGGTGGGTTTTCCCCAGTTCTTAGTTTTTCAAGCTGTGAAATGGGACAAATATTATTGGATTGTTTTGTTAAAAGGGCTGTAAACTCTTCTGAAGGGCAACTATGTAGAAATGTTACAGTTAAATAAAGAAAATTTATTCTGCTAAGGGAAGAAAAAGTATATTATGTTCATATAGTGAAACTATTGACGTTAAAATTGTTTCTTTGATTTGATTTTTAAAGGCACCAGCAGCAATGTTTCTATTCAAGTATCAGGATGGGGATTTTGTTTTGCAAATATTTGTGTGTTTTTTTTAAATATAAGGTTAATGGATGCTTACGGTAACAAATTTAAATGCTAAACTAGAATATAAAAATGGGTTTCTCTATCTTGGCACTAGTGACATTTTGGGCAGGATAATCCTTTGTATAGATGTAGATGTCCTGTGCACTGGAGAATGTTGAGCAGTATCTCTGGTTCTACCCACTAGATGCCAGTACAACTCCCCCCAACACCCGCATACACCCCAAATGTGTCCAGGCATTGCCAAATGTACCCCGAAGGGCACAACTATCCCAAGTTGAGAGCTACAGGATAAAGTATGTTGTATAAAGTATAATTGGACATGCTTCACCCTAGAATAAAAATTTCCCAACATTAATCACTATTATCAGTTTGGTTGATATCTTCCCAGCAATTTTTTTAGGTATAATCCAATATACATACCCACACCTGACTCCACCTCCATGCAGACACACAGGTGGAGTGTTTTTCCACCCCCCCAAATTGGGATTATGCCTTTGCAATCTACTTCTCACTGGAAATAAATCTTTACCTTTCCCTGTGTCTACATTTAGAGCTTCTGCATACTTTTAAAGAGATACTGACACTGTGTCCCCTTGGATTCATGTACTGTAATTCATTTAACTGATTTCTCATTGATGGACACTTAAATATTCCCACCTCCCCTACTATAAACAACCCTGCATTGACTATTTTCACACTTAAACCCTTGCATGTTTTTTTTTTACCAACATTTCCACAGGAATTGTTGGGTTCAAAATATATGCACCTAAAATACCGATCGATTTCAGCATGTTTTCCACCAAACACCTAATAGCCGTATAGCCTCCTCTGGTAGCCTTGGGGAACTGATGTTCTGGTGTTTGCTTATTTGTTTGTTTTTTTTTTTTTTCCTTCTTCACTTCCATAACAGTATGGTAGTGAACAGCTTGGCTAAATGTCAATAGTTCTGAGGTTTAGAAGCTCTGCTTGAAAGTAAAAGAAACCTAAGCCTGAGTCCCAGTTCCGCGACATATTCTGCATGGTTCATCGGGCAGATTATTTGAGCCATGCTTTCCTCCTCTGTAACAATAATGATAACAGTCATACCTCCTTCACAGCATTGTTGGCTGGAATTTTTTGAGATTATACATATGCCTAGCACCCTGCAATTAATTATTGTTGTTAATAACAAAAGCAAGGGAGTAGGAGGTTCACAAAAGTAAAGCCAAAATGTGCGCACAATCTAACAATTACAGAACACTGTGTTGCCAGATGATTTAGTGACTACTACAAAGATGAACTTCAGATGATCATAAAATGAACATGATAGAAGGGAAAATATTTCTCCTCACCAAGGAGACTGTAATTAATGTGTGAGCCACTGGATGCTTATGAATCTAGCAGAGGGATAAATACCTAGATTTATATACATACACACAGAGGATATGAATATACATGCTTTTAAAACACGCCTCCACACATTTATATAAGAACTGTTGTGGGCATATGGATTTTCCTGACACGTGGGTAATATGCCGCCATCCAGGAGAGGTATATTTCCTTCCAGGATAATTTCAGAACATTCCTCTCTGTACTTGCTAAGAGTGAGTCACTATTGTAATCAGATAACCTGGAAAACTGGTTTCCAACTTTACCTAAAGTGCATCAAAGAAATTGAAATTAAAAAAAAAAAAAGAACAAATGCCAGGGGACTGCTCTAGGGCAATGGGTTTCAAGGATCATCTTGACCCTATTTGAATCCTTCTCCTCCCTCAAATATAGGAGGCACCCAAGCATGCACTGTGGTGAGAGACAAATACATATTTGGATCTGGGCCCTGCCACTGAATGGCTGTATATTTTGGGCTGACTTAACCCCTCTGGGCCTCACCTTCTTCCTCTGCAGAATGGGATCACCACTATGCTACAGGATTCTCTGAAGATTATCTGAAAGAATGCATGAGAGTGAGCACCTACCTACCAGTATCTGGAGACCAGACCCTAATCTTCCTTGAACAACTGCCCCCCTTTCCTGATGTTGGTCTGCAAGAGTCAGGCAGATGAACTCCGAGGCCGGCACAGGGTGGAACCCACAATCCAGGGGCCGTGACCCCATCTTTGCATGGCCCTGGATGAAGTGATTGCCTTAGGTCTGGGTATATATGAACCAATGTGAGCCAAGAAGACTCAGTTCGAACACGTTGACTAGAAATGGGAAAAAGTAAATGTGGAGTTTTGAAGTGTCAAGATGGAACCCGATTTGGCATCTTGCTACGTCCGGAGATGAGAGGCCTCCAGAAGGAAGCAGCGAGGGAAAGAATAAGATCCAATTCTGATAACACCACCGGAGTCCTTACATCCTACTTGGCCAAAGGCCAGGTTTCCCTGACCTTTTAGAGATAGGGACCCCAAATTAATCTTTTTGATGTAAACCAATTGGCTTTCCAATCCCTTGAAACTCAAGAGTCCTCACTGATGCAATATCCAAAATTCTGGGTGTGCCACCTAGTGATTAGTGCACCAGGCGCCGGGTGGGTCCTTGGGAGGCGGCTCTATTTACTGCAGTGGAGGCTGGTCTGTCTCCTTCCCCCTTGGTACCCACCAGTGGGGAGCTGAGTGACAATACTTAGGGATCAGGTTCACGGCTCTGTAATGAAAGCAGCTTCTGTGTGAATAGTGAACAAGAACGGCAACCCTGGGCCCAATTTACTCACACCTGGCACGGAGCCAGGCCTCAGTGTCAGACTCAGGGAGCAGCCCCCGCCTCGCCAGGCTCTGCGCTGATGCAACGTGTGCCCCGCTCTGGGATCAGCTGGAAGCAGGCCCCAGCCGCCGCCGAGTCGGGGTCACTGGCTGCAAGGGTGGGGCCTCCAATGTCCTACACAACCAGGAAAAGGAAAAAAAAAAAAAAAAACTCAAAGCAAACTCTGCCACCAGCTGAGGGCTCAGCTACCAAACCAGGCCTCAAAGAGGAGTGGGCCGGGGCACCTGGGGGGCTCAGCCGGTGAAGCATCTGCCTTCGGCTCAGGTCATGATCTCAGGGTCCTGGGATCGAGCCCCACATCGGGCTCCCTGCTCAGTGGGAAGCCTGCTTCTCCCTCTTCCTCGGCCCCTGCCCCTGCTTGTGCTCATTCACTCTGTCTCTCTCTGGCTCTTTCTAATAAATACATAAAATCTTAAAACACACACACACACACACACACAGAAGGGTGGGCCTTGCCTTGATGCTAAAATGCACAGGGAAGAGCATGTGGGGAGGGTTAGATAACAGCCTGAGTGTTCAGGCTCTCATGCAATGGGGATGATAAATGCCACGGCAGGGGGAGGACTCCGCAAGGAACGAAAATGCCCAGCGCCGAGCTGGGTACACGGTAGGCACTTCACAGACATTAGCGACTCCCCACTCCTGCCCCAGCAAGAAACCCGAACTTGATGGAAGGTACAAGTTGCCCGGGATATTCAGTTTCTGCTTCTCAACCCCAAAGGCTCACTTGATCTCAAAGGAGCAAGCAGGTCTCTGTACGACTTTGGAATTCTCACCTGTTCCTTCTCGGCACAGGGCAGACGGTCACTCTCTCCCCAAACCGTGATTCTACATCATACAAAACACGCTGCCTGAGCCGAACGCATGTGAGTTGTTGGCAGAGCGAGTATCAGTGTCAGTGGCAAAGTGCGATGCAGCGGGTGTAGGGGGGGTTAGGGGAGTGGAGACCCTGTGAAGCTGCGCTGTGCACCCACGGGGTGGGGAGAAGTTTCATTTCACTCAAGCAAAAAGCTGTCCTCAGAGAAGGCACAACTGCACAAATTGGCCATGCAACCACCTGCCATTAGGTGGGTTCAAAATCCATGCCCTCTAAGACCTTAGGGACGCAGTCCCCGGTCTGCCCAACAGCCCTAAGTTTTGAAGAAAAAGGGAGTGTCAATACATGTCATGACTAATGGCTTGCTTGGGAGAGGACTTGAATCTGGGAACAAGTTTCTCTGATCTAAGGGCTATTTAATTTCAAATAATTTTTTTTTTTTTAAGTTTGAGTCTTTGGTCCATGGGAGCACCTTTCGAGCCACGCGGAACGGTGGCAGAGGCCTGCAGCACTCGCCAATGTTTGTCTCAGCAACAGTGTGACTCAGTTTTACCTTCTTTTTTTTTTTAAAGATTTTATTTATTCATGAGAGACATACAGAGAGAGAGAGAGAGAGAGAGAGAGAGGCAGAGACACAGGCAGAGGGAGAAGCAGGCTCCATGCAAGGAGCCGGATGTGGGACTCGATCCCGGGCCTCCATGATCACAACCTGGGCCGAAGGCAGCGCTAAACCACTGAGCTACCCAGGCTACCCCTGTTTTACCTTCTTACAAAAGAATGCTTCTGGTGAAGCATCTCTAGGTCTGACCTAGAGATCCGAGATGGGGCCTGTTTCTGCATCTACTTGCTGAGCTCTCATGCACCTGCCTTCACAGCACACTGCTGGGTGACGTCAAAAGTGGCCATGGCAGGGGCGTCTGGGTGTCACCTGAAGTCGGTGAAGCATCTGCCTTCGGCTCAGGTCATGATCCCGGGGTCCTGGGATCGAGCCCCGCATCTGGGTCCCTGCTCAGTGGGGAGCCTGCCTCTCCCCTTCTCTGCCCCGCTCCCGCTCATGCTCTTACTCTCAAATAAATAAAATCTTAAAAAAAAAAAAAAGGTGGCAATGGCAATAGTCAGGGAAGCCTGAGCCCCAGAGGCCACATCTGGGAAGTCCTCATCAGGAAATAATCCTTATTCAGCTAATGGAATGTTCCTCACCACAGCAACGACCAGGGGGGCAAACAGATGCATTTCTACTGTCCAACATTAGGAGAACCACAGTACACTCCTGCTACAGTTAAATACATTATAGCCAAAAAAAAAAAATACATTATAGCCCTATATATTCCAACTGTGGAATAGTCAGCAGCTGTTGAAATGTTATGAAACAAAATTTAATGACTAAAATGATATTCATGAAACTTTTAAAAAGCAAAAATAGCACACATATAAGCAATATGTCCCCTTAAAAAGATGTTTACCTACCACACATATGTAAGGTTTATAATAATGTGTAATATATTACATAGCATATATGAATATGTATTATATATGTAACAATATATATTTTACTTAATAACTTATACAGTTATATGCTGGGCCTATTACAAACATATATACTAATATTGCATATAATATATAATACAATAAAATCAACTTCTCTATATTATATATGGTATATATAAAACAAAGTGAATTTTTACTTATTTTAAATATTAATATATACACATATGTTAGAGATAGAGAATACACATTACACACCCCCACCACACGTACATATACATACATATTATTAGAAGCACGTGTGAAATGCAGATTTCCAGATACATATCACTTTTATAATATGAAAAATAAAAGTTATTTTTAAATGACTTCAAACCTCTCTGACAGATTCCCAGAACACGACTTGCTTATTCTGATCACAGTATCTTGTGCAAAGCAGATGCTTAATTAATGTTCATTATATTGAGAAAAGAAAAAGCAAGGTAAGAGAACAGATCACTTCCTCAAAGAAGAAACAACCCCCAAACCTCATGTGAAATCCTGGGTATACGTGAGTCAAATTAAGCAGATGTAGCACCATAAATGTTTACTTCCTTTGTGGCTCTGCACAAAACAGGAGACTCGACCTTTTCCCCTGGTCTAAGAATGGAATGAATTCTTACCGGGCTTGAAGGAAATGTGTATTTGGAAAGATGATGTTGAAAGACTATCAGTGAGATGTCTTTCCACGTGACCAATAAACCTATTTTATGTGTAAGTGGATACTAGATATTTGTGTAATTTAATCATTGGTATTTTTTAATAAGTATATGAAATATATATTTGTGAAGCAGCCTTAAGTTCAGGAATATCTATCTATCTGATGCTGATGACTTGATGCACACTCTCTAATCTTTGTGGTTGAGAAACGATACTAAAAAATAAAAAATAAAAAGGATCCTGATGTGTCTGTCTGCCACACTCTGCCAGAACACAAATAGCCACTTTTGTGCTATGAAACCAATGGACTCTGTTTTATTTTATTGAGTTTCCCTGATGCCTGTTCTCCCCCTTAAACAGTAAGCTCCATGAGAGCAGGGGCCACTGTCTGCTTTGCTTACCCCACATCCCAGCACAGAGCAGCATGAATGGCAAATACTTCCTGAATAGATAAATCAATGGCTCTTGTTATCACAATATATTCCTTTTTTGTTTGTTTGTTTGTTTGTTTTTGTTTTTTTCACAATATATTCCTATAGGGAAATAACATTTCATTGAATATGCCACGAGAACTACGCACTATATTTCTTGGTTCCTGTCTTGGATCTTGTGTTCATTGGTTTGCATTTTATCATCCCTTGTATTTTTAGAGCAAGTTGCCTTAGAACCTTTTGTGCCACTCGGTGGGGCCCATATAAATAGTGAATTAACACAAAACACAAAAAAGCAAAACAGCAACTCCAGAGAGCGTCTCTGCTGGGGTTGCCTTTTTCCCTCCTTTGTTTGAACTACTGCTGATTTCACACCTCCCAGGAGCCAGAGCCAAAGCCCCTGACATCCCAGCTGAGTCTCTGTGGAGACCAGGGCATCCCAGCGGCAAACCTCAGGGGACCGTGGGGAAGTGAGTGAAGAGTAAGAAATGCCAACTAGTGTGCTCAAGGCTGTGGCAGTGGGCTCACAGAAGCCCTGTGCGTTGCTCTCTCTGCCTCACTCCTCCATCCTGTGGTTCTATCCTCAAATGATGTCCAAATTCTTCATTCTGTCCCAATGATGAGTCGCTCTTCCTGGACAGGAGCTTCCCAGCCTGTCTGCTGACAGCCCCTTCTGCCTTCCTATAATCATCACACCTGCCATAGTACTGATCTTGCGAAGGAAATTAGACTATGTTACCCATCTGTGAAAAATCCGCCAATGGCTTAGCCATCACACTTGGCATAATATTTTTTCTAAATTTTTCATCCTGGCCTATAAAGTTCTATAGGAGCAGACTCCTGAGTACCTTGGACTTCATCATTGGCCATACTCTTCCTTGTTCACAATGCACCAAAAACTCTGGACCAAACATTCCCACCTCAGGGCCTTTGCATGTGCTGTTCCCTCAGCCTAAAAGTCTTTGCTTTCAAATCGCGACATGCTTGGCTCCCTCTTCTCATTGAAGACTCTGCTCACAAGTCCCTTCTCCAACAAGCTTTTCCTGCCCACCTCTTCCAAAATAACCCGCCCACTTCCAACCACATCCTTCTCCTCTGCTGTCTTCCCAGGGGCTCCACCCTGCCTAAAGTAATCACGTTTCTCTGCGGTACTGCCTGTCTCACTCACTAGTATATTGGCATCACTGGGGCAGGGGTCTTGCCTATCTTGCTCCCTTTGTCTCCAGTGTCTAGGGCCTAGCGTAGAGCCTGAGATGAAGAGGATGCCCAATAAACAGATTTCCAGTGTCTCTATAGGGTGAACGCTTTATTTTGCAATGATTATAATTAAAAACTAATATCTATCAACCATGTATAAGCTAATAACTCTATAACACGGCTATTACTTCACTCAACTTGCAAATGAGGAAACCGAGCATCAGAGAGATTAAGCAAACTATCCAAGGAAACTCAGGGAGTATTGGCAAGCCTGAATTTGAACTTAGCTCTATTTCACTTCAAGAACCATCTTTCACTTTTTAACCATCTTGATCCTCCGTCTTCCAAGTGCAGCTTCAGCATGCTATTACTGTAAACTGAGCTCAAGCAAATCATTTATACATTGGCCCATTCAAGAAGTATTTATTGAGACTGTAATGCATTCCACGTCCTATGCTGGGCTCTCCAGATAGCCCTATCCACAGGACTACCACGTTCACCCTTTCACTATTCAGTAAGTAAGGTTTTGATCACTGCTGAGGGAAACAACAACAACAAAAAATTCCTGGGATAAAAATAATATTTGTTGAGCACCTTCTCCGTGCTGGGTGCTGACCTAGGCCCTTCGTACAGACTGGATCATTTAATTCTCATGGATGGCATTAGAAGGCAGGTTATACTTCTCTCAATTTAATGATGACCGCACGGGTCGCTCAGAAGTTAAGTGACTTGCTCACACAGGCAGTAAGTGATAGTGCTCGTCTGCATCCAAACCATCCTCTTGCCTCACCACACATTGGATACAGGAGGAGGTACTCAATAAATGGGCATGGGATGAATGACGGAAGTCCCCAGCAAGCCCAACTTATGATGCAGCAAGCCACCCGCCCTACATTGTAGCAAGTCCCAGCTACAAAAATGGGAATGAGTTTGGGAAAATCAGGTTTACTCCTACATGGCAAAATATCCTTTTCACTAATGGTTTTGGAAGATTTGATACCAGCTGTAAATGCAAATCATAGCATTCACTTAAATATTTGGATTAATTGAGTCCTATACCTTTCTGGGCCTGGAAAGTTACCAGTTCACTAACCCACAGTCCATAGTTTTCACTATCTGAAAGTTCACCAATAAATCAGGCATTGTTTATGGGCCTCTGTATGTATTGTTATATTTAAGCCTAGCACAGCCCCATGAAATAGGAATGATTATTATCCGCCTCCCTCCCCGCGCCCCTCAAGCAAGGCAAGTCCCTGGAGAGTTAAGCGATTGGCTCACCGTTGCACGACCATGAGACTTGGCTGAGGCAGGCTTCTACCCAGGCCCATGCACTGACCTACTCTGCTAGCAGGCCTCCGGGAAGCAGGGAGTTGGACAAAATTACTCAGGACGTGGGGAAAAGAAACTCAGGAAATCTCTACGCCTCTTCACCAGTTCTCACACATCCCTATCAAACTGAATCCAACAATGAGAAATAATTTTCCCCCAAGGGTCTGACCCCGAAATGCCTCAAGAATGAACTCCTTGCTTCCCTCACCACAAAATTATTCAAGTGCTCACAAGGCGATGGCTGGCCTCTGGAACCCGATCTCAGAAGCTACAGAGGGCCTGAAGGATGGTCCTAATGATATTACCAAGTGGTGCTTTCCATTTTTGACATCCGTCAAGAGTTTATGTCCAAAGATTATTTTACCAGACGGGTCCCGCGGATGCGATGGGATTAGCCAAATTTCAAAGCTTATTTTTGACCTCCAGCAGAAAATTGAGCACATCCGTTCATGAAGGCCACGGGGACTATGGGAGAACATCAAGTTGATTCATCAAATTAGTTCAAACATAATTGTCCTGCATGACTGGCTATAGAACTCGTCAGCTATAAACCTGTCAAAAAGCCATCCGCTCTAATGTTAAATAGAGACACAAAGTAATGTTGTTCGGAATCTGACATTTGTTGGACTTTAGCCTGCTAAGGATGCTTTGTTTCCTCTTGAAGGAATTTGTCGAAAGATGTACAGAGTGGAGAGATCAGAGCAGAGCAAAGGAGCCCACACTGGCTTCTAGAAGTACCAGCTTGTATGTATCAGACCCGCAACGGTATTCTCTTCTTTGAGGGACCTATAAAGGTTAAAATCACACATTTTGCGTGTGTGTGTGTGTGTGTGTGTGTGTGTGCGCGTGTGTTTTACTGATCACACGGTGTGTGGATCACTTGCCTTTTTACAACCAAGATTGTTCTCAGACACGGAGATGATGCATACACCACTGCAAGTCCTTGCTTCTTTTGCATAACATGTTCCCTTGTCCATGCTCCCATGTGGTGCTACAGAATGCCAAAGCTGGAAGTTAGAAATTTTTGCAGAGAAAAATCAGCAGCGTCAGGGCAAGATTTGATTAAATGACTTTCTAGTCACTGATGAAGGTCATGCCTCACCCTTCTGTACCCGATCATCCGAACCCTCTACACTCTTCGTGTTGGTTCTCTTCGTGTAAGGTGAGTGCCCTCGTGGGGCCTCGATCCGGGTGCCTCCCAGGCATGCGGGAGGTCCGTGCTGCACACCTTTGCCTCTAAACCCAAACCACTCAAGTGCACTTGATGTGCCCCACTCCGGATCTGAAATTCTTTCACTGTTGTCTCACTTGTCTTCTCTCAGTGACTACTTGTCTGCTTCCTAATTTTTATGCCATTTTGGGGTAATTTTTCCCTTTTTTTTTTTTGTTATTGACAAAGACAGAGGAGGCCTCCTATAATTTGTGGGTGACTGACAAGGCTGAATGTTGTTAACTCAAATGTTTTGATTTACATCAGAGGAGACCTCCAGGCCCCAGACATGACAGGCTGCAATAGCTCCTTTAAAACTAGTGAGTATTAAATCCCAGTAGGCGAGCCCTTGATGTGCTCGTCACCATGTTTTTCCTTCCAGGGCAATTTGGTACTAAGAATTAAAAGCCTTAAAACAGACATAATCCCTAGCAGTTCCACTTCTGGGATTCTATCCCACGTGATCAATAGACAAGTGTGCCAGGGTCTGAACACAAGGATGTTCATCACAGTGTTGTTTAGGACAGGAGCATGTTTTAAAAAAGTTACATGCCCAGCAAGAAGTTTAAGTAAATAGCTTACACAAATACGGTGCATCGATACAATGGAATATTTATCATCATTAAAATGTCTTGCATGTGTCTTTTTTTTATTGATGGGGAAAGATATTCGCCATAAATATCAAGGGAAAACTAGATCATGAAACTCTATCGTATTAACCCATCCTCTATGGAACTTATTGTCTATAATATAAGTGTTTGTATGGAAAAAGCTTTTCAAAAGGCCTAGTTCAAAGATCAACAATGGTGATGTCTGTGGGTAATTTCTAATTTCCTTCTGCTTCATACTATGTGTGTATTCCTTTTACAGCCAAAAGAAACAGAGGAATTTCTATTTTCTATGTCCAGAGGCACCCGGGTGGCTCAGGGGTTGAGCGTCTGTCTGCCTTTGGCTCAGGTCCTGATCCTGGGGCCCTGGGATCGAGTCCCACATCGGGCTCCCAGCAGGGAGCCTGCTTCTCCCTCTGCCTGTGTCTCTGCCTCTCTCTCTCTCTCTGTCTCATGAATATATATAAAATCTTAAAAAAAATAAAAGCAATGTCCATTAACTCTAGAAACTTTTCACAGACTGTAGATCATTTAAAAATGTACATCTATACCACATTACACTTGATAGAGCTAAGCCTAAAGAGCCACCAGAACAAAACACTGCCCAGAAGCCCAGAAAACCTTCTGTTAATTCTTGAGAACCACTGCTGTGTGTTTGATCTCGGCTTCTTGGCCAACTGAGTTAGAATTTTCTCTTTGAAAAATGAAATTGTGAATTTCCTTTTAGGCAAGACTTGGGTTGTTTTTCAAGTCGGTGCTCTACTTCTAGTGAAACTGAGAACCTTATGGATAGTGTCATCTGTAAATTTACTCTGTATGCATCTTAACTTCCCCCAAACCTGACCATTCAGAGGAGAGGATAAAAAGAGGTGGGTTAGCCTACTGTTAAGAACAAAAAGTTTGAGGGGTGCCTGGGTGGCTCAGTGGTTGAGCATCTACCTTTGGCTCAGGGTGTGATCCCGGGGTCCTGGAATTGAGTCCCACTTCGGGCTCCCTGAAAGGAGCCTGCTTCTCCTTCTGCCTATGTGTCTGCTTCTCTCTCTCTCTCTTTCTCTCTGTGTGTGTGTGTGTGTGTGTGTGTGTCTCATGAGTAAATAAATAAAATCCTTAAAAAAAAAAAAGAACAAAAACTTTGAGGCCAACTGCCCGCATATCCAAATCTTAACTGTGCCACTTATTGGCAGGGCAGCTTGGGGAAACCACATGCTCTCTGCACTTCCATGCTCTCTGCACTTCCATGCTCTCACCATCGGTAAGATGGACCTCATATCGACAGTACTACCTGTCTTATGGAGGGATCATGAGCCATGAGGTATGCGTAATCACCTGATGCATGGTAAGTACTTTGTAGATGTTAACTACTAACATTATTGCAATTCAACTCTCTCCTGGAACATGGGCTGGGCCCAATCCCTAACTCTCTATATTGCTGGAAGTCGCCTACCTGGCTTGCAGCTTACCTGTGTGATCTGCTGTTGACTGCTTCCTGAATCCTAATGTTTGATCTTGATTCATTGGCCTATTGAGTTAGAATCCTCCCTGGGAATGGCCTGGCTCTCACAGTTACTCTCCTCCTTATTATTATATCCTATAGACCCTAAGGTCTGAAAATACACCAAAGCAAGACAGTTCTAACCTCTTACCCTATAGGAATGACAAAACAAGAGTTGAGCAAAGGTCTCAGAGCAGAGGCCAGAAGCAAATAGCTCTCAGGAAAGACTTCCTCTGAAGACACATTTATCTATATATACACAGCAGGTTTTTTTTAACACGAATTACTTTCCCACATTTAAAAAATTAGTACGTATCGCCGTAACTCCTAGGTTCCCGAATTCCTTAAGAAAAAGAACAGCTTCTCTTACTTTGAAACATATAAGAAAATACTATCATACTGTAATACACGTCTGTAAATTACTTTGTTCAGCACATTTCTTTCTAAGATTCATCTATATGATTCCTATGGCTGCTATTAATTAATCCATTGCATGAATAGGACTTAATTTACTTATATGTTCTATTAATAGACATTTGGTCATTAGTTTTTTGCTAACACAAATAATGTTGCTGTGAATACTTGGGCTCTTGCCTCTTTGTACCTATGCAACAAGCTGAAGAGAATCTTACTTGGGGAGATAAACCCAGATGGTGAAACTTTAAAGAAATATCAGAAAGGGAGACAGAACATGAAGACTCCTAACTCTGGGAAACGAACTAGGGGTGGTGGAAGGGGAGGAGGGCGGGGGGTGGGGGTGAATGGGTGACGGGCACTGAGGGGGACACTTGACAGGATGAGCACTGGGTGTTATTCTGTATGTCGGCAAATTGAACACCAATAAAAAATAAATTTATTATTAAAAAAAAAAAGAAAAGCAAAGGAATTACACCTGCCCAATTCAGGCAAGGGGCTGCCGCAGGTGGCAGGGTGCATTTGCCTGGGGAGGGTCACACAAAGGGAACGTTCAGAGTATCAGTAGTATTCTATTATTTTGGAGTGGTGAGCTCGTAGGGGTTCACTTTATTAGTATGCTTGATAACTCACACCTGTTTTATACAGAGTCTTTGTGAGAAACCAAAGGAAAAAGTTTTTTTGAATGAATTAAAAAAATCAGGAGATCCAGCAGCACTGGGCTCACATTCTCAGCTGCCTCTGAAAGAAAAGTCAAGGACCATTCATTTCCTCACAGTCCTACCATCTCAGTTGTACCTGCCTGCTTCGTCGTTTGTGTTCCTTGTCTGGGCTCTTGACACCTCACAAGAATGATCCCAGCCCTAAAGATGATGTGATCTCTAAGGTACAGACTGGAGGAACCCATTTCACTCCCCACAAAGTCCTTCCTAGAATAAGAAAATGTGTGAAAGAGATATTTTTGCATCTGGCATGTCTCACAGTTGGAATGGCCACTGTGGTGACTGCTGAGAGACCGGTCCCACCTTCTACGACGGGTAGGGGTAGGGGTGTACCGTCACAGTGCACCATCTCAGCCAAACAATGTGACACAAAATTAAAACTACTGACCAACAGAGTTGAACAGAGCAACGAAAACAAGGTCATCATTCACCTCCTCTCTAGAAGTTATAATTTCCAGGTCAAGGAAATACACCCCCAATGTGTGGCATAGCGAGTCATCCAACACTGCTCACAGGGTTCCCACCAGCGGGTCTGTTGCCCACATTGTTCTCTTAATTGAAATGAGCAGACGGTTTAAAGGCGGTCACAGGTGGGATGTGTTTCCCACAGAAGTTCATTCTAAGGATAAACCCACATTAGTCTCAGCACTGCCTAGAAAATCCACTTGAGCTGTCCAGGTGAAGGAAAATGTGGCAGGAAATTCAATGAGCTTTGCTTTCATGAAAATGACCCTCTCAGTCCTCCCAGTAATACTCCATACGTGTGAGCCAGTGCCCCACATCTGTTATCGACCATCAATGTTGCCCCACAAAAACCCTAAATTGAGTCCAAAGCAGAGAGGAGCCCGCAGATGGCCTGCACTCTGTTGTCTGCTTCTTAATGACTTTGACAGTTGCTACTGGTTCCCCCATCCTCTTGCCATTCTGCCTTAATCCACTCTCCTCTCCCCTGGATGACAAAAGCATCCCTTTTTCCCAAGCTGTCATTTTCTGTCAAGGTTCTACCGGTGACCACTGTGATTTTTTTTTTTTTAAAGAAATCTAACCATTCATTCCTCTACTTGAATGAAATCTTTAATGCCCCCACTGTGCTCCTTGCAGAGCATAAAGTCCATAGCCCTCTCTGCCTGCATTTCAGTCACTGCCAACTATGTGCAGGCACCCTGAACCCAATATATTCTCACCCGTTCCAAACCTTTACCTGGAAAATGCTGTCCTCTACACAGCCCATGAGCTATTGCTCAGGATTCAGTCTTTGGTGTAGCCATCACGATCCCCAAGAAACAACTTTTTTCTCAACTACCAATATCCTATAAAGTATCACAGGTATACATACTACAGCAGCATATATGATGGAACTATATGCATTGGATGAAGTGATTTCTTTTCATATATATGAATATATGTGGGGATATAGAAATATGTGTGTGTACATATGAATACCTACACATTCAGGCATACATTTTATTTTTTAAAGATTTATATTTTTTAGGGCAGCCCAGGTGGCTCAGTGGTTTAGCGCCTGCCTTCAGCCCAGGGTGTGATCCTGGAGACCTGGGATCGAGTCCCACATCGAGCTCCCCGCATGGAGCCTGCTTCTCCCTCTGCCTGTGTCTCTGCCGCTCTCTCTCTGTGTGTCTCTCATGGATAAATAAATAAAATCTTAAAAAAAAGATTTATTTATTTGAGAGAGAAAGAGCAGGCATGCATGTGTATGTGTCAGTGGGGGCGGGCACAGAGGGAGAGGGAAAGAGGAGAGAAGCAGACTCCCTGCTGAGCACACAGTCTCATGTGGGGCTCGGTTCCAAGACCCTGAGATCATGACCTGAGCCGGTATCAGTAGCCGGATGCTCAACTGATGGAGCTACTCAGGTACCCCCATGCATATACTTTAAAATAAGTATGGAAAGTACATCTCAAGCCACAAACACATCCGTTGGCTTAATAATTCCACTTTTTAGAAGTTATCCTAGGAAAATAATTGTAGATGTTTTCAAATACTTTGGTACTTTATTTTTCATTAGAACATGGTTCTAATGAAAAAAAAAAAAGAGAACATGGTTGTGATAGCAAAATAGTTGGAAACAACCTAAATATCCAACAATAGGAGGTTGATTTAATGAATTGCAGTATATCTCTTCAATGAAATGTGATTTGGTTATTCTATATGAGGTTCTAGAGTAGTGAAAAATTCTTGGCACGCCTGGGTGGCTCAGTCCGTTGAGTGTCCCTCTTTTGATTTCAGCTCAGGTCATGATCTCAGGGTCATGAGATTGAGTCCTGCATCAGGCTTCACACTCAGTGCTTAAGATTCTCTCTCCCCCTCCTCCCTGCCCCTCCCACTCGTGTGTGTCTGTGTATGTGTGTGTGTACGTGCGCACACTCTCTGTCTAAAAAAAAAAAATCTTGAGAACATATAATAGGGAAGTATATTACACAATAATAAAATTTAATTAGAGTAATATTTTGGTTAAAAAGCATAAAAATACAGAGAAAGGCAAAAAGGCAAAACAACAAACTGTTAACAACATATTATGTGTAGATATGATAGTTGATTTCTATTTTCTTGCTCTCTTGAATTTTCTAAGCATGCCACAACAAACATGACTTATTTTTTCTGACATAATAATAGAAGTTTCACTGACTTGTCTTTTTACTATTATTACTTTTTAAAGGAATGTGAGAGGATGCTCAGAGAACCTTATTCTTGCAGGAATCTTCGGGCTACAGTTGTTGGGACACGAGACAGTGTCACAGAGAGGACAACATACAGGACAGTAACGGGAAAGCAGGCATATTGAAAACCCATTTGCTTTCCTCCGAACCTGATCTCAAACTGGCTCCAGTTATGGTTGGACTCATGCACTCTGCCTGTGAATCCAAGCACACACCCTGTGTGTGTGTGCTGTGGGGAAGAGCTTTGGTTTCATGGACTTGGGGCTGGAAGTAATTTCTTGCTTAGAAAAAAGGGACCAAGAGCATCTGCAGGGCACATGGGCCACCTATAAGCAAGAAGCTACCTTGTCACAGCTTCCTATATGTGGAAGGGGGTCTGTGGTGTCATCAGTCTTCCTTTGGGGCACTTTGCATGTAGCCCAGGGGTGACAAAGAAGATCTACTGGGATACAGAAAGAACAAATGTAACCTTGAACTGACACTTCTTTATATTTATTTTTTTGTGTGTAAAAAATAGTAATTTTTACCTTAAGATAAGAAATATAGGTTGACACTGGTGCCCTGACTCATTCTAGATGTGAACACGTCACGTAGCAGGTGAGTGAACATAACAAGAGTGGGGAAAGGAAGTTCACCGAGGTGGAGTGTTGATGTGACCCTTTGCTCCTTCCTTAAATTTCAGCCCGTTGGCAGGCAAGGCAGCTCAGGTGTTCCTATGCAAGTGGACATACATATTTTATTACCTAAGCTTAATGGTATCCATTTGGATCCATGCATTTTTGTGTGGTATCTCAGCTAGGATGGTGATTTAAACCAAGGAAAAAAAAGAAATTTACAAGCAGACATTTGAATCAATGAATCATGAAGTGATAAACCAAGATCTTCAAAAATTACAAACCGTATTCAATCAGTTTGCTTTTACTATAAAAGTTTTTAAGATAAAAGCCAGAGTTAAAAAAAAATATGTTAAGTAGAATAAAATTATATGTGTAATATATGTGCACATATGTATACTTATGTATTTATGCATACTTATATATTATATGTACTAATATACACTATAAATATATATTATTTAGATCTCATTTTTTAAAATTTCCATTTTGAACATATTTTAATAAAGCACATTTTTTACTTGTGCAGTGGCACACGCATATAATAAATGCATAATATGCATCTTCTAGGGTTGCATGCTTAACGTTTATCTGCAAGGCGAAGCAGCACAAAATATTAGAAGGCCACTGGCTCAATGTCCTTTTCCCACCTAGACCATGAGCTCTTTGAGATCAGGGACTAATTATTTTCGTGTATCCTGTTATCACATATGTCTGGTTCTGAGGTACAAAATAAAGTTGATCCAATGAAGGAAATTTCCCTTAGAACACACATCAGGAAAAGCCAGATTAGAAGAAGAGCATATGATGTGGCTTCCCCTAAAAACACAAAGTTTGGGCCTGATCCATAGCAATCGCTCCTCAGCACTGTCCAACAGTTTTAAGATAGGATAATTGTTTGTGGATATATTTATTTTGGTAAAATATCAAACCGGAGTCTGGTTATAACTATTTTCTTTCACTCAAACAAAAAAAGAGAGAGAGAGAGAGAAAGAGAGAGAGAGAGGGAGAGAGAGAGAATGGAATGAATTCTCTCTCCTTCTCGCCCACGCTACTTCAGAAAGAAAAGAAAAAGGAAGAAAACCCCCCAAAACAAATGGCCTCCCCTTTATGGCAATTTGTAGCCTGGAGCCAGTTTTTAAAGCTGAGTAATAAATCCCAGAAAACCAGTGACTACAATGGAAAGCCTGACAGACATTTAACACTAATGGTGCAAACAGAGGGCACACAGGAAAACACTCTCGTCACATTCCCCACACTGAACGCTCACAGATTGCTCACCAACGTGCTATTTTTTTAGTGGACAATTTGCCTGTTCATAAACAGTAGACAATTTCCAAAATACTTGCCAACCCCAGGGAGAAGAAATGTCCTTGTTATTCCTGTTTCCCACAGGTTGGGTTCTACACTAGACACTCACTTTAACTGCTTCCACGATTGTTGCTGTTTTTAACTCTAAGGAACAAAAATGACATTTGAACCATGACAACTTGATAACTATTTAAAAAAAAAAACCAACAAGACTTAAACTATCATACCGTAACTCAAACTTGAACTAGGATAGCTTTATATTAACACCACTGTCACATCTCCCAACACTTAAAACATCTAGTTTTCTAAATATAATGCACCACCGTGTAGAGGCAAAAAAATGTAAATTGTGAAAATCATTTGATTACTATCCAAGATAACAAAGAGGGAAATACCACTGAGCCCTGAAGTTTATACTGAGGCCTTAATACTTAACTCAGAGGAATAATACTTGGCTAGAGTCCTGCTTCCACTCGCAATAACTGCCATTTCCCACTGGGTTAAGGGCTTTGCGGTATATATATGTGACTGTAGGGATACGAACCTACTCTGGAAGGTCATGAGCCTCAACCCCGAGGGCCTCACACCGGATATTTAAAGGTTCTTCTATATGAAGGTAAAATATCACACCAGCAAACTCTAGCAATACATCCACTGACATGACTGCTTTATAATCACAGCAAGGCTTCCTTCCTGGGATCTGAAGGATATGGAGCAGAGTGTTTTAGGATGGAGGAGAACCATTCCCAGGAGGTAAGAATTCATGGCTGAAAGGAGTTGGGGGTAATTGGGAAGCAGTGAGGGGAGCACAGAGGTGCATTTTCCATCAGAGTCCTGGAAACCCAGTTTAGACCAAAAAAAGGCCAGCAACAGCCAATAAATAATACACCTCCATGGCAATAAAACCACGGACCTATCCATGTAATTATTCCATACCAATACTGAAGAGGGAGGCAGAGCAAAGACGACATTTTATCATCCCAATTGATCCTTTAGGCCCCCTCACAGCAACACTTGGTTTACCCAGACGTGTATATCCTGTGCACATTATTCATGTTAGATGCGTGTACAATTAGGTACAGAATTTTGCATCAAGAACCTGGGTGCGGGTATACGAAATGAGCCAATGTGCTTGGCATTTTTATGAGCAACTATGGATTTTGCAGGCAGATTTACATTATAAGCATTCTCAGGAAGGTTTGAGACTGGAGAATATGGTGTAGATATATTTTTAAAAGACGCTTCCAGCTCACAAGGACTCAATTTTGAAGCCCACGCAGGCATTCTGCATGTACAAGCACTTTCTCTGGGTATAATTTAAGGGCAGTTTGAAACTTTGGCCCAATTTGATCAAATATTGATAGACGGTCCAGTAAAACGTGGTATGGGAAGCAGCTACTTTACTGCACATTGACACTGTAAATTTGAAGAGACACTGTCAACCTGCTGAGCTCTGAAATTTACTTCCCTAAAAGGCAGATAAATCCCACGGCTAACACTGGAGATCTGTGTTAAATATACATACTCATGTACCTTATGTGAGGTCCCCCACAATAAATTTCTCTTTGAGTCTAGTGCTAGGAAATAGTTTGTCTTTCCTGATGAATGTGTCTGCTTTCTCATTAGAGAATGAGGCTGTGACTCATCATGTTTCTCTTTTTGCCTCTGCAGCCAGGAGCCTCTGTTTCACTCTACCCTCTGGTAGTAGCGATTCCTAGCTTAGGTTTCCCGGTACAACTCATCTGTCCCTTCCTTATGAGCCTCTTATTTCTCCCTCTCCCTCCCGTACTTTCATGACACGATTGTATTTGCATTTTTTTTTTAAGATTGTATTTTAAGTAATCTCTGCGCCCAGCATGGGACTTGAACATACAACCCGGAGATCAAGAGTTGCATGCTCCCTCAACTGAGCCAGCCAGGTGCCACTTCTTTCTTTTCTTTTCTTTTTAAAGATTTTATTTATTTATTCATGAGAGAGGCAGAGACACAGGCAGAGGGAGAAGCAGGCCCCTTGCAGGGAGCCCGATACAGGACTTGATCCCAGCACCCCGGGATGATGACCTGAGCCAAAGACAGATGTTCAACCACTAAGCTTCCCAGCCGCCCCTATTTCTATTTTTTTTTTTATTGATTGTGATCACTTATTTTTAGGAGGAAGAAGAGAAATGGGTAAAAGTATAACTCAGGTCCCAGGATTCCAAGTAATTTCACTGAGACTTTGTTTCTAATATTTATTCGCATGAAATCAACCAAGAATTCGGATCTGTAACTGCTACATACCATTGGCAGGAAGCCTTCCTACCTCCCCGTCTAGCACTCGGTCTAGTCCCAGAGACAGATTCACCTGCCAGAGGAAATTAGGGCACACCTCTTCCCCCACCAAGATGTTACCCAGACTTCTGAGGAGTTCCTGCTGAAATGGCTAAGGCCAGCCACACTTGCACACCTTCGTGGGGTTTTAAAAAATGGGAAGTGGAGACACAAACTTATCAAAAGGAGGAATTATTGGAAGAGATGCTTTCTCTTCCCCGTTATGAGAGGAAGAAATTTGGTGCTAACTGGACCGACCTGGAATTGTTGAGGATGGGGTTGGGGGGGAAGAAGAAAGAAGGCAAAACCCAACCAGACCCGACGTCAGCAGGCTCTCCCAGGAGCCTGCGCTGGAATCACCCAGAGGGCTGGGTGGTAGGGAACACAGGCCCCTGAGCTCCCTCCCCAGACTGTCTGATTCAGGGGTCTGGGGTGGGGCCCGAGGGTAGGAACTTTAACTACTTTCCAGGGGAGCCTGATGCTGCTTAGAGACCTTCACCCCTTTCCCCAGAAAAATGCACACAGGTTCAGTGACTGCCCTCAAATCTTTCTCCCTGCCCCCTGCCCTTGCCCCTGCCCCCTTGTTCAATCCCAGCGCTATTCCACAGCATCAGGGGAAGAAAGGGAAGAGCAGAGCAGAGCAGGCAGGGCAGGGAGACAGACACGTGTGTTAAACAGAGATAACCGATTCCAGCATTTACATCAGTCACAAGAATAGCACATGATTTCATCGTGTACTGCTCACACTGACCTCCCAAGGCAGGAACTGATATTATCCCCCATGTACAGATGAGGAAATTGAGGTGTAGAGGGACGTGCCTGAGCCCCCGTAGCCAGTGAGTGGAGGACCTGGGGTCTGAGCTCAGGTCTGTTTGCAGAGCCCATGATCTTAGATGTGAGGCTGTGCAGATTTCTCTTGAGGTAGAAACAGAGCCATAGAAGCCTCTTTTATTTTTGTAAGATTCTCCATCCAGAAACACAACATCATAGTGTGAAACGGAGGCTGTTCCTCGATATTTGGATTTCACTTCCTCAATCTTCATGGCAGGCAGGCTGCCCACGCAGACCCGCAGAGCAGTACACAGCAAGCACATCCTGCAGGAGGTGAGTGGGGTGCTAGCCAGTGACCTGGGGAGGTGTTTGTTTCATTAGAATATGGCCAGGATTTTAAGAGTAAGGATTTTAGGAACGCCGGGGTGGTTGAGCATCTACCTTTGGCTCGGGTCATGATCCCAGGGTCCTGGGATCGAGTCCCACATCGGGGTCCCCACAGGGAGCCTGCCTGTGTCTCTGCCTCTCTCTCTGTGTCTCTCATGAATAAACAAATAAAATCTTAAGAAAAAAAAAAAAGTAAGGATTTCATTATGGGGCAGACAATAGCCACAGAGGCTAGTGGCAGTGGCTTCTGGCCTTTTCACAAGTAGCAGAAATCAAGATGGTAAGCTCTGAACTCCAGATTCTGGTTTGTCACGTGAGCTGGGACCCAGGCCTTAGGCTCCCTGTGGCTTTTGCTGACCGTCACCTTGTGTGCAAGGACGATGTGAAATGTGCTAATAAGTAAAATGAAATGAGACTAAGGAAAAAGGAGATTAGGGAAAGGGAAAGGAAACTATTAGTATGGGCAATTAAAATGAGCCAACCCTCCCCCTCCAGTATTAATAATAACAGTAAGGATGATGGTGGAGAGAGAGATAAGCAACCTTCACGGGACTTCCTCCACTGGGTGAGCACTGTGCTACGTGGATTCATTTAATCCTCAAAATGGTCCTACGGATAGATTCTAATATGGCCTTTATTTTACAAACAAGGATGGAGACTTGGAGAAATCAAACAACTTGTCCACGGTGACATAATTACCAAATGTGGGAATGTGGATTCCCATCCAGGCAGGGTCCTAGTCATTACCTGCCAGGAGCTGGTGACATGCGGGTCAGTGTCATGGGCACCACCTCTGGACATCCAATGGCAAGAGTCTGTTCCAACTCACTGGTACCATTGTCCTTGCTCAGTAAGAACCTGTGGCTAATGCCCTCTCCTTGCTCATAGGGGCCCAGAATGCTGGTCACTTCGAGTCTTGAATCAGTACCCACTTTGGGGGTTGTAAACTGAAACGATGGAAGCTCTAGCTGGTTGCTGCCATATAGAACAGTGGCTTCAATGTCCTCAAATCAAGTTTAGAAGGAGGCCTCAACTCTGGATTCAGATGTGAAGTATCCTGAGTTTTAAATGAGTCCTCCCATTAAAAAAAAAAAATAGCAGCACACTCATTTATTTTAAACATATTTTAAAAACATTTACTGTAAAAAAAAACATTTATTGTAAGCAAACTAAATCTTGGATCTTATTTGAACAGCAGGACTTCGTGGTTTGTGACCTCTTTTTTTTTTAAGATTTATTTATTTATTGAAGGCGGAGGAGCAGAGGGAGAGAGAGAATCTCAAGCAGGCTTCTTGCTGAGCAGAGCCTGAAGGGGGACGATCCCAGGACCCCGAGACCATGACCTGAGCTGAAATCAAGAGTCAGACCTTCACTGAATGAGCCGCCCAATTCGTGACCTCTTAACCTATGTGCAAGTAGCCAGGAAACAGTAGGATACATTTTTGCCTGAGATTCCAAAAGTATGGAGAACTGATCCTTCCCCTTTATTTTCTCTCAAGGTTTAGATTTGTCGAAAGAGAGCCTGAGAGGAGAAAAGCACTTTAAATAAGGAATCAAATATTGAACAAATGAGAAAAAAAGAATAAATCTGTTTGAAAACAGTCTCCTAGCACTAATGACTAGGATCTAAAAATAGTCTCAACATATTTTTAAATTGGAAGAACACCCAGGAAAAATAAATGGAAAGATAAATTGGGGAAGACGTTTTTAACTGGATAAAACAAAACAGGATTTGCTGTAGAGTTGAGAACAGGAGTTGTGTCCTGAATTAAGCTTGTTCATGATCTTCGTGGCACACAAAGGGAAGCCAGGATGAGGGCCAGGGGCATACAATGCCAACCCAAATCCTGCAGGAGGGAAATGCAGCGTAAGGAAGGCTGCCTTATAGTTCAATCCTGTGCTTGGCGGTTACCTGATTTAAAGGCAATGGTAGCCTGCCTGTGGTTGGACAAAGACAAAGTAGTCACTTCAAGGTGACGCGGGGGCGTTAAATAATAGTTACAGAAGGCTTCAAGTTCAGTGGCGTCAGGTTTATGTTTCTCCTTATCTGCCTGGAGTGACTATCTGCTGGCTGCCTTCCAACACTCTCCCTGCCCTCCCCTTCCTATTGTCCCCTTTTCTTCCAATAGAGATCCACAGGATGCGGAACTCAGACCTCCCTTCCAGGTCTAGCAGTGGAGCAGGTGATCTGGGTCAAGCCCATCAGCCTACTACATGCCTCTGACTACCCAGGGTGCTTTGGGAATTTGGGCATATGGTGTAACGTGTTCTAATTATAGGGATAACCCATACAATGAATGGGAAAGACGGGGGATGAAGCTTTCTCTTTCCTGTGGGATGTAAATGAGGAAGTATATAATCCCATGGCCTTCTACCTGCCATCTTGGGGCCACACAGGAAGGTGGCTTCGGGAGAGAAAGAAATTGTGTTCTTGATGCTATTGTCTATCTGCTAGATCAAACCTTCCCTGAAGTATGTGTTACCTCTGGGATTTTCAGTTAAATGAGCTTTTAAATTCCCAAGAGCCAATTTGAATGGGACATTTTACTTGTTGTACGTAGAATACCATTGGTACGATGTCGCACTAGCTTGCAGACTCCTCAAAAGTAAGGTCCATGATTTTCTTTAAAAATGTCTACTTGGGCCAAGCACTGAAAGATGAATAAACATTACTGAAACCCCATGAGAGGTTCCTGGTCTAATGGAGAAGACAACTATTAGACAGTATGATCGGTCCTGAACTATTCAAGAAGCACAGAGGAGGAAGTTCTTAGCCATGGGAGTGGGGATGATTAGAAGGCAGGTGATGTTTGAGTATTCCCCAGCCCATGGGCTGTCTTAATAAATATCAGGCTGCTTAACTGACTGGTTATACTGAAAAAATCAGTATTTTCAAACCTCCATTAATAAACGACCTTCACCTTTGTTTTGCATCTGTGTAGCATTCCTATTATATTCATGTTATATTTAAAAGTTGACTAATTTTGAACTTAAAAATTTAGTTAAGCATCAACTTAAGCAATATTATCTATTGGATCATGATCTGGCCATGTTATATCTTGTTCAAATATACATTACAATAAATATATAACTTTTTTCTTTTTTTTCTTTTTTTTTTTAATTTTTATTTATTTATGATAGGCACACAGTGAGAGAGAGAGAGGCAGAGACACAGGCAGACGGAGAAGCAGGCTCCATGCACCGGGAGCCCGACGTGGGATTCGATCCTGGGTCTCCAGGATCGCACCCTGGGCCAAAGGCAGGCGCCAAACCGCTGCACCACCCAGGGATCCCTTTTTTTTTCTTTTTAAGTAGTCTCCACACCCAGCGTGGAGCCCAACATGGGAGTCGAACTCACAATCCTGAAATCAAGACGTGAACTGAGGTCAAGAGTCAATCGAATCCTTAACCAACACAGCCACCCAGGTGTCCCATAAATTATAACTATTAAATTAAAAAAAAAAAGTGTTGGCCAATGTGTTACCTAGAATCATTCTGGGAATTGGGAACTACAGCATTACATCTGCCCCATGGCAGGAGACCCTGAATGGCAGGACAAGAGGGGATTATTTAAGTATGACTGGTAGCCTGTAGTGGTTCAGCATGGGCAGTCCAGTCAAGCAAAGTTAAGTTCAAACCCGGCTCTACAGCTTGACTACATCTGACACTGGGTAATTTACTTAATGACTCTGTACTTCATTTCAGAAACAGGGATCTACAATGCTCTCTGTTTTTCAGAGTTGTGAAAATCCAATGAGATAATGCACACGGAGTGATGAGAAGGGGTCCTGGCGCATAGTCAGACCTCAGTCATTCCATCGGCTAAGGAGTGAAAAGGGTGACTAGCGCTCTTTAATTATAGAGAGCGTTTGGCACTGGGGGAAGAAGCAGGGTTGCTCACAGCCATTTCCATTCTCCTTTTCTTCCAAGTTCAAGGTAGGAAACAACCTCCCTGCTTCCACAGAATTTAGTGATAACAATGACCAAAAGGGTCCTGTGCTCCCAACTCACGTTTGATATTCAGCGTAGGTGAAAAACAAGTTCTTGTTGTAAATTGTCGTGGTTTGGGGGTTGTTTACCATGCAGGGTCAGCTTCACGGGCATGCAACCCATGCCGCCCGCCGCCCTCAACTCACGTTATATGCTTAGCAAGAGCAAAAAGCAAATGCTTGGTCCGCAGAGACACTACGATTTGGGGGTTGTTTGTTATAGCTGCAAAACCTAGTCGATCCAGTCTCATACAAGCATATAAATGCGGGCACCTTTTTCCCACTCAAGCAATTTTCATTTCTCGATTTCAAAGCCTCTTACAAAATTTTGGAAACCGTAAGAGGAAAACTATCTCTCTGTGGACTTGGAATGCTTATGCCTTGAACAGGGGCAAGTCACATGGTGGAAGGATGCCCGAACCAAGGCTGGGTGGGGAAGGGCTGAGGCTCTGTTCACTTTAATTGCTTTAGTTCCACTAATCAATTAACATTCAGCTAATAATCCCTTTCAAATGAGTCATTCTCGCCAATTAAAGACTGATTTGTTGCTAACCGCACCAGCTCATGGTGAACCTACCTTGTTCCTCCGAAACTGCTTAGTGGATGCTTTCATGGAAGTTATGGCTGTGATAGACTCTCTCTCGACAGTGACAAAAGAAGTCACGAGGGGGAGGAGGCAGTCCTCGGCAGTGCTAGCCTGAGTGATTGAATTGGAAAACGAGCCATTCCTCGGGGTTAGCAAATGATTCTTCATCAGGCGGCAGACTATTAAGCACACCTAGATAATAAACGGATGATTTTCACAGTCATCCTGCGAGGTCCTCATATTTTCCATTTTTAAATTCCATGTTACTTTTAAAGGATTCGTCCATTACGATGATTTACATCACTGAGCTGAGACAATGATGCCCTTTAATGTCAGAGGCAGAGCATGATTATTTATCATTAAATCAGGTTTTTTATGATTATTATTATTTTTTTGATTCTTCCCTTCCTGGAAAAACCTTTGAAAAATATTCCCGTCGTGACACAGATGGGTGCTATCCTTACTTTAGGTTCCCTGAACTGGAGTGGGGGGTGGGGTGGGGGTGGGGAATGTGCAGCTCACGGCATCTTCAGGGATAGAGGTGACGAGAGCACCCCCCCTTGCTCCCATTCCCAGCCGCCCACCCTGTCCCAGTGGCATGATCACTCATGAGTTAGCAATATCATTTTACTAGAGAATGTCTAATGGCATGGCATTGAATCCAGATTCCATTTATTCAAAAATAATGAGGTAGAGGTCCCCACGTCACACTTCCCCCCCCTGTATCTCTAATAGAGCACTTTATTTATCCATGCCACAGACATGTGTTGAAGGAGGATTCTCTGCCAGGCACTATTTGGGATTGTGAGAGTACAGGGGAGAACGAGACAGAAGATGCTCCTGGCTTCTTAGCACATGGTCTAGCCCAGAGGTTGTCCGTCCTGGCTGTGTTGACCCTGCAGACCAGATAACGCTTTGCGGAGGGGGGCTGTCTTGTGCACTGCAAAATGTTTAGCAGCATCCCAGCCCCTACATGTTAGAAGCCAGGGTCACCCTCTGCAGTTGTGTCTACCAAAAAAAATGTCTCCAGATGTTGCCAAATGTCCCCTGGGGGGCAAAGCTGCCCCTGGTTAGGATCCACTGTTATTCGTATAAGATGATTTCCCACAATGGTAAGTGCCACGAAAGAACCTCAACCTGACAAGGTGGAAAGAGGAGGGCGAGGAAGAGGTCACTTCAAGGAAGTGGCCAGAGAGGGCTTCTTGGAGGAGGTGACAGTGAGAATGATGAGGCGAAGCCAGGCAAGGGGAAGAACCAGGGAAAGCGCGCCAGAGAGCAAGTGCAAACTCTGGGGGGACAGAACGGGTCAGCTGTTTTGAGAAACAGAAGGAAGTACAGAGAGGCCACTGTGCAGCGATGGTGGAAGGGGATGGTGTTATCCGATGCTGGAGAGGTGGGGAGGTGGGCAGACGAGAGGCCAGGGTAAAGAATTGGGCTTTAAGTGCAGCGTGGGAAGCCATGGGGAGTTTCAAGCACAGGAGTGACACTACAAAATGTATCCATTCATTCCACGCGTATTAACAGAGGGCTCATTCTGTGCAAGGCAGCGTTCTGGGGAGTGGGGCTCCAGGGGCGGGCGAGAGGAGAATTTGGTAAGATACAGAAACAATTAAGTCCCTGTCCCTGACCTTGAGGAGCTCCCAGTCTATTGGAAGACACTAACTTGTAAGCCAAAAAAAAAAAAAAAAAAAAAAAGAGAGAGAGAGAGAGAAAGAAAGAAAGAAAAGGTCACAAACTTTAATAGAGTAATAGATACAAAATGCTGTGAACACACTTTCTAGGATGAAAAGAGGAGGGGGAGGAAGATGGAACTTGAGATAGGAGAGAAAGCAAGCACGGCCTAGAAAACCCATGCCTGGCAGGAATCTGGGTGTGTCAGGTCATGGCTGTGTCCCCAGATTCCAGCAGAGCTGCTGGTTCATAGTTGATGCTTGATAAATGGATGGCAAGTGAGTGCATTTTTGTGTATTCTCCATGTGCAGGGTACGTCCCCAGTCACTTCCCATGCTGTCATGGACTGAATACTTGTCCCCTGGCTCCAATTCATATGTTGAAACTCTCAGCGCCATGGTGATGGTGTTGAGGGGGGCATCAGGAGGTGATTACGTTATAAGGGTGGAGTCCTCATGAATGGGATTAGTGTCCTTTTGGGAAAAGACACAAAGGAGCTGGCTTTCTCCCCTTCCCCCTCTCTCTGTCTCTATCTCTATCTCTGTCGTGTGAGGAAATAGAAAAAATAGTCCTCACCATAACCCAAGCACACTGGCACCCAACCTCAGGCTGTCTGTTGTTCAAGCTCCCAGGGGCCTTTGGTTCTTTGTTACAGCAGCTTGACAGACTGATACACACATTACTCCCTCATCCTCAAGCATCCCCTTCTTCTCCAGTGAAATCAACCCTACCTGGCACCTACCAGGTGTATCATAAACATTGCTTGGATGAATGAATACATAAGTTGAATGCAAAGCACTTTTTTTTTTTAATCACAGAGATAGTAGGAAGCCATCATTGATAATGAAATAAATGTAATTATTTTTTTATGCTTACTCTGTGCTTAGCACCCCTTACTAGGAGTTATCACATTTATTCCTCATCAATTTTGTGTTAGGTGCAGGGGGATCTCATGGTGAACAAAACAGATGCAGTCCCACGAGCTAAGTGAGGGCGGACAGTATTAATATATGCATGATGGGGACTCTCAACTAGTCTGGGGGTCAGGATGAAACTATAAATATCTGCTAAGTTGATGTTCTTGAGAACTGCTTCCTGTTCATACAGAAAACAGCTGAACTTCCAGGCTTGTTCATTTTACATACTTTAGTACCGATTCTTTACGACGTGTCTTCTCCTCGTCTGTATGCTCAAAAACTATTAAGGGCAAAGATGAACGTGACATTTTCATACAGGAAATAGCCAACTTTCATTAATGAGTAGAACCTGTTGGGAAGTAATCACTAGGAAGTCTTCACTTCTCTTGTCTCATTTTGGATAATAAAACCCTTCTGGGAATAAGCGATCCGAAGGAGAGAAAGATGGGTCTGGACCCCCCACCAACATTTTCAATACGAGGGTTAAAAAATCTGAAATGATCCATAAATACTAGTCTGTGAGGCTACTAGATAACTCCCCACCTCCACCTCCCCCCTCCGCCGGCCCCCACCACAATCAGGCCATGGTGACTGGAGAAACGTAAAAACAATATTGTGAATTTTTATCAAGTATTCAAAGTCCTATCCTTTATTCTGAGATTAGGAGGGGATCGTTGGAGTTAATTCTGGCTTGCTTTCTTACTTTATTTTAATGTTGTTGCTTGGCAAAATATAAAAAGAGAGCATCCTGGAGTTAATTTCCTAAACATCTTGCTGTCCTCTGACGTCCCAAAGAGTGGGACGTGCTACTGTGGAAAAGAGCAGTCTTGGCTGGAATGGGCAGGCAGGATGGGCCCATATAGGACCAACACATGAACACACGGAGAAGCCCACCTTCCCCAAAGTGTATGTATCTGCATGTGCATGGTTAGGGCCATAAAAAGGGCTCACTTAAGAAAACAAGGGAGCCCTACAGTGAAATGGGGAAGTGAATGCTCTCAAATCAAAGGAATGTTCTAAGTTATCTCAGGCACCAGACCCATGCTTCTCAAACTTAAATGTGACTTTGAATTGCACAGGGATCTTACGGAGACTCTGATTCTCTGCATCTGGGAATGGCCCGAGAGTCTGCATATCTTACAAAGCCAGGTGATGCCAATACTGAGAGTTAGAAGACCCCTAGAGAAAGGGGTGGAAGACTGGTGACCAACTGTCCAACTGGAGAGAGAGCAAGAGAAGGATTTCAGAAACAAGAAGTGATGGGAGGTGATAAGGCTCAGATAAATTGACCTTGAGGTGCTTACTGGATATCCGAGTGACTCCATGAGTATTTAGGATGCAACTCCACTTGTAGATCCTGGGTAGAACTCCCATTGTAGGGCTGTTTATCTCAAAATATTTTCCATTAAAAGTGAAATATATACACAGTAGCTTTCTGAACAGTCATGGACCATACTATATTGGTCAAAAATACTGGCTTGAGAACTAGAACTTCTGGGTTAGCCACACCACTTACCAGCTGTGACACCTCATTTCTCAACTTCTCTAAACTTTGGGGTTCTTATCTACAATAAGATGATAATTGTTACCTACTTCGTAACTTTGTTTTGTAAAGTGTACAGAACATTGCCAGGCACAGGATATAATAATCCTACTGGAATAGCAGATGGAGAATGAACTCAAAGAGAAGGAGCCATCCACTCTTTGGCCAAAAGATGCTTCAAGAGGCAGCTGTGGATTATTTGGGTTTTCTCAGTTTAAAGAAAAGATCTCCTAACACTGACAAGGGGAGCTTACAAATCAATTGTAATATATTGTAATTATATAATAATATGTGATCATTCAGCCATCTGTTTACCCAAACTACCACGAAACAAACATTTCTTGAGATCCTACTATGCTCCTACACCAATTGTCTACCATACTCCTTGTATATTTGAGATTAATAAAGTTCATTTACAGAAAAATTTTAATACACTTTCCCTGGTATGAAATTGTATTGTTCTGGTCATTCTGGACTATTGGGCTTCTATCACATAAAATAAAGTCCTAGCTTTTTATATAATCACGTTGGATTGGATGAATGTGTAGTGTTGTTCTTGTTTTATTTAAAACTTCACGTTTACTTATCTGGCCATTGCTTCATTGGAAATAAAATGATTCAACAATTTGTTATTGGTATTAATGGCGAGATTCTCAGCTAAAGCTGCAATATTTGAAGTCAGAATCAAAAAAGGGTGCCAGGATAAATGATAGCTTCTGATAAATGGCAGCCGTGCACAGTGCACGTGGGCTGCACACCCATTCATGACGGCTCTGCTTAGCCAAATGACACAAAACAGCAGAGGATTTCACACAGCAAAATCCAGGCCAAGCTGGATCAATGTATTTTCCTGAAATATACAAGACATGCTAATAAAAAAAATAGCTGTTAGAACAAAACTTATCAAATACGATATTCACTTTTTATTTTTAATGGTATTATTGCTTGTAAGAATTTCTGTTTAAATGGCCAGATTTGATTAAGTTATAAATGTGACTTTTATTATGCCTAAGTAAATCTTACAGAGAATATGTAATAGGGAAAATATCCAACTCTACAAAATAGAAGTTTTCTAGAGGGGAAGATAATTCTAGTTTAAGCTTTAAGTTGGTTGGAATATAAGACTAATAAAATTGGAAGGATATCAATTAGTGGCAATTTGGGGAAAATCTTCAGCTTTTCAGGTTTGACACTCCTAAAATACGTTCGAGGTCTTCAATTTACAATGCAATAAAGTTGTTTCATTCCACATACATAACCATATTGGTGGTTAATTTGCTTTGTTTTTATAATCACTGCAGCAGTAAAGCTGTCATTTTTCCCCTTGTGACATGTGTCTCAGTCTGTCATAACTCAGCACATCAGCATTTTGTTTTGCTTTGTTTCCAACCCCATTGGCCAAACAAAAGACGACCACTGACCTCCCTTTTAAAGGCTGGAGGCTGGGCACACATAGAGTCTGACCAGGGGAACTTGCAGCCAGCTGGTTCTAACCATTGGCCAGTAAAGTCACATTTTCTAGCCCTGAATTTCCCATACTCTGAGCGGGAAGATTTTCCTCTGCTCCGCTTCCTTCAGAGGTGTGTGCCTAGATATGGTAGGTGGTGAGGGTGAAGTTTTGAGGATCCAATCAAAGTGGGGAAAGGTTCCAAAAAAAAGCAGACTTTCCCCATTCTGATGGGAGATGAAGAATCTCATTCCTCGGCTCCACCCAAAGGACTGCAGTGTCTGGCCTATGGTAATCGTGCTGAATGACCTCTTCTGTTGGTGTGGGGAGAGATGGCCAACATCTGCTTTGCAGCCTCACGCCAGAATGGGAGGTGGGAGGCTGGGCTCATGAGAGAGAGACTTTTGTGCACCCTAAAAGAACCAACAATGATGGCGGAAGTGATGATGATATAACTCCCATCATCCCAAAGGCCTAAGATGCCATGGGGCCATGGCAGCAAAACCAAAATAAAACAAAAAAGTCCTAAGAGCTCTTGATTCAGGTATTCTTTTGGACTTCTGTGGGGAAGGATTCCTACATGGATGGAAATAATCTGGTGTTTTTGGTGATTGCTCCAAGGGCCTGACATCTGCCATTGAAAAAACGCAGAAGTTTGCCTTCTACGAGATATCCCAAAAGTCTGAATTTGGAAAGAAGCTTTTTGGCTACAAAAGTCTCTCTCCTTAGAGTCTCCTAAACTTTTGAGTTAAAAATATCACTGAGAGCTTATGCAACTATTTTTCTCTCTCCTTATTTTTAAAGCACAAATAATTGATTCCCTAGCTTGGCCCTTGTATTAACTACTTTTTCTCTAAAGCTCTTCAAATGCCTTATGATCATTTCAGCCCCTTCTTTGAGTTAAAATTGGGCCACTAGACTTTTTTTTTTTTTTTGACATTGGTTTTAAAAATATACAACCTTAAGTAGCAAGTTTCATTTACCTTTAAAGAATGACTAGTTCATTAGAATCATTTTAGAAACTTTCCCCCTTTGATGAATACACCTCATCCGCCAAAGTTGTCCCTTCTGACTCTTGGGGAACAATGCTTACCCAGACTCTTAAGCCATTTTAAGCCTATCACATGCCTCCTTCCACAATTTTATTCAACCAGGAGAATTATCTATTTGCCCAGGACAAGTGAGCAATTCATTATTTCAATAAATGCCCTGCCCATGTCATTCCTGAAGAATAAGCCATGAATTAACCACAGGCTTAAGTTCAAGTGACGCCCACTCCCCAATTACCCAATTAACTATATTCCTGAGATGCCTTTAGTCCCTCTTCTCTCATCTCTCTCTATCCAGCAAACCCCCCCCCTTCTTCATAGAGACTAAAGACACTGTTCTGTTCATAGCACTGAGAAATTCAGACTCAAAACTAGAAACTGTGCTTTCATTCTCAATTCTATTTTCAAGGCTAGCTATGTATTGATTTAGGTTAATCTTCTTTAGCCTTGAATATCAGTATTAACCTCCATGCAATTCAATGGAATTGGTTCCTTGGTGTGAGATACAAAGTGCTTTTCTCTTTACAAAATAGGCTTGATAAAGTAGACACTCTTACACAAAATTTATAATGATATAAATTAGTTTTGTGAGTCTAAGTAAGATAAAAACACAGCCAGTGAATTCGCAGTGTTGTATTATTTTATTATTTTTAAAATTATTTTAATTTTCCTCTCCAAACCTAATTTGGATTTTAATCATTAACCATGTGTCATGCTCATAATCATGCTGCAAATGCTGAACTGGAATATCTCCACACACCATTTGTGCATGTAAACACACACATACTTCCTTCCTTTCTCCTAGATGACTCTATCACCCCCTTCTATCTTCCAGCACATTCTTCAGGATGGTAACTATTCCACACCAGCACTGTCATCAAGAAATTATTTTATCCATCACATATTTCCTATGACCTCCTCCCTTTTACTTTGGAAGCTCACATCCAGGCCACACTCCT